>NC_077230.1:76220161-76876539 GCF_027887165.1 Monodelphis domestica
ATATAAATGCTAGGTAGAGGGAGGATTTTTTTTATCCCAGTATTTTTCAAATATATCAAACTTAAAGTTGACTTAGTCATTAGCCTCTGACTTAAAATGATATAATTAAGATAGTAAAAGACCCACGGCAACTTAGCAAACCAGTCAAGGATATTGTAAAACAAGAAAACAGTTATCTCTTCAGAAACTTTCATAAAACTATTTTAGAATAATTCAAGCAAAAGTATTCATTTAAAAGAAGGGCACAGGGCTTGACCAGAGGAATGAGCAAACCAGGAAAAAGCACTTCCTAAAAACCTTGCTCATTGAGTGCTCCATCAGTACCAATAAGAATTCCCAGAGAAATGCAGTATACTTTATAATAAATGCAACATGATTGATTCCTATTGAAGACTATGGCCTTGAAAAGAATATTCATATTAAAAACATGAAGCCTGAATTGAAATGTCTGCTAATGGGTGAATATTTCCAAGACTGGCATATATGATTCACAGGAAACCGTTATACCCATCTCTGCCTTTCTTTCTTATGACATTGGACAAGTCATTTTACCTTTTAGAGGGTCTCTTGTCTCCTTGTTAGAAAGAGAGGGAGCTAGGCTACAAGAATCTAAAGATCACTTCCTACGCTAATATTTTATGGTATAGAAAGAGGTCGATCTTTAAAATGACTTGGTTTTGCTTAATTATAGCTTTCTGGTGTTAATATTCAGTCAGTTCAGTCACGAACTCTGTGGGGTTTTCTTGCAAAGATACTGGAGTGGTTTGCCATTTCCTTCTCCAGCTCATTTTACAGACGAGGAAATTGAGGCCAACAGGGTTAAATGATTTGTCCAGGGTGACCTAGCTAATAAGTGTCTGAGGATGGATTTGAATTCCACAAGATGAGTCATCCTAATGCTAGGCTCAGCCCTCTGAGCACTATGGCGCCACCTTACAGCTCTTCCTACCCCAATACAAACTTGTTGTTCCTTCCCCTGCAGCGAGTAAAAGAATCAGGTCTGCTAATTTTCTATTAAATCCTCCATTAAAAATCCAATAATTCTCTTTAGCATGTTATTGTTAACCATTATCCATGTTTAGTGCTACTAGTATTTTGCAGTTTATATTTAATATGTAAAATAACAATAATTTTTCATTTCAAATTTTAATGAGCATATATTGGAAGAAAAGTGAATAATTCAGAGTTAAAGTTCAAATGTTGTCAGATTGTAACAGGATAAATGGTGCCTAAGTTGACCTAGCATATCCAAAGGCTAGAATGCAAAATATTATTCTTTCTAGACTTAAAATGACAAAGGCCATGAGTGATATGAATCTGAGATGGAGGAAAAGATCACAATGTGTATGCCACTGTCTAAGACAAATTACAGACAAATTAAATTGGGGATTTTACTGGATATAATTGTTGTCTTTATATATTAATGAATAACAATAATACATGATCCCAAATTGAATAGTAAGGCTAAAATTTAATCTCAGAGTTCTTATACTATTCATAAATGTTCATAAACGTCAGAAGACCCCTATTCCTTGATTGAATTACAATCTAGTATGCAATTTTGAGAACAAGTATTAATCTACATAGATTTATTTTTCTACAGGTCAAATTGTTATTTTATTGATATGTGCCCTTTTCTCCTAAGTGATATTCACCTTATGTCTTCAAGACTTTGTCATCTAGAATCCTAAGAAGAATCTGTGATAATTTCAGAAAAGACTAAAAAAATTAGCATGTAGCCTATTAAGTCCTAAGCCACTGATGTTATCCAATGGATGGAAAACTGCTGTGATTTAATACAGTGAGCACTTCTTGTCGTTCAGTTGTGTCTGACTCTTCCTGACCCAGTGGACCACAGCGCACTAATACTATCCATAGGGGTTTCGTGGCAAAGATTCTGGGATGGCTTGCCATTTCCTTCTCTAGAGTGTTAAGGCAAGTGGAAATTATTTGACTTGTCTAGGGTCACATAGCTAGTAAGTGAAGCTAGATTTGAATTTAAGTCTTCTTGACTCTTGGTTTGGAGCTCATTCCACTAGAGGCCTCCATATTAAGACCCACTGAAGATTATTAGGGATGTAAACTCTAATTTGAGCTCCATTATTTATATAGATAAATTATTACAGAATCAGAACTCCAAGGAAATCGAGGCACTTTACTAGTTGTGATTTTTTTACTTAATTTAGTTTTTCCCTTAAGTTATCTGGTGTTTCATGGGGTAGATAAGAGGAAAACGTACTCCTTCCTTTTAATATTTCCTCAGATACATCCCATCTAGTATTTGTTTACATAAGTGCAAAGGTCCCCGAGGGCCGGGCTGGTTTCATTTTTGTCTAGATTCTCAGCACCTATCATAATGATTTGTACATGGTAGGCCTTGATAAATATTGAACTGAATTATACCTACCCCAGAAGCCTGGTGGCTACTGATTCCCAATGAAGCCCCAAAGACCTCATTCTAAGAAGGCATGTTCAGTGTGTACAAAAGTGGGCTCTACAAGCAAAGTTAGGGAAGAAGATGAGGAAAGGGCAGGGCAAATGCCCCACTAAACACTGCCTTCTGCAAGCTCTGCCTTTTCCTGCTCTTAACCATGGCCCTAAAGAAGGATTTTAGGGTTTGGAGAACACGTGCTTTGTCTGAGTTCCTTTGGAATGCAAGAGGGAAACCTTTCTTTTCTTCCTGTTACTTCTTACCATCTGGGGCTAGATGAGGTTGTGCAGGTCAATTGCTTTTTTTTTTTTAAATGGGTGGGGGGATGTACTCGAACAAATGAATCTTCTCATTTTTCTGTTTGTGAGCTTAGATGGAGCTATCATTATCTCTGCTCTGTAGTGAAAAACATGAGGTATGTAACAGAAAAAGAGGCTTTGGGTGGTTTCAAATGGAGTCCAAATGTTTTGACTCTTATTCCAATTCATTAAGTACCAGTACCAGACTAGAGCATATTGAAGTCCAGGCTTTTTTTCAGAAAATGGCACATATTATGCCTCATCATACAACTATGTGAGGAGTAACTCTGGGCTTCAGTTTTTATCTTGGATGAATCAGAAAACTATCATGTTATCACCCCTACTCATGACTCAACTGAAGTATGAAGCAGTAACCCAAAGTTTCTTAACCTTCTTTTGGGAGGGGGTAGACGACATGGTAGTGGCCAAGGGATGCTCCCTTAAAAAAATACAAAATAACCCAACAATACTCTTGACTATTTTCTTTCATCCTATTCTTTAAATTGGGCAGAATTATAGCTATTTAATAGGTGAGGATAACAACAATTTTGATATAAGAAATGATTCATTATATTTGAACATTTTTTCCCTGAGCTAAAAGTACTTTGTTAATTAATTCTTAGGTGGGAGTAATTCCAAACAATGGGATGAAGATTTTTACCTTGTTGGTTTTCCTAATACCTTTCTAGCTTCCCATGTTTTCAAAGGATGAGGCATTACTGGATTTTTAGAGTCATACGTCTTTCAGAATAAGTGCCAGCTTCCTAGGTTCCTGTCAATTGATATTCCATCTTTATCCTGGACACATGATTTCTTTGATCTGACAGATTCAAAAATTTTTCTGCTAGATTTAATGACATTCGATGTATACTGAATTCAGTAATTTTAATTCCTCTTTTTTTTTTCAACCTGGCATCAAGTTTAGTGATTTAAATTAGAGAAAGGTAATGGAGCCATAGAGATAGAGGACATACATGCTAGTACCCTGATTTCCATTTTACTGCTTCTTCCCAACCCTTTCCCCCCACCTCATTTCCAATTACTTCTTCATCAGGTAAAAGGTGGAGAGTGGATATGAATGCTCTACTTTTTGTAGCAGATTTTTCTCAACTTAAGTAGGACAATATGTTTCTCCCCCATGAGAAGAAAGACCAAGTAATCACAAGATGGTACCAAGATACAATTTAAAGAATCCTGAAGGACTACCATAAGCTGAAAATAAGGATGAGGAAAAAAAAAGTGATCATAAAATATAATTAGAATAAGTTTAACAGGTCCTCTATGAGTCATTTTGTTATACTCGGGGCCCTATCAGTTCTCCCTCTATGCTTGCCATCTCTTCTTGAAACTAGAGTTTCTGCCATCTTTCAGTGTTGTATGATGCTTCCTCAGCCACACTTGTTTGATGCTGGCAAGTGTGTGAATCAGTAGTAAGAGGTATTAGGAGAGGTCTCGGGCCAGAGACTTCTGATGAGAGGTAGTTAGACCTCATCCCAAGAACACCCCTTCAGCCATTCCACTGGACTTGTGATGCAGATAAGATATACGAAGAACTTTGACTTTTGGAGCACAGTACGTACAAACGGTACCACTCGGGTTGTACGTTCTGAAATGGCTCGATTATCCTCATACTATAAATAAAAGTGCGATTCCCTTCACTTATAATACAACTCATAGCTCATACTGTTTGTCATTGAATCAAATAAGGCGGTGCCCATCCTGGGGCAATAATCCATCTTTAAGATGGGAGTATGACATAGAATTCAACCTAGTCATCAGGCAGATGAGAAAATGATGCAGGGCAGAGCCATAAGGAGGGAAATCCATAGCAGTTAAACAAAACAGCCCTTACTTTCTGTCCTAATATCAATTCTAGGACAGAAGAGTGGTAAGGGCTAGGCAACTGGAGTTCAGTGACTTGCCCAGGGTCAGAAATCTAGGAAGTTTCTGAGGGCAGATTTGAACCCAAGTTCTTCCAACCTAGGCCTGGTGCTGTTTCCACTATGCTACCTAGCTGCCCCCCTAGGAGATTTCATTAATTATGGATCCCCTTTTTAGGTATCTAGTTAGACTCGGGTTGTTTCCCTTCAGTTGTAGAAGAATTCTTATTCCACCAAGGAGGAAGGATCACGGCACACACTACACAAGATGCGATGTTTTGTACTCTAAAAGATATCAGCATGGTTGTAGTTCTTGCCCTACAGAAACTGATGCAATACACACATAACAGGCATATGCAATAGATGCAGGTAGGAGAATAAGAACATCACATCAAGTCAACAGGACTTTAAAACTTTATCATGTTACAGGAACTAAGTGTTGTGGATACAAATACAAGCAAAAAGAAAGCTACATTGCCTGTCCTCAAGAGGCTTACATTCTGATAGAGGAAGACAACACACATATCTAGGAGGGACGGAGTTTCTTCCACGAGAGTACAGTGGCAAGGTATGGAGAATGATAGATGGGGATTTCTTCAAGAGGTAAGTTGCAGAAAGATCTCACCAATGGGAGAAGTCAGGGCCACAAGAGCAGAGGGGAAGGCAGCTGAAGCATGATGATGAAGAACAAAGATTAAAGAAAACACATTAAAGGAGGCTGAGAAATGGAAAGGGTAAGGGTTCTCACATGAAGGGCATAGTGGCAAAGAATGAAAGATGGCTGGTCTGGGCCATTCCTCAAAATGGAAGCTATCAGAAGAACTTCCCAATGGGAAGAGGGCACAAGGGTCAAGGGAGAAGGTCTGACAGAAACAGGATTAAAGTTAGGGTTAAAGTAAGGTATTTTTTGAAGGTAAAGGATAAATTATTTTAAAATAATTTTAAGGAAATAAAGTAAGATAAACTTCAAGTTTAATAATACTTATGCTCTATTCTTAGGATTAGCCAAAGCTACAAGTTGGGTAATTTTTTGGAACAAATTTTACTCCACCATTAAATGACCAGAAAAGCAAATCATAAGAAATAAAACAGAACAACCCCTTCCCCCACAATTGTGGCTATTTCTATATCAATATAGTGGAAATGAAAAACTAATGCCCTCCTCATCATTCAGTACAGTGATTCTGTTTTTGAGGTACTGGAGGCCATAATAAAAATCCAAACTTTGAGATATGGAGATTAATTAGCTTGGGTAAGAGAAAGTATGTCTTAATATGACGTGAGAATTCAAAGGGGTTAATACAAGGATGCTAATGCTTGGTTATTATATTCACAAGTACGATAAACTATATTATGAGAGACTAAGGACTGATATAAGGAAGAATTTTCTGATGGGCAAAGTGGGAAACATTTATGAAGCTATCAAGGAAGGTGGTAGAATTTCTTTCTTTGGAGGTCTTTGAAGGCTTGGAAATCTTATCTGCCTTGGACAGCATAATAATGGGTGGCCTTGCCACAAGTTAAAAGAATGAACTTGATCCCTTTAGATTTCTTCTAGCTATAATAGACAATATCCATGAGATCAGAGTTTAAATCTCAGGTCTGAAATTTCCTAGCTGTTTGTCCATGGGAAAGCCATGCCTATTCTCTTTGCTGAAATTTCCTCATCTATAAAAAGGCCTTAATTAAGGATTTATATATCTTAAAGCAATATATTAATATTAATTACATCATCATCAACAACAATAGAAGAAAAGTGGAGTAAAATACAAATTAGAGTATCTGCAGTAGTATTTTTGTGGTAGTATCGGTCAAGCATTTATTAAGCATCTAGTATATTCTAGGTGTTTTGCTAAGTGTTGGTGATGTAAGGAAAGGTAAAAGTCAGTCCTTGCTTTTAAGGAGCTCCCAATCTAATGAGGGAGACATCATTCAAACATTCAAACAATGTGCAAACTGTATAAAGGAAATTTTCAATGATCAATAGAAGGGAAAGATTTCCTAAAGAAGGTGAGGTTTAAGCTGGGATTTGAAGGACACCAGAGAAGCCAGGAGGTTGAGTCAAGGGAGGGAGAACATTCCAAGCATGGGAAAGTAGTCAGGCAATGTCTGATGGAAGGAACATTAAAGATGGGAGTGACAATGAATCAAAGACAACATGGGGTGAGAGCTATATAAAAAGAGGGAGAAAGTAGGGAAGAGGGGGCAACTTGTAAAAGGCCTTGGACACCATCTTAGAGGTGAAAGGGAGGCACTGGAGTTTAATGAATAGGCAGATTGGACAGACCAGAGTGGGGAGAGACTTGAGAAAACCAAGCAGTAGGCCATTGCCAAGGCATGAGGTGACAAAGGCCTGTATCAGAGAAGACAAGGAAGCGTATGTGAGAGAAGTGATGAAAAGGTCTTGGCAACAGATTGGCTAAGGAGAGTGAAAGTAAGGAGCTGAAGAGAATGCCTTGGTTGTGAACCTGAGTGACAGGGATGATGGGCCCTCAACAAAAATAGGGAAATTTGCAAGAGGGGAAAGATAATGAATGAGTTTAGTTTTGGAAATATTGAGTTCAGGATGTCTACAGGACATCCAGTTTTAGACATGCAATAGGCATATTAGAGATATGAGACTAGAAGTTAGCAGAGATGTTAGGGCTGGGAAAGTAGATTTGAAAATCATCCTAGAGAAGATAACAGAAACCATTGAGGCTGATGAGATCAGTTTACCAAGTGAAATAGTTTAGAGGGAAGAGAAGAAGGCCTTTGGTTCTGTTAAATCAAAAGTGGATCCTGTGTTTATGCCACCGAGATATAACTGAACTGCATATCTTCTAGGGCAAATCAAGTAAAATTTTAATATGATTATCCAGAGTATAACATCATAAAAGTAGTACCCAGAGCATAACATCATTCCTTCAGGGCTAATAAATGTGACAACATTTTGGAAATGTTATAAGAGGCAGCGGTGAGGCATACAGTTTTTGAGACCCGGAATAAGGATAACCTGGATTCAAATCCTGTCTTTGATACTTATTAGTTTCGTGACTTTGTGTAAGTCATTTAACCATTTCTAAACCACAGTTTCCTCATCTATAAAAATTAGAATAATCATATCTATAAGACCACTTCACCAATCACAAGGTGAAGAAGAAAAGTGGTAATGTATCTAATGTACTTTGAAGGCTTTAAGGGAATATATATATATATATATATATATATATATATATATACACACATATACACATGCATATAAAATATATAAACATATATGTAATATCTAAATATATAGTATAAATATATTTAAAGGAATATGTGTACACACATATATGCCCATGTGTGGGTGCATATATGTGTGTATAATACACATATACATAACAACTTATTATCATTATAGAACTGGTATTAAATACAAATTAATTTGTTGGATACCAGAAAATAGTACATAATGTGTGCTTTCAATTCAAATATTGAAATGAATACAAAACCTCCCTAAAATTTCTGCAAGGTCTATCTTTGTAGTAAGGAAGAAATCCAGCCTCCAGTCCTTTAGTAATGACCAATCTAAAATGGCCCCATTTTAAAAAAGCACAATGTGTTATTTAAACAGCAACTGAGTCCATTCTATAGCCCATAATTTTTATCGTAACAATTGGTGGCCTTTATATAGTGATTTACATAGATCTCATTTAAGTCTCACTGTAATTCTGTGGCATTATAGGTATCATCATCCCCATTTTCCAGATGAAGCGACTGACCTCAGAGGATAAGTGACTTGCCTTTGCTTATACGATTGGCAAAGATTATAAATAAGATCTGAACATAGTTTTTCTTGACTCCTAGTCCAATACTCTAGCCAGTATACCATGTGGTTAAATCTTATAAATCATTTAGATGCACCTGTCAACAGAAAGCTCATGACAGAATCAACACGAGGAGTCTACACACACACACACACGTATACACACAAAAAACTGGCACCACATTACAAAAGAAAGTTATTTCTAAAACTGGGCTTTGGCTATTAAAGACCTTCATTAGAATCAGTCCCAGTGTACCTCACAAAGATTTTGTGCAGAAAAAGAAATGTAGGCTTTCTTTTGCAACCCATTATTTTCATAAGAACATGAATCAAAGAGATAAACTATGCCAATTTCTTCATAGCTGACTTGTTATAGGATATTGTTTGAGTCTTCACTAATGACTCCTTGAGGTTGGTTATTACTGTGATTAGGAGTTGGGAGGATAGAGGTCTGAGACCTTTCGAAAAAGAAACATTTTGTTCAGTACCACTACAGAAAATAAAGTCAGCATTAAGCTAACTTTAACAACCCAACTAGGATAATGGTCTGAATACGCAGCCTTTGCTTTTGCTATTTTAAATGACAAGAAAGAACTGAACAGTAAAGATGCTAGGCTAGCCAGCAATTTGAAGTTTGAGGAATTGTGGTATAGGAAACTGATAGCTTTTGTCATTAGAGTTAGTAAAGTTTATATGTTCTCTCCACACTCCCATCTTCCTTCTTTTGTTCCATCCATCCATCCATCACTGGGCTTAAGAAAAAGGAGATAATATAACTCTAACTAGATCTGGTCTTTGGCAGGTCTTTGAATTAGGCTTCCTCCCCACCTCCTCTCTTATGTCTCATTCCCTCCTTTCTTCCTGAAATTCATTCCCTTCCCTTTTCAACCGGTTTTTAGCTAAATGCCAATGAATTTTCTACAGAATGTTAAGGGAGTAGAAGGAGGTTTTAGTTTGCTTATATTTTACTTAGGGTTCTGTTATCCTTTTTAGAGGTATTTGAGTTTAAAAGAAAATAGTAAGTCCTAGAAAACCTTCAAAGATGGAACTGTTCCTTGGGTAGGGTAACCAGCACTTTGTTCCTGGATACCAAAATTTAGAGGGGACTAACAGCACTTGACTGGCTTCTGGAAAAGTGAGCTTAGCATCTACTTAGAAAGAAGTATTTGTTCAAATAAGAAGCCACATGTTTGCCACAAGATGGTGTTTCTTTTCCCTTTTGTGGGAAAGCACAGGTGAGCTATAGGATTGAGAGACAACTGGCATAAAAATTGGTAGCTATGGCTCTGCTTAAAAGGCTGAGTATCAACTATTATCACAGGCAGTGATAAAAGTGTTGGGACAAAGGGGCCTGGAAAATGCCCTTAAGATTTTGCTAGATAAATACTTACCTGCTCTGGTACCTCAAAGGATAAAATGTATCTATGACTCGATAATAAACACTAAATGATTTTTCTTTTTCTTCTGAAAATTATAGACAATATTATCTGTTATTGTCATCCTATGTGCACATGATTTATTCTAATAAGAATCATGAGTTTTGTGGTAGCATCAAGGAGAACATAGTTTATAGTGAAATTTTATTAGCATATTCTTAATTAACATGTTTTTGTTTTATTTTGTTTCTTCCTCTTCTACAATTATCTTCCTTTGGTCCCAGGCTCTTTATTAGCAACTATTTAAAAGTATTCTTTTCCATGTAAATATATATTTTTTTCTTCTCTACACACCACATGCCATTGAGGTTTTCCTATAAATATCTCTATTATTATATTTATCCATTAATGAACTAAGCTATAATAATGCCTCATGCCTACTTCTTCTCCTCCTATTAAAGGAATGGATTAAGTTATTCAACAACCTAGTAGGAATCCCTCAGGCCACACTGTGGAAGATCTCATTTCAACGGGGAGCAAAACCAGAGACTGTCTGAGCAAAGGATAAGAAATAGGCAGCTATGAGACAAGATGAAGAATCGATAAAGAATTCTCTCCTAAGAAAGAAACTTTGTTAAAGTGTAAAGAAGAAAAATTTTAAAATAAGACAAAAAATGGATGAAATAGTTTGGGGTTAAAAGGGAATGGGTGAGGGATGGATGGAGAGGGAAGGAGACAAGATCTACCAGACTATTTTCAAACCTTCAGTTTATTTCATTTCCAGGCAATGAAAATTACCAATACCATTTGACTTTGTCCAAAGTACTTTAAGTCTAAAGTGCTCATAACACAAGAGGGTTCCTTTCTCATTTCCAAAGACAATTAATTTAGGCCCTGGGGCCTAAGGTTTAATACCTTTCCTCTTATTTTATAAGTTTGTATAGAGACAGCTCCTCCTGCATGTACTTGTTCTGAGGAAATGACCCACCTTCTAATAAGACTAATACTAATTAACCCCATAGTGAGCATTTTATTCTTTACCATTTCTTCCTTAAAGGACATAGGCATGCTTTCCTCTCAATTATGAAAAAGAATTGATCTGAACATAACTAGTGTTTGAAGTAGGGCAGGGAAGGGTTATGTCTGGAGCAATTCAAAAAAGAAATAAATAGTACCACAAAAAGTTGCTTAAAAGTCTTTTCTGGGAGGGGTGGTGATTCAGTGGTATCCAACGGTATTCAAATGAAAGTTTCAATCCATTTATCCAAATGCTTGAGGCTCCCATTTTAAGGCAAAGATAATGATAATAAGTATGGAAGAAGAGAAATTATATTCATGTGCAGAGCAGTAAACACAGACACCACACACATACACACATATACACACATGCACGAAAGCACTTTTCCATCTTGATCATCTTTCAGAGAAGGCTGAAGAGAAGAAGAGTGATGCAATTGATCTTTCTACTATTCTAAAGTATAGGCTAAAGTTTTTCTAGATCTTTTTTTAAGCAAATGCTTTGTAAATTCTGAGATGATCACTGTTTTCCAACTTTAAAAAAAAGGAACATGATGATGGTGGGTGATTTAATGGAATCAGCTTGTCAAAATGATGGAACTGAAAAATCCTTTTTATAGAAATATGTCCACACATTAGGAAAAAAAATACCAAAAAACCCTTTAACATAATGTATACAGTGTAGAGTAGCTTTTGTCATGGCAAAAGAAAGAAATATCCTTAATTTAGACAGTAAGGGAAAGGTTCTGCTGAAAATCTCTATGGGATAAATCACAGAAATACACCTTGGACTGACAAATGGAGATAGGAGACTCCCAGGTCTTGTTAGGAGCCAGCAAAAGTGCCATCCTGTCTTAATAGTCTGTCATCTCTGGTACATACTAAGAAAAATTTCAAGGCTATTTCCTTCAGAACTACTAGGAGACAGTCTCAAATTTTTAAAGATTTATACAAGATTGGATAAGAAAACGACCCCCTTCTAAATGATGAATCTTCAAGGCAAAAGATCCCTTTCCTTGGCTTTAAACACCTGTGGATTCACTTTTGAAGTACCCAAGCAGAGCAAGCAAACACACACACACACACACACACACACACACACACACACACACACTGAACTTTCTTATCTCTGCCGAGTAATTGCTAGGAAATGGAAAGGAAATACTTTAAAATGCCCAGGAATTCTACAACCTTTAGAGTAGGCAAGAGGTAAGAGGGATAGCTAATGCAGCATTCTTTAAGCATCCATCTGTAATCCACAACCCTTTGGGATGAAGCACACAAAACTGTGTCTATGACAGATCTCCCTAAGCCCCTCAAGAGCAGAAGCCATAATGGGTTCACTGCCACCAACCGAGCTTCTCCAGGATACCGCCTGCGAACACACTGGCATGTGCATTTCGGGCCCTCCTGATCTCTCTTTGGACTCCTCTAATAGTCTCCTAATTGCTCTCCCTGCTTCCTCTCTCTGAGCTGTTCTTCACATACCTACCTGCCAAATTAATAGTCCGAAAGACACAGGCCTGACCATGCCATCACCATTGGCTTCCCAGGGCCTTCAGGATAAAAAAAGCAAAACCGAAAACAGAACACTCAGCCTGATACTTCATTCACCAGGTGCTTCCCGCCTACCTTCCCCGAACGATGTCCTATCCGTCCGCTTGGTGCTCGGCGCCTCAGAGGTGTTTTACATTCTGACTAAAGGGACCTAGCTCGAAGGTTGTGAGGATCCATCCAGTGGGTTCTCCCAAAGAGAGGAGAAAAGGGCCTCCTGATACAGAAACAGTTATGGCGGCTATTTCCGTGGTGGCGAAGAGCGGAAGAGATGCTCATCCACTGGGAAATGGCTGACCAACTTGTGGCGTGGGATTGTAACGGAGTGCTGTTGTGCCAGAAGAAATGACGATCAAGAGGCGCACAAAAGCAACCTGGACTTGCATGAAGTGATTCAAAGCGAAGTGAACAGAACCAGGAAAACATTGTACATAGCAACAATAATGCATGACGATCAAGGGGAGTGACAACCATCATCCACCAGGCAACTGAGATGACTAGCTGAGACAACTCCAAGTATACGCGCGTGACAAAAAGGCTAGCCACTGCAGCAAAAGGAACCGAAGACATCCAAATGCAGATCGAAACGTTCCAGTCTTCACTCTATTCCTCCATGAATTTTTCTCTAGTGTTGGTGACATATCTTCTTTCACAATATAATGAAAATGGAAATATGTATGGTATAACACATGCACAACTTTTATCATATTTACCTGCCATCTTGGGATGACAAAAATGTCAGAAAATGATTCTTGAAAATTGTACTATCATGTAATCTGGAAAAAAATTTAAATTTTATTTTTAAAAGTGTTTAGCATAGTGCCTCAACTTGCTAAACATCCTTCCAGGCCCCTTCCCCCCCCCCTCCCCATATGCTTTATAAATAGAAGTGGAAAAATTTAATGCATGTACATAGCAGGAAATGTTCTCTCTTCATTTTTCTCTTCTTAAACTTTTTTTTATATCTTATGTAAACAGTGGTGATGGAATTATAAACACTATTATTCCACCTCCATGTTAATACTCTTATTATCTTTCCATAAACAGAGGCAAAAGAATACATCTGTGACACCAATCAATCCCTTCTTTTAAAAAGCAGTTTATCTTTTATAAATAGTGAAGGAAAAATTTAATGAATTCAAAATTTACTTGTCCTCTTTGTATTTTTATGCTAGTAGAATAAAACCAAATAGTTGTTATTTAAGCATTTTGAATCCCTACATTAGTTATTATTCACTGTTCTGGTTTTACTTTTCTTAGTTAATGGATCTGTAGGTTCTTCCCTGCAGTGCACCTTCCTACAGGGGACAGGCCAGGTGTGACCTTCCACAGGAGGTTTCTCTTGATTTATTTGCCCTACATTTCTTTGTTAGTGACCTCCCTGTCTTGAAATTACTTTACATCTATTTTTGTATTTACTTTACTACCCCCATGGAGTATTTTCCAGATTACATCTTTATAGACTGTAAACTTCTTAAGGGCAGGGACTTCTGTATTTATTCTTCTTATCCAATACTTAGTCTTACATGGGGCAAATGCTTACAGACAGGAATCTAATTGAATTATTGAATAATATGGTAGTAGAGAAGGAAGAGGATAGTGATACCAACTGTGGCTCTGAAGGAGGTGGAAAGAACAGAAACAAGAGGCATGGAGAACTTCCAAAGGGCACATCTCCTTTGAAGATCTCAAATCATCTCATTTTTACTGAGAAAAAAGAGACCATTCAATGTGAGCTACCTCTTCTCCCTATTTTTTTCATCACAAAAATTCAACATCAATCTCCACGCCTTCTTTACTCCAGTTTCTAAAAATGAGGAAGCCCTTCATTTACTAAAACCAACACCTCTACAAGTGCCCTCTAGTCTTTATATCCCCTTTCTCTTAGTTCTTTGAACTTCCTTTCCTACTGTCCACAAACATGCTTCCATTCTTTAAAAAAAATCCAAACCCTTCACAAGACTCTACCATCCCCTCAGACTAGCATCATATAACTCCTTTCCTTGGCTGAATTACAAAAAAAAATAATAATAATTCTTTCTCCATTCATTCCCTTTACTTCCTCTCCTCTCTTTCCCTTCTCAACTCATTTCAATATGGTTCCCAATGCCATTACTCAAATGAAATTTCTTACTCCAAAGTTAGCAATGATCTCTAAATTACCAAATCTGATTTTCCCCTTTCATCTTCATCCTCCTCAACCTCTTTGAAATACTGCTTGCCATAACCTCCTCCTGTATACTCTCTCTTTTCTGAGCATACACCATATTCTTCTTACCTGGTTCTCAAATCTGTCTTGTATCTCAGGCTCAGTTGCTTGTCATTCACGTCATGTTACCTGATTGTGGGTGAGCCTCAGAACAATGCCTTGGGCTCTATTCTTTTCTGTCTCTACACTTTCACTTGGTGATCTCATTCACTTCATGACTTTAATCATCATTTCTATGACTATGATTATGTAATCTATTTATTTAGCCCAAATCTCTTTTGAGTTTGAGTCCTGGATCCTCCAACAACAGGACATTTTGAACTAGCTGTCTTATAGGCATCTCAATATTTTGAAAATGGAATATGTTTCTTTCCTTCCAAATTCTCTTCCAAACTTAACTTAATTCTGTCAAGGGCACCACCATCTTTCTAGTATCCCAAGTTTCAAGTTCGGATTTATCCTTAACTCTTCATTCTCCCTTGTCACACATTAGCTGCCAAACCTTGCTATTTCTACATCTACAATATCAATCACATCGGGTCCATTCTTCCCACTCACATAGCATCCACTTTAATTCAGGCTCTTAATACTTCTCATTTAGACTAGTACAATGGCCTTATAATTGCTCATTCTATCTCAAGTCTGTCACCTCCACATCCTCCACAAAACATCTGAAGTGATTTTTCTAAAGCATAAGTTTGATCATGCCATTTTCCCACTCAAACTCCAGTGGTTGCCTTATTGCCTTAGGATCAAATATAAATTTCTTTGTTTGGCTTTTAAAGACTTTCTCAAGATGGAGCCAATCTACTGTATCTCCTCACTATGCATTATTCACTTTCCCAGACTCTACAGTCCAAGCCAAACTCACCTTGTTGCTATTCTTCACACACGATGCTCCATTTTCAATCTCTGCATTTTACCATGGTACTCCCTGGGCCTCTAATGCACTTTTTCTTTTTTTTTTTCCTGTTTCAAAGAATCCCTCACTTCAAGACTCATGCTCACATAACACTTTTAGAAAGACTCTTCTAACTGCTAGTGCCCTAATTCCCTAAATTACCGTGCATTTAGTCTACATTTGTGTTGAATATACTTAGATGTTTACATGTTGTCTTTTCCAAGTGAACATAAACCCTTTGAGAGTAGGGCTTGTAAAATGTTTGTTTTTTGTATCTCTATCATTTAGGAGAGTATCTGGCATATGAGACTCTTGAAAAATACTTGTTGAGCACCTGAATGATCCTTCTTTCCTTTCCAACGTCCTCTATCTAGCCCTTTCTTGCCTTTCTGTCACATGTACTCAGGTCATGACATGAGGAATGTATAAACACACATACCTCAACTTCCCGGAAACTTTAGATTAACATTCATCCCTTTGGGCTTTGTAGTCTCCCATCAGGTGGACTTTTTACTAGATTTACTGTCTGAGGCTGCCTTCACTTTAAGATTAGATAATTCTAAGGTTTTGGAATTTTCAATTTGCTTATCACATGTTCAAAATATTTGTGTAGTCTTCCCTCTGGGATTATGTCAGACCTAAGTAGCCTACCCTTGGTATCATTTTAAAGATCAGAACCTTTTAGATTTTTTAATCCTGAATCATTGATACCTAGCTTCCTAGTCCTAATTATGAACCCAGTCCAAAGGGGCTCTTGAGACACACTAAAGCATGGTGGTTGGACTCTTACTGTATGTCACTTCTATAGACCAAACTATTAGAGAAGCTTGTCCTGATGCATTCCCTCACCAAAGACTGTGCTTGACATGGTTTCTCATTTTGCCCTACACCTGGTTCAGCCCTCTGCCAGTGAAGTGATCCAACTGGAGCAATGTCAAAAATGTAATCCTTTTTTCTTTAGAAATTCATTTTATAGCTTTGAGTTCTTGCTGATTTCCGTTGTATTTTAATTGATGGCCTCATGGTGAAGTCAGCTCTCTTTCCCAGTGCCACAGTTGCTTAGAATGAATGAATGAATGGAGAACCTTTGGTCCTTGGCTTAATTTCATCTGGTACACAGTAAATTTTCTAAAATTAACTGTCAGTAGACCTCCCCTAGGCCACACAGTAAAGATCAACCATTACAATTACATACATATGTTAAAACTTCCAGATGTAAGGCATCCTAAATCTGTTTATTTTTGTAGGTCTGAGACTGGTAAGTAATGGGCATAATCTAGTTGGATAGGAGATTTAGGTGGGCTAACAAGAAGGTGAAACCTTGAGGTGGCAGGTTGGACCTAAGAGTCATGGGAAGGAACTTGGGGCTAGGCAGGAAGGAGCTAGGAAAGCAGGGGATGCTGAATTATCTCTGTCTCTCTCTCTGTATATATGTGTATATATATATATATACATACACACATATTATACAGACTACATATATTTTAGGGTAAGAAAGAAGGAAGGAAGGGAGAAAGAGAGAGAGGAATGAAGGAAGGAAGGAAGGAATGAAGGAAGGAAGGAAGGAAGGAAGGAAGGAAGGAAGGAAGGGAGAAAGAATTTTAAAGAAGAAAGGAATGAAAGAGAAAGGGAGACGAAGAAAAGAAGAGTAATGGAATAAAAAATTGAGACAAAAGAGGGAGGGACATAGGAGAGAAGAAGAGAGGAAAAGAGAAAGCACTAAAGAACTATTTTAAGGAAGAGTGAATCATGAATGAGAAAATCAAAGAAGAAGCATGTGATATGGTCTTATAGACCTATGTGGAAAAGAAGCCACATCCTATAGCCGATGAGACCAATAACTAAAAAGTAGCACTTCTGAGATTTAAAAAATTTATGGTATGTCTAGTCATGTTAATCTCTGGAACCAGCTGGCTTTCAGTCTTGCTAGAAATAGATATATCAAGCTCAGAGGGAAACACACACAGACACAGACACAAACACACAACTGGATTTAAGAAGAATTTGTTCTGTGTGTTTTAGAGTATGGGGGTGAGAAGAGGATAACCAACATTCATGAAGCATAGAATTGGAACATTTCCCCACATCTATCTATATTTTCTACCCCAATTTAAAAAGTCAGATAGTTCATTGTTTTGTCATCCTAATACATGGAAATTGTGTTTTTACATATATATATACACACATACATATACACACACATAAATATAGATAGATAGGTATATGCATATCACAGATTATTGGGTAAAAGTAGTAGAATATCTGTGAATTGGGGGGGAATAAAAGTTTCTTCCCTGACCACAACCATCTCCCCCTCCCTTGGGCTACAGGGTTAGATTCTATTACAGATTCATTCTTTGGAGGTAAGGACTTTACTCTTCACTCAGTCTCCTTAAAAAGGCAAGACTCTGAAGGGTTAGCAGGAAGGACATTAAGTCACCAGCACTTTGTGAATTAATTTGTTAGCTCACTTGATGGGACGGGCAAAGACAAGAGCATAGGGCACCCAAGTGGGTAATCAGATAGGACAGAAGAGGGGAAAACAATATTTAAAAGGAAGATTTGGGGATTTCCTTAATACTTCCTATTTTTGCTCATGACCACCTGGAGACCCCAAATTATATAATATTAGAATTGAAGGGAACATCTTTGAGTTCATTTAATCTAATTCCCTGATTTTTCAATTAAGGGAAATGAGGGCCAGAGAGACAAAGTTACTTGACCAAGATCATACAGCTGAAAAATGGCAGAGATGAACCTCAAGTCTAGGTCTTATAATTAAGATTATTCTTTCTTTACCACAGTACACTGACTCACATCTAACAGGAAGCAGAAAAAAGTATCTAATATAAGCAGAAAATCTTAAGGAAGAGAAAAATAAGAATTCTGACTTTGCTTTAGCCTTGTCTTATGATTTAATCAGAATGGTCAGTGCAGAAATTCCTTCACTATTGTTGCAGCTTGGCAACTTGTCTGTAACTCAGAGTCTTAGAGAACTGCCGGGGCCATTAAGAGGTTAAAAACTACAGTAACATAGCTAGTAAGTGACAGATGAAGAACTCGAACCCAGATGTAGCTGAGTCCATGATCTCTAAAGTTGGCCTACTCTTTGGGCTGCCTCTCTTTGTTTTTCTTGTCAAATGCAAAAGGAAATAATTTGCCCTAGCCAAAGATACCAAACATTGCCCCATGGAAAGCTCCCATTTTGTGTACTTTCATGGACAAATAACACCCTTTCCCCAAGGTTTTTTAAGTTCACTACAAATATTTTTAACATGACAATGATAGTAATTTTAAATTAGTGGCAAGGCTGTGAATGAAATCCAGGCCTTCAGATTCTGTCTCTTTTCTAACCTGTACTCTCCAGTAGTATATTTTAAGATTTGGGGGCCCTCTTTATGGTTGGAGAAAGGGAGAGTCTACCAAGCTGGAAGGGACAGGTAATATACACAATGGGACATTTTAATGTTTTTGGACACACTAAATTCTGGAAAATAGCCTGAGTTCTAAGATCAGGACTTATAAATTTTTCCTTACTCCATCCTTACCTCTTACTTCTCTAATTATTTGTGCTTGCAATTTCCTGTCTCATGGGAAGGAAAGCATCATGTTTAGCACTGAGTACTATACCAATAGTCCCTATATATCAAAGTGGTAGACAGACTCATCTTTTTTCATAGTTTCTCTCTCTTTTCCTCTTCTCCTTCTATTTGTAAATGGTATATCCTACCATATCCTGTAGCCTAAGTTGTCCCCATTATGGTTACATATATTCCCAATTAATCAGCCTCTGGATATCTGGGAAGAAAAAAATGAGAGATGGGTCTTCATCAACATAAGTAATATAGATAGTTATGCCATGAAAGGAAAGTCTTACTTTTTACAGAAATGCATAATCTTTTGCAAAAAAAAAAAAGTAAGCAAATTATAAAATTGTATTCTGGCCCCGTTAACAGCATCCCCTAATTTCTCTAAGATCACCAAAGTCATTGTGAAGAAAGAACTACATTGATGGTAGCACCACATTATAGAAATGGAAGCTGAAAAAGAATTATTTATATGATTTGATGAAGTACTGAATGTGGTTTGACTTTCAGGACAGAGATCCATTTGAATGTGGAAGCAAGGCCTACATTCTTATTATTCTGTAAGAAGAGTACTTAGGTACTTGCATCAACACTATTACAACTTCCTTTCCTCATATTTAAAAAAATGCTTTTCATGTATCCTCTCCACAAACTAGTACTGATTTATGTTTCTAGCCTTATCTCATATTACTCATGTCCATGCACTTAATTCTGAAGCTATAATGAACATTTGCTTCTTTCCAAACAAGCTCTGTGATTTCTTCCCTCCATGCCTTTGCTCATGCCATTTCCTTTATCTACAATGTCTTTTTCTCTTTCTCTTTACTGCTGACTTACTAATCCATTCTTTAAAATGTAGTTCAAATATTCTGCATGCAGCCTTCCCTGATCTCCTATAAGTAATGAAATTCTCATGTAAGCCTCATATGGGTCTTTATCCTGCACTTTTTACACCAACCCATCAGGTACTATTTTGTATTGTTTTCTCTCTATCTTAACCTTTATCATACTATAAACCCCAAGCAGATAGTCATGCCATTTTTAACTTGATGTCTCTTATTTCATACTTAGCACAGTGCTTTGAACAGAGGAGGTATTTAATAAATGTTATAGGACTGAATTTACCCTTAAACTATATTTTCCTTTCTTTTTTACCTCTCTCTTCCTTTTCAAGTCCTTTTTATTGCTCCTTTCCTTACCTGTAAACTATCAAGCTGGAAGGACCTTTGGGTAATATAATCCAATCCTTTCATTTTGCAGATGAGGAAACTGAGACGCAGAGAAGAGATTAAATGACTTGCCTAAGGTAGGTGGCAGAGTTGGGACCCCAAGTTTATGCTTTTTGAACACATGAATGAGTGAAACATCCAGTCAGTGTTCCCTAGTCCTATAGACTCTGCTTCTGAGTGTCTTTTCGGAATGAGAAACAAAAACAATTTGGGATGCTCTGTAGGAAAAGGAAACAATGGCCTGAGATGCCTCACTTCCTAAATTCCTGAAGTTCTCTTAATTCACAGGTTGGAGAACAGAAGTATGGTTTTGGAAGAAAGAAGCATGCATGATCCAGCTTCAGAATTTCATCATGATGGGTGAAGGTGGAGGTAGTGAAATCATCTAGACATGGCACAGAGTTGAAATACTTAGGAAGGACCACAGTTGCCTGAGCTTCCTATCAAACCTCCATTACCATTAGGATTAGGGTGAGCTGTGCTTTGATTAAGAACAACCTGCCTTATATCCTTATGCTTTTTCATTTATACACATACAGCCCCAGTAGAAGAAATACTTAAAAGCATTCTTTGAATATACTAAGAACACCAAAGCTAAACACCAAAGAAGGGCTCTCCAGAGGAAAGTAGCCAAAAATAGATGAAAAAACCCAACAACCCTAATCTCACCATTTGTTTTGAAAACACCCCAAATGATTAAAACATATTATAAACTAAAACATATGAACTAATCACTTGCCAAGTTTCATTTTT
The DNA here is from genome assembly GCF_027887165.1 of Monodelphis domestica. Classification (NCBI taxonomy): domain Eukaryota; kingdom Metazoa; phylum Chordata; class Mammalia; order Didelphimorphia; family Didelphidae; genus Monodelphis; species Monodelphis domestica. The sequence goes on from NC_077230.1 coordinate 76,241,188, forward strand.
AAATCAAAGCCGTTTTTGAGGTTCGTCAACTAAAAAAAAGTCTTCAAATGTGAACTTTTTTTTCTTTTCTTTTTTTGGACCTCAGTTGGCTTCAAGCTTTTTCTTTTATGCTATGTGGAAGAATCTGGGAGTTTCATTTGGCTAGGAAGAATCAAGTCCTCCTTACGGTCCTTTTTTTGTCACCTAAATTATAGATGATTTCCAGGCCTTGTTAGCTCTCATTTCTCTGGTGGTCTTACTTGGTTGGAGAGTTAGCCCTCCCAGAAAAAAAATTAATAACAAACAAACAAACAAAAATCCCAGAAGAACGAACGACTGAACCCCAGACCTTCTGAAGGATTGGCCTGCCCTGTCTGTCCCAACTCTAGGGCTTTCTCAAGAATACCTATTTGTTTCACTTCCTGCTTAGATTGAGTCAAACAACAATTGCTTCCTGCTGGAAAGAGCCCGAGAAGATCTATACTGATAGCTCCACACAAAGTCTTTCTAGCTAAGTCATTTTCGCATAGCACATATCAAAAGATATTGGGATTTCAGAAACAAAAACCTTGTTTTGAGAATGGACCAGTTGAATGAAGGAGTGAGTGTCTTTTCTCCACCAACAACCACTTTCTCCAGGGCTCTCTAGTCAGGGTCCTGGGCATTGTTTTAGTTGTATCATGTTCAAGTCAACAACAAAGAAAAACCTAACCAAAACCCAATGGCCTTCCCTGGAGATGATTACCATATATCCTGGTTTTCTTGGAATTTCCTGCTGTTACCTTACTTTCTCAGGATCTTGAAAGACTACTGTTTGATCCCTGTTTCAATGGAGAACTCCTGCAGTGACAGAAAAGTGCATGTGTCGATTCTCCCACTATGTTGGTTGCTCCAGTAATCTTAGTTTTGTGTGGCATGTGTCCCAGTTACCATAGAGACTGGATACACGATCGCAGCAGCAGCATGATTGGTGGGGAAGATGCATCTTGCAGAAGCTTTTTTGGAGGGAGAAAGATGAGAAGCCAGAAAGTGAGAACGCCAATAAAGAGGCTTTGCAAAGAGAAGCCCCCAAAGATCACAGGATTTTGAAATTCAGAGCTATGGAAAACATAACCACCACCATGAAAATAGCATCAGCACTGAACTGGGAGAGTGCCTCTCTCAGGAGGATTCCAAACACAGGACAAAAAAAAGTAGGCAGCATAAAGTGGGGTTATGGGTTTTATTTTTTGCAAGCCACAATGAAAGGCAGGAGTGTGTGTGTGTGTGTGGGGGGTAGAATAAAGAAAATTTTCAAATGGGGAATAAAAGGAGAAAAAGAGGCACAGAGTAAAAGAATTTCATATTCTGCTTGAGCTCTACTTTCGACTGAAGAGATAGTCTGACCTTCCAGAAGTTATTTAGAATATGTGTGCTTTGGTTTCTTTTGCTACAAAGGGTACCAAAAAGAGAACAAATAAGATTTCCTTCTCATTGGCATATTTTTAGGAGGTCCTTCCCTTTAGACCATGTGTCCCCATGTAAAATGAAAATCCAGTATGCTCAAGCCTACGGAAAATGCACTCGGTTAAGAAAATTAAGTGGTGATTATTCACATTGCTGAAGAACCCGTTACAGAGAAGGTACCTTAAAGAATGAGTTGTTGTAGTTGTTTAAAAATATGATCCCATTTATAACAATTTTACTTATATACATCATTTAGGGAATATAAATTATACAAACGAAGTCATGTCTGCAATGTAAAGTTCTCAGGTGTTGAATACCAGCCTATAAAACAATACTTCTAAATAGAAAAGAAAAACTGAAGGAAGCACGTATTGGGACGGAGAGAGAGTGAAAGAGGGGGTAGGCATAAAGAAACGAGGAAAAGCCAGGCAAGATACTTTACCTTAGTATCAGATCAGGTCAAGGTCTGGGTCATTAAATTTATTTTGTACAGTATCATATATAAATGGGCTCTTAAATGTGTTTGCTACATAGATTTCTTATCCATTATCGAGAATAAGGTGTAAAAAAAATGCTCTTCCTTTCGAAATAGATTTTGCAGAAATTGAATTTTTTCATGAGTTACAGTATATATCAAAAATCACATTTTGTATTATATATGTGCATAGATCTATATCTATATACACACATATATATATGCATATATACATGTATGTATGGGTAGCTAGATGGATAGAGTAAATAGTAGTCAGGAAGAACTGAGTTCACATCCAGCCTCAGACACTCACTGTATTATCCTGGGCAAATTATTTAATCTTGTTTGTCTCAGTTTCCTCAACCATAAAATGAATTAAAAAAGGAAATGGCAAATCGCACCAGTATCTTTAAGAAGAAAACATTAAATGGGGTCACCAAGTCAGTCAAGACTGAAACAAATGAACAAAAACAATTTATATATGTGTGTGTATATATATAAACAATATAAACATACATACACATATAAACATGCATGCTTTTATATGTAAACATGCATAAACACAATCACAAATATATGCATACCTGTTATTCATGTGCATACATAGATATACCCATCTATATCCACCTAGATAAAGATATACATCCATATATATGAAAAACTGGAAGGATAGAGGAAAGCCCTTGCTATGAGCTTTCTAACCATACTTCTCACCTCCTGAAGTAATTTGATGATTAATCCACCACTGCTCTCCCCAAGCAAGCCTCCTTTCTCTGAGGGCCTGGCATGTTCCTCCACTGCCTCCTCTGATCTCGCAGTCTAGTTTGGCTCATTCGTCTCTTCAGGCTCAATGACTCTGTTATTCCTTCCATCATGGACATTGCTTCCTCCTACACTCGAAAACTGGAGCTTTTATCCTCTATTGAAAATGAACGAAGACTTCTAAGCAGAGGTACGTGTGGCCTTGTTGGCCATATTCCATCCTCTCTCTTGATTTACTTGCAATTTGCCAGTTTTTGCTCACAGACTTCTATCACCTAAACCTCCCAGGCTGCAAAGGAGGGTCATCTTTAGCCTTTCCATTTCCTTCGCCCTTGATAAACAATATCAGCAAGTTAGGTTTCCTTCAGACTGTTTCTCTCAGATTCATGTCTTGCCCCATTTCTTTCTCTGTTTCCAGTGGAGATCTTTCCCATCCACGATCAGTTGGATGACTGTAGTAACTGTCTGCATAGAATCTCACTTCCATGAAAACTGGCGCATGTAGCTGCTAGATTAACCTTCCAATACCATCGCCATCACCATATTCTTCCAGTGCTCAAGAACCTGAAACGACTTCCCATTGCCCAGTGAGTCAAGCCCAAATCTCTGACTTCTTTGCCTCTCACATTGTTCTATACCGCTCCTCTAGAGTCGGCTGGTAGGTACTGTGGTTAAAACACTGGGCTTTGAGTCAGGGAGACCCTAGCTCAAAGCTAGCCTCAAGCACTCCCTAACAGTGCACCCCTGGGCAAGGCGCCAACTTCTTTCTGCCTCAGTTTCCTCAACTGTAAAAGAGGGACAATAACATCGACCTCATGAGATTATTATAATGAGCAAATAAGATAATAATTGGAAAGCGCCTAACACACTGGCTGGAATATTTTAGATGTTTAATAAAAAATGCTTCTTTCCTTCCTATATAAACAAATGGATGAGAACACTACCGTGTTGACTACCCACAAAGTCATATAGAAAAGAACTCTCCTGGTCACTGTACAATTGAGGTTGTACCCTTCCTTATTTGTGGGAAGCTGCCATACAGTTAGTTCTCATTAGTGAACCAAATTGACTTTTAAGACGAGATTTTGCCAACTGTTACAATCACTACAATAGTAATCTTCTTACCTTCTCCTAATATAGCCCTGCAAATGCTGCCTCTATGTATGAGCATACCTCGTTTTATGGCACTTAAGAGACATGTTTTGTTTTGTTTTTTACAAAATGAAGGTTTGTGGCAATCTTGTGTCGAGTAAGTCTGTTGGCACCATTTTTCCAATGGCGCGTGCTCACATTGTGTACCCATGTCATATTTTGATAATTCTGTCACTATTTCAAAATCTTTCATTATTATTATATCTGCTTTGAGAATCTGTAATCAGTGGTCTTTGATATGACAACTGTATTTGTTTTCTAGTGCCACAAGCCATGCCCATATAAGACAGCCAACTTAACTGATAAATGTTGTTTGTGTTCTGCCTGCTCCACTGACCAGCCTCCCCTCCCTCCCCCTCTTCTGGCCTCCTTATTCTGGGAGACACAACACTGAAATTAGGCCAATTAATAACCCTACATTGGTCTCTTAAGTGTTCAAGTGAAAGGAAAGTCAATCAGTTCAGCAAACCTCATTGTTTTCTTATTTTAAGAAATTGCCACAGTCAACCCAAACTACTCTGGTCAGTTAACAGCCATCAGTATTGAGGCAAAACCATCCACCAACAAAAGCATTATGACTCAGTAAAGGCTCAGACGATGTTAGCATTTGTTAGCAATAAAATATTTTAAGTAAGGTATGTACATTGCACACACGAGATATTCTACAGAGTAAACAGAACTTTTTTATATGTGCTGGAAAACCAAAAAAATCCATTGTGACTTGCTTTATCATGATAGTCACTCTATTGCAACTGAATGCACAATGTTTTCAAGGGATACCTGTAGTAGAATGATGGTAAAATTACTCACAAAGCACTTTTGCTTACCTTCCTTTTCTCTATGGTTACCTTGCATTCTCTTAGTTGTCACTGTCATCATTTTGTCGTCGTCGTCGTAGTCATCATCGTCGTCATCGTCGTCATCATCGTCATCATCGTCATCATCATCATCATCATCTCTTTCCTCACCTTCCCTCCCCAAAGGTGGTCAAGACCTCTCTGGCTATGTCTACTGAAGGCCAGCAAACGCAAAGAGTGTGTCTCACTCCCATTAATTCATGGAATAATAGCATTTAGAACTGGACAACATTTTAAAGATAATACAGTCTAATGCTCTCATTTCATGAATGAGGAAATTACATAGTAAGCTGAAGGGCCAGGATTCAAGCCTAGATTTTCTGACTCAAGACCCAGAGCTTTTTTGATGAAACTATGAATTTCACACCTCTTCCAGTCTTATCAAATGGCAGTGATTCGCTATTCTCCCCATTCCAAATTACTAGAATTTCATCCTTTAATATTACCAATAATAGTAGGTATTACTCATACCCTATCCCACCTTCAAAAATGTAAGTCATTACTATGATTGTCTTTGATATTTGGGGTGACACACTATTTTAAAAACAACATAATACAATTTCTTCATACTTTTCAATCTATGATATTTCTCTCTCTCTCATGCCTACCCAAGAAGTTAGGTATTATGATATAGGTTGGATATATATTATCATATGATACATATTTCCATGTTCACCATGTTGTGAAAGAAGATACATTTTGCTCACATTAAGAAAAAATTCATGGAGGAAATAAAGTAAAAAATGATATGTTTTAACTTGCATTTGGACTCCTATTCCTTCTAAAGCAATGGATAGCCCCTATTTTGTCATGAGTATCTTAGAGTTGTCCCACATGCTTGATTCGTTGATAATAGTCAAGTCATTTAAAGCTGATCATCATATATGATTGTTATTACTGTGTACAATGTCCTCCTGATTCTGCTCACTTCACTTTGCATCACTTCACATAAGTCTTTACCTTTCACAGAAGATCACGGTTTTTTTTTGTTTTTTTTTTTGGTGATCATCTTGTTTGCCATTTCTTATGGCACAGTATTCCATCACAAGCACATAACACAACTTATTGATTAATATTGAGGGATATCTTACTAGTTTCCAGTTTTTTGCCACCATAGAAATAGTTGCTATAAATAATTTTGTACAGGTAGGCTTTTCCCCTCTCTCTTCAATCTCTTTGGGATATAGACCTAGTAGTGGTAAAACTGACTCAAAGGGAATGCACAGTTTTATGGCCCTTTGGCATGGCTCCAGATTATTCTCCAGAATGGTTGTAGGTACCATATCATTTTGAGGTAGGAGAAGTGGATGGTAGATCATAAATAAGACTTCATAAATGGGAACAGGGATAAGACAGGTTTCAAAGAGGGAACTGGTTGTATATGATATCAACAAAGATAGCTGGGAAGGTGTTAGCCATGAGGTGACCTAGTGGAGTCCCCAAAGGCCAGGGACTAAGGAAAGCTACTTCAGTACTTTCCAAGGTTATATTAGCTTCTCCTAGTTATTATGCTAATATCTTCTATTGTCTCCTTGTTGCCTCTCCATATTAAGTTCCATCTCCTTAACTAAATCCCAAATTTGAAATTAAGACTCCATTTCTCATCCTTCTCTTTCTTTTATTTCCCATAGCACTTAGTACAACATGGGGTATAGAAGAGAGACTTGATAAATACATTTTGTATGATTTTAGTGACTATGGATCCATTATCTCCTTGTGCTGCCAGGGTTGCAAATCTGTTTCTTATTTTCTTCTCTTATTCTTTTAAATTCTCTATAGCTTCATGGATTATAGCATTCTCAAAATCTATCATCTTTCTCTCTTTAAGACTAAATATTTGGTTATTCCATCACTTTCATGCCTGATTTATTCTTTTGTTTTGACATCCCCATTTCTGAATCCTCCGAGTTACACCATAAAACTCAGGACAGTGTTACCAATTGAATGAATTTAAACCAACATTTATTAAGCACCTATTGGTTGCAGAGTGTTGTGCTATTTATGTGCATGGGTGATTCAAATTTTAGATAAGATATCCCTTTCCTTGTGGAATTTACAGTCTAGTAGAGCTAAGTATAATTCAAAATAATGTATAATAACTACATAATAGAGATGTCAGCTAAATGCCACAATCTTCATCCCAATGAGAGCCTTGGTTTCTTCCTACCTAAAATCTTTATGCTTCTTATTAATTAAATTCATCTCTCTCCCTTTGATCTCAAATGTCTTAATGGTTTTGTTCCTTCTCTATCATGGCCCCCTTTTCTTCCTCATTTCATTTTCTCTTTCAATGTTTAGCCCTTATTTTTCTCCAGACTTGCCCTTTGTTTCCTTTGGGGACACACCAAACTTCACACCTTCTTTCAAACCATCCTACACACTTGGAATAATTTTTTGGGAAATAAAAAATTTATAATATTTATGAATAAATGACATAATGCCAAGATATTCAGTCTCTTCTTTCAGAAAACATCTGAAGATCCACCTGTACAACTGAGTGCTATATTTAAGATATTGAATAAGTACTATTCATCCATCTGTTTTCATTTTGACTTGCATTTTTCAGGACCTGATTATGAGTTGTACCATGAGGTCTCTTGGGCTGGAGACTGTCTGGCATAGTTCACATGCTAGGTGATGCTGGGTATGTTCATGTTTCTACACAAATACTAAGCAACAGTAATAGACCAGTGTGAATTTTTACATCACACTCATAAATCCCTGAATATACAAGGATTATAATAGAAATGCTGATGTAAAACTAACCTCTTAGCAGGATTTGGTACAATAATATTCCTGTAGTAAGAAACCTGCATTTGGATAAATCACTTCCAACTTAATTAGTACATTGTTCTACTTCCAACATTATGTATCAGATCAAATGCCCATGAGGTTGCATTGTGTGGAAAGACAACTACTATATTACAGCTATTTGGGGAGAGAGGGGGGGACAGTAAAAGCTTCAAAGCACAGACTCATTCTTCTGGGCATATATTTGTAAGGATTTTCCTCAAAAATAGTTATTTGACAAAATACATGAGCAAAAATATCTTCCAGTTTTTTTTTTACTTCCTTACCAACTCCCTCCTCCTGGTTGTTCTCTTTGTCTCTCTATCTCATTCTCTACCCCTCACTATGCTTCACTCTCTTCCAGTCTCCTTCCTTCTTCTCTTTTCTGTTTGAGAATAAATGGCTCCAGAGATAGAGGAGAAGCAGTAATCTAGGCAAACTCTCCTAACATTTCCCTCCAAACAACATTAAAATAATATCTTAAATTGAATTTTGGAGTAGTAGAGCAAATAAAAGGTTGCAGTTGTGGAAAGGAAACTAAAACAAGTTCTGGACTTTCTGCCACTGTGTTGGAACAAGCAATAGTGGGAATATTAGAGAGGGAAGAAATTGACAAGACTGACAGTTGGTGGGGGAAGGGGCAACTAGGAGTGGTAGTTGGTCATGTGACTAGCACTTCCTTCCTGGCATTGGAAGTGGGAGGACCTTTGTCTTCTGAGCTGCTATTTTCTTCAGTCTGAGGAGACAGGTCCAACCAGCTTCTGAAAGTCAGAACTTTTCTTGCTGTATTGCTATCTACTGCTAAGATTTTGCAATTAAGAAAACTAGCACAGATATAATGTAGACAGTAATAAGAGAAACCCTCTACCAGCCTTTGAGACCTGGCCTCAGCTCCAAAGCTTAGAAAGACTCCAACCTTATTTAGGGACATCCCATCTCCCTTTTCCCTGATACCTCTCCAATCAGAACTGGTTATTAAAATTTATCTTATTTGAATATCGCATTCAGATAAGTGAACTATCTTTTCTGGGGCATAGAGGGAGCTAAACCTCAGTTCAGTCATCCAATTACAAACAGTCCTTATTGGATCCCTGCTGGGTGACCAAAGTGGGGGGGGGGAGAAGGCTTGTCCCTCAGGAGGGTCTGTGTTTACCTGCTCTGGGGCATCTTCAGCATCAATCCATAGAGAAGACATCCCCACAGGCTATCATAAGTGGCTCATTTTTTGGACACCCCATTTTGTTCAAAAATAGCCTCTCAGCAAGGGGTATCTCTCTCCTTTGCCTCACCAGCAACCATATTCCCTCTTTCCCTTCAACTCCTCCATTCTCTGCTACAAACCATCTGTATCCCCTGTTTTTTCAATTCCTCCATCTTTCCTATAAATATTACAAAGTGAGATATTTTCTTAGCCTAAGACAATTTTGGAGGTCAGCTGAAGAGGTCAGTGACCCTAGGATTGGAGCCAAGAGGAAGCACATTTGGCAACAATATGAGTTGTGGGCCTTAGAGGTAACTCTGAGAATATCATTAATAGCAGTTTCTGTATCTCTCAGCCCAAAATGGCAAGGGAGTTGGATACCTAGTCAGAAAGAGATTTTAGGGGACTCTTTGCTGTTAACTGGGGTATATCTGGTGTTGACTAGCAACACTGCTGTCCACATGCTTTCTATGTCTAGGAATGCTTGTGTTCGATCACAAGGGAGCAGGAGCTCTGTTTGGAGACCAAGAGGAATACTAGCACTTGTGACTACAAAGAATTTATTAGAAGTGCTCTAATATCTTAGATCATGGGTGTGAAATAAAAATTATAAAAAATCTACCAATTACTCAAAATGAAAACTCCAAGGAATGTTTTAGCTAAATTCCAGAGCTCTCAGATCAAATAGAAAAGATTTTAGGTAGTTAAAAAGTAACAACTCAAATATAATGGAGCCAGAATCAATGTCACCAAAGATTTAGCATCTTCCACATTAAAAGACCAGAAGGCTTGGAATCTATTTTGGAAGGCAAAGAAGCTAGGATTATGAGCAAATTCTACAGAAAAAAGGATAGTAGTGAAATAGAGGACTTTAAAGCATTCCTCATGAAAACACCAGAGCTGAATAGAAAAATCTGATTTTCAAACACAAAATTGAAGAGAAACATAAACAGGTAAATATGACAGAAAAATCATAAGGGACTTAATATGTTTAAACTTTTTATCCCTGCTTGAAAAGATAAATACTTGTAACTCCTAAGAACTTTATCATTTTTAGGGCATTTAAAAAGAGTCTACATAGACAGAGGGCATGAGTATGAATGGATTATGTCGAGAAAAGTTCCAAATATGTGTGTGTGTGTGTGAAAAATGAGGTGGGCCCTGGGAGAAGGGAGGAGAAAAGGTAGGAAGGGGAAATTTTTCTCATATTAAAAAGACATGCAAGGAAAAGTTTTTATAGTAGAACAGAAAATGAAAGAGTGGTAAGCAATGCTTGAATCTCATTCTCATCAGAATTGGTTCAAAGAGAATAATATTTATATCTATAAACACAGAACTGGGTATAGAAATCTATCATAGAAGAAACAGGAAGGGAAAGGGATAAGAGACATGGGAAGAGGGATGACAAAAGAGTGGACAAATCAAGGGAGCCAATGGTCAGGCACAAACTTATTGAGTCATGAAAATTCCAATAAAAAAAATGGACTTTTGAGGAGGGATCAGATAAAAAAAAGGGAGAAGGAAAAATATAAGAAATATGATAGAGGGAAAATAATAGTTATTACTTATAACTGTGAATGTGAAAGGGATGATCTCATCTATAAAGTAGAAGCAGATAGCAGAAATAAACCAGAAAACATTTTTTTTTACAAGAGAAACACTTGAAACAGAAAGACATGGAAAGATAAAATTAAGGGCTGAAGCAGAATCTATTATGCTTCATCTGAAATAAAAAAGGCAGGAGTAGTAACCATGATCTCAGACAAAGCAAAAGCAAAAATAGATCTAATTTAAAAAGATAATCAGGGAATACTTTCTAAAAGGTACCATATATAATGAATATCAAAATATTTATGGCAAATTTTTCTGATAAAGGCTTCATTGCTCAAATATATAGGGAACTGAGTCAAATTTATAAAAATAAGAGCCATTCCCCAATTGAGAAATGGTCAAAGTACATGAATGGGAAGATTCCAGAAGAAGAAATCAAAGCTATCTATAGTATATCTATGAAAAAATGCTCTAAATCACCATTCATTAGAGAAACTAAAATGGAAACAACTTTGGAGTCACATCTCACACCTATAAGAAATGACAAATGCTGCAGGGGGTTAGGGAAAGAAGTTACACTAATAAACTCTTAGTGGAGTTTATGAACTAGTTCAATCGTTCTTGGAAATATGCCCAAAGGGCTACAAAACTGTGTGTGTCCTTAGACTCTGACATTACCAGATCCATCTTCCAAAGAGATCAAAGGACAAAAGGACATATTATACAAAAAACACTAATAGCAGCTCTTTTTATTGTGTCAAAGAATTAGAAATTTGGAGGATATTCACATTTGGAGAATGGATGAACAAGTAAAGACACGTGATTGTGATGGAGTATTATTATGCTATAACAAATGATGAGGGAGGTGGTTTCAGAGAAAACATGGGAAGACCTAAATAAACTGATAGAATGTGAAGTCAGAAAACCAGGATATCATTGGGGACAGTGGCATCAGTGTTGTAATGAGGTCAACTGTGAAAGGCTTAGCTACTCTGATCAATACAATGAAGCAAGACAATTATGAAGGATTCATGATGAAAAAATGCTATCCACCTTCAGAGAGAGAGAACTGATGAACTCTTGAGGAAATATGTTTTACATGATTTCATATGTATAATTCATATTCTTTTGCTTGCTTTCTCAGTGGTTGGGGGAAGGGTGGAAAAGAATTAGGAACTCAGGATTTAAAAAGAAAAGAATATTTTAAAAATTATTTTTTAAAAAAGGGACTGAATGGCTGCTTATTCCCTATCCACCCCACCCTATTTTTAGGTGGGAAAATTATCATTCTGTGGGAGAAATTGTTTTTCTTGAGAAAATGATAAACATTCGGATTGGAAAGTCTCAAATGAAAATGTTCAGTGGATGCTAATGTAGGAGAAGGTGACAAGGCTTAGTGGGCTGGAATACTACCATATTTACATATATATGAGTCACATGTTAGATTTTGGTTTTCAAGTGCCTTCCTAGCATGGGTGTGGGGATTTTTATGCTGCCTTGTTATTGGAGTGGCCACTAGATGGCAGCCCCAAAATCTGTTTGGGGACATGAGGACAGGGCAAATCTTATGGTATTTCCAGTTGTTAGACCAGCACTTCAGTCTAGACCAACCCTTGAAAAGGTGCTGTCAATAGAAATTTAGGAATACCTATAGCACCTCAAAAGGTTGTTGTCCATGTAAATCTTAAGACTAATAAAGTGCTATCATCAAATAACTCATATGTGAAAGATATGACATCATTTTGGATCAAAGATGTCAACCATACTGCCAATAATACTCCCAAGTACTGTCCAAATCAAATGAAAATATAACCAGGAAATTTTTTAAAAATAAATAAAAAGATAATAAAATATAAAAATAATAAAACATAGATAATAATAATATGTGGTTTTCTAACTCAATATGGGACCTGCAGGGATCTTCCTATATGTCCAGAGGCCCCCATTTCTATTTGAATTTGACAGTATGACTTCAGACAAGTATCAACAGAGATTTTCAAGTTTAGTAGGTCTAAATATTCTGGCAGATTTTAGGGTCTAGAAAATTTTCAATACGTTTCTAAGGTTTCTTGTCCATTAGAAGAAAGTTATTGAATCATATAGGGGTCAAATACCTGGGAAAGATTCCCAAACTAGTCTAGAAGTAAATGGACATAGCTCTATTAAGAAATGGTATGTTTTTCTGAGATTTTTACCTATACTATGTATACACGAAATCCTCTTTTTATATGTGTAAGGAGAGAGGTTTTAGAGGGATCATTTTTTAAATTTCATGATTATTTTTATTTTTGACAATTTAATTTAACTTTTCCATTGTTTTATTGTCATGCAAAACACACTTCCATATTGGTCATTTTTATTAGAGCACACTCGGACATAACCAAAACTACAAAGTAAAACCAAAGACTCATTGATGAGAAAGACAACTCCAGCAATTCTTTCTCTGGAGGTGAATAGCATTCCCCATAAGTCTTTCAGGATTGTCTCAGATCAGTGCATTGCTGAAACTAGCCAATTTTTTGCAGATAATCGTTATCCAATATTGCTATTATAGTGTACATTGTTCTCCCAGTTCTGCTTATTTTGCTCTGCTTCAGTTCCCACAGATCTTTCCAGCTTTTTCTGAAATCATCTTGCTTATCATTCTTATAGCATAATAGTATTCCATTACCAACATGTTTCACAATTTGTTTGGCCATTCCTCAATTGATGGACACCCCCTCAATTTCCAATTCTTTGCCACCACAAAAAGAGCACCTATAAATATTTTTGTACAAGTAGGTCTAGAAGGATCATTTAAAGAAGTGTGTGTGTGTGTGGGGAAGTTGTTACATATATATAAAAATGTTGGACTGGATTATATTTAAAATAGAGTGGCCAGGAATTCAATTTATTCCAAAGAGATTTATTTATAATTTATTTACAAAATATAGAAAGAATGAAGTAGGAAACCAGAGAGAGGATAGGGTAAGATATCTAGCCTAAGCACTAAGTCATTTACTCCCGGGCCCTGGCTCAACTCGGGCAGGGAGAGTTAGTTTCAGCTAGCTTCAGCAAATCCGGGGACTTGGGGAAGTCTCTCTCAAAAGGATAGGTCTCTCCTGAGGCTAGTTTCTTCAGAAAAATCCAGGAAGGAGTCCGCTTTTTCATGCACCATGTGTCTCTCCAAAGGAAGAGATTTAAGAACAGCCTCAACAGGAACAGGGTCTCAGGTCCAGTCAGTAGATTTTTCACCAGCCTCCACTCCAAAGAATGAAGAGCACCCAGTAAGTTGTACTTCAGAAAGTTCAGTACACTTCAGAAAGTTGTAACTCCCTTTTAAAGACATTTTCTTTTGTGTCACTTCCTGTTCCTTCCCCTAATTTTACGTGAATAAATCATAGTCTAAAGTCTTGCTTAGGATTGCCCAGGAGGCAGTCACTCTATTCTGATTCGTCACCCACGATTGCACACATGGGTCACAGACCTCCCACTAAATGATTGAGTGGGATGTTTACACTTTTGGTGATTAGATCTAAAAATGGGCAGAGGTTATAATTTAATCTTCACAATCAGGGAAGAGTTAATTAATTTTATTTTCACAATCAGGGGAGATTTAAATTTAATATTCACAGTAGATAACATTCAAACACTAGAGGTTGTCTAAAAGGTTGCTTTTTTAAAGACTATAAGGCAATCAGGTCCCATCAATACAAACAACGTGAATGAATTTAGAAGAAAAATCTCAGTTAGATAGATCACAATTTAATTTTCATATATTATGTTGGAAAATTCATAGAAGCCTATCTTAAGGGTATGTCCTAAAATCAAGGCATGGGATAGTAGAAATGATGGCTAGAACTGGAGTTAGGAGATACTGGTCTTTGATACTTATTAGTTGTATGACCTTGGACAAGTCACTCAACATTTCCCTTTTGAGGATCAAATGAAAGAGCTTATAGAAAGTATTGTGTAAACCTTAAAGTGTCATGTTAATGTTAATTATGATGATCTTGGACATCTTGTACTGAAGAAAGATTTTTTTACTTGAATTTCAAACATTTTCTGTCTTTTAACTGAGAACTTATCTCATGATTTTAAAAAAACATAGCATATCTTATGAGATTATTTATGATTTCTTGTTTAAGATAATGTATCCCTTAAGTATTTATTTTTGTATGAAATCTGTGACCTGTTCTGATATACATTTAAGATACCTTGCCAATTACATTTTTACAGCAGTGGAAATAACAACAAACTCATTTTATCCTCATAGCACTCATGATTCATATATTTTATCTTCTTTTTTGGGCTAAAAATATAACAAAAGTCAATGCATTTGTCACCTATTCTCACTCTGAATATTTTGGTCAGCTAGGAAGCATTTATTAAGCTACGTGCCAGCCTACTATGTGCCAGCCACATACAAAGAAAGGCATAAGCCAGCCCCATCGTCAAGAAGCTCACAATCTAAAGGACTATATTAGTACTGCTACCTGTCTAGATCATTCATCAGATAAAAGGCATTTATCTATAGAATGAAATCTAAGAATTCTAATATCTTACCATAAAGAATAGAAAGGGCCATGCTAATAAATACAAAGGAAAACTAAAATCTAGTCTTGGATTGTCAAATCCAAAAATAATTCCAACTCACATTAGGGAGAAAGAATTGGCCACTTATTTTGATGGTATGGGAAATTGCATCACGACCAAGAAATCTGCTAAGTATATTATCCTTCTCATAGACATGGTAGTATAAGATGCTGATACTAATTTAATATATTCACTCACTCATTCAACCAAAAATGTTTATTAAGTGCTTGTTATGAGCGATGACTATGCTAGGCACTGAGGGTATTTTATTATAATAATAATCATGACAGCCGACATTTATGTAGAGGTCATGTTTTCATGGCTACCCAAAACACTGGTTCTGTCAGAAGAACTGCCAACAGCATTGGAAAATATTGTCGGAGAATTTGTGTAGGAAAGCTTGGTCTAATGGTATTTTTGCTATTAGTGACATTGAAAAATATACCTTTGTGGATAGGACTTGAGGTGAATTATTTCATGCTTCAGTCTTTTTTGTGCACAGGTTTTGTTGTTTTTGTTTTTTTTTTTACCACAATGTAGCTGAGTTTGGAAATTTTGAAAGGCAATAACAGATTTGTCCCTTGTATCCCTACATTTTCCATCTTTCCTCACCTGGATAGAAGGTGACAATGACGTCTTTACCACTGACAGTTGGAAATAACATGCTTTTTTCTTTCTGTGGCAGAAAGGTCTTATGACAATTATAACTTTTAGTCCACTCAAAAGCTAGTTTCCTCTAGGATACTATATCACCCTCTTCATTACCCACCCTAGACTCAAAATATAATGTAAAATTCAATAAATTCCTCCAAAAATTAAAATGATACTTGAGGGAGTGATGGATTAAAAGACAGAGTGAGAGAGATGAGACCTGGGTAGGAGAAGTCACAGATCCTTTATCAGATTTCTAGTGTGTCACAGTTTACAGGATGGAGGTTAAAAACTAAAAAGAAAAACTTGGATACCTTTTTCTTAATCCTCAACCTTCTTTACTTGCTGCTGCAATTGTCACTCTTGACCATTTTTTCTTCCTCAATGCTCTCACCTTTCAGGGTTCTTGTGACCCTGTGTACTTAGTTCTCCTCTTACTTAACTGCTTCTTCTGGGTATCTTTAGTGATGTTTATCCATGTCATGCCACTGACAGTGAGTGCACTCCAAGGCTCTCTAACCTAGGCCCTATTCTCTTTTCTCAATATACTATTTTATCTGATGATCCCATCTGCTCCCCAGGCTCAATTATTACCTCTATGTCGATGACTCCAAGAGCTATATATACAGCTAGAGTATCTCTTGAGCTCCAGTTCTGTAGCACCAGCTGCCTATTAGACATTTTGAACTGGACATTATTCCGCATGCATCTCAAGCTCAATATGTCTAAAACAGAACTCATTTCCTTTGTGCTCAAATCTACCCTTTTTCAAAGTTTTCTATATCTCTCTGAGGCACTCACCCCCTTCCAGGCATTCAGGTTCATGACCTTAGTGAACTCTTACACTCATTTTTTTATCCAGCATACTCAAATTATTTGCTTAATCTTGTACTTCCTTTCTCTACAATTTTTCTCATATACAATCTCTTCTCTTACATAACATCATAAACATCATAAACTTACATAAACATCACTGCAGATTAGGTCCTCATTACCTCTTGATTGAACTACTACAATACTAATTAATGTCTCAGTTTAATTCTTTTTCAACTCAACTCCATCTACAAATCCATTTGCCAAAGAAATAACCCTGCCTCTCTATTGTGAAAGGAAATTCTTGGTTCTCTTTGTCTATTCTGAATTTGCACTTGTAAAAAGGGAATCCTATGTTCTCTTTGCCTAGTTGGAGTTAACACTTTGGAATAACAATAACTTAAGTACCCTTAGTAACTCACTAGGCTGAAGGCAGGATTAACTCTCTTTTGTCTATTTTTGAATTAATCAACAAAAGCTAATACACCCATACTTAACCCTAAAGTAAGGGAAGTCCACAAACTCTTACTCCTAGGAGGAGAGTTAACACCTTTAGAAGTGAGAAGCCAGCAAGATACTTGGAAGAGCTCCACCCTTTTTCTAACTTAAACAGTCAGAAACTTTGAATTCTTTTCACTTACTCAGAAATCTGTGGTTCTAAAGGTGTGAATCCTAGGAGGAGAGTTGCTACCTTCAGAGGATGAGAGGTGTGACAATTTTGGAAACTGTGATTGGTCCCTGTGAAGAGGGGTGGGGATAGGAAACCACCATAAAGCCATAAAATCCTTGGGCTGGCAGTCTGGTGAAGTTGAATCTTGTGGAGAGTGTGTCCTAGAGAGAGTCTTCAAGGGAACCTCATTGGAGACTACAGGGTGGATCCTGGCTCCTCCTGGACTACTTGGTTGGGTGAGTAAAAAGGCTGACTCCCTTCCTAGTTTCCTAAGAGACTAGCTTCCATCTTGGAGGAGGTCACTTGATTACTCACTACTGGTTCCTCTGGAGGTATTTTCTCTAACCTCTTTCACATTTCTCTACTTTATTGTTTTCCCTCTTTTTTTGTAAATAAACTGCATCCAATCCTTAAATTAACTTTTATGCTACTCAATAAATTCCAGTGATCCTAATCACCTCTAAGTATAAACTCTGGCATTGAAATCTTTTCATAATTTGAATCCTTCCTATCTTTCCATGTTTTAATATACACCTCTCTCTTCCAAGTGTTCCTTAATCCCATCCCTATATATTTGCACTGGCTGTCCCACAAACCTAGAATGTTCTCCTTCCTCATCTCCACCTCTTAGAATCCCTGGTTTCCTTCAAGATTCAGTTCCAATGCCATTTTTTTGTGGCAAGCAAATTTCCCCAACTCCTATTGTCTACTATCTTCCCTTCTATAGTAACCTTTTATCCATTCTATATCTCTTAAACACTTATTTATGTATATACTGTCTCCCCTCACTAGGATGTAAGCTCCTTGAGAAAAGAGAATGTTTTCACTTTTTATTTGTACCTCCTGGACTTGACACAATATCTGGCAAATAGTATTCTAATAAAGTCTCATAAATTGATAAGTGATGTTAGTAAAAATAGTCTATATTTACAAGAAAGTTGAGGAGAAAATAGTATGTGCTTAAAATATAAAAGGATTATGAAAAATAACTTATGATCAACTTGATAATCGAATAAGCTGCCCCTAAGGGCCATAACATTTATATTGCCTTTTGCTGATTATCACAAAGCCTTTGGTTCAGTTCCACACTCATGACTTATTTGGATATTCCAATACATAAAATAGACACATGAGTAGTTATATGGTGAAAACATTAGAATCTCTTGCTTTTACATGAAAAACTATACTTTATGAAAATATATCAACACAATAATGTCAAGAACCATTGACATAAAATGTGATACCTTTTGAGAAGGTAGCTTTAGTCCCTTATAGTTGTACCTAATCTTAAAGTACCATTATTTTTCCTAAATAGAACAAAATATGGTTTCCAAGTTACAGAAGTTGTACTAGGACATCTAATAATTTCCTGTACATTACTTACAATAGTTATATAGTGCCACCAAAAATCACACGAAGCATCTCCATTTCATGGACTCTATCCAATCATATCAAAATGCCACTTGACCTAAATATAACAATTTTAATGGACATCAAGGAAAGATACAGAATCAAAGCTATGAGCTTGAATGCAGAGGTCATACTGAATCAAGGGAAGAAGGCCATACCTACAAACACTTTGGTTTCCTACAGTTAAGACACAGGGAGCATAAAGCTATTAAAGATAATGCTATGTATGTTAAAATGCAAATATTAATTAATAATATTTACTAGAAAGAGATATTTTGCAATATGTCTAAGTTTGCCAGTGCAAATATGCCCAAATTTTTAAAAAATCCCTGGCCTCCTTTGAAGTCAAAACTCACTTTGAAGAACACACAAAGAAGTTGACAATTACATAAAAATTGATGTAACATATACCTTTGCAAGGTATATATGGACCAAGATAGGTTGGGAAAACATCCTACCAAAACCCAATATTAAGAAAGTACAGCACCCTTTATCCTATGCCATGGATAGATGAACACTTCTTCATCAAAAAGAAGGAAGAAAATTTATAGATATTCTCAGAGTATATAATGAATTGATCAAAAACTTAGAGAACTACTTTTAGAACAAGCAAACATTTTACTGAGGAACTGTAAAGGCAACGTAGGGGTACATATTAGTCAAGTATAACCGAAAGGGATTTATCTCCAGATAGAATATATGAAACAGCTAAGAACCAACAGTGGACCAAAAAATCCTTCAATGAGCAATATGAATTCAATCTGAAATGTCAATCAAACACCAAACAAGTGTTGAGTCAAGTGAATTTGTTTATAGAAGCAGAAAGGTTTAGGATGACAGTACAGAACCAGGTTACTGCCATTAGAAATTACCAACAGAATGTGGAATTGTCGATCAATATAGATTATTACAGGAAACAGTTGGAACTGTACAACATGACACTTAAGGCTATAAAAATTTAGACCTTTCTGAATACCTATGCCATGGAGGCTAGAATTATAGATGAGGAACTTGTTATCCTTCATAAGCTAATAGAGAACAAATTCCTGTACTACAAAATACAGAACTCAAAATATCCTTGAGAATTCAACTAATAATCTATACTATAACTGGAGAACTATCTGACATAACTATTATATATATAATCATTTGAATATAACATTGTCCAATAAAAATTTAAAGACAACATTTTGTATAGATATTGCTAAGTCAATAACTCATAATCTGCAAGCTACATGGAGAGAAAAGCTTTGTAAATTTAAGAGAAATTTTATTTAAATTAAATTAAATATTTAAAAATTTTTAATTAAATATTAAAAAAATCAAAAACATGTAAAAAAAGGACAATGTATATTCTACCCCTGTGATTATTGGAGTTGTCTCAAAGATACTTACAGAAGATGAATGTATATCCTAATATTTTGGTTCCATTATCAAAAAGGATGATTTTTATCCCTCTGTGTAATAATCTACAGAACATTAAACATAAAAGATAGTATTTGTCCTATGATTATTTCTATCTGAACTCCATCAAAAGAAGATAAAAATGTATGTTTAAATTTATTAACTATATGTTTGTCTCTATATTTACATGTACTTATGATCTCCTCTATTGTAATGTAAACTCATGTGAGGAGAGATTGTTTCTTTATACATATATCCTTAGTACCTAGCACCGAGCCTAGAAATGCAAATACTTATCAATTGATAGATTGAGATGAATAATAATAAAAATGATAACCTGACTAGAAAACATGTCATTTCATGGACCTCAAAAAATTATGTTTAATTTTGTAAGTTGAATATGAAATGTATTTTTTGTCACAAGTTAGGTCTTTGAGGGGGAAGCAAGGAAGATACAGAGGAGAAAGGGAGGGTTAGATTATATGATCTTACCATTGGCTCACTGATAACAGTACCTTATCATTATAAGTAAAGTTCTTCTGAACTACACAGAAGGCAGTATGATGGTTTATGAAAAAATAATTTTCACTTTCTTCTCCTTTCAAAGTGATGGCATTCATTTTTTTTTGCTGTAAGGAATTTTAAACTTGCAACTTCAAAGATGCTCTAACTATTAAAGTCATGTTAGTGTGGGCTACCAAATCAACCCCTTTTAGTTTAATTGGGCTGAACACTAAGCAATCAATCATATTGCTACTTGCCTACTATGGTTTAGTTTTTTAGATGGAATCAGATTACTTCAGTCATAATGACTGAAGTGGATCAACATTTTGCAGTCCAGCGGATAGATTAGTGATATAGTAATCGTGACAGAAGAAAAAAAAGTTGAACTGATTTGAACACGGATCAATTTCTAAGTGGTGTCTATATGCATAAAGAAATAAGGCAATTATCCAGTAATTTAGGCTTCAAATTACTTTGATCCACAATAACCAGATAATTGAAGTGAAAATGTTTTCTCCCTTGGCATATAAGGATACCTGTTTAAATCCTCCCCTTTATTTATGCCTGTAGCGACACAACCTTAAATGCCCAGTTTTATGTAAGTATAATAAGGAAAATGAAAACGAAAAGGACCTATGGCCCTAGAAAGAAAATTAGAGTTTATTTCCAGCCTATTTCAGGATTCAAAAATTATGACTAGTTTATGTACTCTCTGAAATATGTTGATTATGGTAGGCTGACTGAGGTTAGAGAAGGGCCAATGTAAATGTTTCTCCAACTAACTGAACCTGAATTTTAAATCCCCAAAAGCTTGTTTAACTCTTTCCATGCACCCTGAATAGTCCCTCAGTCTTCAAACTAACCTCCTAATACCACTGTTAGAGATCAGGTCCTCTTTGTTTTTCAGATGAATGAACAAAAGTTAAGAGAAATGAACTGACTTGATTAGATTCACTCAGGTGAGCCAAATAAGATTCAAACCCAGGCCCAAAGCCTCCAAATTCAGTGCTCTTTCTGTTATAAAAACACTACCTCAGAAAATGAATATTAAATATTGTAATGTAATTAATCGAAATTTAATGTGGAAAAATTAGAATTTTGAAAAACACCACTTCTTGAGTATGAGGAATAGAAGTACTCAACGAAGAGTCTTCTCATCTTTTATGATTAAGACTTGAGAAGAATGGTCATTTAATATAAAAACATGGACTCTTGCTGAGATGCTAATTTCAGATTTCCTATCATGAAGTTTTCCATACTAGCACATAAAATGGGTGATGACATTTCAAGTTACAAAATTAAGATACTCCTATACTTCCATTATGGGAGAATTACACCACCTCCCAACAAAAGATAAAAAGAGAAATCATTCTTGCTGACCACGAGAAAGGCTTTGAAACAAAACTGTATAAGCAGAAATGAAGGATTTTTGTAGAAAGGTGATAGCAACCACTCTGATATTCCTTCTGTAATGTCTGCCAAGGAAAGGTTTTAAATCCCTAAAAGCTAAACTGACTGAAACACAAGTTCTGTGTATCTCTTTCCCTATTAGTTGTGTTTGCAATATCTCATGTTTTTGGCATAGTGCTATGCCTTCCTTTTCAAATAATTTTTATTTTCATACTGAACTTAAAACAACAAAGAGGATAAAATATACACAGCAGAACACAAAAAGAGGATTAAAACTTAAAGCTTGAAACTTTAGGTAACTAACATGTACAATTTGTTTTTCAAGAATATAAGATCAACCCCACAGCTTTCAAAGCTGTCCTGCTTGTCCGGTGTCTCTGTCTTTGTCTCTTTCCTCCTCCTCCCCCCTTCTCAATATTCTTTTCCTTGTCCTCTCCCCACTCTCCACCCCTTGGGAGTGAAAATGCAAAAAGAAAAAAGAAAAAGAAAAGAAAAGAAACAAAGCCCTGTGTGTTATACTTTCCTTTAATGATAGATGCATATATATTATAGATAAGATAATAACATAATTAAATAATAAATATGTTACTTTCTATATAAGTTAATAAAAGTATAATTTATAGAGCTTTCTCTTTGAGTTTATATATATATATATATATGAAATTTAAAAAATGATATCTAACCAGTTACCTCAGTTTTGTCATATTTGTAGCACATTTCTTCAACATTGATAATGGACTTGCCAGGGTGGCAATGACACTTTCTCTCTTCCTGGTATGATATGTTTATTCTTTATTATACAAAACTACCTCTTTTGCTCCTTCCTTCTTTACCACACACTCAAACATCTTAAATTTTCATTTGACACCCTGCTTTCCTAAATTATTTCATGTGTGTTCCCATCCATGGAAATTCATTTCTGTGTGACATAAATCCCTACCCTATTCTATTTCACAGTAATAAAACTTTATACTGAATTGCCAAAGAGCTAGGTAACCAACCACGCAGTTTAAATTAAGTGCAAGATACACATGTTTGAAGATCCTGCTCTCTGTCTGAGATCTGTAGAAAAAGGTCCTGCTTTTGTCTGAACGTTTCGTCATCTTATTCAGAATATCTGGGTTAAATCACCCAAGAACATTTTCTTGATTCAAAAGTAACTTCTACAAATGTAAGAAAGTACTTATGAAATAATATGTTCTTTAGGGGGTAAAATTCTCCTATAAATCACCATTATTACCAGGTTCAATCCAGGCACAAATCAGCCTGCATCACTTGAATACATGATAATGAGATGAAAATCTACCAATAGTTTCCATATTGATTGTTATCCCTTGGCACTTTGCAGTGGTTCCCAGTTCCTGTTCATGCTAACCTTTGCTAGTTGTTGCAGCCATGGTGAGTGCCTTATTTATTGGATTTTATTAGCATTTTAAATTCTGACATTTGGAGAAGCATAATCTCTCTTCCTTTTTCATCTTCTTGTTTAAAATATACAACTGTCCTCTCTGTCTAATGTTCAGTTCTTCTCTTCTACCTTTGGGAGATCTCAGGCCAACTCTGAAGAGTAGGAATTGCTCGGTCAGTCTTTGGTCAAAACTTGTTAGGTCTATGTGGTAAAAATTAATGAAACAGACAATGATGATATAAAATCTAAGTCCCAAATCTCAGTTTTGCGACAAGTAGTTGAGAACTTTTCTGGTTTTAAAAAATATTTTTGGACAGAATTAGATATTGTTTAGCAGTTTGCTAGTACAATAATATCCTAAAATATATTTCACTGATATCTTCACTACAGTGATGCCTCAACATGGCATGAAAATTACTTTAGATTCTTGAAATCTAAACTGTGCTCTGGCAGATCCTACCCATGCATCAAGGTTTCCAATATGAGCTCACAATGCATTGTATTTCTGTCGTCTTAGGACCAGTCTTGCTAAGTCTGGAGGAGCTCATGATCAGGTCTGATATAGACTAATGGACTCTTTTGACTGAAGCAACTATGGAACACCAGCTATTGAGGAACTATAATTTGTCGGTGAAGGAATTAACCATACCAGTGAAATTGTGGACCTTTGGTGTGTTGAAGAATTGGATGGTCTAATGGAGCACTGAAATAGGAGTCATGAAAGACACTTGGGTTCGGATCCTTGTTCTGTCACTAACTAGCTGAATGGAGAGTTCTTTTACAACTCTGAACTTCAATTTCTTCATCTATAAAATGAAGGAGCTAGAAATAAGTGATCATCTCTGGGAATAGATTGATTAGTGGAAGGTTCCTTCCAGCTCTAACATTCCATCCTATTGTTGTAGGGTACTTTATAGTTTTCAAAGCTCTGTTATACATAACATCTCATTTTTGCCTTCATCATAACTATTTTAGGTAGGCAGATAGCTGTTATTATCTTCATATGATTTGTATGGAAACTGAGTCACAACAAGATTAAATAACTGGTCCAAAGTCACATACCTTATAAAATGGTGGAGCAAGAATAAGTCTACTTTTTCTGACCTCTAAACTGAATGTTTTGGCCATATTGCATTATACTTTTCCTGATGTATATGAATCTGTTCTATTTCTTTGCTTTTTTATTTTCAAGATTTCCATTCATCTTATGCTACACTATTTTTTTTTTTGTCCTGATAAGTTTGGTCTTAATAACAAGAGCTATTATTTTAAGTATTTTCCATTTGTTTTTTCAAGAATGTAATTATATATTAAACAGCATGATACATCTAAGTAGAGGACATCAGCTCTATTTCAATAATAGGTCAGTAAAAAATGAAGGGTGATTGGTTTATTTGAAGGTACTTGGTGAATCAATAGAGAAATATGATGAATACTGGGATCATTATATTTAGTTTACAAACTGAAAACCACTTAAGTTTGACTGCAATGAAAGAATTCATTTGATTTTTATATGACCAGTCAAATATCACATGCAGTCTTCCTACATCATTGCTACAGAGCATAAATATAGGAGTTATGGCAAATTAAATGTTTGGCTCCAATATGACTCACCTCTGAACTTACTGACACACCCATTCATTAGTTCTCCATCAGATTACGATGAAAATTTTCTCTCTTGCCTCCCATTAACCAGCTACCTTTATGGCTTGTAGATGATCTCAAGAAACTAATCAGAGACCTCACTCAGTATGTTGCACATAGGAGGAGTTTAAGATATATTTGTTGGATGAATGAAACAGCTATTCAGTTACACACTGCCATCTTCACTCTGGCTAATACCTTTCTTTGCCCCATTTTCTCCAACCACTGGAAATGACTTCAAAAAACAAATACACCGTAGAAAAAATTATAATAGAAGCTTACATATTTTCAAATGAACTTGAACTTAATGTGGAGTCAGAAAATTCAAAACTGTTTAATTGGTCTAGGAAGCTGAGCCTCGATTTCTGGTGGTAATGAGCTCTGCTTACTTCTCACAACTGTTGAAAGGAACTAATGAGATAATAAAAGCTAAAGCGCTTTGAACAAACTGAGGTGATATACAGATAAAAGATACTATTTTAAAATCAGGCACTCAAAAGTGGAATTGTTGGTAACTTCTTATGTTGAGTGTCAACCTCTTTCTATCCTTTTTTCATATTTTCACATTTTCTTAAAGTCTAATACACGGGAAATATCAAGGATCAGTGCTCTCACAACAATCCAAAAAGGTATATTGGATCATCAGGTATTATTCAGTGACTCTACCTGCAAAGCCCTCAAATATAATATCAGATAACCTAGGATTCCAGGGAACATTAGGCTAGTACATTAGTAGATTTGACACTAATCTCTAGAGTCCCAGATTCATTTCCTGTCCAGGTTAAATGTCCTTTTGATTACCATAGCAAACAATAATACAAAAAAATTTCAATTACAACCATTAGCGAAGACTTAAAATATTAACTTTTATGGCTTTCACCCAATATCTATAATTAAATGCAAAAAAGCTAAGTTAATGCAATGTTAAGGTTAAGGCTCTAATTGCAGAAAAGTCAGGAAATTCAAAGTTAAGGTTCTTAGTGCCATTCCCTGCTCCTGCATATGTCAGCTCTACAGTAATCCTTAAATGACTGTATACAATGTACAGCTAATTCAAATACCTCCATGCTGCATTTACAGAGAAAGGAGAAAACTCAATTGTTGGAGGCTCGAGTTGGTATAAAGTTTGATAAGGACTGTCTGCTAAAAAAAGAGGCGCCCCCACCCCCTTTTACAGTTAGTGGGTTACAGTGAAAACTTTCTCTCTTGCCTGTTAACCAGTTACCTTTATGGCTTGCCAAGAGGTGCCCAGGAGTGGATTTCCTCGGCTCTGTGCAATGAGCAGCTCATTTCCCCTGCTATCTATCTCACCACACCCTCACCTCTGGCTCCGAACTGGTCCTCTTCTTTGAGTGGGAAGATAGTTCGGCTCTGGGCACTTCACTATGTCTATGACGTGGGGCTGCTTTGTCCTAGGAAAGCCCCAGACAGCATGTCTATCTCTCGCCCTGGAGCTCCCGTGGATTGAGAACTTTTTATTCTGGGAGTTCTGCTCGCTTTGGGGTGGTGTTTGTTTTTTTTTTAATTTTCTGAAATGAAAAACTTGGTTTGATTCAGCAAATATACCTGCACAATTCTGAACGTACAGGCTCCATTTTCAGAAGGGGGAAAGAACGTGAAATCTTTTCCAAGAAGCCACATCAAGGGCTTGCTCCTCCAGTGAGGGGGCCGGAGCATTCTGGCAGCAGCTCAGTTAGCTCAACTCTTCCAGGGAAACCGGGCTCCTGCGCCCGGCATTTTCGTCAAACTTTATGAAATGCTCATGCCTAAACCGAAAATATGCTTGAGAAATTCCAGTGCAAAAGGCAATTTGGGGGGGAGGGATAAAGCACAGAAAAGAAGGGCTTAGCGTGAAAGCGCCACCTGAACCATAACTATAATAAAAACTCCTCGGGACGTTCTGGCAGGAAGAAATAACGGCACAAAGGCTGCTATGGACAGTGCCGAGCCCAGGAAGGTAACCAAGTGAGTCAACAGCAAAGGCAGGATTATCCTCATTTGTGGGGAATCCATTCCAGCCAGGAATTAAACTGTGGGGGTTGGAGGAGGGGAGAGGAGGGGAGGGGAAAACGGCTCCGTTTGAAATCTGTTGAGTCACCTTACTAGGCGAAAACGAAAAGGAAATTGTTTTCCTCCTGTCAATGGTTATCCTGTTTGAAGTCTATCAGATGGAGCCACCAAAGGTACAGGCATTCCACATGTGGGCCTCCCCCTGCCCTGGACCCAGCTATCAATCCCAACTCGGTATATAGCGCAGGCTTTAGTATCAGGTAAAATCCTGCCCATTCACACAGCACGGCACAGCCCGCCTCCCTGACCAAGCCCAATCCTGCGGCTGACCGCTGGGCTTTCCTTCGGGGTGGATGGCGCTGGGGATGGGCTCGAGGGAAGGAAAGATCCCAGGTGTCGGCCACGAGCCCGTGAGCCCGCCTTCTTCAGACCAGCAGCAGACCTATATGACTGCGGGGCCAATGTCTAAACCGAGCTCCTGGCAGGGAATACGGGCCCTAACCCACTGCGCTCAGCCTCCTCTCTGCTCCCAGGCGCTTAGCTTCCTTCTATTCCGTCGTTCTCAGCTGGGAAATCCAAGGAATGCTCTTCACCTGGCAGACACAGATGTTGCTGGAAACCAGCTATCTAAATGATTGCCAAACCTTAGTTAATATAAACCTAGATCAATAATGGAGCTGTACCTATCATGGGGTCAAGGAGCAAAGTGCTCACTCAGGTGAAGAAAACATTTAGCTATCAGGTCTGATGCCAGAAACGCGCTAACTTGCTGCCTGCAAACGATCCTTGAGAATACTTGGGTCCCCCGCGGGACCCGTACTTCGGACCCAGTCAGGGAGGCGTGTGTTGTCAGCTCACACGACGGACTCTTCTAAAGTGGGGGCTCTTCGTCTGGCACCAAGGCACATTTCAGGGGGTTGTGAAATACATTTTCATTTTCACTAACGTCTAGCTGAAATGTAGTATTTCTATTGGGATTGGGAAGGCAGGACTCTAGCCAGTAGTCTGAGAAAGGGCTCCACTGCCACAAGGAAGGATCTAGGATGTTAAAACGAAAGCTAAAGCATTTCTGTTTAAAGCCAGTAGGTTAAATAAAAAGGCAATATGACACCCTGGAAGGAGGATCAGACAGGGAAAAACTCTTATTCTCGATCTGCCACATCTTAGCGATTTGACCTTTGGACAGGCCAGGGAAACTGGAACACTTAAACTTCATCTGTAAAGTGGGGATAATAACTGCACTCGCTACCTTACAGTTGCCTTGGAGATCAGAAGGAATAATGAATGCGAAGCACTTTGTTATCTATGTGTACCTTATTATTATCTAGGTGAACACAACTACGTAAAACTCCTGTTTTCTGTTTCTGAAAACTTGCTTCCCTTATGCTTGTCAACAGTGCCAGTCCACATTCAGAAGAAAAGTGCTTGTCGTTTTAAGACAAAGCCATGTTTGGGGGCTTCCGGTGTCAAGGAAAAAAAAAGGCAAGAGACCTTAGAAATGTTCAGAACGGCATGACAT
The DNA here is from genome assembly GCF_027887165.1 of Monodelphis domestica. Lineage (NCBI taxonomy): Eukaryota > Metazoa > Chordata > Mammalia > Didelphimorphia > Didelphidae > Monodelphis > Monodelphis domestica. The sequence goes on from NC_077230.1 coordinate 76,269,419, forward strand.
AAAAGGAACTGAATTCTATCTCATCAAACTTTTCACACAGATTCAACTCTCAGAGAATGAGAGAGAAGTCACAGAATAGTGGGACCGTTTTGACAGCTTAAGCAGCTTCATAAAAATAATAATAAACACGTATAGTGCTGTAAGGTTTGTAAAGCATTAGGGGTATATAAGTAATATTCACAAGTTCTTATACATACATATATGTATACATATGTTCAGCTGATTAATGCTGTGAAGGTGGTACTATTATAACAAGAACTCCAATTTATCCATATTTATACATAAAGAATGAGGAAAACTAGGCTAAGAAAAGTTGTCAGTCAGATAACGAGCATTTCTGAAGCCCTTTTTCCAGTGAGCACCAGGCACTGGGGATCCGAGGCAAGATTCTGACTCTGCTTTTCCTGACCAAACCATCCATTAGGACACCTAGTTACCTCCAAAAAAAAGTCTAATACCAAATGACAAAAGGTTTAGAACATTAAACATCACTTCAACTGTTACCTTTAAGGAACTAACTGATCATTATAGTTTAATTCTTCGTACTACTGGGCTCCATGGAACACATTAAATGCAAAACAAATTAATTAAGGAGTTATTCAAGACATTTCTCAGAAAATTATTTACAAAGGGTATCTTTAAATCACATCTTTCTTTCTGCATTTACGTGTATATAGATCAGTAACTACATGGTGAGGGAACCAAGAACTATAAAGCTAAAACGACAGAGAGCACTGCCAATCAAAGATCAGTCTGCAATTATGGCCCATTACCTCTGCATTTATAATATGTTAGTTACAAAACGGGATTTTATTTCTAAAACCTGGACAAGCCTTGCCTTCCCTGGGCCTCAGTCTCTTCTGCTCAATGAAGAGATTGGCTTAGGTGACCTCTACAGTCCCTTTCAGTTCTCATTTTATTGCCTATGTTTCCTTTTTTTGTGCCCCATTTATGATTCATTCTTTTGGCAAAGCTTACATCTATTCAAACAGAAGAATAAACTCCAGTTGCTGTTGGCTGCTCCTGAAAGTCTGACAGTCTTTCTCACCTACTTTCTTGCCTTAAGAGAAGGAAAAGGATTGTGGGATTGGGGTTCAGAGTTATGGTGGACTCCGTACATATACAGCTGCTAGCTTCCCTACAGCATGATTAGAAAATGTCCTCTTTTTAGAGTTATTGCCAATTCCCCACTTAAATCTTGGGCCTAGATATAAGGCCAGACCACATATCTGAACTTTGTTAGAATTCACTTTATTCCTCCAGAAGCCTGATGGACATGGGGTTCTGGTGACTACGTTCCAATTGCCAGCTACAGGTTAGCTTAATACAAGGGTTCCTTAGTCATGACAAAATACCTCTTCCATGTGTCTTCAGAGAGCTACTCCTTGGAAGTAAAACAAAAGTTAAACTTGTCTTTTTTGACTCTGACATTGCCCATCTGAAGGTATCCTCTGCCCTGCAGCTGGGCTTTATTTGCTGAGCTAAAGCATAGCACAACACCTACGTTTTCCCCCAATGAGCCTCCCTTCAAGACGTTAGATTTCCAATGGAGACCTTCCGCGCTTTGGTACAAGGAGTGCCTGGACGGCGCTGTTCTCCTGCTGATTCATTGATAGTTTTTATATATTGAGCTTTCACAAGTGGCGCTCAGTACATTTTGTATGTTGTAAAGAAGTGGGTGTGCTTGGAACCAGTCTTGCCTTTGTTAACTGAGTCACACTTGTTCTCTCTTGCCCATTTTCATTCTCAGAAAGAAAGCCGAGTCCAGATGATCCCAGATGTACTCGTGTAATGAGAGATGCAGTTGTACATTGTCCCAATGTTAGTCTATCTCCCTCCACAGCATGGCCACTTCGCTGTGCAACTACTGAGATGATGGGCAAGCGGATGCTTCTGCTCGCTCCACAAGAACACCTCTGACGCCTTCAGATCTCGGAGAGCAGAGACTGGCGCACTCTTTCTTTTGGCCAAAGGCTGTATATTTCTCAGGTGAGATGCTCGCCCTCAAGAAGCCATCAAATGGCAGAATCAGGGATGGATTCCTGGAGGTCAGCTTTTGGCAGGATTTCGAAGAAGGCGGTAGACATACAGATAGCAATGGTCATAACAGCTAACATTAATATAAAAGCAAAGATTGATATGTGCAAAGATAAGTCTGCAGACAAGCACATGTGTATATATAAATATATTTCACATATTATCTACATATATTATTACCTTATATTAAATGTGGGTGGGTGTATATATGTATGTCTGCAATATATAAAATCTCATTTCATCTCACAAAAACTGAGAGGTAAATGTTACTATCATCCCCATTTTACAAAGAAGGGAGCAAAATGGAAGCCAGCAGAGGTGACATGACTTTCCCATGTGGCTATTTTAGTGTTTGAGGCAAGATGTGAACTTAAGTCTTCCTGACTTCAAATCCAGCAGTCTAGACGATTTGACAGAATGAACTAGGATATATTGAAAGAAAAAAAAGCAAGTAGTGTTTGGGGGGATGGCAAAGTGGATTAGCTTATTTGGAAGGTTGGCAGAATGGAGGCAGAGAAAGACAGGAAAATGGTGAACAGAGGTTCCTTATCCACAGTGTAAACATTATCATGCATGAGTCTGTTTGTATGAAGACATAAAGAACCTTGAAATCTTGAACTGATTTTGCTTTTACCATTCTGGGGATGATGAGTGGAATGTACAGAAACAATCAGAAACTTTAGATGTACTGAAGGGAGAGGTGGATTGATCAAAGTGTGAACGAATGAAGCCATTCTGGAAAGCAATTTGGAACTCTGTCCCCAAAGACAGTAAGTTGTATATAGCCTTTGACCTAGTGATTCAATCACACCCAAGGATGTGGTAGTAAATATTAAACAACCAGCTATGTGGGCAAATTGCATGAATGATACAGTTTCAAGTTTAATCTGCATTACTGATATTTCTTAAGTCCAGTCAACAAAATAGTAAATCAAGTCCTGATTTGCAATAGTTGCCAGTTTTAAAGGTATATAATGATCACACTGAAATTTCAACAATGGCTCTTGAGAGATGGTATGAGCTGGCTCCAGCACACCAAAAAGATCAAAGAGGAAAAATACCCATAGTTGAGACAATACTTAACTAGAAACTAGATCACAGAGAAAAAATATACAAAAATATATTTATAACAGCTCTTTATGCAGTGACAAAGAATTGGAAACCAAGGAAGTGCCAATCAGTTGGAAATGTCAAAAAATTATGGCATAAAAATACAATGAAATTTTATTCCAATTCTTAGATGAAGAAAAAAAGTTGCAGAGAAACCTAAAAGAAGTGGATAAACTGATGCACAGTAAAGTGAGAAGAACCAAGAAAACTGTGAATATAGCAAAAGTAACAATAAAACATGACAACTTTGAAAGACAAGAACAGTGACTAAAACACAATTCCAGATGAAACATGCAGTCGATCTCCCAACAAAGAGATGATCACCTCTAGATGCTGACAGAGGTATTCATTTTTGGACATGGAAAATACAGTAATTTATTTTGCTTAACTATGCACATTTGTTACAATGGTTTTTTGTTTTTGTTTTTTTTTCCTTTCTCAATTGGGGATAGGTGGGAGGGAAGGAATGCTTGTTAATTGAACTAAAATAAAAGTTTTTAAAATGAGATTATTAAAGTAAAAAAAGGAAAGGAAGGAAAAAATTCAAGAATATATTCTGGGGAAAGGACTGGCAGAACTTAAAAGACAGACTGACTGGAGGTGGAGGCTATAAAAAAAAAGGAGGTGAAAATAACTCCAGTGTTTTGAGACCATGGGGATATGGTAGATTCATTAACAGTAATGAGAAATGGAAATAGAAATTACTTGGCTATGCTTTAGCTATTGTTTAGGCAGTGCTCTAAGGTGGGCAGAGGGTCAATCTCAGAGTCAAAAAAGGCCTAGATTCAAACCTTGTCCCTGACATATATTAACTATCAAAGTACAAGCAAGTCACTTGATTTTGAATGCCCCAAGTAATATAACAAGGCTAAAGTTACAGACCCATTTCATTTTAGCAGCCTAGGGAATGGGAAATTGTTTCTCACATTGGAAGTTTCTTTTGCTGACGGAATCACAGAGTCAGTTTAAAGCAATAAATTTAATTGGCTCTTAGACAATCAAGAAAAGATATCCTTAAGATAAAAGGTGGTACAAATCTGGGAAAACTATAATAGAATTTTAATACTAGAAAAGATGAGATTGAGGAAGTTTCAATAATTCACCCAAGTCACACTGAGTTAGTGGCAAAGCCAGGACTAGTATTCTGGTAGTCTAAATGCACTGCTTTTTTAGGGCTACCCTATGACTCTTTGTTTCTCCAGTGTTACAAGAAGAGATAGTCCTTGTTTAGTCATTTTCTAGCCATGTCCAACTCTTGGTGATCTTATTTGGAGTTTTCTTGGCAAAGATACTAGAGTAGTTTTCCATTTCCTTCTCCAGCTCATTTTACAGATGAGTAAACTGAGACCAAGAGGATTAAGTGACTTGCCCAGGGTCACACAGCTAGTGTGTCTGAGGCCAGATTTGAACCCAGGACGTCCTATCTCTGAGCCTGGCTCTCATCCACTGAGCTCCACAGCTGCCCCCCCAACCCTACCCCCACCCCAGAGAGAACTCTTTCTATCCAAGTCCATGACAGGTGTTTATTGTCTTACTAGTTTCCTCGTGCACTGATAGAGAGGTCCAGTGACTCACTGTGGGTTTGTGCCTCTGAAGAACTTGGTCCCAGAGCTTCTCAACTTAAGGTCAAGTCAGCTTTCTATCCACTACCAAACGGGGCTCCTCATTTCGCTTCTTGGATCACCCAAAAGAGCAAGCTTCTAGTTAAGCGTGATCTCAACTAAAGACAAGAGACTTCTCCTGTTCCTGCTAGTGACTGAAACAGACCCGGTCTTTGATTGCTGTTTCCAACAGTGTTTGTGCTTTTGCTTGGGAAGGGTGACCGCGGTGTGTGTGGAACAGAAGGGCCAGCCTTGGCCTGGAAAGATCCCGGGATCTGGCATGAGGCAGTGCAACATAATTGGGAAACATGGAGCAGCAGCAGCAGCAGCAGCAGCAGCAGCACACCTCGAAGACCAACCCGGACACAGTTCATTTGCCTGTTTCTGTTGGCGTGTGACGTCACTGCTTTAGGACGCGGAGATCCTCCCCTACACATACCATTTGGGTTTTCTCCTCTGTGGATACCCAGTGCCCGCGGCTAGGCTAGCAGAGGAGAGGCTTCCGAAGCGCTCAATTACATCGTGACACACAGACGTGGCTCTTCCCTCGACACCAGGCGTAGAGTAGGCTTCCTTGTTTTTCCGAAAGGCCTGTGCAGCATGCGTAGAAAAGGCCTCACTTGTTCTGGTTTTGTGTTTGGGCTGCCAAAAATACATTCAACAGTACCCGGATACCATTTGTTTTAGAATTGAACGGAAGGCCCGGATCGTTTTGCACAGGCCTCTGAACAACTACCATAACAGCCTGCGTTTGTAATTGATGAAGGTCAGCCTGAACTGAGCCAATGATCCTCCCTCCTCCTCCTAATTCCTTATGTTAGCACCGTAGGCATGGCAGAGGGAGAAGGGAGTCAAGGTAGTTATTTGCTCAAGCAAAGTGCTGCCATTCCCTTTTTTCCCCCCAAACTCTTACCTTCTTTCTTAGATTCATTTATATATATATATATATATATATATATATATATATATATATATATATATATATATATATATATATATATATATATATAGTCATATATATATATAGTTTTAAGGCAGAAGAGAAGTAAGGGCTAGGCAATGGGGGTTAAATGACTTGCCCAGGGTCACACAGCTAGGAAGTATCTGAGGTCAGAACTGAATGTCTCTGGGTATGGCTATCAATCCACTGAGCCACCCAGCTGCCCCCTATCTTTCCCTTTTGACATTTCTACTCTAAGCAGATGGTTCCAGGCTAGTCTATTAAAATTGGGGGAGGCAAAGAATATTTAATTTTAGATTTTAAAAGGTAGAGGTCTATGCACTAAAGAAAGGAAGAGAAGGAGGGGAAGGATCCTTTTCTGGTCATGAGAAGGTAGAGTGAGAAGAGGAATGCATGCTCTACTGGCATGCTGATCCTTGTGAAAAGGCAGATGTTCTCCCTCAGGTTGCTTTTTGTGTCAGTTATTTATAATTCATTAAGTACTTATTACATGCCAAGTATTGTGCTGAATAGTAGCAATCAAAGAAAAGGCATCCCTTCTTCAGGCCCCCACTAAAAACAGTCCCTGCTCTCAAGGAGCTCACAGTATAATGGGAGAGATACTTTAGTATCCTGGTTCTGTTAACATGACTTCGGAGTATCCCATGATGACTTTGTGTCTTCAGTTTCATACACTTTTTAGGACTATTTCTGCCAGGAAAGTGAACCTGGTAGGTGCTCAGATCAAATAACATTAGCTTATACAGATCTCTCAAGACTCTTCCCAACTCTAGCAGCATTTTAGTCTTCTGCACTGTGGCTCTCACATAATTTCCTTTGGGTCTATTTGTTTTATAAACAAGATGAGCATAATTCTGAGGATATGCATATTTGAAGCAGAAAAATGAACCAAACAAAAACCTCTTTTAAAGAACAAAAGTCATGGGGACTTCCAGCAAGACATCTAAGTGATTGGCTGTATCCAATTGCAATTCCCCTTTGTTACCTCAAAAAAGCAAGAAATACACCAAATAAAATAAAAGAACAACATCTCTAACAAAACCAAATAAAAACAAATGAACCTTTTCAGGAAATATCTAACAAAAATTAAACAACTGAAAAACTAATGAACATTGAAACACATCCTAATATGAGAAATAAATAATAGGTATTAAATTTGAGGAACACTATCTAGAAGTAAGGGGTAACACTACAGTAATAACCACATCTCAAGAAATGAGATAAAATTAAACAGAAGGTTCAGAGTTTCAGAAATTTAATAAAATAATATAAAAAACAAGGAAGATTTAAGGATGAAATTAGAGCTCTAAAATTTTATGAAAAGGTAAACAAGAAAATAGGCATTTTTAGATAAGAGAGGAACATCTGAATAAGAGAAGATACTTTGAAAAAAATGAAATAGCATGAATAGAACAAAAAATTAAAGGATGCAATTAAAGAATGTAACAAGATGGAAAAAAATTAAGAATATTTAAAAGTTCTTAAAAACCAAAGCAATGCATCTTGAACACAGTGCTTAGTGAATTGATCTGAGAATCACCAGGGTCTCAAAAAACAAACAAATAACAAAAAAAAAACCCATGATGAAACAAAGATCCCAAATTTCAAAAGATTATACAAGAAAACGGGGCAAAAGTACTGGAAATAGAAGGCAGAGCACAGATGTATGTAATCTATATGCCTTCTTCAAAGAAGAATCCCAGGTTTAGGTCAATCAGAAATGTAAATCACCAAGTTGCAGGAATTCAGTGTCAAAGAAAGAATCTCAAAGCCAGCCAGGATGAGGCAGTTTCTAAGTCAAGGAATACCAGTTCAAATTATTTAGGACTAATTATAATTAAAATGAAAAGAAATTGCTGGAATGTGATATCCTCAGAAGTAAAAGAAATTGCCTTGTACCCAAAGATAACATCTCCTGCAAAGTTGATTTTTTCACATAAAAAAAAAAAAAGAATAGCTCTTAAACAGGATTTTAGGCAGGCTTTTAATCATTACTTCATCCCCCCAAAAGGAATCTATTGTCTTTTAAAAATGTTAACTCAGTAAACAAAAGAGACTTAATAAAAATTTTTTTAAATCAATATAATCATAAAAAGTCTAATAATTAAATGTTTCCATGGAATAAAAAGAATCAAAGACCATTGTCTATTAATGGTTATTTAAACGCTTAAACAAGAAAGAAATGAATTATAAAATGGATTAGACAACAAAATTGCAAAAATTTGGTGTATGTAAATATGTTTAAACAAAATGACATATACAAAGTTAATGTAGGGGGCTGGAAAATTTTACCATGCTTCAGCTAAGTCCAGAAAAATAAGAGCTTCAAACATAATTTTAGATACTTAAAAGATGTCATAATGAAATAATATAATTATCAATATAGCTATACCAAATGCCATAGCATCTAAGTATTTAGGGAAAAAGCTAAATGAAATATAAGAATATCTAAACAGAAATAATTATAGGTGGCCTTAATATGATACTTTCTGATCTTGACAGCTATATGGCACCTGAATGGAAATCAAATTTGTTTAGCCACTGACTAGCTGTGTGACCATGGGAAAGTCATTTAACTTCTTTTCCCCCAGTTTCCTTAACTGTAAAATGGGGATTATAGTAGCATCTAACTCTTAGGGTTAGACCAGTAAGATAATATGTGACTGACAGTGGGTACTTAATAAATGCTTATTTCTGATCTTTTTTCTTTCCTTGACAGATTTAACAGCAAAATAAGAAGGAGATTATGGATTGCATAGAATGTTAGGAACACTAGATTTGATAGAGCTGGGCCTGTGACACTGTACAGCGCTGTCTGGGATAGTGGAGGCTGCAGTGCTGGCTGGGATGGGCCTGTCACACCTTGCACAGGCCCATCACTGCCACCACTATACCGGGCAGCAGGATACACAGTGAGGAATCCCCTCCCCCAGATTGCCGCTCACCATGCTGACATCTTCCATCGTGCAGCCACATGATCCTTTGCATGGCACCTCGTTCTCATTCAGATACTCTCAGAACAAGGTGCCACGCAAAGGATTATGTCACCAGAAGTAGTACTGTAGTGAGTGATGCCGTGCTTTGTGGTGCTGCCACATACAGTGCTCCAGGAGTACTGTACATTGACCACCAATGAAAAGTGGTGCCCATTCTGGATGTGTGATGGGGGTTAGATAAATGGCCTCAGGGGGCTGCATGTGGCCCGTTGGCTGTAGTTTGGGGACCCCTGACCTAGAGTAATAATTAAATGGGAATCTTAAAGAGTATGCTTACTTTTCAGCATCTATAGAAATCTAATCCCATAATACAGGATAAAGAACTCATCTATAAATAGAAAAAGTCTGAAACATTAAAGCTATCTTTTATTATCATAAATCAATGAAAATACAACTGAGAAAAATATGGACAAAAACAATAGAATGGATAGAAGCTAAAAAAAACCAGTTCCAAGTAATGAGTAAGCCAAATGTTAAAGTATATTAAAAAAACAAATCTACTAAAGAGAATAATAATGGAACAACATACCAAAATTTATCATTTGCATTTCAAGGAAGTGACTATTAGAAGAAAATGTGTTACTCTAAACACATTTGCAAAGTGCTTTATATGTGTTATTTGTGGCATTCCCCCTGACACCCCTACAGAGATAGGTACTATTATTATCCCATCTTATAGATGAAGACACTGAGAGAGAAAGTGATTTCCCATGAGGATCATATAGCTAATAAGTTCTTGAGTTGAGATTTGAATTCATATTTTCCTAATTCCAAGTCATTGGGCCACTGAATCAGAAATGAAGAAATTTTGAAAATCAAAGGAGAGAAAATTAAGATCACTGAATTAATAAAACCAAGAACTGAATTTTAGAAAAACTAACAAAGTAAATAAATGATTAATTAATTTGATGGGAAAGACAGTGACAAGACTCTATTACCATAATTACAAAATTGGCAAGGAAATTCATGATGAATGGAGAACAAAAAAGAAAATAACCAGAAACTACTATAAATCAATCATCAAGCAAACCAAAAGTATTATTCAATTCCTATTATGTGCCAGGCAATGTGTATTACATAGGGGATATGAGAACAAAGAATGAGACAATCTCTAATCACAATGAATATGCATGCAAATGAGGGAGGCAACATACATATAAGAATATATAAGACACATACAGATAAATATATATAGATAGATACACACACATAATTGATATATATACATACACTTATTTATTTCCATCCATCTCCTCTACAATAACTTCCTCAACAATAACCTTTCTTCCAACTTCCCCCTTCCCTTCTATCTCAGGTCTGGAACCATCAATCACAATCAAAGGCTGTGCCATCTAACTACATCTAAAAAGGAAGCAAAATTCAGCTATAATGTTGACAACTAAATTATAAAATTAAAATATGCTATCTTTAGAGTCAACAATCTATAGACCACAGAAATGGAAACTGACAAGTATTATTAGTTATAGTCTTGTTAGTAGGTTTAATTATTTTGTGAGAATGTACTTTGGGGGGGATATTATTGATGAGTTTGTTGAGAAACGTGTCACAGCAAAATGTATTTTTTAAAAATGAATAAGTGTTATAGATAAGGATATTATTTTTTCTTGCCTTGTTGTTCAGTATTATTACAAGAGAAGGTAGTATATATACCTTCATCAAGAACCAAATCTATGCATTACTACAGCTTAAAAAGAAACTTCTTTCTGACCCTTGGTTCAAGTGTACCAATTTAAGACATAAATGAGTTACTTCCTGTTATTTCTTTTTGAACCCTTCTCTTGTTGCCATTTCTCTGATCATCATTACTAAGAATATATTTTCCTAGAAAGCTAGTCAGGGTGGAAGTCATGACAGGGTGCTAGCTGATTTTTCTCTTTAGTGATGTTATTAGTCTTTCTGTGGTCTAAAAGTTATTCCTATCATCTGAGATGTACATTTTTTAACATCACATCTTTTTGCTTGAGGGCCTAAAAGATAGTCTATCCCGCCTTAGAGTCTTCACCCTCTATTTCTGCTTCTTACTTTCTCTCACCTTTTCTCTATAGCATCTTCTTTCTTCCTTTCTCTCCTCATGTGTCATTATCAAGTTCTTTTATCCTTGTGTTTTCTTTTAATCTTCTTTTTTTTACTTCCTAATCCTACTCCAATTTCCTTCTTACAGGCAAAAACTTTTCATAACTATGACTGTTCACATGGTTGTATTCACAGGTTTTCTTAATAGTTGGAATTCATGACTAGGTGAGGAGCTAACCTTATGTACAAAATGTATCAAGCTGAGGCACAATGACTGTTGGTTGGTCAAAGTCCAAATTGCAAGCTGATTTGTCTGTAGTTTTGAGTAAACATGACGCCCAACAAGCCTGCCATTCTTCAAATCTATTTCCTCTTTGCTTATGGAGCAAGACTTGAGGACAATGTGTGTGTTGTTTCAGTGTTCTGAGCAATGCTTATTGTAAATAGCCTTGCAAAAGACTTTTCTTCATTCCTTCGGAAAAGAATTACAATTTTATATTTTTCTAGCCTGCTTCCTGCTTTTTTTTTTTTACATTTTATTAGTTTGTAGGCTTGCTCTGCTTTTTCCTCAGTGATTTAAAAGTTATCTCTTGGATGCCTAGATCCTAAGCACACATGTGATTACAGAAAAAAAAAAACATGAGTTCATGGGGTAAAGATACTGATAAGGTAAAGAAACTTGTATTTCTACAAACAAGAGAATGTCGTAAGTCTACAAGAATCTGGAAGCCATCTACTCTTTTTTATTTTTTTCAACTTGAACATGGGAGATACTGTTCTGACTGTCATATAGAATCCAGACTACCTAGCCCTATGCAAAACAAAAAATTTCAAATATTACTGGGACAAATTTTCCTATTCACACTTATGAAGGTGAACTTTCAACCCAACAAAGCACCTCCTTACTAAAGAGAATATTTCCTATTTGGACTATGACTATATGGAACAGTTTCAATTTTTGAAAAAGTCCTCTAAGCAAAGTTGCCACTCACCACATCATAATTAATTTGGAAGATCTGTCCAGACTATAAAGCATAGTGCTTTTGAAGTTGGATGGAGGATGTGTATAGACACACCCTAGATGTGGCCCAGATGTTCTTGCTAATTTGTCAGTATGGCCCTCAGAGAATCAAAGCTCACAGAACCCTTGTTATGCAAGAATTCTTGTGCTTCTAAAAATTTCATGTGGTTGACTATATTATAAGTGGCAATAAATATATAATTTAAAACCAAAATTATTGGGACCTTCATTTTTTCATTCATTATCAGCTAGCACATTCAGGTTTTCACAGTATTTAGCAGTTAGGAACCGTTCCCAGGGAAAGGTCATCCTAAGAAAGCATTTTAGGTTAAGAAGTAAGGCCTCAAAGATCGTGGTTATGTCAGGGCCAAGAGCATCATTTGGTTCCCTTGATTCCCTATTGCCTTTCAACCATCCAAGGTCCTTCCATTGCACAATTCTACTCCAGAGCTGTCAAAGCAGTGGAGATGTTACAGACACTTGGTACAATGTTCTTATAGCCCTCTTCCTGCCATCACCAAATTATTGGGGAAATGTTTAATGCCCAAAGGGATTTTTTTCCAGACATGGATTTCTAAACAGTATAATTATGGCTCACTCCATGGTTATGAGCTTTGGGAGCTCCCACAGAAAATCTCCTCAGTGCAGATGTGGCCACTGGCTGCTGTACTAGACCATTTGATCCATCTTTTTTCCCAAATAATTATGTTTTTGGAAAGAAGAGATAAAGCTTGACAGAAATACCAGGTATCCAGACATAAAGTGCCTCTACTTGCTCAATTCTGATGATGGCAGTTCTACCCAAAGGCTGCAGCTCAAAAATGTGGGTCAGTAAAGGGGGGAGGCAAGGTCAAGTGGAGACTTTACTGTCTTCTTGAGTCATATTTTTTTTTACTTCAACCTTTTCGCATTTATTGTACACCATAGTCTATAAACACAGAAAATAGTATAAGACAATGAAGATAATAAAGTTACACTGGGACTTCTGAGGCATTCTAAGCAATGCCTTTAGTTTCCTTAAACCTAGGTCTCTTCCATAGAAGATATATAATGCAATGCCAACAGAATAACTGGGAGAGATGCCCCTGTACTAAATGGGTTTTTTAAGCTTGGCAAGTCATATAACCAAGGACTTATCCAGAGGATTTTCAGAAAAATTTTAACTTTTGTGATCTCTGACATTTTCTTTTCTGTATAAATTAATTATGAAAATAAAAACCATTAATATTATTCATCATTGTAATGTAAGGGAATATGAACTACACGAAAAAGCCAATTATAACTCAAAATTACAGTATATAACTCAGTATACACCATTAATTAATATCTTTGTCCACAATGGATCAATGTGAGGACAAAACGGTATTTTGTTTGTTTTTTTTCTTTGTTTTATTTTGTTTTTGCTTTGGTGTGTCTAGGCAGAGCCATTTACAACTCAAATGCACTGAGACTCCCCCTTTCTTGATGCTGAGAAGATGGATTATAGTTTTTCTAACCCAATCTTCCTGATGGATTGGGCTGATGCTGTTAAGCAGAAATGGATGCTCTAAGTGAGCAGATGAACTCACCTACAGTCTTGAATGGAGCATCCATCCTATCCCTTGTCTACAGTTCGAAAATGAAGTTTGAAAACATGCTGTTTTGGACTGAATTGCCTCTAATATAATCGGAGTTTATTTCTGGAGAGGAAAAGTGTAAGTTTCTCTAGTTTTGTGGCACCATCAGCAATTAATTTTTCCCCAGTGGAATTAATGCATTGCACAAAAAGCCTCTAAGGGATAGGGTAGGTGGGAAGAGGAAGGGAGAATGGAACTCATTCCCCATCTTCCCCTCCTCCTTACCCTCTTGTGAGGTTCTGCAAAATAGCTTCCCTATTACCTGCAAAATTACATTTCTCTTCCTGGTTGAAGTTACCAGGCTTATAAAAAGCTTCCGCACAGAAGCTTGGGCCTTTCCCCCTGAAAACATAAAAGATGAATATTTAACGGAGATAAGCTCAGATTCTGACCTGTGGTACTAGTATAAATGAAATATCTAAAAGGCATTTATGACTTTCCTGGCATTCTTTTGTCTCTTCGTATCAAACTGTTTAGAATCAAGGTCATGTGACCTTTTGGTTAATAAGCAAGCAAGCAAGGAAAAAAAACAAACAAACAAAAAACCCCAACCCTCCCCAGAAAAGGTCATCACTTTCTCTGTTTTCTCTTTGTCTCTCACTAGAGTGCCTTTTTAAAGACAACTAAGGCCTCTCCTTCGATGAAATATTGATGGCAAGGGGTGCCAGGGATGATTAAAAGCAACAAAGCTTTCCCATAGCACTTGTCCATTTCTCCGTAAGGATAGGAGATCGTGCAGAATCTCCTTTTCATGCTATTTCCACAAGGGCAATTTGTGGGAGTAAAAAGATGTATTTTGAGGAGTGAAATCCTATTGCATAGATCAGGCCGCTTTCAAAGGGGTGTGCCTTCACTGAATACCTCATTACAGAAATTACAGAATCACTCTCTGCTCACTGTATCTCTTTGGGCAGCTCTGAGCACCCCCGTCTTGAGGGAAAGAATGAGAGTTGGCTTCTTATTGATGGAATATTCCATGAGGAGAAAGGAAGACTGAAAAATAGGAGGTTCTGCTAATATAAACTGATGTGTATGAATGGATGTCAAATCCCACTGCTGTCTAGAACGAGGTCTGGGCGCAAGGGCTGGCTTGATTTTGTGCTTCTTGCATCTGCTCCCTGGGATTACAGAACACGGGCAACCCCGTCACACACACCGATTGTTTGTCTATAAATTAGAGCTGCTCAAGCGGCAATGGATCCAATGCCTTCTTCAATGTCCCCAGCAACTGTTTCAAGAAAGGAAGTGGCACAGAGAACATGAGCCTAGGAAGCAGGATTCACACATGCCAAAGAGATCACTGCACGTGTAAATTAGAAACTAATCATCATTTCCTCCTCGCATATAGCTCTGCCTCAGTCGGTGCTGAAACATACATTTTTATGAATTATTTCTCACTGTAGTCGACACCAATTCAGGGACATCAAACACTAAGTCCTGGCACTCACAGCCCACGGCCACAAGGTGAGGGTACATGGCGGGGGGCGGGGGAATCGGCAAAGGCACTGGGTTTGTCATTTGTAATCCTTGGTTAAAAGTCTGACACTTGTCAGGCTCTGCCAGAGCCGGGATGTTTCTGTATAGAAAATCATCTTCATCATGTTCCAGCCCGCCTAACCCCCAAATTTCCTCTTTCCAAGAACCGAAGGACCTCCAGAGATGAAAATGAATTTGACAATCACACCGCAAGTCAAACTGATCCTGATTCTTTTCGTCACTTTTTAATTCATTGCAGATGGTATAAATGGGATGTTTACTGGCTGGCAGGTAATGAGTCTTGTTGTAGATAATAGTGATGGACGGACGTGCGTGCCTGTTGACAGCCAAGCAACTCAGCAGAGGCAGGTGGCTATCACCCACTGTTGGGTGTCACACCGGATATCGGTGACAACGTGCACAGGCCAGCCTCGCTCGCCCATTAGGAACCACACTCTCCAGTCCTATCTATCCTGACTGTCCACACAGGTAGACGGTCCGAGATGTGATCTAATGTTTACTGCTCTATAAGGGAAAATGTAATCTGTTTAAACATCCACACAGTCTTCTTCCCCGATACTGCCATTCATCACGACTGTCAGTGATTCTATGGAAGACTAATGACCCTCAGGCATGGGAGAATGCTCCACAGAGGCCTGAAGAATGCCACTGCCTAGCAAAGAAATTGATCCGCTTTCAGAGCATGGGATGGTATTACATTATGAAAGACCTGCACTTTCTCACTAAATTACAAGTGGCTGTTTACACCTCTCACAATAAGACTGGGCGAGGGAGCCACAGACCCTGCTGACTTTAATTGTCCTAAACAGGTGAGCTTTAGATTTGCACTACTCAGCTGGATAGATTTAAGCAGCTTGATACTGACTGTTGGATCAGTCATTCAAAAAGGCATCAGGAGATAACTTAAAAAACACAGTGCCTCTCAATTCCTTCTCTCATCTTATCAAATGAAGGAAACTGTCCCTCTAGCCAGTAAAAATACCACATGCTTTCATCATAATTAGCATGATTTGGGAAGAATTAGGTATATGTTTTCACCTTATGGTCTTCCCTTATTTGAATGTTCCAAAAACAATCCCACACTCATAAACAGTCATAAAAATGAGAGCCCTGATTGATATTTAAAAGTTTCTCTATGTTCAGTCCTTGCATCTGCCATCTGACCTTTTATTCTTACCCCTCTGATTTCATCAGCTTTTATTCAATATTTCTATAGGGAGTGCTGATCACCTGTACTATATAGATTGTTCACTCTTTAGGAAATGTTTCAATACTATAAGTAAAGTTTCATCCAAAATATGTCTCTTCATCAGTTCTTTGCAGCTATCCTTTTGAGGTTGAATATTCTCCTGTGATTGCTCTTTTGATCCCTTCTCCCTTAGCTCTAGTAGGGGCACTGTGACTGTAGGGCTTGTAGCTTCTAGGAAGGCCACCATATTTTTGATATGACTTTGAGGTTATTTTCCAACATATCTTTGATTTTTAAGTTCTGTGCAATCCTTTTACCACTAGCCTTGATTTCATTTATAAATTTTTAAATGACAGCTGTTTTCTTGCAAGAATGATTTAGCAATTCTTTTCTTTTCCCAGGTAATAATTTTCTTTGTGATGAGGGTGAAGGAGAGATAGAGACAAATTTTAATTTACTCTTTGGGATTTAATATTTGTACCCATTGACCACATATCAGCCAGTCACTTTTATCTCCTCATGTATCTCTTTTAACCTGCATAATGGGGATTTAGGCCAACTGGCTAAAGGAAAATAAATTAAGAAAACGAAACTTCTTACTTATACTGGCCAATTCATTTTGAAGAAAAATTCTTAGGAAGATAATTGAAAGCTTTAAATTATAGGTGTTCTCCTGCAATATTGTGGAATGATCAAATGTGAAACACTTTGCTACTAATAATACAGTGGTCTAGGACAACTCTGAGGGACTTATGACAAAGAATGCTATCCACCTCCAGAGAAAGAACTGTTGGAGTAGAAATGCAGATGAAAGCATATTATTTATCACTTGTTTATATGGGCATATGTTTTGGGGTTTTGATTTCATAAGATTATTTACTTAAAAATGAATAATATGGAAATATATTTTACATGGTAATACATACAAACCCAGGTTAAAGTGCTTGTCAGCTCAGGGAGGGGGGAGGGAATAAAGAAGGGAGACAATATGGATCATATAACTTTGGAAATCTTACATGGACATTTATTTAAATAAAAATCCAATTAAAAAATAAAAATAAAAAGTGGAAAAAATAAATTATTTTTTATTATTATTATGTTAGGTCTATTATTATGTTAGGTCTATATTATGTTAGGTCTATATTATATATATATATATATAGGTCTATATATATATTATATACAGATGATATATATATATATATATATTTTTATATATATATATATATATATATAACTATATTATGTTAGGTCCAGATTGGGTTGGTTCTCCATCAATTTACCAGGGCAGAGGCTCTTTGTAATGGATAGAATGCTTAACCTGGAATTAGCAGGACTTGAGTTTAAATTCTACACTCTGATACTTCCTAGCAATGTGATTCTGGGCAAGCTACTTAACAACATTTGCTCTTCATTTCCTCATTTATAGAATAGGATTAATAAAAGTGTGGGGTTGTTGTAAGGATCCATTGAAATAATATAAGCAAAGATCTTTACAAACCTTTACCTGCTACAGAAATATTTGCTATTATTATTATTAACAACCTCAATTTCCTTTGTTTAGCTCATACTGGTTTAAAATATTTCAAGAGGGTAGATTTCTCTAGGAAAAATTATCTAACTAATCTATGTAAAATTATATATAATTATAGAATCTCAATAGCTAATGAAATAAGCAAATGCAGAAAATAAAATTGAGAATATTGGCATCTCAATGTACAGGGAGAAATCCATTTGAAAGTTTGAAAGTGGGGGGATGCATACTAGAAGATGCCAAACATATAAGGTATTTATTGGTACACAGAGAAAACAGGAAGTGGCAGCAAGAAATGTCAGTTGAACTCAGTGACAGGTACAAAGGGACGCTGTGTCACCAAACTAGCGGGATTAGAATTCCGGATTATTATTTTTTTTTTAGAGAAATGCACTAGAGTTTGGACATCTTTGTTATTTGAAATATGTAGAAAAATTATGGAAGTTTAGCTAGCAAAATTAATATAAAGGAATTTGAGCTAGTGAGGAAAGTACTGATATCCAGGAACTCTTGAAATTTAGAGAAAATAATTTAGATTTTATAGAATCTTATCAGACTCCCTAAAGTGACAATTGTTTGAGTATACTGAGAAGTGTGCCATGAAAGGAGGCAGAAGCTTTTAAAATAGCACTGTCAAGCCTGAGAAGCCAGGATAAGTAGGAGGGTGAACATTTAGTCTCTTCTATCATCTGTTGCTATGAGTCAATAATCTGGCCATCACTTCAGTAAATTATATGAATTTAGTAGTTTTTATTGTTCATCCTGATGTATTACTTAAATTTTCCTAATTATTTGGTTACATACAATGGGTCTAATATCCTACTGATAGACTCTGTAAGGACACTTCAGGAATGTTATCATCTTACTTGTTATCTCCTTATTTGTGAAACAGTGACTCTGATTATGAAACACAAAATCATGTTAGTCCATTAGACATTGACTATAAATCTAATTTTCATATCTATTTTAGCACCTACCTTATAGCAAAACCTTATAGTCTGGCTGCCAATCCCTCTTTTCAAGTTTTTCTCTTCCACTTAATAAGCTTTAAAAATATTTTCTACATGGTGTATCTTTCAACAAAACTATAGTACTTCTCCAGTTAGTGTAATTTATGAATTTGATTAATATACTATTAATATATTTTTCCAGGTCACTTGTGAAAATGTTAACTAGACCCATAATTGCTAACCCACAATTACTAACACACTCTTATAGTTGGAAAGGACATCTTTCCAGTAGTGCTTATAGAGATTTACCATCACTTTAAGGATTTCAATGGGGTGACAATGATAATGTCTGAACTAAACTAATTTTTAGAGGAACAATTCACGTATCATGAAATCTCAAATATTATGTTCAAATTCCAAAAAATTCCACTAACAAACCAATACCTACCCCATCTGGCATAATGTCTTCTTTTGATATTGTTGCTGCCCAACAACCAAACCACAAAACTGCTTCTTTGTGTTGATTATTTTGGTGCCAGTGTTAGAAATTGGTCATTTTCTTTTTTTTCCTAGCAGTACTAAAAGGAGAAACCGTATTTTGCATGGTCTTGCACAGAAGGAAATACAGGAGGACACTTGTGGTTGATCTCTGCAAAGCTGGTCAGTATAAACAGAACAGCTAAATTGCTGCAGACAACTTTCTAACCCTTCAGTTCTAAACCCCTTAATACTATAGTGATGGTCATCTAAAGTCATGTTTCCTCAGCTACTTGGTTAGTCTTCTGTTGATCTCTATTTTTAAAGAAGGGACCAAAACAAGTTTGCTTTTGCTAACTTTCATTCTTTCTTCCTTTCTTTTTTAAAAAACATATTTTATTTTCCCAATTACATGTAATAACAATGTCTAATATATGTATTCTGAAATTACAAGACCTAAATTGGTCTTGGGCTAAATTGCCCCCTTCCCCTTCCTTTCCTCTCCTCTCTCAGAGATGGTAAGTAATTTGATCTGAGTTATACATACATTATCATTTTTGCTACCTTTTTAACCACCAATATAATTCTTAAAATGAGCAACCAGTTACTTCTCTTTGATCAGAGAGTGGAGCATTAATTTACTCTCCAAACCTTTTTTTATAGAAGACTCAGAACTTGCCAAGTGACTCCATTTTCTATCAGTGACTGGTTCCAGTCTGATGGAACTTCATGCCTCTGACATCCTCTGGTGCCCCCCTGACTTTTCAACTCCCTTTTGTGTGTCTTGTTGATATTCATTTTAAAATACATCTAGAACTGAAAACAGTTCCTCGGAGGTATTGTGATTGTATAGCAGCATAGAGTGGGATTATCACTTCCAGTGTCATGGATAGTACACCTTTCTTAAAGCACCCTAAGGTCTCCTGAGTTGTTTTGTTTTGCTGGGAGGTTGGGGGTGTGGGGAAGGGAGTCATGACAACTATGTAAAATTGTTGACTTCCCCAGAGTTTGCTGTCCACTAAAATTTTAAACTTACTCTTAACTCTTTCAAGCACTTCAAATTTTCTGATTTACAAGTTTAAAAAAGTGATTTAAAATAAGGGTTCCTAACTTTTTTGGTCATGAATTCTGTAGGCAGTGTACTGAAGCTTATAGAGCACTACTCAGAATGTTTTCTAAATGTATAAAATAAAATTCATAGCTGGTGTTAAGTTGATCCCTTTGTGTTCAACTTTGTGCAAGCTCATTGGGGTTTTCTTGTCAAATAATGGAGTGGCCTCTTATTTCCTTCCTTGGCTCATTTTACAGATGAGAAAACTGAGGCAAATAAGGTTAAGAGACTTATCCAGGGCACATAGCTAATAAGTGTCTGAGGCTGGATTTGGACTCAGGTCCTTCTGATTCCAGGTCTGGTGCTCTATCTACTGTGTTACCCAGCAGCTCCAAATTAAGTGTTACAAAGGAAATCAATTATATTGAAATACAGTTATCAAAGTATATTAAAAATAAACAAACAAGGTTGTGGATCCCAGAATAAGAAGTCCATATTTTAAGGAAATAGATAAAGTCAATTTCACTTGCTGCATCTGAATCACTGGACATTACATGGAGTAGAATATAGTTTTTCTTAATATCAACTCCTAACTATATCTATCATATGAAAGAAACTGTTAAGAATTCTCCCATTGTAGAATTCATAAAAGTAAGGTTGATTCACATGAAAAAGATGAATTGGGGAAGGGGACCTTCAATTATTCACCTACAACTATGGAGAAACAAAACAATTATTCACTATTTGTTTTTGAGAATTTCCTAAGAATCTCCTTATGATTTAAATGTGTGACTATAGCCCTGGAGGCAAGAAAGAAGAGGAAGCCAAAAAAAATGATAATACAGGATCAGGTGGCCAAAAGGTACAGAAAAAAACATATAATCTTTAAGTTATGAAACAAATTTCTGCTTGGCAGCTTTGATACAATGTTTCTGTGCTCCTGAAATTCTTTTTCTTTAACATGTAAAGGACAATGGATTTAATAGTCTCATTCAGTGATTAAGGCAATATATTAATTCACATACTATGAGAAAAGACTGATATCCCAGTGGCTCAGTAGATAGAGGGCCCCACCAGGAGTCAGGAAGACCTGAGTTCCCATCAGAATTCTGACACTTTCTAGCTGTGTGACCTTGGGCCAGGGACAAAACTTTATCTGCCTCAGTTTCCTCAACTGTAAATGAGCTGGAGAAGGAAAAGGCAAACCACTCCAGTATCTTTGCCTAGAAAACCCTAAACAGGATCATAAAAAATTGGACACGACTGAAATGGCAACAACACAGAAGAAAAGAGTTAAGACCTAACTTTTAAATTGGAACCACCACAGTAGATTGTTCTGAGAACTCCTGGGATGGACTGTTAGAAAGGAGAGTAAAAGTTTTTGAGGTCTTCTGGGTATCCTATTAATAATAAATGGGGTATATTTATTCTCATGCAAATTGCTTAGGAGCCTGTTCCTTTCCATTGAGTGGCACCAGTCCCCTCGTGGCTGGTGGGAATTCAGTGTTGTAAGTGATGGTGCAGTGGTTTGTCTGTGTGCAAATATATATCAGCAAACAGATTCAATCTCCATGGGTTTCTCTGCAATATTTCCCCAAGTTCTGTATACTGGCAACCTCAACTCCGTTCAAAGTAACAGTGAGACACAACGAAAGATTCAGCTTTCCTAAAAGTGTGCTTAGCAAGCATTTTATCTCACTCATTACAAATCTGATCGCCTACGACATCATATTTGACCCCCTGTTCAGCACGCCCTCATCTACTTCATCTTCTTAGCAGAGGACAACCATGGATCCTGCAGGGTTGGAAACATCCGCTTTACTTCATGTGGTGGACAAAAGAGCACTTAGAGGGATGAATTCGCTTCCTTACCGAGGACTAACTTAGTAGAATCCAAGTCTAGTCGAGCAGTGCTCAGCTAGTATTTCGTTGGCGTGGCTAATTATTTAGTGGCTAATGAATATGCTGTATCTCTCTCGCATCTTGTTATTTAGCAACATGTCTTCCATGCCTTATTACGTTCACACACACATATAGGAAATGTTACCACCTATAGATACAAACAAACACAGACATGGTCCTAATATTTGTCAGGACCCACAATGCCTTAGTATGGGTAGCCTCGACATGAGAAAATTCCTTCTGTTCATCAACAAGTGCTTGTGAGACGCCCACCCCGGGGCACACTGAGCTATGGCCTAGGGACATAACCCAGCGAGCAGCAAGCAGGCCAGTCTAGCTGAGCAGAATGCACGAAGGGTCTAGAAAAGAAGCGGAAGCCAGAATATAAAGGGCTTTAAAATCTAAATATTTTTATCCTAAAGTCAAGGAGAAGTTAATGGACCTCTGTGAGCCGGAGAGTGACATGATTAGACCCATGTTTGAGGAATAGAAATTTGGCTATTGTGTAGAGGATGGATTAGAGACAGAAGAGGCTAGATGTAGGGAGACCAATCAGGAGGCCATTGCGCTATTCTGGGCATGAATTGATGAGGGCTCGAACTCTACAGTGGTTATGTATGGTATTAGGGGGGAAAAGAGGACAAATAGGAGAGATTTTTTGTAAAAGTGAAATTGGCAAGCCATGGCAACTCATTCGATGTGAGGAGGTGAAAGCTCAATCGATCAATCAGTAAGCATTTATTAAGCACCTTCTGTGTTCCAGGTACTGAGCTATGTGCCAGTGATACAAGCACAGCCCTCACCGCTGCTGAACAATCATACTGTACCCTTCTTATTAACTCACTATCTCATTCTCCATGGGGGGCTCCTCCAAAGCTTTTCATCTCTCCTCAAACCACGTAGGACTCCCCCTCCCCTAATCAGTTAAAAACCTTGCCTTATATTTTACCAAAACATAGAGGCCATTTGTTGTATGATTTCTCCTCTCTCCTCTTATCACTCAGACACCTTCTGTCACTTTCTCCTTTACCTGTGTCTCATATGATGAAATGGCCTTATTCTATATCGAGGCTAACCCCTCTACTTGTTCAAATCTATCATTTTTCCTCCGACAGATTTTCCCCTTTCCTATCCCCACTCTTTCACTTATTTTCAATCTCTCCCTCTTAATTGGCTCATTTATATCTGCCTAAACATTCCCATATTCCCTCCTCTACTCCCTTCTGGGAAAAAAAAAAACCCTCACTTGATCCTTCCATCTGTGCTATCATTCTATATCTTTTCTGCCCTTTGCAGTTAAACTTGAAAAGGCCAAACTAGAGTACGTTCCTCCACTTTCTCTCCTTCTCATCATATCTGCTTACCATCTAGCTTCCAACCTTACTGTTCCACTGAAATAGCCCTCTCCAAAAGCAAAGGTTCTTTTGTCTCTCCTCATTCTTCTTGATTTCTCTGCAGCCTTTGACATTGTTGATCACCTTCTCCTTCTAGAATCTGTCTTCCATTGGTTTTTCAGGAGCCGCTCTGTCCTGGTTCTCGTCTCTCTGACTGCTCCCATTTCCTTTGTTGGAATCCAGATCATGCCCCCTAACCAAAGGTGTCCCTCAGGGTTTGGCCATGGGCCCTCTTCTCTTTTCCCCTCTATATTTATGACTTGGTGGTTTCATAAGCTCCTGTGGATTTAAATACAATTTTTATGCTGATGATTCTCATATCCATCTATCCTGTCCCAAACTCTCTGCTGATCTCAAGCCTAGTATTTACAATTGCCTTTTAGATATCTCAAACTGGATGTCCAATAGACGTCTTAACCTCGATCTGTCCAAAAGTGAGCGCATTATATTTCTCCCTAAACTCCAACCCACCTTACTTTATTATTATAGAGCAACACCATCCTCCCAGTCCCTTAAGCTCCCAACATAGGAGTATCCCGGATTCCTCACTCTCCCCCAAGGTCCATATCCAATCTGGTGCCATGGCCTCTTGATTTTGCCTTTTCAACGTCTCTTGAATACTCTCCCTTCTCCCTTCCTCCATTTTAGGGCAGCCCACATTACCTTTAGCCTGAATAACTACAATAGCTTGCTAGTGGTTCTGCTGGCCTCAAGCCACTCCTCATTCTAATCCATCATTCATTCAGGCACCAGCTCCCTATTTTCTCCAGGATTGAATATAAAATCCTCTTTCTGGCATTCAAAACCTTTCATGACCTATTCTCCCTCTAGCCTTTCTAGCCTTCTTATACCTTCCTCCCTAACATGTACTCTTTGATGCAAAGACACTGGCCTGTTTGGCTGCTCCAAAAACAGGACAGTCCATCTCTCAGCTTGCAGTATTTTCCCTGTCTGTCTCCCTATCCCAAAATGCTCTCCATTCTCTGCTCTGCCTATTGACATCCCTGATGTCTGCTAAGGCCCAACTAAGAGTCCATCTTTTACTGGAACCCTTCCTCAGCCTCTCACTTCTGGTACCTTTCCTCTGTTAATGACTTCCTATTCATCCTGTACGGAGTCTGCTCTGTATATATTTGTTTGCATGTTGCCTCTCCATTAGTTTGGGAGCTCCTATCTCTGCATCTCTTTGTATTACTGGAGCATAGTACATGCCCGGCACATCCAGATATTTGCTGATTAACTGAATGAAAGAGAAGGCCCCTGACCTCAAGAAACTTACACTCTTATAGGGAAACAGAACCCTCAAAAGGAAACTGAATAAGATGGCGGGCATCAGGAAAGTCAGAGAAGACCCAAAGCAGAGCAATTAAGTGAGAAAAGAGATGTTCTGAGCTGAGCTCTCTTCTGCGTAGTGACAGTGACAGTGAAGAACTGAAAAAGAGCTCTAGATTGTGACTCAAAGTGATTGGGGAAATGATGGTACTCTTGATCCAATAAGGGAAGCTAGAAATGTAATTAGGGGGAAATTTTGATTTATGCCATGTTGAATTTAAGAGTCAAATGGAGCATTTGGGTCAAGATGTCTAAATGCTACTTTCCCAGTGCATGCTTTTTGCTCTAGTGAGGTTAACATATGTAGATAACAAAGGGGACTGGCTAGCTCAATCAGGATGCTTTGGTGTGCATGACAGAATTCCTGCTATTGTTATTCTGTGTTAGGTATTCAAATAATGCATCCTGGGACCTAGAGGCAGCTACATGGCTAATGGTACTCAAATACCTATGTATCCATTCTTTACTATTTCCATTAAATGATTCAACTCTATAGCAAGTGTGCTTAATAGATTCTTTTCCTTACATTTAATAGATGAGATATCTTATTTGAAACAATCCATATTTCTTTTTCCCTTCCAAAGAACTAGTAATTTGGAGACTGTTGCAAAAAGGTGGTTAAAGGCAAAATGATCATAAGCTTACTGGCTTGTCTTGTTTTTAACATACAAACTTTCATAATCTGTGCACTATCAGTACAACCCCATGAAACTACACAGGGACCAACAAGGATTAGATTAAGATTTAATCAAGTTTAGATAACAGAGTTTTGAACTCTGAGTTCATATAGGTGGGGATGATCTTGCTCTACCAGAAAAAAATGTCAAAGAAACAACTTTCAAGAAAAGTCATCTTTGAGAATCATTATGTCTTGAATATCCAAACTTCAAGTAGCACTCTGTTGGAATATTGTCATTTATGTATAGATTTTACCATTAAATACCCTTTTGTTTCTTTTTGACATAACCCAGGAAACATGCAGTTTCTATTATAGAGAGGCAATATGGTGTAGTCAATAAGTAATTAAACATTTATTAAGCACCTACTGGGTGCCAAGCACTGTGCTAAATGTTGGGGTTAAAAAGAAAAGCAAAAGATAGGCCCTACCTGCAAGGAGTTCACAATCTAATAAGGGAGACAGCATGCAAACAAATATGTACAAATAAGCTACATATGAGACAAATAGGAGATAATTAACAAGGGAAGGTGCTAGAATTAAGAGAGATTGGGAAAAATGTCTTGATGAGATTTTACTTGGAATTTAAAGG
Organism: Monodelphis domestica; assembly: GCF_027887165.1. NCBI lineage: Eukaryota > Metazoa > Chordata > Mammalia > Didelphimorphia > Didelphidae > Monodelphis > Monodelphis domestica. The sequence continues at coordinate 76,295,389 of NC_077230.1, forward strand.
AATCTATAGAAGCCAGGAGGCAGAGAGGAGGGGTAGGATCATTCCAGGCATGGAGAATGAATGGACTGAGTCAGGAGAGTCCCAGGTTAGAATCCTATCTTTGATGTTCAGTAATTTTATATAACTATGGATGAGTCACTTAAGATGCCCAAGCCTCAATTTTTTCATTTGCAAAATAAAAATAATAATAATAATACTTATGTTACAAGGCTGCTATAAGTATCAGTGTTTGTAAAGTACTAAATAAAAGTCAGCTATTATTATTCATCAAGACAGTAAGTCACAAAAACCAAACTTTAGCCATTTAAAAAAATGGTAACTCACAACGGCTCTCTTATGAATGCCCTTCTGAGTAAATAAGATAATAGCTTCCTCACAGCATCTTCATGCTATCACCTTCACTTGGTCTTAATTGCCCCATGACAGATACTAATGTCTCCCTTGTACAGAATTCATGACATAATTTCCAGCTTTAGAATATTTCCTTTGGTATGTTTCTCTAGCATCTACTTATAAGCAATTCTATGGACACAAGATTGAAATTGTCTGATGAAGTACTGTGAGACAGCCCCAACATATGCCCCCTTTCATTCCTCCTTTCCATCATTCCTTGTACATACCCTGTCCAAGTTGTCTATACTGCACATTCCAGTATGGCACAGGGTCTACCCTTCTAACAACTCTCTCAGCCAGCTATTTGCACACATGCCCTTAATTTAGATGCCACTTCCTTCTTGCCCTTCCCTAAAATACAGTCCCGTTCCCTGACCTACAGTTACCCTTTCCCCCTTCTCCAAACCAATATTAGCACCTAATCATTCTAGCATCACCACCACAGGCCCAGAGTAGCAGCGCTAACATCCTTGTCCTGCTGGAAACTGTTCAGCATCCAGAGGACCATCTTTATGCTGATAACACTAAAATATAAAATAATGCCAACAGCTGGTGCTACAAATGGCTTTTAAAAACGATGTTCATTCACTAAAATTCCTCTTGCTACTTTTGACATGAAACACGCAGTCTCTAATTATTCTGATCAAGACGGTGAAATACAAAAACAAACTTTAATTGTGTTTAACAGATATTTAATCAGGACTCACTGAACTACAGATTAAAGCTGAAATTCATAAACCATAATTACCCGATTGTCGCAATCTTTTGGTCCACATTCTCCTTCCGTCTGGGCGTCTGGCACCTTGCCCCGAATTTCTTTTACTGTCTTCTCGGCTTCGTTACTGTTCATGTTTTCCAGCAGAGATTTAGCACAGATTACAAAATATCTGTTCTTGGCAACTTTCTTCATTACCCCCCCCCTCCCCACACAAAAAGTTTGTTTTTCTACCAGAGTAGCTGAAGCAGGCTACGTTCAGGGTGCCGTGATGACAAGAACTAATTATATAGGTATCAGGAGACAATATGGTGGGGATAGCGGGAGTGACTCTACAGTTACCGTGTAGGTATCACACAATTTCTTTGGTATAGCATGCGGTGTATCCCAGTAACCATGTAATTACTTCATGTCATTATTGCATTGTTTTATGGAAACTGGTTTTCTCACTCCCACAAAATCCTTTCTGCTGAATTTGAAAACACATGCATGCACGTGTGCGCGCGCAGCCCCCTCCCCCATGAAGCCTTAGCTCTCTTTTTACATGATTTGTCCCCCTTGTTCTGTTGTGTGGGCATGGAAGAAACACCTGTCCTCTCCTGTAAATGTGCTTTCACCCAAAGCAAAGAGAATGATTCAGTTTTCTGTTGCTTCACTCCATCCAAATGAGAGGGATAATTACCAACAACACATACTTTTTTGTTTTTAGAAACCTGCTCAGATCAGATTCATTTGGTCTGACACTTCCACCTTCTCTCTCCCCTTTCAAAGTATCAGCTACACACATGGCTTTTTCCTAGAGTTCTAGTGCAAATCACTTCTAACAAGCCCGTTCGGGGCTTCTCTCCCTCCGCAGCAATGCAAAACGCCACGGTAACTGGAGCCCACGAAGCGAGAGCCTGAGCCTTCCTACAGAGTTCTTTGGAGCCTCGTCCTAAGGCCACCTTGAGCTTCTCTCACAGTGTGGCAACCCCGTGTCACACAGGATAACATCCCAGACCGAGACGGGGAGATAAAGAGAACATGCTGGCGCGGGAAGAGCTCGGGCTTGCTTGATCCTCCCGGGCCTCCTGTTCTGTGAAGCAAGCACTGCGGCGTCGACTTATTTATATAGAATGGACGGCTTGAAGTTTGACCTCACTGAGACCCTTACATTTGACACACTGCCCGAGATTTCCGGTTTGAAACAGGATGTGTCTTACTTGGTGTCAGAGGATAAAAGCGAGATTGGATTCCTCTCACCGTAGTGGTCGGTGCCCCCGCCCTTCCCGAACTGATGGCCGCCCATTCAAACTGCACATTTTACTCAGGTTGGGGTAGAAATTGTCTACAGATTTAGAGAGCGCTAGAAAAATTGCTGTCCCATCCCACCGCATTGTTCTTCAATCAGACTGTTCCTCTAAATACAGTCGACAGCCTTTGAGATGCAAAATGCATCACTTTAATGGAGTAGAGGTCCCCTTTCACTGCATTGCTAAATCTATTTAGCAGATTCTTCTTGGAATAATCTGTCCCTAGACCTGAGGATGCTCAGTGATTTTAAGCATTTTAAGATAACGATAATGGTTAGTGCTGAGAACAGATGTACCTGGCTGGGATGTGATCTATTCCAGTAGGCTTTTATGAGCTGTGTATTCCTATTGACTTAGCATTTTATGCCTGTGTTTTCGCCTGGTGTGATGGCTGCATAGGGGTGTCATGTGTGTATTTTCCTGATGTGTGATGGCTGCACAGGGTGCTGTGTGTATTTTCTCAGAGCAATGGCTACACAGGGTGCTGTGTGTATATTTGCCTGAAGTTACAGCGGCACGTGTTACCATCTGACTATTTGCCCAATTTGATGCCTGCTTGCAGGGTCCTGCGTGTATCTTTTCCCTGGTATGATTCTTGTATTTGTGGTGTGCTAATGATGGACATTTCTGGTAATTATGTGTCTATAGTTTCCTAGAGGAAAAAAAAAGTATGGCAAAATGAACAAATTGCATGAGAGGAGTCCTTTTCAATGGGAACTGATACTCCATATAAGTTCCTTTTCCAAACTTGCTCCATGTTAAAATCCGAAGGGGCTGTTCCTTTACCGGCGCTGGGATCCGATTTCTCTTCCTTCTTCCCTTCCCAGCTTAGTACTCTAAAGCCTTTTGGGGTGGGGGAAGGGAGAATTTCAGTTGGTTGGAGCACTCTTACAGATTAATCTAGCTAATGACGTTATCTTACACCTAACTTCCTATACCTCACCCCAATCTTCTAGAGGCCAATATAGATGCTGCAAATGAATAGTTCTTTCATTTCATCTTTCATGTAGCCCAGCCCAAACCTCTGGGTCTCCCCAGTCACACAACAGCCCACTCTCCCCATCTTAGCACTAGAAAACTATTTTAGGGGTGCAGGATTTCGACTGGTTGGAGAGGTTTTACAGATGAATCCAATGTCATGTTTCACTGAGATGTAAAAACACATCACTTTCTATGGCTTGCTCCAACACTCTATAGGGTAATATCGATGCTAAATACGAAGGTTTCTCTCATTTAATCCTTATGTCTTGCCAGCCCATCCCTCTGTTTCCCAAATTAGACAGCTCCCCTTCTTGCCTCCCTCCATTCTCACTGTATTCACCAAATGGAGCTGACAAAGGAAAGAACCAGTGAGGTTAAAGCCTTTTGAAACCACTGGAATACGGATGAGCTGGGAGGCATCTGGAAACAAAACCAGACACTTGAAATCAAAGAGACAAGTAAATTACTATCCTAATCTAGGAAGAATAACTAACGGTGTCAGTGGGGTTCCATTGATAGCACTTGGCTCTGGGCCAAGATGCCATGGGTTCAAACTCCACACCAGCACTGGGCTCAGACCCAAGACTTGACACTGCAGGGTAGTTGCAGCATGTGCAGAACTATTAAAGGTGCCACCCTTTTAAGGAGGTTAAGCCCAAATCGTCGGTCCTGATCGGCATGGTATTCCCAAGAAATGAAGAGCTAGCCTCAGTATATTAACCAATGAAATGCTTCTTTCTCTCCAGGTTGAGTTATGGCTGAGCTATTGATTAGTGGCTCTTTCTGTTAGCATCATTACCATGCAATCAGTGAAATGCCCTTTCTTCTGGAGAAAACCAAGGCTGCTCTAAGAAAGCGGGAGGGGGGAGTATGATGTAAAATGATGCCTGCCCTGACATTTATCCATCCATGCAAAAAGCTACGTTTGGAAAGCTGTAACCACATGTCCAATTAAAGGAAATATTTCCAAGAGAACAGCCTACATGATTAGTAGATTTTTGTGAAAATTATTGCATAAAATTTGAAAGCTAATTATAATAATACACATTATATAATACCTCATACAGTAAGAAAAAATAGAATATTCTGTAGGCATAGCTAATCTGCAACTAAATAATCTACTACAGATTCAATGGAAAATTAAAAATTATTTATAAAAATTCCTAGTATGCCAGTTTATGTGACCATCAACAATCCATAAATAATTTGCTCATTCTTTGGGCAGATGGGAACTATAGTTTCCTATGATGGGCTTTACTTCCCCTTTACTGAGACTTAACATAGTTCAAGGGATTCTAATCATTATTTGGCTGTGGAAATAAGTCATATGGCAGAACTCAATGGCTTTCTAAGGTTCCTTTCAGATTTATATGATGTTATGATTTTATGATAAACAGAATATGAATAGCCTAAGAAAAACTATTTTTGTTAGAATAATCAGATCACAGGGAAACCAGAGAATATCTAGTCCAACTCCGTGATTTTACAGATGAGGAAACTGAGGCCCAGACAGATTAAGAGACTTGCTCAATATTGCACAAGAAGCATCAGAAGTAGGATTTAAAAGTAAATTTTCTCACTCACAAAAGAATAATAAATCAGAAATAAGAAGACCTAAGCTCAAATCCATCCTCACACATTTACTAGCAGTGTGATCCTGGGCAAGTCACTTAACCTCTAGCTGTTTCAGTTTCCTTATCTGTTAAATGGAGAAAATAGTATCTATATAGATAATATATAATTTATAAAGTGCTTTCTTTTAAAAACTAAAAATTTTAAGTAAAAACCCTTACCTTCCATCTTAGAGGCAATGGTGTGTATTGGTTCCAAGACAGAAGAGTTAAGTTAACTTGGGGATTAAATGATTTACCTAGGGCCACACAGCTAGGAAGTGTCTAAAGTCAGCTTTGAACCCAGGACCTCCTATCTCTAGACCTGTCTCTCAACCTACTGAGTCAACCAGCTGCCCTTAATCTTCATGAAATAAAAAGTGAAATTATTATTGTTTACCACAACAAATTTCTTTTCATTTCTTCTTGATCCCATGCCCACCAGTGTTTTCATATTGCCTCCTGCATGCTCAAAAGACCTACTATAAGTTTCTCATCTCAGAATCTTCTATTCAGATTTGTCCTTCCACTGGCCCCATTAATAGACTTGTCCTGAGTCCCATTCTTTGGGGATCCTGCTTGCCGAAAAAATAGTGACCAATTGGTGCTGAGGGCAGAGAACACCTTACTGTCATTATTCTCAGAAACACTTGGATTTTTAAGAGAACTTGGTTCAAATCCCAGCTTTCATGCTTCCTAATGTTAAAAAAAAATATCATGGAATTTAAGAATCAGAAGGGGCTCCAGTGGAAATCCAAAGCATATGTGAAAGGAATACTCATTATAATATAATTGGGTCATCAATGGGCCATTAACCTCTGCATGAAGGCCTTCAGTAGGGAGGAATCCATTGCCTTCTCAGGTAATTTAGTCCACTTTTTGATTGCTAGGAAGTTTCCCCTAGGAACTGTGCCTAAACTTGCCTTTTTGCAACTTCTTCCCCTTGCTCTTTGTTTTTCATTTTGGGGTCAAACAAAACAAGTTTAATCTGTCTCCTACATGATAGCCCTTTAAATTTCTGAAGACAGCTATCTTGCCCCAGTACAGCAAATATTCTCCACTGGAGGCTAAACGTTCCTTTGACCAGTCCTCACATGACATACACTTAAAGCCATTCACAATTTGGATTACCTTTCTCAGTGTTACTCGGCTTGTCAATTTCCTTTTTAAACTATGGCATCCGTAACCAGTAACCTGGGAAATCTACTTCTTTGCACTCAGGTCTCTCATTATGAAATGGGGATAATAGGAGTGGTACCGTCAACATTATAGTGGCACGGTGAGGAAAATGTTTTTTAAACCTTTAAAAAGTATTAAAAAAAACCTTTAAAATGTATAGAACATATTAAAAAAAACCTTTATCACTACCATCATCATCAACATCATTATTGAGGCGTCTCTGGAAAATGTCAATTCAAAAGGAATGTATCTTGAAAATGATGGAATTTCAGGTAGGTAAGATTGATTTTGATCATGGAAATATGAATATGGCTCTAAATAAGGAATATTTTAAAAATACACATGCATATGTGTATAAAGTCACAATGAAAGATTATCTTTTTTACGATTTATAATATGAAATTTATAGACTTTCCTTCCTCCATGTCTTTTCCTAAGCACACAGTTTTATGGTTTTGTGCTATGTAAGGACTTGTTTGAGGCTGCCTGACATAATGGATAGGAAGTCAGTCTCCAGGGTCAGAAAGATTTGCATTCAAGTTCGGCCTCTGACAGAAAATGTAAGACCTTGGACAAGTTACCTAACCTCTCAGTGCCCTAGTCAACTCTCTTAGACAATGAGTTGGAGAGGAGTCCGTATGCTTTTGGTGTCATTTCACTCCCTACCTGATAAAATCACAGGTCTGGAACCCCTTCACCCTTCAAAACACAACACTGCTTTTTTACCAATTGTTTCTTCTCCTTTAACTTTATCTAAAAACACATTTCCACTATCACCCCCAAAGTGAAATTCCGATAAAATGCATGGGATGCACTATTCAATCTAAAACAGAGATATAGCATTATTTCTGAATTTAAAGCTGTTCTGTAGGGGAAATGGTATTCATGAAACACTGAGGGAGGCCTGAGCAGGAAACTGCCTGGCCTTGGAAGTTCAGAACCATAAACATGCCAGGATCCCAGCAGCAGTAGGTACCAGATAAGAACTCAGAGGCCAAGCAGACCCCCGCAACATAAAAATGTCGAAGTTCCAAGAATAGTATGTAACAGATAAGGGCTGAGGGGAGCCATACATGCCGGCAACGTTCCAACAATGGTATGTAACAGATAAGGTCTAGGGGGCCATACATGCTGGAGGGTATATAAGTCCCAGCATTCAGGAGGGAAATCGGAACTCTTGGCTGAGCTCCCCTGGTGCGCGCCAGATCAATAAACGACCCTCTTGCTTAATTGCATTGTCTATTGGGCTTCCGTGGTGGTGGACAAAAACCCGAACCCTAACAGCATGTCATCCAAAGATCTCAAAGATATTTATCAGGGAGTTTCAGTTAGAAAAAAACTGCCATTGCCCACAGAAACCTATTTAAAGTCAATATCTAGGGGGTTCTGACAGCAACTTTGAAACTGGAAGATTTTCAAAAGAAGAGCCAGGCATTTTATTTGGCATTCTTTACCTTTATTTTGAGCCTCGTCAACTGTAAAATGGGGATAATAACAGCATGTACTTTGCTGAAGTTGTTGTGAGAAACAAATGAAATGATAGTTTCAAAGTGTGTCTGGCACATAGTAGGTACTATATAAAGGTTTTCTCTCTCTTCCTCTCTATAAATAGATATATAGATACATAGATATCTATATCAATATCGAATTTAAAAATGAAGAATCCATAGATTCAAGCTGCTAAGTGCTTTGCTTAGGAGCAAGAAAAATTAGGCACAATGAAGATCAGTCATACAGTCAACAAGAATTTATTAACTGGCTACTACTTTGTGACTGATACTCTGTTAGACATGGGGACTATTAACTATCAGACACTGGAGAAAATAAATCTCATAATCTTGGTCTTAGTTAATATTCTGTATTTTTCACAAATTCTACATTTCTTTTCCTTCTTACTCCACTTTTTATCTCAGGAATTATCAACCATCCTTATTCCAATATGACCTATAAAGTATCTATAAGAGTTCAAAAAATCAACACCAACCCTCTGCCTTTATGTCTTGTTAGGAAGCAGGAAAAAAATAAAAGCTCATATTCTTTTTCCACATTTATTTATTTCAATAGATATAGTACAATGAAAACAGGATATGGTTGAATTTCTCTCAGCAGATCTGGTTCCCTTTTCACATTCATTTGGATGAAGAAGAATAATTTGAATTTGGGGCTCTCAATCAAAGTAAAAGAATAAGGCATTTGTTATCTGAATAAGCATTTGTTATTAATGGATCAGACATGGATAAGGTGTGTTATTACAACTATTTGTGAGGTATGATTTATATTGTTCTACTGTATATTGCTCTATCCTGTTTCTCATTTTCTTCTACTTTGGACTTTTTGTTTTGCTTTATGAATTTAGTCACAGTTGGTTATATTTTGAACTTTGTAAAAATTTAATACCAAGGAAATTTAAAAAAGAAAAAGAAAATATTTTCGAAATGATGTCAAAATCAAATCTCCCCCTTGGTAATTTGATTTGTAGGAAATGGAGAACAAAGCATTGCAAACAGAATGCTTTTAAATGCATCATAATTACTTCAATGTGCAAATGCATTGACTAAGACTAGGGGGACATTTAACACTTTCTTCTTCAATTGTTCTGGTTTATGGAAGCCCTACAGATAGTGACGTTCCTAAAGAGTTAACTGGGGAAAAACAACACTGGGATAAACTTCAAGATTGTTGATAAGTCTACTTAAATGTCTGGTCTATAGGATCAGAGGCAATTTATAGAGTGCAATAGCTTGAACAAGGAACAGAATTTAGAAGGCCTGGGCTCTATTCCTGATCCCAATACTAATTAGATATGTGGCCCAATTTAGGCAAATAATTTAACCCCTCAAAGCCTGGATTTTTCCATCTTGTAAAAGATAAGGATAAGAATCAGACTCGTGATTTCTTTGACATAGGGAATTCCTGGGTGAGGAAACTCTTCTCTACCAAAATGAAAGTCAGCATTTTCTCTTCATCTTTAGTCTTAGAGTGCTATATAGAGAACTGAAAAGTTAAGTGATTTGTCCAGGATTATGAAATCATTATTTGTCTGAAATGGTACTAGTACTCAAGCTCTTTCTAGTTCCAAAGCCAGCTTTTAATCAGTTGTTTTTATCATACTTCCTTTGTCATTTTAAAAATAGGAATCATCAGCCTTATAGTATATAACTTACATATTTGTGTGAGGGAAATATCTTGCTAATTCTTATTACATATAAATAATATGAAAGTATATTTTTTATTTATATGCCTTAATGAATATTAGCATGATGATGAACTATTAGGTTTAACAACAAAAATTACCCTTAATTTAGAGTGGTTACCAAGGGCTATCTCAACACTCCATCCCTTTCTCATAGTTTATCCTTACACTCACATACAGAGACAGGGAATTTCTCTTATCCATCCCTTCCTCTCAATCCATTGGTAAAAACTACCTATGCATGGAAGTAGGGAAGAGTGAGGTAGAGCTGTAGCACATCTGGCAACTCTTCCTTAAGAATGGACTGTATTGTGACCTCTTAGACATATAGTAAGGCCCAGCCCTTATAAATACATCAATTCTAGCCTTTGCAATATGGTGCACTGGACTAGTTTTAGAAGACTTCAGGTTGGAGTTCTGGCTTGAACATGGGCTTCGCTGACCCTGAGAAAGTTATTTCACTGCTTTGTGGTACTTCAATTGCCTCAAATGTATTATAATATAATATTATACTGGCACTAATGATCTTAAAAGAGGCAGCAAGAATATGGTAGTGGATGGAGCTGGGTCTAGTCAGGAAAAAGACTCATCTTCATGTGTTCAAATCTGGCTTCAGATACTTATTAGCTGTTTGAACCTGAGAAAGTCACTTAAACCTGTTTGCCTCAGTTTCTTCATATGTAACATGAGCTGGAGAAGGGAACAGAAAACATATCTTTGCTATGAAAAGCCAGACACACACACACACACACACACACACACACACACACACACACAAATACAGAACAACAAGTTATCTGAGAGAGATGTGAAGAGGAAGAGATCTTGAGACACTACAGAAACAAGAGCTATTTTTAGCATTATGATTAAATGATAACTTGCCCCCTTACCCCTACAAGTGCCTGCAGAAAAAGACATGCATAAAAAGAATCGCTTAAGAGCATAATGAACTAAGGAATAAAGTAATTATGAAGAAACTTCCATGTAAACTTTTAATATAGCTTATCTAATAACATATTCTTGGTTGGTCTATGCACATATGTGCATGTGTGATGTATAAGAAATTAAAACCCTTCTTTCTTAGCCTATTTTACAAATATTAATTTCAAGGACCAAAGATAAGTTAGTTTTCAGATCCTCTAACAACGTAAGTACTCCACTATTAGCCAGGCCAGAGGATTTGGATTTTTAAGATGATTATCTCCTCATTTATAAAGTTTTGTCAGAAAAGGGGCAAGCTAAAATGTGTGAATATTTTGAGCCCATCAAACTTTATCTGGTTCACTCTTTTTGGCACCCAACTGGGTTTCTTTTTTTGGGTAATCTTCTGGGTACAGAGCCAAGTAAGTTGTTATGTTTATTCATTCTTACAGAGAGCAGCCCAGATTCTGTTCTTGAGATGGCTGCTTAATACACTGTATCATTATTATTATTTTATATTATTAATAAAATGTTGCAAGTGATTATGCATTGACATACTGACTATGCCCTGTGCTTCATTTTCATCTGTTTCAATTACTCAAAATGTTATTATTAGACTATCACATTTTACATGCAGAAATTTTTAGAGATTAAAAACAAATGAAAACAGCTTAGCTGAGAATAATTTCTACTAGATTGCAGAGACATGTTCCCCCCACCTCAATTTATTGTGGATTGTATCACACATGACCTCCTTTTATTGTAGTCTGAAAGATGACCTCATGTGTACGTAAATGTAGGTTCTAAGAATGTTTAATGTCAGATGAGATTGACAGGCAAGAAGACAATGAGTCCAGGAAATAAAGTGATTTTTCTTCTTCCTTCCTTCCACCCAGAAAGACTTATAACCTGGGGGCAAAGGCAAAAGGAGACAAAGCAGAAAAGGTACCTTTGAGAGAAGTGGGATCAGGAAGTAGTATGATTTGATGCAAGTTGGAGAAGATTTGATGGCCACCAAAAACAACATACTAACTTACTAAAGGCAGAACAGGTAGAAAGGGGGTGAAATTGCCCTGAGTCATCTGGAACAAATTCAGAATGACAGAAAAAGTTTGGGGAGGAAAAACTTGATAAAAGGATACAGAGAGGAATCTAAGAGTAGCTAGAACCATTACATTCATTAAGACAAGGTGGCTTCAATGAAAAAAAAAAAACTTTCAATCTAGAACCAAGAGCAAATTTGAAATGAAATACTTGGTGGTCCCAAAGTTTGGGTTGAGTGTTATCCTTATGCAAAAAGGACTGAAATGACATCATGATGTTGGGGTCCGTGTACTGCATGGCAGACTGCAGCTGATAAGACCAATAAGAGCTCACTCAGAGTCTTGTGAAAGAATGAGAGTGCTAGCCTGTCAGGAGTCCTAATCTTTAAGAACCGTGCTAATATATTCATTTTCATCAAGCTATGAGACTATTATACCTGTACATAGCCTGTACCTGGATAAATTTCAAACTCAGAGGAGGTTATGTTGAAGATGATACCAAGAATAGGTCCTAGCTTTGGGGTAGCAGCAACTTAAAATGGCCAAGGATAGAATGCACTGCTTGGAAATGTACTGGGCTCATTTTGTCATTAATATTTTTAATGGGGTTGGGCCATGGATGACTGTCACTAGCAGGCGGGGAAAATGGTAAGTCATATCCCAAATGTTTTGGAATCTTAGTGAGTTGGAAGTTAACTTATGGTTCTTTCTGATTCACAACCATTTAATAATCATTTTCCTTTCTTGGCTAGAATCTTATAATCAAGTTTGGGTTCAATTTCAGAATCATGGCTGCTTATTTGAGAACTTTCTTTTTTTTTTCTTTGTAGTCCCTTCTGAATAACTCTTTTAATTCTACTGCTCAGAGTCCCACTACATCAAGAAAAAAACCCATTTGCTATTCAGTCTCCTGAACACAGTGCATACTTACTTCTGTGCTTTTTTCTCATTTCTAACTCCTACTCTCTTTTTGTTTCATCTACTCCTCACTTCAAGCCCAACTAAACTCCCACTTTCTCCATGACGCTGATCCTGACCACTCTAGTGCTCCTTCTTCTGAACTTCTATAGCACCTGTAGTTGGTAACATAAAATTTATCATTGCTTATAAATGTTTAATATGATTTTGTATGCTTCTTTTTTATACATACTCTCTCTTCAACGCTATACCATGAGCTCTTTAAAATAGGAACTTTGCTTCATATTCTTTTTGCAAACATATATGGTGCTTGACACAGTTGGTCCTCAATGCAACAAATATTTGTCAAGCACTTACTATGTGCAAAGTACTATGCCAGACACTAGGAATATAATGTCATGGATCTTACCCTGAGAGAGCTTGAGCTTTTGTTTGCTCCAGTATTACATGACACTAAAATTAGAATGGTATAGAGAAGGAGATTACAATCTCTTACAAGGATGTTTACATGTCTAATTGTAAAAAAGGGAGAATATGACAGAGACAAAGAAATGGTCTAGGCAAAGTGTCATGGAAAATTTTGGGAGTGTTCATTTTCACTTAAGTATTTTAGGGAAGGCTATCTATAGGAGATGGCATCAGAGTTGGTTTTTAAAGGAAAGGAGAAAGGGAGGAAGACAGATTTCAATATGTGTTGACAGGGATGAAGTAATCCAATCCAGGAACAGGACAAGAGTTTTAGCTAGAAAGTAGTTGTGTTTGCCTGGAACAATTATTCAAATATTTGCTTAATAATTGATTAACTGCTGGGAATAGCTGGGATAAGATTCACTTTTCTTTAAGAATGAAACCAAAAATGATTTCTTTTTGTTGGGAAAGGAACTGGTCACAAAGGCTTTTATACCTTTAGTTTAGGAAAAAAATATATATATATATATATATCCTCCTATTTCTGCCATTATGATGATGACAGTATCAATAACATATTTACATGACACTTCAAGGTTTACAACATGTATTCCTCGGTCAAGATGGCGGCTTAGCAAGCAGCAAAAGTTCAGACCTCGTGGAAGACCCTTCCTTACCGATACAGACTGAATGCACCTAGGGCACCAAAATTCAATCTGAACAACAGGACAGAAGCGGGGAACCCACCTTATGGACTCAAATCAAAAGGTACGCCCCCCCCAAAAGCCAGAATCTGAGAATACTCAGGGCTAAGGGGAAGGCAGAGGGTAGGTCCCAGGACCCCTCCCCCACAACCCAGAGTGCTGAGCCCCCAGCAGTAGCGGGAACCTCTGAGCAGGCAAAGGTGCTGGTTTGGAGGGTCTACCTTGTGAGCAGCAGGGCGCCAGGCTCGGAGCATTCAGCTTGGACAGCGGGGAGGAAGCCAGGGAGAAACTGGCTGTGGCTGGGTCCCTCCATCGGGCTCCAGACTCACCCTTGCCTCGGGCACATCCAGACCAATCCAGTTGAACTAATCCCATCAGAACTCCTCAGAGTTCAGGGAGGCCGGCAAAGGCACTTGAGGACAGCAGAGAAGCAGCTGGAGAGAACTGGAGAGAGCCTGGGCGGCCCAGCCTTCCAGGAGTCTTCAGAGCCTCAGAGCTTCATACCACATACAGCCCAACCCAATTGAACTCAATCCAATCAAAAGCCTCCAGAGGACAGGGAAGCTAACAATTCTCCCCTAGAGACTGTACCAAGAGATCTGACAAAGCTCCAAGAGGGGAGACTGACAGCCCCAAAACCAAAACAAAATGAGAGGAGCAAGAGCACAGCCAAATACAGGGAACAAAGAAGGGATAAACTCGAGCAAACAACAGAAAAAGAAGAAAGAAATTACAATAGACAGCTTCTGCACAGGTAATGAGCAAAGAACGAATGAAACAGAGGGGGAGGACCCAGCAAAGGAAAAATCAGAAATCCCAGTGAATTGGATACAAGCTTTGGAAGAACTCAAAATGCAATTCAAAACACAATTAAGAGAGGCTGAAGACAATTGGGAAAAGAACTTAAAAACTAAGATAAGGCATCTAGAAACAGAAAATAGTGTCTTGAAAGCCAAAATCAACCAGCTGGAAAATGAGGCAAAGCAGATGAAAGATGAGGCAAAGCAGATGAAAGATGAGGTGAAGAAGATGAAAGATGACCTCCAAAGAAAATCCAACCAAAAGGAAAATGACGACCAAAAAACTAAGGATGAAATCCAGTCTTTAAGAACCAGAATACAACAACTTGAATCAAGCGACCTCACAAGGCAGCAAGACGCTATAAAACAAAACCAAAAGAATGAAAAAATTCAGGAAAATATGAAGCATCTCATTCACAAAACAGAGGATTTAGAAAATCGTTCAAGGAGAGACAATTGAAGAATTATTGGCCTACCAGAAGACCATGACAAAAGAAAAAGCTTGGACATTATAATACAGGAAATTATTAAAGAAAACTGCCCCGAAATCCTTGAACAAGAGGGAAAAGTGGAGATTGATAGAATCCACAGATCACCTCCTGTACTTAATCCCCAACTGACAACACCCAGGAATGTTATACCCAAATTCAAGAACTATCAGACCAAAGAAAAGATATTACAAGCTGCCAAGAAGAAGTCATTCAGATACCAAGGAAGCACAGTGAGGATAACTCACGATCTGGCTGCATCCACACTGAAAAAAAAGAAAGGCATGGAATACAATATTCCGGAAAGCAAGGGAACTAGGTCTACAACCAAGAATCAACTACCCAGCAAAACTGACTATATTCTTACAGGGGAAAGTATGGTCATTCAACAAAATAGAAGAATTTCAAGAATTCGTAAAGAAAAGACCAGACCTGAACAGAAAATTCGATGTCCAAGCACAGAATTCAAGAGAACCATCAAAAGGTAATTTAAAAAGAGGGGAAAAAAGAAAAACAAAAAAAAATTTAAGAGACTCATCAATAAGTTAAAATGATATGTATCCCTATAAGAAAAGAGGTCATTGGTAACTCTTAAAAACTGTTGTTATTAGCTAGGAAGCAAAAAGAAGTATACTTAGAGGGAACAGCAACAAACTGTATAGGACGAAAGGACAAGACATAAATAGGTATATAGATATATGCATGCAAAAATACATATGCATGAGTATGCATATATACATTGTACAGAGATTGATACATTGTGGTACAATCGAAGGTAATGGACTTCTCCATTAGTGGTGGTGTAATGTCCCTGAACAATCTGCAGGGATCTAGGAGAAAAACACTATCCACAAGCAGAAGATAAACTGTGGGAGTAAAAATACCAATGGAAAGCAACTGCTTGACTACAGGGGTGGAGGGGATATGACTGAGGAAAGACTCTAAATGAACACTCTAATGCAAATACCAACAACAGGGAAATGGGTTTGAATCAAGAACACATGTGATACCCAGTGGAATTGCACATCGGCTGTGGGAGAGATGGTGGGAGGGGGGGAAAGGAAGAAAAGAAAATGATCTTTGTTTCCAATGAATAATGTTTGGAAATGACCAAATAAAAAGAAAAAAAAGAAATGAATAAAATTCTTCATGGAAAAAAAAACAAAAAAATGTATTCCTCATAACCACCTTGTAAGGGAATTGATGCAAGTATCATTATCCTCATTTTACTGATGAGGAAGCCAAATGATTCCTTTCAGAGTATAAAGATAGTCAGTGTCTGAAACAACAGCCAAACTAAGGTGATTGGACCTCAAATCCTTTGCACTACTTGATTATATTATAAGGTAGGGATGAAAGAGGGACCCTATGAGATGAGAACTAACATTGTGACTTAAATCAGCAGAAGATTTTTATGAAAGAGAGAAGTCACTAGATTATTCACTTGAGCTGAAGAATGCAGAAATAGCTTCTGAGGAGCTTTAAGGAATTATTACAACCAACCATATTCCAGTCTAGGAGCCAACTGGACCCATTTGAAACCATTTATCCTAATGGCTAAGGGCTTCTATATTATGTCTTCAACCTATATTTCCATTCTCTCAACTGCATTTCCCAACAAAATCTCCCATTGGCCTCTCTCTTTTCAAATAAATACATATCAGAAGCCACCTCCCCAATGCTTCCTCTGCCCCAGCTATAAGCCATCTTTCCTTCCTCAGATTTCTTAAAACATTTTGCCATGATCTCTCTCACATTATCCCTAGTTTCAAAGTTATCTGTGCATGTAGAATTATCCACTGCCCTGAACAAACATTTGTACTATGGGTTGGAGATTTCATAAAGACAGGTATTGTAGTACCGTCTAATGTGACCTTTTAGATACAAACTAAGGCCCCTGCCCTTATAAATACATTCTTGAATATCACTAATTAATTCTCGACTCTGCAACTGAACTAATTTTAGAAAACGCGAGGCTGAAGTCTTGGCTTAAAAATGAAGTTTACTTACCTCAAGCAAGTCAGGCCACACTGCCTCATAGTAAAATGGGCATAATGATACTTGCACTACTTATCTCAAAGAGATATGAAAATGAAAGTAAACCTTAAGATGCTACATAAATATGAGGTATTATTACTATTATTATTGATAATAATAATTATTGATAATTGGGTGATAATATAACTAATTAGACCTTTAAATTCCACTATTAGAATTGTAGAAAAAGATTTGAGAGTTTATCTATTTATGATGAACTAAATAATAAAGTTATTTTTAAAGAAACTTCCATGTATGCTTTTAATACATTTCATCTAAAAACAAGACACATTAAAAAACATGACAATCTGCAGAGCAATTAAGTAGTGTTTCCTAGGGTAGGTGCTTGTTTCTTAGAATGAAACATTTGTTTTGAACAAGTTACTCCACATTCAAGAAAAAGGTTTCTCTTTTGAGATCTTTTTGGCTTCTGACTGTCACCTAGTATGTTAGCTGTTACTCCAAGCTTTTTGCCATATGTAAATATGAAAGGACACCATCTAGACCTTTTGCATTGATAAAACTGTTAAGTAGGATAAGCCCCCAAAACAGAATCGAGGGTGTGGACTTCATGAGACATTTCCTCCTAAGTCCACATTGTACTCTTTGAGTCCTACTCTTCAATGAGTTTTGAATCTACTTAATTGTCCTATCAGTTCAAAGAGTCAAACTTGTAGCCCTCATCTGCCCAAAGTTAAATTAATATTAGAAAATAATTGGGAAATATTTAAGAAAATAAAAATACAAAAAAATACAATAAAAATACAATAAAACAAAGAGGACTTTAATTTATAGTCTTCGATATCCAACTCTAGGATCCATTTCTATTTGAGTTTTACACACTCCATTGCCCATATCTTTTCATCTTTACCAAGAACAGCACAAAGCTATTTTCTAAGGTGATCAGGAAAAAAGGAAAAGAACCTATATATTCTAAAATATTTATAGCAGTCCCCTTTTTGGTAAACTAGAAATTGAGGGGATGTCCAACAATTGGGGAATGCCTGAACAAGTTGTGGTATATGATTGTGATGGAATTACTATTGTGATATAAGAAATGATGAATAATATAATTTTTTAAAATCATGGAAAAACCTATATGAAATTATGAAGTTTAGTAAAATGAGTAGAACCAAGAGAATATTATACATAGCAAAAGAAATATTGTTTGAAGAATGTGTTGTGTCATTTCAGAGAAAGAACTGATAAGTAGAAATAAGTAAGCATAGTTTGTATATATATATATGCACTATATATATATGTATATATATATATATTTGTCAAATGATAAACTTATCTAGTATGATCACAGAATAGATAGGAAGTTACCTGTGGATTTTAAAGTAAAAAAATTTTTTTTAAAAAGAATAGCACATTTTTTTTTTGTCAAATGCTTTGTTAAAATCAGGTAAACTGGCAAAAAAGAGTTCTCCTGGCAATTTGGAACTGTGCCCAAAGGTCACTAAAAGACTGTCTGCCCTTTTAACCAGCCATAGCACTGCTGGGTTTGTACCCCAAAGAGATAATAAGGAAAAAGACTTGTACAAGAATATTCATAGCCACACTCTTTGTGGTAGAAAAAAATTGGAAAATGAGGGGCTGCCCATCAATTGGGGAATGGCTGAACAAATTGTGGTACATGTTGGTGATGGAATCACCTCAAAGGAATGTGCTCAAAGGAATAATAAAGTGGAGGAATTCCATGGAGACTGGAACAACCTCCAGGAAGTGATGCAGAATGAGAGGAGCAGAACCAGGAGAACATTGTACACAGAGACTGATACACTGTGGTACAATCAAATGTAATGGACTTCTCCATTAGTGTCAATGCAGTGATCCTGAATATTTGGAGGAATCTAAGAGAAAAACTACTATCCACATTCAGAGGAAAAACTGTGGGAGCAGAAACACTGAAGAAAAACAACTGCTTGAATACATGGGTCGAAGGGAAAAGGTTGGGGATGTTGACTCTAAAGGAACATCCTAATGCAAACATCCACAACATGGAAATAGGTTCTGATCAAGGACACAAGTAATACCCAATGAAATTGTCCATCAGCTGTTGGAATGGTGGAGGGAGGGAAATAATGTGATTCTTGTAACCAAGAATAATGTTCTAAATTGACAAAATAAATTAATTAAAAAATAAAAGTCAATCTTTGAATTCAACAATTAAAAAAAAAGAGTTCTCCTGATCGAACTGTCAATGGCTGTCAAAAAAACAAATAAAACCTAAAGAAATGGAAATAGTAGTCGCTGTGGAGTTAATTTTTTCCCTCAAGTTCACATTCTCCCAAACTAGTTCCAATCATAGTTTTAAGTTTTCATAGCAATTCAAACTAGTTTATTCATATAATCATAATGGCCAACCAAAAATAAATAAGGTTTTTAAAATCCCCGTACTAATCAAGTTTGTGTGAGTGTTTTAAAGTCAGTTTTTGAGTCAAGGGCATATAATTGGAAATTTAATCCTTAATCGCTTTTGAGTCATGTGAAGCAATACCGGAGTATTCATGTACAGTCTACTGAAACTCGAATAAAACTTAGCAGCAGCATCATTCAACACACTTAGTTCTAAATGGTGGTCAATAGTTCTGTTCAGAGTCATAATAATGGCCTTGACAGAAAGAATTTCTTGGAGATTAACAACTGTCTAGGCCTCTTCACTTGAATCCTCAGTGGTTCCCAAGTGGTCAGTAATCCTAAGGAAATGCAGCCCTTATTAATGCATAATTAATCACTTTAGTTATCCTGGGCACATTTTGAAAGGGCTTGGTTGAGCTCCCAAGCAGAGTTTGAAAGTAACTTTGTCATTTGACTCTAGGAAGTAAAGTGCTATCAAGTGATTGCTGTCCACATCAAGACACACAACGTTGAGGCAGGGTAGCCTAAAGGATAAAGCACTAGGCCATTGTGATCAGGCCCTATAAATCGTAAGCCTGGCCCTGCTTGGTGCTATTCTGATATTCTGCAAACCTACATTTCATGATTCTTTCAGAGCCCATGAAATATCATTCCTCCTGACAAAGAATTGGTCCCTTGACATAATTCTACACTAGACGGGGCACATCCATTCTCACTACATGAATGCCTATCAATAGCACATACTCTTCTACTCCTGGATGGCAATTTCCTCTCTAAGGAAACATTGCTTGGAGCTGAAGGTCCACCTGGCAAAAGCAAATATTCCCTGATACCGAGTCTCAAACAGATGAAGTAAAATCAATGTTCTGATGCCATATACACAAAGATGCAAACACATGTATTTATACATAATCAAAGTTTTGTAAGGCAGAGCTAATTCCAGAAACTTCAGAGGCAAAGAACGGCAGAGACTACAAACAATAATAAAATATGGGTATCATAAATCAATGTTAAATTGTATCTGCATGTAATTGGGAAAAATAAAACAAGAAAAAAATCCATGTTATTCATCATTTCCCCCCCTAAATAACTTCAGATCATTTTATAGTTGTTTCATCAAATTATTTCAGGAATCTGCATTATCGTCATCATTTTGCCAAGTACACATAGTTGGCTACTACTGTAGCTCACTGAATTTGGCTTGCTTGAATTCAGTGTTAATGAATTAAGTCCTTTCTTTTCTTCAAGTTGTCCCCAATTAATCCTTTTGCAAGTGATCAACTTAATTCCAATAATTTTTGTTATCTTACCAATAGAATCAGGTAAATGAAACCACTGCACTCCCACCCCTGCCATTACTCACCAGTTGAAAATGATATCTTCGGCTGCATGGACAGTTATGAAATGGAATGGCAGCAAGTAAAGAAGAATAGAGATTTGGTCTTATGATGAGTTAGACCAGGTCTCGAATACTGCCTTGAGAACATACCGGCTTTGTGGTTATGGGCAAGTCCCTCAACCTTTCAAGAGTACCAGGCAACTTTATAAGACTATAAATTAGAGGAGCTGCTAATTTATAGAGTGGAAGTAATTTATAAACCAAGAGTTCCACAAGCCAATGGACTCACAAGTCTGGGAAGTCACGCTCTTCCACACTCCCAATTATAAGGGCATATATAGACAAAGCCCAAAGTCATAGAAAGAGGCATTAGAAGTAGACGGTGGGATGGAGTCTCTTCTATTGATTTCCCAGTTTTGCTGTACATAGGAGACCATATGACTGGTTTGACCCATTCTTTGTCTGAACTGACCAATTTTCTGAGTTGACTGTATGTCATGGAGCCAAGCATTTAGTCACAACTATGATATCAGTCATTTTGATGCAGTTTCTTCTTAGCTAAAATTGAGCCACACACAGGAAAGTAACAGCAGTGTTTTATGTGCTTATGGAACTCTCCACCTCACAGAACACTCAGTTTGGCAGGAGCCAGTGGGTTCCTAAGTAAATCTACCTCATGGAAGCTCTGTGAAAGGAGCAAATGGGGCTCCAGTCTTGTACTGAGTGCCCGTTTCACTTTTTAACTCAAGGAGGGTCTTCTCAGGTAAGAAGCTAACGTATCAGCGTATATAGCTGATGTTTGTGTACAGGCAGATGCTAGGAGACACAGATATCCATTTAGGTTTTTCAAGTAGATAAGGTTAAAAATGTGCTGCCAAGGGTCTCCACCGCCACCCCCTTCCATACAAATCAACAGGTGGTTTGGCACCAATATTTCTGTTTGCTTGTGGTTTTCACCTCTGGTTTCAGGAAAGAAAATGAAACGATACCTTTTCAATGCTGCATTTCAAGTTGACCATATGGAAAGCAAGGTTTCATTCCAGCCAATTCTCTTTCTCTCGCAACGTGGGGGAAAAATGCCAGCCTCTGCTGCTCTCGCCATCAGCCATGGTACAGATGTTTGGAAAATGCAAAAATAAGGAGAGAAAAGAAACAAAAAACCCCATACAAATTAAGTTTTGCATAAATGAAAAACAGAGTATATAATTACCATAACTGAAAAAGGTAAATGCTTTCTCCCCCCTTGCATTAGCCAAGAAGAAGCAAAACAAACAAATAAAAAAGTTGATGTTTTGACTTAATCAACGGTTTCCATGAAACTAACAATTACAAGGACCAGCACAAAATGACTAAAGTGGGAATAAAAAACAGACTCCTTCTAATCTGATAAAAAGGCTTTTAAAAAATATCCAAGAATGCTATAATATGACCTACTTAAATGAATTTCCGTTAAAGGAATAGGCCCATTAGATAACACAAAACCAAAACATGTTTTTCAGGTACCAAACTAAATAAAAAATATAGCAAGGCATTTTTTTGAAAGCTGGCAAAGGAAGAAAATTTGTTTCAAAATAAGAAAAACTGAGAAAGCCAGTCAAATAAAAATGTGACTGAGGAAGAAATAGCTCTGAGATTTTTTTTAAGTGCATTCCCCAGCATATCAGTCCTAACTAATAAAACTGACAGGACCTATCAGTTATGTTCTGATTAATAGTACTTAATCATCTGAAGGTAAATTAACATTATGGAAATTACTTTATTAAAAGAAAGAGATAATAAATGTGAACTGCAAGAGGGCAGCTTAGTAGAGTAGAAAAAGAATTGGCCTAGGAGTCAGGAAAGCCAATTCTAGGGCCAGCTCTCTGTCACATATATGCCAGGGGATATTTGGTCCCAATCAAATTGTGTACCAGACAAAGTCATAACCTCTCTGGGCTTCAATTTCTATAGCAGTAAAATGAAGGACTTAGATTAGACTGGTGGTTCTTAACCTTTTTAGTCTCATGGACTCCTTGGAGGGTCTGGTGAAGGTCTATGGAATCTTTCGTGGAATAACATTTTTTAATAAGTGAAAGGAATAGGTCAGGCATGTTGTCATGTGCCTGTGAGTTACTGAGGAAAGCTGAAAATTGGTGGATCATATGTTTTTAGGGATTCTGAATTGTAATAAGATGAAAAGTAATTGGGTCCACACACTAAGTCCAGCACCAATTGGGTGAGCCCCTGGGAGTAGACTTCAAGCTAATGAAAGAAAAGTAAAATTGCCTAATGTGGAAAACTGGAGTGAGTTGAAGCTTCCATATAGATCACTGGTAAGAATAAAGCCATGAATGGCCAGTGTCCTTCAAAACCACATGAGATAAATAGAGACCCAGTCTGTGGATAATAATAAACAATATTATAATCATCATAAAAACAACTATGATAGAAGGGAATGTTAAATTTAAGTTGAAGATGATTGAAAAATAAAATGTAATTTGTTCACATTCAAATTCATGAATCCCCAGAAATCTATTTGTGGATTCTTAGGGGGTATCTCTGGTTTAAGAATCCCTAAACTAGATTATTTCTAAGGTCTTTTTCAACTTGAAGATTCTATGATCCTAATTTAAGTTTAATGGAAACTATATATATAGATGGGTTAGACTTTTCTATTCTTACCTCTCTCTTAAAAAAAAAAAAAGATTGGTTGGCTATCTCCAGGGATGGGATGATGTAGAGAGTACAAGATATTGATACTACTTATTCTGCAATTTTTTTTCTAAAACCCTTAACTTCCATCTTAGAATCAATACTGTGTTTTGGTTCTAAGGCAGAAGAATGATAAAGACTAGGCAACAGGGGTTAAGTGACTAGCCCAGAGTCACACAGTGTCTAAGGCCAGATTTGAGCCCATGACCTCCCAAATCTAGGCCTGGCTCTCTATGCATGGAGCCACCTCTCAGACCCCTGTAATACCTGCTAAAATGACCACTTTTAAAGGAACTCTCATTTTTCTAAAGTAAATTAAGGCTTCTTCCCTTTTTGCCATTTTAAACACCAGGGAACAGAAGAGGAAGAAACCATGTCATTCTATTCCTGACATTAACACAACAAGCTTGGTTGCATGTCATTAAACGTAGTTCCATATGACCTCCTTCTGTTGAAATGTTTTCTCTTGTCCACATCCACGAGTAGAGGTTCTGAATGCAGTCCTTTCTTCCTTTCTTCCTGGATGATGCCCGTGTCATTGAAAAGCAGAGGGCCCCATCTCACATAAAGAGGAGCCAGTAAACCCTTCCCACCTGTTCCTCTAAAGTACGTGTCCTACTGAAGGCGAGGTGTAGATTGCATGGCGAGATACTGGGGATAATAGGAGCAAAGTATTTCATCTGCCAGACACTACTACAGTCAATTTGCCAGCTTTGAAAGGAAATTAAGATCCACTAGAGTTCTGGCAAGAATTTTGGGTTTTCATTGAATAATGATAATCTTTTTAAAACACAAAACTTTCATTGAAAAGCCCCTGGAGCACTCTCCAGAAAAGAAATGTGAGCATGCAAGATTTTCCACGTCAGAGGATTGATCCAGGGACAAAGACGATATAACTGGGTTCACCACCAATCCCAACGGAGCTGGAAAGAATGCAGATCACCTGACGCTGCTAGGGGACTGAAGTCAGGTTTTCTTAATGGCCAGTGTCTTAAGGAGTAATGTCTCATTGTTCTTTGCTCTTTCCTACTCGAATACTTGGGGTGCCACTGGCATGGCATATTAAGGGGACAACAAACAAAGCTTTTATTTTTGGCTACGATCCGGGCTACTGATAAGTCTAAGGTGTACAAAATGGCGCCCCAGTGGATGCCAAGGTCTGGGCACCGGCTCCTCTGGGCAGCGTTGGTGAGAAGAGGGTTATAGAATAGAGTGAAGAGATTCAGGGGTTGCTGCAGTGTGAGAGCCCTCCCTGCTGGCTAATCCATAGCCTGCTACTGATGGAGAGGAAGCAGGATGGGGTTGCAGAGATATTCCTGGACTATCTCCATTACAGATGAGGGAGAAGATGAAGATGTGGGAACAAGAAAAAACGAGAGCATTGTGGCGGTTAGGGTTAGATGGATCCAGAAGCCTTTGCTTGGGAGAGGCTTGAGGAAGAGGGCCAACACTAGTTACTTTACAAACTGGCAGTCCTAATCCAATTCATTTTGTTTAAACTCATATAAGATTTCTGTTCAATTTTCCCAGCACATTGCTTTACTGTCAGGATGCTACAAGGCTGTGAGACAGAGAAAACATGTTCCTACGTTGCTCACTTTGCCCAAATCCAGAAAGTCTTCCCAGGATTGTCCTCTACGGTTGGCCATGCTTTGCTTCTACAAGTTAACTTCCAGATACTTCAGGAATTTTTTTTTGCCTGGGGTTTCAATGCTCTTATGCCACAGAGAGGCAGCAGTTGTGTATCTGTAGAGGCTGTAGTGATATGAACAAGGCCTGGGGCAAAAAATCCTGGTGTCTCACTAGTGTTCTGTTCTGTTAGGGTATATTGCCAACATGTTTAATAAAATGAAGGTCAAAATGGTAGACTGCTAAAAATGGGAGTTTTTTAGTGGCAGGAATAACTTACTTGTCATCAACTTGTTAATGCAATAGTCAAACATTTCTGTGACATGTACAATATCAGCTATAACTTGAGCAGATAAAGGGTCTAGAACAGGGAGATGCTGCAGATGCTTTAGCTCAGAGGAAGGCTTAGCAGAGCCAAAACGTCAGCAGGGCCTGTTTGTTCCATACTTTCCATCTCGCTCTGTGAAAGAAATGTTAGATTACTGCAATGACAAGTTTGTGACAAGCAAGTCATTTGTGCAACTGGTGCGCTCCTGTTTTTATCTGTTTACCATTCAGACTTGTGAATGCCATTTCAAGCACTTACAGGATTTCTGGCTCCCATTAAGGAGAGATGGTTCCTCCATGTTTAGAATTCTCTGCTTTGAAGAAAATGACTATGTAATGATTTATCTTTGTGACTACGATCTTGCACCAAAGTCCTCTTTGCTTGTTGAAAACAAATAAGTTGGTTGTGGCATCATTAAATGGCATCATAGATACTGAACAGTGTGCATGAGAAAAGACTTTCCTTCTTGGTTGGTAGAATAACTGCCACATGCTAAGAGAGGGAGTAAGATTGTAGGCCAGAGTAGAATTATTTGCTCTTCTGTCTCCGTTCCTACAGGGATCCTTTGCCACATGGCATGCGTGTGGGAGTACAGTCATTCACTAGCAGCAAAGTTGATGATGTCACGGATGCTTGATTAGATGCAAGTTCAGTTTTCAAGATGGGACATTTTAATTTCTGAAACTAAGAAATATGAAAAATGGTTGAAAGAGTTGGATAGGATTAGCCTGAGAAAGAGAAGTCTTAGAGAGAGCTCGAGAGCTCTCTTCAAGTATTTGAAGGGCTGTTACATAGGGCAGAGAAGAGGCTTTGTCTATGTAGTTCCAGAGGGTAGACCTAAAGCTAGTGAGGAGAGTTATAAGGAATCAGATTCTGGCCCCCCCAAAAATTCTCTAAAATCTGTTAGAAAATGCAGTAGTCTACTTCCTGAGGTGGTGAGTTCTCCTTCAGAGGAGAGGTAAGAATGATGATTTGGCAGAAACATTATAGAGGGAATTTCTGTGTCAGGAGAAGAGGAGGTTGGACAATAGACAAGATTTCATGGTTCTATTAATAAGGAACTATGAGAGTCTCAAGAAGAGACCAGGTACTATGCAAAGTGCTGAGATTACAATGAAAGGTAGGGTAAAGGAGGAAGGCAATAACAAAATTAAAAAAAATAATTCTGGCTGTCAAGGAGCTCACAATCTAATGGGGGAAATAATATAGAAACAACAATGTACAAGGAAGATACATACAGGATAAATTGGAAATAATCAGCAGAGGTAAGTCACTAGAGGACATTATTGGCTTCCAAGCCTACTGGTCCAAATTCAGAAAGTGTTTAGCTATGTAGTAAAATAATGATATCACATTATAGAATTAAAGTGTAAAATCATTTACATTAAATCACTTTTTTCCATAGGAAATTGAGATACCAACAAAATTAGAATGAAGAGTTGAGAATTCTATTCTTAGACCCATCATGGATTCACTGAGAAGCTTTGGGAAAATTACATTTACTTCTTGGGTGTAAGTTTCCATTTTTGTACAATGAAGATAATAATACCTGCTTTCCATCCACCTGACCTGGATGGTGTGAAAATTCTTGATATAAGAGATATAGCATGTGTTGGATTTTAAGTCTTAAGATTTTTTTATTAGGCTTTGTTGTTCAAATATTTAGACACAGTTTTACAAATGAACCTAAGGGTGATTTTCAGGCAATGTTGGTAAGAGGGAAAATGATCCATCTTAAACACTTCCTAGGGTACAGGAGGAGGTGTTGTGGAGAAGGGAAATCCACCCACAAAAGGAAAATCATAATGCAAAATTAGGTATATTTTGGTATAAGTAATTAGAGAAGGAATAGTGTAGATCTACAAGTCAATGAAATAGTGGATTGAGATCGTGGCTGAGAATTGGGAGGTCCTGGGTTCAAATTTGACTTCAGACATTTCTTAGCTGTTTGACCCTGGGCAAATTACTTAACCCCCATTGACCAGTCCTTACAGCTCTTCCACCTTGGAACCAATACACAGTATTGTTTCTAAGACAGAAGATAAGGGATTTTAAAAAGTCAATGAAATAGAGGCATTGGTTTAGAGCTCAGAGAGCCTTTGCTTTGGGTTTTGATCTGGGAACAAGGAGAATGGCAGTCATGCTTTTTTAAAAATGGGGAGAAAATAGAGGAAGAAAAACTTGGATCAGGCTGTCTCCATCTTCTCTAAGCCTCTGGGAAAGGAAAGCCTCATCAAGATGTTATTCCTTTTCCCTGGCCTGACCTATTCTTGCTTTAATACACCAGGGAAGTGGTAAAAGTGGTTCTAACATAATCACCCATCTCTGTACTGTAAATGGAGAACTTTTGGCGGCATCTCCTTGCGTCTCTGCCAACTTTTTTCTCTCTGGTCTTGCATAGAGCCTTCAGTTTACCCTACTCTTTGCTCCAGTATAACCTCCAGGGAGACTCCCTTTCACTTGTCAACTCTTCTTTTGGGGGGTTTGGAGGGAAGGAAACTTTCTTTTGGTGACAAGGATCACTGAAACAGTTTAAATTTCTAACTTTTTGGAGAATGTATCCTTTGTTCTATCAACTGCTTTGTTTCTTTCTAATGACAATTTTCAAAGAGTCCCCTTTGTATAGTAACACTGAGCTTGTGCAAACTTAAGTGGTTAAAAGAACTCAGTAAGCTCCTCTCTACCTTGAAAGGAATATATATGTCCCAAAATGTAGAGATCTAGGATTGAATTGATTTCTCTTGTACATTAGGCACATGCTGCTTCAAGTCATTTTGAAAATGGCAAAGAAAGAGTTCCATGATGTCTAGATGATATTTATGACTAAACTGAATCATCTGGCATTCTTACAGAACAAGGTTCTTAACCTTTTTGTGTGTTACAAATTCATTGGATAGTCTGGTGAGGCTAGTGGACCCTCACTGCAAAAGAAATGAATTATATTTAGAGTGTTTAAAAAAAAAGAAACAAGTTCACAAACCCTTCTGATTAAGAACCTTTGCTGAAAAGTGTATTTGTGTACCAGCCAGGAAATATTTTGCTCATGTAAAGTCTGTATTTTTGTTAAACTTCCATTTTTATTAGAATTCAGAGGAAACCACCAAATGTGGAGCTTGACTTTTTCATTTCTATATAATTTACCCCAAACTATAAAAATTATGTAACAGGCTATTTGTATGAATGAATACACCCAAGAAATTGGTATTCAGTGGCTTCTGACCTCTCTCTACTTCATACTCTAAACCTAATTCCTCACTTAGAAGTAAAAGGAAATATTCAAGTTCAGAGACCTCAAGTTTTTCCATTAATCATTAAGGTATCAGGTTCTATCTTTTTGCTTAGATGTAAGGTTGAAAGGATCTGTCTTGCTCTCTAATTGCTGCCCATAGTTCCTTCCACCTGATTTGTTTTGTCTTGATAAATGCCACAAATACAAGCTGGGTTTCATATTTTTAGAGTGGTATCAAAAGTACCTCACTTAGTGCTATACTGAAGATTCTGGGGGCTGTGGTTGTGAAATAGACACTACAGACCTATAAACTTACTCAGTCGCAAATACAGATAAAAATAACACCCAGGAAAGAGGGAGAATTATAGGAAATTTAGCTAATGTTTCAAGTAGTATTTGACTTTAGTTTTTCTTTCCTTTTTGAAGATTTTGACATGAGGCATATCTTCATTATCATACCTACTGAACTGAAGCTTGTTACTAGAACTTAAGCTTTGAAATAATTTATTTTTGGTTTCTAGTCTGTAGACTGTAGTACTTCCATTCATTTATTCAGCCTTTATTAATTGCCTATTGATTAGATACTGTTGGGTACTGAGGGGTGCAGAGATCAAACTTGGGATTTCTGGGTTTTCAATGTCAAAAGTTTTATAAACTAAAAAAACATTCTACTTGTAAGCAGATTAATAATCCCATAATATAGAATATGGATTAGTCAATGATGTTTAATGTCTAAAATTAAAGGGCACCTTCGTTTTATATGACCAGATTTCAAATGTGATAAAAAACCAAACTCAAGTCCCAACCATCCACCAACCTGTTATGAAAGTGACTTTTCCATTGACCTCCTCGTTCCTAAATTCTGTCTCTTTCTTTATGCACTGCTATACAAGGATGTGCTTTTTAGTTACACTACTGCATTTTAGACTAAAAAATTCATAGTAGGTTGGAGCTTCAGGGGATCTTAAGAAAAGTAACTCCCTCACTTAACAGGGGTGAAAAATTGTGCTCAAGGTCCCTCAGGGACTAGAACCTAGAGTTTCTCATTCCCAGTCTAGTTCCCTTCTGCTATACTGGAACACCTCTGACCCATAGATAAGTCCCTATCATTTTGATATAAGCCAATAGTTTCCATCTCCTAGTCAGTGAACAAAATATACGAATGCTTACCTATAATGTTCAGAAAATGGTGAGAGATCTTATGAAAAGCTTTTAAAAATGGCAATGAAGACAGATCTGCCCCCACAGGCACTTAGAGTCTAATTGGAAAAGAAGGTAAATATGGAAAAAAGTAAAGGCTGAGTAAAATTTATATGTGTGTGTATAAATGTATATATGTAAACACTATATATATGTATATTCAAACAGTGTTTATATGTGTGTATATATATCCATAATTAAAGCTTAAAACAGCACTATGTCTTTTGGGATATCGTGTGTGTGAATGTATAAATATTTGTACATATGTACACATATATCCACATACATTTGTCTTTTCCATGTGTTTGTACTTTTTCATATATGTATGTATTTACAAAAAGACAAACACGTTGATGTGTGTCTGTATATACAAATTTTAAACTGAAAGAATTGTGTACAGAATTTTTCATTATGAGCATGCTTCAATAAATTAAATTTCATTTGTAAAGCTTGTTTTTCTTCTTTTTGTTAAACTAATCTTTGACCAAAAAAGTCATTCTTTTGGCTTCTGACCACAACTCCTAGCCTCAACTAGAGTGACTGGTTAGGTTTTCCTCCTAAATTAGTGTTCTCAGAAGGCTTCCTAATATGCTTTCTATTCCAACATCAATCAAGATTTGTGATTCCCAGCTTTTTAGAACTCTAACACACTCTTGTTTCTCATTCAAGTTTTGCAACACTCCTACTCTTCTCCTCTTAAAAATGCTATCTGAGCTATATTTCTTATAGTGAGAAGAAGAGTATTAAGTATAAGGAGCACTGACTACAGAGTTAGGGAGCCTGAGTACAAATCCTGATTTTCACTATGTAATTTCTGGCAGTTCACTAAATCTGTTTCCTCATCCATAAAAAGAAGAGTCTGGGATAGCCTGTAGGGCTTCTTCCAGCTCCAAATCTATCATCCTCTGAATTCAAGTGAATTTTGTTTTTACAAGATTACAACACCAGACCATGATAATTGATCATTCCCTGGGATGTTCCTAAACCAAAGGTGGAAATCCCTGATCTCTATCATCAAGGGAATATGTTAAATAACAACAAAGACCAATGTCTAAGAAATGTGTTTAACAGCTTCTCTATGTGGATGATGATCTGCTAATAACAATTCCTTGAGTATGATCCATTTTATTGTTGTATGAGACAGAATCAAAAGCCTAGTTAGTGTGTGTCTAATTAGACTTTATCTATCTATTCCCCTTTCTTCATCCAGACTGTCATTCCTTCAAAGAAGATTAGATTAGTTTGTCAGGTCACTTTTTTAAAAAACATAATAATGGGTATTGCCTGGTGTCCAGATCTCTTAAAAATGTTTTTAAAGTTAATTTTATGGATTACATTCACCAAAAATGGGATCTGCTAATATGTGACTTAAGTCCTAAAGACAGGGAGTAGAAATGTGATTTAACTGACACAGGGAAATTCCAGTGAGAGGACTCCCTCTACTAATAAAGAAGAACTCATAACTTATTCTGTAATTTATATTCTTAGTTTCATTGAGGAGCAGTGTCAAGTTCAAATGGGAATGAGTTCCTGTGGCCTGCATCTTGACTTAAAATACCAAAAGTTTTTAGATTTTATTATATTTTTATTTATTTAATTCTAATTGTTATTTTCATAATATTCCTAATAGTAGGTGTGAGAGGCAGAATTTGAACACAGGCCTTCCAGCCTTTGAAACAGGGTCTCTAGTCACCATATAGCCTCCTACAACTGCAATCATACTAGACTGTAATTAATAGATTAGTTAGGTAATAAATCAGAATCTCCATATATTTTGAATATATATTTCTTAATGATGGTTTATTAAAAACCCATATTACAAATGACAATCTGTTACACAGAATAATTCCTCTAAAAAGGTAACACAATCTTATAGAAGAGCATCAGCAATTCCTAAACTCACATACATTTTCTCTACCCTGATATGCCCATTACCGTCTATACTTCTGGGGTACTCACATAATACAACTCAACATTCTTCATTAATATAGAGATGCCTGATCTTTGGCTCCACAGCAGTTGGTTAAATTATCTGCTGGGTCAATATGACATGTGAAGAAATTCAAATATATTTGCTTTTATAATTTTGGAGAAAAGAGTTCTTAAGTGATTTCTCCGCAGAGAACAAAGGCAGGGACACCCAATCAGGGCTATGTGCATTGTAAATTTCGTATTGGATTGTGTTTAAATGGGTCTCTTGAACTGAGTACTAAAAAGAAATGGAAAAACTCTGGTCATTACACCTCTACTTGGGATTTTGTGGAGTTAAAAGCAGCCAAGTGGACCTTTTGTGAGAATTTCTCTATAGAATAACTCCTTGCCTAAGAACAAATGTGAAAATGTTTTGGCAAAAAAAAAAAAAGGATTTTTGGACAAATTGTCATTTTAAATGAAAACCCTGGACTAGAATAGATAAATGGATGTCCTTTACTTTCTATCTGGCATCTACCTGTTCATTTCATATGTATGTGTGCATGTACATACATACACACAGAGATATATTTATATAGATGAAAATTTGTGACATTAAATTACCATTAAATGCATTTTCACAAAACCGTAGATTTCACTTCATTTACAGTAGGAAAGAGTGAAAAAGCTGAAGTCAATGCATATGCTTCTCTTGAAGTAATGAAACCATGTATTCTCTCACCATTTCTGTTCCAGTCTCCCTCTCCCCTCTTTTTTTAACTTGACTTTATATTAATAATCTAAACTGAAGGAAAAGAAGTAAAGAAATACCTGAGGTCTCCAGGAGGTATAATCTGAAATTCTTCTGCCTTAGTTAAGGGGTTCTTTTGGTATTAATAAAAATAGAATGAAACATGGTAGCCCATCACATTGCAAATAAGCCCAAAGTATTTCGGAAGCCAAGCCTTAAAAAAATAAAATTCTTTTGTCCCTATTTCAATCATTATGCTCCTTGCTGGAAGGTTCTAAATTGCCACTGGTTTCCCATACCTCCAGCTTTCCAGAGGCACAGAGATGATAGAAAAAGACTAGAGGAGGGGCTGTGGAAAGATGCACCGAGATATTTAGTACCGAACATAAAAAAACACATAATAAGGAAAAGGAATGCAAATGATACAAACTCTTAAAAAATGGAATCTCTGTTATTTACAAGGCCATTTCTTAGCACATATATACACAAATCTCTTAGACAATAAGGGAATCATGTTTCTAATTCACCCATGGATGATGTTGAAAATGTTCTCTATTATGTCTGAAGATGAAGTTCTGATGATAATAAAAGTATGGGTGTGTATGTGTACCACAAAGGTAGAACGAAGTTGAGATTGAAAAAAGACACCATGTGTGTTTCCTCAATTTGTAACAGTACATGTGCTATGGTCTTATTGTATTTGTATTCAGAGGAGATAAGGAAGAATCAGATATTTTGATGTATGTCATTTAAAAAATGTATGTGTGCCAATGACTTTTTTCTTTCTTTATCTTTTTTCTCCTTGTGCCCATTTTCTCTTGCCTATGGAAATTTGTAAGCCCAGTCCTGAAAATTCTAAATAAGCCAGAATATTTAAAGTGATTGAGACCCTTGAGACTGCAGCACTCTGAAAGAGGCCTCTCCTAATCAAATTAATGTACAGTTTAGTTAAAAAATCATTTGGTTCAAAACCAGGGTGATTTCTAGAAATAATATCTCAGATATATATTTTTCAGTTCATCAAATGACCTCTCAAGTTTTGTTTTTTTTAAACCCTTACCTTCCGTCTTGGAGTCAATACTGTGTATTGGCTCCAAGGCAGAACAGAGGTAAGGGCTAGGCAATGGGGTCAAGTGACTTGCCTAGGGTCAAACAGCTAGGAAGTGGCTGAGGCCAGATTTGAACCTAGGAGCTCCCATCTCTAGGCCTGGTTCTCAATCCACTGAGCTACCCAGCTGCCCCCACCTCTCAAGTTTTGAGAAAGCTATAACTATAAAGCAAAAACAAAACAAAACAAAACAAAAAACAACCTTCCCCTTCCTAAAACACCACCATCTCCAGAGATTATGAAGCTACAGAGGTAATGTGGTAGGGGAGAAAGAAAGAGATGAACTTGGAGAGATGAACTTAAAGAGTCCCCAAAGTGAGGTAGCTACAGAATTTTATACTAAATATCAGGAAGGCCTGAGTTCCAATCTAACCAGAGATACGTATTAGCTGTGTGACCCTGTTCAAGTCACTTGTGCTTCTGCTCAGTTTCCTCATCTGTACAATGAGGATAACAATATTTCACAGAGTAGTTGTGAAGATAAAAGGAGATCAAATACTTCACAAGTCTTAAAATCTTTTAAAATGCCAGCAATTATTATTATTATTATTATTACTGATTATTATTGTTTAGCTCAAATCGCAGCTCTCTCTGATCTTTTGAACAGTATGACTTCTCCAGGTCTCCATCTCCTTATGTGAAGATTGAAGGGGTGGAATTAGATAGCCTCTAAGTTCTAGATCAATTATTTTATAATTTTCTAACTGCTAAGAAGAGTTTTCTGGATCATAGAATGAGGAATCTTAGAGGATGCTGTTGGGTATCAAGAAGGGAAGAAAAAGTCTTTAAATTCTGGGAACCTAACTGGAAAATCCCATCTGAGACAGAGAGTTAGCATGGGAAAAGTGGCATGGGAGGACCTAGTGAGTTGGAGTCATTCCTGGACCACTGGGTGCTGTCCCTGATTTAGTGTCTAGGGTTTCACAGGCTGGGCTTTTGGATAAATGGAATGCCCAAGCCATCCCCAGATCCACATTTATCTCCTCTCCGTTTTCTGCACTGTGTGGTTAAAGTCTGGACTCATCTCAGGTTGCACCCACACCCACGGCGCTGGGTGAAATCTCGGTAACACAGCTCTTTTCCACTAAATATCAGATTCTAGAATTTCCCCATTCTCAGACGTAGCACTTAGTTAATGCTTCAGAAATGATGAGTGAATGGCGTCCATGAAATAAGAAATACTAGGGTAAGAAAGATGTTGACCCGAGTCTTGCTCTATTGCCATCACTTCTCTTAGTCTTCATTATTTAGAACTTTTACCCATTTTATTAACAAGCCATCTCAAGTACATGTAAGTGAAGGCAATCCAGAAGACTGTAGCAAATGGCAATAAGTCCATAGAACCACTTTTTTCCGTCCCCACTAATAGATAACCTTCAACAACCTCCCAACTCAAATGAAGGCTGAAAGATCTCAGGAAAACTAAACCTTCCACAAAATGGCGACCAGAGTTTTTTAAAAATCATATTCATCTAAAGCAAGCAAAAAAGGGAAGCTATTAATGTAATTAAAGAAATTCTCATTACTCAGGTGCTCTTGCACATTCTCCACACCAACCCCCAAATTTGGATTGTGCCTCTGGCTCTAGAAGAAACTGTTTTGAAGATTCTTCTGATTTCATAGATACACAAATGACATAAAAAACAGGAAGTAAAGTGTAGAGAGGAAAAATCAAGGCACCTATCAACTGTTTCCAAAGCATTACTGGTTGTGAGAGGATCTGACGTACTAATATCCATTCATTCAAACTCATTAGTGAGACACTAAGAGCGTGTCGGCTGGCAGACACTGCATCTAAGTGCTGTTACTGAGGCCCCCAAATATTGACAGAGTGCCAGATTCTAAGAAACTATTGATGTACGCAGCCGGCCTCAGCTCCAGACACCTCTCAGACAGAGTCTTTAAATGTCACAGATAAATGAATTTTCATGAAACTGGGAAAAAGGGGGTAGAGAAAGGAACAGAGACCAAGAAACAGAATGAGAAAAAAAGGGGGGGGGGGCGCAGAATTTCTACAGTAGCCACATGAAAGCACATTACATCTCATCCCTAAAGTGCAATTCTAGATTCCTTTCAAAAAGAATGAGGTTGCCATTAAAAGGTATAAAGTCATCTTAATATATTCCATGGTGCCACAATGCTATCTCCTTTGATTATTTCTCCATCTAGGTAGAAAGACTTATGAGAAGAGTTTTAACCAACTGTTTCCATACAAAATATGGTCACCACAACATGGGATTCCTCCTATTGAGAGAAATGGAACAAACATTTATAAAGTGTCCACTAAATGCCAAGCACTCTGCTAAGTGTTTTACAAATATTATACTGTTTTATCTTCACAAGCAGGAGAAGAAGGTGCTAGTATTATCCCTATTTTACAGCTGAGGACATTGAGCCAGAGGTTAAGTGATTTTCCTTAGTGTAACTTGTCGGGAAGTCTCCAAGACTGAATCTGAACTTGGGTCTTCTTGATTACAGGTCCAACATTTGATCTAACATTCTACCTATCTATTCCGTGCCATAGGAGAGAATACTAAATTTAAAATCAGAATATCCGCGTTTAAATTCTGGCTATATGATTTCGGACAAGCCACTTCATCTTCTCAGGCTCAATTTTATCATCAGTAAAATAGGGATACTATTAACACTGCTTGTTTCATAGGGTTGTTGGGATGAAAAATCCTCATAAATTGTAAAAGACTAAAGTGACGAGGGCTATCATAATGTATATGGCTTAATTACTTTAAAAGATAAATTAAGATAATAATATTAGTAATAATAGCTACCATTTATATAGTGTTTGCCATGTGCCAGACACTATGCTAAACAGTTTGTAAATATTGGCTAACTTAAAGATCTCAATGACCTTGGTAGGTAGGTACTATTATTACTCCCAGTGTACAAATAAGGAAACTAAGGCAAACTTGCCCCCATTCACAAAGCTAGTGTTTGAGGTTGAACTCATGAACTCATGGGCCTGACTCCAGACCTAATACTCTAATCACTACACCAACTAGCTGCCTCCAAAAGGGATGGGGCCCCCAAACAAATGCAAAGCAGTAGAAGTTCTTGGGGAAAAAGCCAAAAACATCATCACGTCCTTTTATGGATCCATGGACCATGCAGACTATTCTTCAAAGAGGCATAGATGATCTTTTCTTCTTCTTCTCTTTTTGTTAATTTTTTTCAATGACATTTTTTATTTTCAATTTCCCCCTATGATTCCTCTTTTCCCCCTTCCTGGAGTTGACAAGCAATTCCATTGGGTTACACACACACACACACACACACACACACACACACACACACACACACACACACACACACACACACTACCACTCGAACCCATTTCCATATTACTCATTTTTGTAAAATAATATAGATGCTCACTTTTGGCTGGCTGAATTGTCCTCAGTTGCCCAAGGACAGCTTCTATCTAGACTTCCTTTGAATGCAATGGCCCCAAGAGGTATTTGGCATGAGAATTTAAGTGCTTCTTGGATTTAGATCCTTTCCTCTTCCTTCCTTCTGTGACAGAAAAGTCTAACATGAAATTCGACTGGATACTTGATGCCAGAAATGAAGTACTGCCCTAACAAGGACCACCAAGCTTTCAGTGGACATCATGAAGAACTTAAAAGTATTTCAAATGCAAATGAGGCTTTGTATTTTTTTTTAATACCACCCATCTGCTGAGGGCAGCTTCTTCTGACTCTGATGTACTGTATCATTAAAAGTAACCATATTTCCCAGTTTAATGGGCGCTTAGCTGTGCACACTAAAAAAAATCTTTCTTAGTTTACGTGGAGCAATTGTACCACTTCCGATAAACACATTTCTTTATGTTGCTTAACACTATATTGAATACAAATTGCTAACCTGTGGCAACAAAGTGTCCACTGGGCTTTCACTTCCCTTTTTACTAGCAAAATATCTATCTTAAACCAAAATTATTTTCATTGTTCTAGATTTGTCTCCTAGGTAGATGAACTTTTATTGGAGCCTGCGGCTATGAACAATAACTTGGAGAACAAGGTTACCCCCAGAACAAATATGCGAAAGAAGTTTTTACAAAAGTTTTCATAATGCTTACTTAGTTTATTTCTTATCGTGTATGTTCTTTTTTATTCAATTTATAAATTTCCCTATTACATGTAATAATAATTTTCAACATGTTTTCCAAAATTATAAGATCCAAATCAAATGGTCTCCTTCCCTCTCTCTCCTCTCCACACTGGGAAATGGTAAGCGATTTGACTTGGGCCATACATTTTTCATGTATATCCAAAAACAAAGAGGAAAGATTAAAGTTTTTTGCCATGGAGAAATGTGACTTCTAAAAACCATGTTCTTCGGGCCTAGAGATGGGAGGTCCTGGGTTCAAATCTAACCTTGGAAGCTTCCTAGCTGGGTGACCCTGGGCATGGCAATTAAACCCTACTACTGTCCAGTTCTTACCACTTTTCTGCCTTGGAACCAATACCCAGTATTGATTTTAAGATGAAAGATAAGGGTTTTTTAAAATCATATATTATCATATATCATCTATCACATTAGTTAGGAAGCCATTGAGATATAAAGAAAAGACCCCTGGATTTGGAGTCTGAAGACCTACTTCTGAATTCTGGCTTTGTCCCTTACTATATGTATGATCTTAGGTAAGTCTGTAAACCTCATTCGCTTCCTTTTTTATAAAATTTTATAAAATGAGGGTCCCATGCGATTCTGTGTCACATGTCTCTATCAATCAGAATGCAGTCTTTTCTCTTCCTTAATACAATACCAAATACCATTCAAGTGAACTCAATAAACATTTATTAAGCACTTAATATGTGTAAAGTGTATAACAAGCACAGGGGTTGTCAAGACAAAAAACAGGTGGCTACACGGTGCAGCAGACGGAGTGCTGGGCTTAAGAGTCAGGAAGACCCGGGTTTGAAACCTTCCTCAGACACCTGATAGCTATGTGACTCTGGGGAAGGCACCTAACCTTTCTCAGGTGCTTTTTCCTCATTTGTAAAATGGACCTACCTCAGGGTGGTTGTAAGGATCAATAACATATGTGCTTTGCAAACCTTAAAGCACTCTGTAAATAAATGCAAAAATGACATAGTCCTTACCTTCAGTGAGTTTTACATTGTACTCAGCTTTAATTCAAATGGAAGCTAATATAACATTCTAGAGGTCTAGAATAGAAACTGTCTAGAAGCAGGCTACTTTGTCCTTCTAGAGTCAGGCAGAATGAGCATTTCAAGTAGGGTCATCTGCTTTTCCTGGGGGTGCTCTAAATTCACGACGTCAAGTCCGAGTGTCAGAAAAGTGACTCAAGAGAGTAAACGTTGGATTTGATCATTTTTCTCTTCTGAATGATCTCATCAGTTTAAAAACAGATAGACCCGGGTCTCCCAGGCCCCCCAGCTGGCTACCTTTCACACAATGATCCTCGTTCCTCTGGAGGGGACAGGAAGGGAGCGAGAAATCCGTGCGCCCTGAGGAAGCCCTCAGATGAGGGATGTGGCTTCTGAATGGCACATGGAAAATGTTTGTCAAGTGACAATAAATTCAACAGCGGTAATTAACAAAAACAACCACCTCCTCTGCTCCGCAGGGGCGGGCAAAACCTGAAATCCACAAGAGCGTTCCTCAAATGACACAACCTTCTCTCAGCCCATCCCTTTGAGAGGCACTTTTCCTTAAAGGTGCCCTGAACTATGGGGGGTAGATAAGGTAGAGGAATGACAGACTCACTCTAACTGTCATTCTCTACTGGCTCTATCAAGGGGTCAGAAACCACAGAAATGAGGATTAAGAAAATTCTCTCCAGCAGCAGCTAGGAAGCTTAGTGATAGAAAGCCAGGTCTAGACATGGGAGGATCCAAGTTTAAATCTGGCTTCAGACACTTCCTAGCTGTGTCTAACCCTGGGCAAGTCACTTAACCCCTGCTTCTGAGGCCTTACCATTCTTCTGCCTTGAAATCAATACTGAGTATTGATTCTAAGATGGCAGGTAAGAGTTAAAAAAAATTCTCTCCTGTGTCTATAGTTGTAAAAGAGTGATTTAAAGTTTATATAGTTAAGTATTATATCTTCAGAGCAAAAAAAAAAAATAAAGCAGGCCCTACATATTGTTGGAGGGTGTTATGCCCAGTGCCATTTGTGAAGTCACTAGCAGATTAGCCCTTAATAGCTTATTCTGTGGAGCCATTTCCAGATGAGGGGAATGCTTAAGTTCTTCCTATCTTGCATTAATGACTTACACCCCCTCCCTCAAATGCCATTCCAACTTTTAGCAAGGGTATGTCTCTCTCCAACTCTAGCACTGCTGAACACGTCCTCTCCATGAAACCTTTCCATCTTTCTAAAGTTGAAGTCTCATTTTACATTCTCTTGTTTTTATCTTCTTTGCAGAGCTTTTACAATTTTTAATGGGCTGATAAGTCTTCTGTGACTCCATGTAGTGGGTCAGATTATGACAGGCTTTCCTTACCTTTTATACTGATAATTGTGAGATGGATACCTATTCTATTACAAATTCTAAGATGCCCATTTCTGCCTAATATTCTCATTATTTTACTGGAAACAAGTCCCATCCTACAAGGAAGAGTCAATTCTAGAATAGAAGCTCTACTTTTTGAAGTATAAAATAATCATCAAGACAAGTCAAGCAATTATTAGATGCTTTACTTGGAGCAGAGAGAAATGTCCAGATAATTGAGGTATCTTGCCACCATTAGTTCATATCTGTCTAGACTTGTGACATATTTCCACTTGTATTTACTTTGTATTTCCTTATAAATAGACATACATGTTACCTACCCTGACAGAATATAAGGTCCTTGCGGGCAGGTGCCATTTCATTTTTTTGTCTTTGTATCCCTAGTGCCTAGAAGACTTCCTGACAAATAATAAGCACAATTAATGTTTTTCAATTGATTGACTTCTAGCTTATATTCTCATCCAGTTCTCTGATGACATCACTTCTATTTATGTTCCCACTGATCTTTATTCAGATTCTGTCTACCATGCTTCTGTTTCCCATAATTCTTCACAGGAGTATATTTTCTTAATTTATAAGGCTTTTAGAGGCATAATGGAGGATTGGCCTCAGTCAGGAAGATGTTAGTTCAGTCCTGCCTCTGACGTACCCTACCTATGTGACCATGGGTTTCTCTTAATTCTCAGTGATCTTAACAATTTTCTAGGGCTCTTATTAAGACAAATGAGTTGTAATTGGTATACTAAATTTCCAAATTAGGAGTACCTTACACCTATGAAATAATAGGTTTTGATCTCCATTCACCTGAAACATATAACTTATCTCTTACCCCTCTTTTACCTTTCCTGTACCTTTCTGGAACCATAATGCAAATCAGTATTCTTTCTCAACAAGTCTCATGAGATAATTTTTCCTTCTTTTTTGTTTTAGGATATCCAATTCCCTTTTTGGTTGCCTATATTTTAGGAATTTGTTTATAGACATTTGAAATCATAGGATTTATTACTGGCTACTTTCTTGGATTCTTTTCATCTGTGAATTTCTGGATGTATCTACTATTTTCCTTCCCACTTTTTAACTATTCTTCATTATATCTGTCTTGGTACATTTACTAGGCAGTTTCTCCTTACCTCTTCCTTTTTAGCTTAAAGTCTTTTTGATTAGATTTGCATGACTTCAGGCAAATATATTTTTATCAGCTCTTGTTAGGCACATTCCATCTCTGGCCAGTCAGGCATCTCTCGTTTATTAAGCAAACCATTTTGTGCCAGGAACAATGCTAAGGGGTTGGGAGACAAAGAAAGGCTTAAAATGGTCCCTGTCCTCAAGTAGCTCCCAGTCTAGCATTCCTATGTTTTAAGTCATGGTCAGAAACTCAAATCTCATTTCCAATTTTATTTTTCTCATTTGAAACACTCTATTGTTTTAGAGGGAAATGATTAAAACATCACCTGTAATCCCCAAGGTATTTGGGCTTTGAAGTCACCTAAGTACTCTGAGCTTCAGTTTTCTCATTTATGAAATGAAAAAATTAGACTAGATTGTCTCTAAAGCCTCTTCTGATCTGAAAATTCTATTATTCTGTGATCCTAGTAATCACATATAATTTAAATTTTTCTTTTTTCTTTTTAGAGTTATTTCAAAATTAAAGTTTTAATATACCATATTGTTTTGAAAATAAATGGCCCCAAATTCAGCTACTCTTTTAAATGAGATATTTTCTATTTTAAAAAGTATATAAAAGCATACACCAAAAAAATCACCAATTATTGTCTACACTCATTTTGTAGATGAGCCAGATTTGAGGAAAAACAGTGGCCTATATTTGACCTACTGTGACATTCTGAAATAGTTCTTTGGGGAAAGAAGATGAAATAAAGGAAAATAAACTTTAAAATATTATAATCTACTTACACAAAATAATTTGTCTCAGCTCAAAGTACTCTTCAAAATTTATCTCATTCACTTTTAATATCATAGAGCAGACAGCGTTTTCCCTATTTTACATATAGGAAGAGAGAGGCAAGCTGAAGAAAACAGACTCAATAGTAAAAAACGGCATGGTTTCAATCTTGGTCTCTGAGCTTATGTTGCTTTTAAAAAAAACTGAGATTTTAGTCCTGAACGAAACAGATTTCAGGAATTTGAACCAAAGGTGACATTGATAGATTAAAGTCTTTCAACTTTGACATGGTCTCCTCTGGAGCTGGGGATGGGAGAAACAGCTCTGCAGAAGAGAAAGATAAACTCATTCTTTCTTGTTATTTTCTTTTTCCTGGGTTTCTGTGACATGGCTCTTTCCAGCTTCTTCCTTGCTCCTTAGTTTCCTCCAAACTCCTAAGTGTAGACATTCTCTTAGGTCCTTTGTCATTTTCTTTCTGTTTTCCTTCTCTTTTTTTCTCCTTTCTTCTTTCACCACCTCCCCCTGCCCAAATCCTATACCTTGATAATCTCATTGATTCTTGAGTTATGATCCACGTGGATGATTCCCAAAGCTCATCTCCAGCCTCATCCCCTCCCCTAAGCATGTTCCACATTTCCAACTCTCCCTTCTAAGACCTCAGCTTCAACATGTTCAAAACAGAACATTTTCCCTCAGGTTCAGCACCTGTTCTATTTCTATTGACAATACCATCATTTTCTGTCACCCAAAAGAAAGTTGTCATATTTTACTTCCCCCCTCCCTTTTGCTTCCACATGTACAATCAGTTTTCAAGCCCTGGCAATTCTCACTGTGGAATGTATCTCATACACATCTCCTGCTATTTATTATCCTAGTCCAAAATATCAGTACCTCTAGACCAAAGTACAGTAGCAATAAACTCCTAAGTAGTCAGTCTCACTGCCTTCTGTATCTCCTCTATAGTCTATCCTTCATTATTCTGTCAAAGTTATTCTACTAAAATACAGGTCTCTGTTTAAAAAGCTTAATTATAGCCTCAGTGTCTACTGAATAAAACACAGCATTCTTAGCCTGGCATTCAGTGCCCTCCACAATCTGGTTCAAACTACCTTTTCAGCTTCATATTACTCCTCTTAACATCTTTTAACCTGTAGCCAAACTGGACAATCTGTAATTCCTTGATCTCATCTGACTCCATCCTGGGGTTTCAAAGATGGTGTCCTTTGTTTACAAGCAATTTTCTTTACCTCTTTATTGAAATCCGCTTTCTTGAAGGTACAGTTATTGTATCTACTTTGAAACCTTCTTTAATCCCCTGAGTAGAAGTCATCTTTTCCATTCATAATACTCTCTTTGACTTCTTTATATTTGTATATGTCTTCTAAATTGCATTATAGTTAGTATAAATTTCTTTCTCTTTGAAAATTTCCAGGAGGGGTATATTTTTTATCTTAGTATCTCTTGTCCTTTTGCATTGCTTCTTCCATATAGTAGGCAAGTACTACATACTAGTTGAATAGGCTCTTCATAGGCAGGGATGGCTTCTTATATGTTCTATCACTGTGTACATGTCTCACGTTATAAGCTCATAGCAATTTTTCAAGAAATGCAGCATCTACTAACTTTGTACAAGTCTGCAAGATGTTTTGTTATAATAAGGTAAGAGAAAACAATGGCCCGAGAATGGGAAGAGCTGATGTATTCTGGGATATTTTTACTACTGGCTTACTGGATGATTTTGGCAAAATGCTTTATTTCCTCAGGTCTTAGTTTCACTATCTGTAAAATAATAAGCACCTTCTTACCCTCTGTAGATGTTTCAAGGATTAATGATAATGTCTGTCAAGTACTTTGAGCTCCTAGGGATGAGGCACTTATAAACAACTTGTTATTAATAGTAAACTTCGCAGCTGTACACAACATCTACTGCCCCAAATAAACATGGAAAACATTTTGCTTTTATAAACTATGCAAAATAGTTAATTTCTTAAAGTGATCAAATGTGACCAACTAATTCTGTGTTATGTAATCAAATAGATAAAAGAACTGTCTAAGAGTAGAGACAAAGGGCAAGGCTGAGATTTCCATATTCCATTCCCTACTTTCTTTGCTCTACCTTTTGTTCTGTAACCTTGCACCAGTCCCTTACTGTAACCATGCAAGAGCTCCACTCTCTAGGTTGGGACACTCATTTGACTTAATATTAAGACTTTCAAGATAGACATATAGGTTTTGAGCTTCTACCTTAGTGCAAAGCTCCAGAGGTCTCTTCTCTTACTGTACTGAGTAACTACTTTTAGTTAAACCAAAATAATGAAAGAATGTGGAAAAAAACCCTAATATATGCCTTTCCAAATAAAAAATACAGATGTATTTGTAACGCTCAAAGAAGACTTTATTGAGAATTGAAAAATAAAAACCAGGAGGATCAGACGCTCTGTGAGTTTAACAATTCCAACATCTGATTTGACACAATTAACCTTGTTTCAAACATTCAGGCAAAGAAAGTTAAGAGCACCAAACGCAGGAAAGGATGGATTCCTCTTCATTACTATCAGAATACCCATTATTGACTCTTCCCTCTTCACCCTTTATGCCAAGTCCTGCCAATTCTATCTCTATGCCTCTCAGATCCATCCCCTGCTCTCTCTCCACTCACATATGGCATCTGTTTGTCTTAGTTCATGCTCTTCCTTCTAGCCTATAATCAATTTTGTTTCCAGTTTCTCCATTATCCAATCCAACCTCCACAGTCTCCAAAATGATATTTCTCTAAAACACTGATCTACTCATCTCACCCTACCTCCTCAAAAATCTTTATGGGTTCCCTT
This sequence comes from Monodelphis domestica, assembly GCF_027887165.1. Classification (NCBI taxonomy): domain Eukaryota; kingdom Metazoa; phylum Chordata; class Mammalia; order Didelphimorphia; family Didelphidae; genus Monodelphis; species Monodelphis domestica. The sequence goes on from NC_077230.1 coordinate 76,339,851, forward strand.
ACCTTTGGGATAAAAAACAAAATATTTAGTTTAGCATTTAATGGTCTTCCATAAGCTAGCTCTCTTTTACCTTTCTAAAGATTAATTTACATGATTACTCTTCTAAATCTTATTATTAGTCATCCTAGCCAAACTGGATGTTGACATTTAAAATTTATTTCCAATGAATACAGGACATGCCACTCCATCTCTGGCCCCTATTCTTTTTTACAGTGTTCCCTCACATCCAGAAGAAACCCCAAGTTTCCTTTGTGGTCGTCTAGCTTTGTTTAAGATAAGGGCCAATGACATCATGGAGTAATGTCTTGACTTGTGTAAGTGAATTCACTGAGACCCACTAGCAAGACAAATCAGGTTCAATGTGATGGCACTGGTGTCTTTAATATCTAACCAAGCTCTAAGCTCCTGTTTCAACTTCCTTCATGGCCACTGGAATGAACTATTCTCATCTGCCCATTTGGTTGGGGGAGTTGTCATGTGCTTTGGGGTAGCCATTCCCTTCACTTTTATATGAAACCTTTATTGATTCCCTCTCCCTCATATTATTTTTTCTCTATGTAAACTCTGCAAGGATGAAGATTATTTCCTTTTTTGTCTTGGTATCCCTAGAACCTGGTATAGTTCTTAGAACATATTATGTATTTAATAAAATGCTTGTCAGTAAACTAATTTGATCATTAAAAACAAATGTAGTAATGTAAGTAGTGCAAGTGGTTGTATACTTTTTTTTTTTAATAGAAGAAATTGGAGCCTGGAAAGCTGAAGTAAATTATTCACAAAACTAATAAGTACCAAATCTGGGTTCAACACTATGCTTTATAGATTTTTTTAATGCATCAGATTGCTTAATCTAATGTTAATAGATAACTAAACCTATCTTCAATGATAAACTGGAAGTCATGAGAGACATCTGGAAAATAGAAATAGCAATAAGTAATCACTGAGTTTCTTAGACCAAGAACATTCTATAATCATATGATTTTATAACTAGAGAGTATCTTGTAGAGATCAATCACCTCATTCTATAAAGATGGAAACAGAGATTAAATGAAAGAGGATAAATGCTAAACCAATAATCATAATGCTAGTAAGCATCACTTAGAACTCCAATATTAAGTCCTCAATTGCTTCTAAAGTAGATAGATAAATTTCTTTATTTACTAAGCATTGAAAATAAATCCGTTCTCTAAAATTAGAGATTTCAAGATGGAAGGGATTTTAATGGTTATCAAGTTCAACCCCTTCATTTATAGGAAAGGAAACTCAAACTGGCACAAGGTCACAGAGGTAGAAGAAATGTCACTTGAACTCTAGTCCTCTGACTCCAAATTCAAATGACTCCAAAGAAGAGGAGTTTAGAAGGTTCACCCTTCCTTCTCCTAATAGACTTTTCAGACCTGATAGAACCAATAGTTCCAAGTTGACTACCTCTATCTGTGGTCACTAAGAATCTCTTTGCTGGGGAACAGGATCATTGGAAGCTACACTCACTATTCCTCCTTGTGCAATTGCTTGAGGGTGATTATATCCCTAAGTGAAAGTTACCTTGAGGCTCCCTCCTGTTCTTTCTCTCCTTTGCCATTTTCCCTGGCTATCCTATCAGCGCTGATAGGTTCAATAATCATGAGTGTGAAGACTATCTGTCCATGTCTATCATCTATTTAGAATTATCTATCTAAGCTACGCTGTTGCAACACCGATGGCCTCAAAGATATTTTCAACTGGATAACCCATTGTCATCGCATACTCAATATGACCAACAATATTATCTTTCCCCTCAAACCATCCACTTTTCCCAATTTCCTTCTTATTGTCAAGAGCTCCACTAACCCCCATTCTCCCACCCCCATTGCCCAGGCTTGCAATTTTGATGACATCTTTGACTACTATCTCATATTCACTACACATTTCTAATCTTATCTTGCATTTCTACCTTTACAACTTCTCTTTATTCACAGTTAGACTACTGCAATAGCTCCTGCTTAGTCTCCCTTGCCCCAATCTTTCTTCTCCTCTGCGCCCAAAATGGAGAACAATTTTTCCCCTAAAGAACATTTGTCACCCTATGGTATCTCCACACCCCTCTTCATTAACTCCTGTGGCTCCCTATTACTTCCAAGATCAAATATAAACTCCTCTCTTTGGAATTTATATCCCTTCATAAACTGTCCATTTTCTATCTTTGGAGACGTTTTATACTCAGGGACACTGACCTTCTTGCTATTCTTCAGGTACAAGACTCCACTTCCAAATTCTGGTTCCCTGCCTGGAATGTCTTCCTCCTCCGCGTCTCTGCCTTCTTGATTCCTCGTCTTCCTTCAAGACTTGGCTCCAATTACAGCTTCTACCTAAGAGACCTTCTCCCTGTACTTCCTAATTCCTCTGAGGTAACCCTTTCCCCTGAGAGTATTTTCCATCGGCAGTGTGTGTGTGCGTGCGTGTGTCTGTGTGCTCCTGGATCTCATGGTCTGTAGGCTCAGCCCTCACACAAACTGGTTTGATCTTGACGGTTTCTGAGCGCTGTGGCTCAGGGCCCCATCCTCAGTTGCTCTCAGAAACATAAAGCAATGGCTTCTGTCCCTTTAAGGGGCCTTGGCAACAATTTGAGGATCCGGGTTAACAAAACACTGACTAGAGGGCAGGTTTTATTTGACCTGATACGGATCAATATTGGCTCCCATCTGAGTCTATCAACATTCATTGCCTATAGTGAAATACAGAATCTTCTCTGCTCATAGTCTCTGGAAAGACTTGTGTAGAAGAGAGAATTCATGGTTCTCGGAAGTCGGTCCCACCCTACTTTGGGACTCCTTATGACTCACAGAACAAGGAAGGAGCAAGGCTGTTGTTTTTAGCCAGGATTTCAGCTCGTCCTGCTATCTGTCCTCTCCCTTTTCCCTCCATGTGGCAATGGTTTCTTTCTTTTTTCTTCTCTGTGTCTCCGTTGCATCTTCTTTCCTTGAGGATGCTATAGTTCCCACAGGACCCTGTGGATGCACGTGCCTTTTTCTAGGGGACTGAGTCCATGCCTTTATCTTCCATCCAACCTCATCAAAGGTCAGAGTTTAGCTGTGTGAATGAAGTGCTTGTAGGTCAATCGTTTTTCAGTCATGCCTGACCCTTTGGGACCCCCTTTAGGGTTTCCTTGGCAGAGATCCTGGAGCAGTTTGCTATTTTCTTCTCCGGTTCATTTTTTACAGACTAGTAAGCTGAGGCAAACTTTGCCAAGGATCACACAGCCAGTAAGTGTCTGAGGCTGAATCTGAACCCAGAAAGATGAGCCTTGCTGAGCCTATGTCCAGTGCTATATCCACTGCACCACCTAGTTGCCCTTGGCACTTGAGTCAGAGCGAAAATAGATTTCCTCAGTGGGACAGAGCACAGGGGAAAGTCACATCTTGTGCAGAGACATCACGCTTTGTTAAGAAGACGTACATGCCTAGACATACTTTCTACACGTCTGCTTTTTAGGGCACATACCTCGGCGACTGCTGTTAATGACTGAAGTCATTGGCTGTGATTTGTGAAGAAAATGCAACTTCATTACGAGGTTCCACAAACTTACATAAAAGCCCCTGCTAAAAATTTGTTCCGCTCCTATTCACACCTATAGCAGGTCCCTACATTTGTAAACAATCACCACATAGTAGACATTATGCACGTGGGACAGTCCCAAAGAAGGATTACATAATCAAAGGCATTGATTCACAAAACATGATGATGATGATGATGATAGCTGGTGTTTGTATTAGAGCTTTATAGTTTTAAAATATTTTAAAAATTGTTTCATTTCATGATTTCCTGACAACTTTGGGGGTAGGTGCTTTTATTTGTGTCCATTTTACAGATGAGAAAACTGAGACAGACAGTGGTTAACTAACTTGTCCAGAGGGACAAGTCTTAGGCTGGATTTAAACTTTGGTTTTCCAAACTCCAAGTCCAGAAATCTATCTACAGATGCCACAAATAGGAAAGCTCACATAGGGTATTAAATCTAACTTCATATATTATCCCATGTGCTATTCCCTTGACAATTATCTAATCTCTTTTGTTGTCTCTGGAACCATGAATCCTTCCCATCAATGAATTCATTCACTCCCTGTAATCAACTCTGATTAGTGTTGTTTAACATCAATCTTTTCTATTTTTTTTCAAAGAAAGATACCAATCAGTTGCTGCACACCCCTGCTTGTTAAAAGTAGCACCTCTCCTGCTGACTTATGCTCTCTTAATCAAATGGGCAGGAGGAAGCAGTTGGGATTCACTTTTCTTTTTTTTTCCTTTCAAAGTACACAAATGTCAACTTCCTCAAGGATGTTTGGCATCCCTGAGTTCAGTCGTGTAATGTGCAAAGTCAGTCTGATCAAAAGGTTGCAGGGCTGCCCACTGCTAAAATGGAAGGAGAAAAGGAAACCACGAGTGTCTCTGAAGTGTGAGAGAGTGCACAGGCCAACTGTCACACTTGTGTTTAAACTGCAGGCATGCTGAGCTGACAAGGTAGTTAAAAAAAAAAAGTTCCCTACCTCTGCTCTGAAGATAATCCCTTCAAATCACTGAACAGGCATTTCGCCCCCATTCTTATTCTTCTGTTCTATCTTACAAGTTAGTTACCACAGGGCTTCTTGGCAGTCCTAAGATAGAGCCATTATGGTTGTCTTTGGAAGCTAGGTGACTCTCACTCCCCCAATGCTCAGCTGATAAGCTTTAGTGCTGCTATAGCTCCACACAGGTAAGGAAGGATCCAATGGAGAAGCTCACAAGAGAGTCTTTTTAGCATTGATGGCATCATCTTGGGAGCTACAATGTTTGATAGGGGCTCAGCAGCTTTGAGGCACAAGTGAGCTGCAAAAGTGCCCTCCCACTGGCACAAGGACCCTTTTACTAAAGGTTCCCCTGCTGGATCCTACTAAAAAATTGGAAGGAGACGACTATTTTCCCAAAAAAGGAATCTCCTTGAACTAAACTGTCCCTCAAGTCTGTTCTAGAGGAAGCTAAAAGTAAACAAGAAAGAATAATATAATACTCATGGCCATGTCTGAACTGGAGCTCTCATCTCCATTAAAGACAAAGATCATCTCATAGGATTGAGTTCCCCAGTCATTTTATGGAGAAAATGCTTTATTTCTCATAGATTTTTGAAATTGGAAAGGATTCTCTCTATTGCCCAAGAGCTCCTTATTTTTTTCAGATGAAGTTAAGACCAAGAGAGGCTGAATGACTTGCCCAATGACATAGAGATAATTAGTGACAGAGTTCTGACTAGAACACAGGTCTCTTGACTCTTAATCGTATTTCTTTTCATTATACTCTGCCAACTCTTTTGTACAAGCATAAAGACATAAGTTTAATTATATTTATTATAAATAAAAAATAAAACAAAGGGATCTCCAGAGAGATAAAAGAAAAAAAGAAAATAACCTATATATATAGCAAAATATTTATGAATGAATAATGCAGCTTTTATTAAGCTCTTACCATGTGCAGAGTACTATGTTGAAGACTGGGAATATAGAAAGAAAAGTAAGTCACTCCATGCTCTCAAGAAGCTCACACCCTAATAGAAGTGAAAGCATTTATGGAAGATTTTGGTTGAAAGTCAGATGGAAAAGTCCCATGGTCCTTAGGGTATAACTGCAAAGATGATGTTAGTGGCTCTTTAATGTAATTGCTACTGATAAGATTATATCAGTTTCTAATGTTGAACCACTAGACAGAAACATTGGACTTTGGTGGAAAACACTTTCTCTTCTAGATTTTCAGCCTGTGGCTATTGCATATGCAAGAACAATTGCCAGGTTGCCTTTCTGTAGAGAGTGCTTGCTAGGATGATAGCAGAGGGATCTGGGCCAGGAGTAGTGGGAGTATTGGGATTCCCAAGGCTCTTGGGTTCAGGGTCCTAAGCTATCTTCATCAAGACATCAAAGGAAAAATGGTGGTCCAGGTAGGGATGGTGGTTTGACATGTCTGGTCCATGCTATCTCCTGTCCTTTCCCAAAGGGTGCCTTGCTGTTTCTCCTGTGCTGATCTGATTGCCCTATGAGTTGTAGCTGTTGGGCAGTTAGGGATTGCTAGGCCTTTCTGCACAGGAATTGCTTCCCCATGAGCTACTTGGGTTATATAGTAAAGAACTAAGGATTCCAATTGGAATTGAGGAATGATTACATAAAATATAGCATATTAATATAATTGAATATTTTAACCATATAAAAATAATGAAAGGGATAGTTTTAAAGAAAGGTGAGAAGATACATGAGTTGAGCAGAAACAGGAGAAAAATTTATTAAATAACAACTATGGTTAAAAAGACTTAAAATATCTGATCAACGAATGACTGAATAAAATTCCAAAAGACTGATAATGAGGTAAGCTTTTTAAAGCTCCTGACAGAGAAGTGACAGATGTAAGGTGCAGAATAAGACATACAATTTCAGACATGGCCAATGTGGATATTTAGTTTCCTGACGTGCATACCTGTTACAAGATTTTGTTATTATTTTTTTCTTCCAATTTTTAATAGGTAGGAGAGGGGAGTGTAATAGGAACAGAAATAGGAAAAGGAATAAAAAAGATTAATTGAAGTATCTTTGTTTTAAATGCACAGATTTTTCAGAAAGAATCACAGACAGGCAGGACAGCTTTGAAAGTCACATATTGAATGGAGTCTTCTGGCAAAGATAAAGAGTTCAAAGAGAAAAGAAAGCTAGACATTATAGATATTCAATTTCATGTACAATTCCTTCTCTCTGATCTATGTATATGAAATGCCAATTTTATTTAGCATTTATTAGGTTTAGAATAAAATAATTTTAATAAGCAATGAGCTAATTAAAGTATTCCTATGATAATCACATTAATTAGTGACTCTTCTAAAAATAATATTGAAAGTTGAAAACCTTTGTACCAAATTGTTGATTGTTTTGAAATAAATTGTTCATCAATTTCTTTCCAGAAATATATTTTCACAAATTATGGAGAAATATATCCCAGAGTCCTGCAACCATCAAGGGAACATGGAGGGTCGAAATAAAAGAAAAGACAGTTATAAGAGTTCTAATAATGAAGGTCTTAACAAGGAAGGGAACTCCCTTTATCATCCTGAAATTCATTCGAGCCTATGGAGATGGAGAAGGCTTTTGGCCTATGACTGATCAAACTGGGTTTCCCCAAGGCCAATGTAATTCCTCAAGATATGTCCTCGTGGTAGAAGCTCAGCTAGAAACATTTTCCCTCTACCAAATACCTTTACTTCAAAGAGAGAAATTGCTTCTGGGTCCATGGTAGCTCAAAGAATTATACATTCCTAATCAAATGCCTACTGTTATTGTTTTTGTTATAATCTTAAACAAATACATTTAAAAACATATTAGACTGTCCATTCCTACTTTTAATAAACATAAGCAATAGCAAAGAGTCAAGTGGGGTCTCCATTTAGCCCACTTCCACGTAAGAGCCTATCCATAACTGTCTGAGGATCAATTCCTAATTCTTTTAAAAAAAATATAACTACCACTGGATCAGTCACCATCAATCATATTGATCTTTCTACTCCTTTTTTTTTTCACTATTTAGTTAGTCTAGTTGATCAAATGTCTAATTTTCTACCTTGACAGAGATCTTCAGACATCAGTCTGCCCTTTTTGCTTCCAAGATATGCTCTGAATTAAAAATATAAAACATCTAGCAAAAAACAAACAAATTTTTAAAATTTCACATTTTAGGTCCATCCACTATCATGTTGAGTGAAACATGTCTTCTACCTCTTTGACAGAAATAAATAAGTCTTTGTATACATGTTCCCCTTTTTAAAGGTGGAGTTATCTTCCCCCCAAAGAATGTCTTTCTTAAAAACAAAAGAGGCAAAAATATACCTATTTTATACTTTTCTGCTTCTGTTTTATATCTTTGGGAAATAAGAAAGGGTGGGAAATGGCCACACTCTGCTCTCTTCCACATGTTTTTTAGTTTGCCTTATTAAATAAATGGAATAGTAATGACTGTGATACTGCTTATGCAATGTCCCAGGACGTTGGGAAATATCCTTACGATCTTAAAGAAACAATTAGGTTTGGAGAGAAGAAATAGTACAAGCCTCTTGTCTACATGAGAAGAAGAGGAAATGACTACATTGGGTTTTAAAGGATGTCTTCTAATTGTGTTGTGCTGTTGTTAAACTGAGAATTGCATAATTAATTTACACTATCAGATTAAATTAATGAGCAGGCCAAAGTTAAAAACAGGAATTCATCTTTCTGGCCTGTACAGTTAAATATAAGCTAACTTTAATATTCCCTAGATTTTTACTGGGAAAAATATTCAAATCCACAGAAATCTCATTAGCATGACCATTAAGGCCTAACATAATCTGGCAGCTTTATATCATATATCTCTCCCAAGTATTTTTATTCCAGTCAATTCTGTCAATTTACTGTTCTCTGGTACTTGTCAAATGCCTTCTCAACCTTCCCCCTTCAACTCTACATGCTGAAATCAGTTTTCCTTCAAAACAGTTGAGAATTAGAAAAAGTTTTGAATTTGGAGTCACAAGACACTGGGTTCAAATCTTACTTTTTTCACTTATTATCTTTGTGACCTAGAACACGTTGCTTACCCTATCTGGGCTCAGTTTATTTTTTTTAAAGTTGATTATTAAAATGAAAGTTGAGGGGAATGCTGAGGATATAGTTTACCCAGACTTCAGAAGGGCATTCAGTTTTCTTGTCTAAAAATGAAGAACTATATGACCTCCTGGAAGGCTCTGAAGTCTAAAATTATGACCCACATCCAAATGTTGCCTCCTCCTTGATGGAATGAAAAGGGTGTGGAAGTTAGGGTCAAATTTTAGGTCTGATACTATCTATGTAATCTCTTGAGCTCTTCAACTCACTTTCATCATTTTCTCCCAAATATCTTTAACATAATTAAAACCTCTCTCTAAGCCTCAGTTTTCTCATTGATAAAATGAGCAAATTGAACTATATAATCATATCCCATTTTTTTTTACTCCACAAAGCCCTTTCAACAACAACAACAATGTGTTGTGAACCCTCCGGGTAACTCATTATACTACTCATAATATTCATAATGTTATTTACTGCTTAAGGAACCACTATTCAAGGATTTTTTGAGTGAACCCAATGGACCATCAGAGAAATGCCACAAGGACTTCATCTGTAAATAGTAAATGGGGCCAGTAAAGTAGATGATATTGCTTTGGTCCCTTCTAGCTAGCTCTGCATCTTAACACCTGCTCTGGTCCTTCTTAGGCACTGCCATTCAGAAATGATTTTTTGCTTCTTTAGGTTGATCGTAATTTTATCTTCTCTATTTACTCATCTTGTTCTACATCGTATTATCTTTTTTTGTCTTGTTTGTATCCAGAGGGACCTGGTCTTGCTTTCTTTTCCTCACACAGTACCAGGCGTAATAATTACTTTATGGATATTTGATGAACCTGCATTTGTAGCTGCCCCCTTACAAATCTCAAAAACGAATAGCTCCTCTATCATCCAAATAAAACCAAGATTGGTACGGTCATTTCCCTTAGAAAGGGAACTAACGTTTTCTTCCTCTGGAGAGAGAACGAATTTGACTATTGGAGCACTGGCTCAACAAAGTGGGAAGGACAGCAGAGGCAAGTAATGTTGGCAAGGGTCTGGGAGCTCGCCAGGATGAAGTAACATGACAAGGGGAGGGGGGGACAAGTAGGTACAAACAGAACTACCAATGAATGATAGATGGAAATAGCCTGTAAATAAAGCTCTCCAACAAGAAGCTCACCACCAAAGCAACAAGTGCCAGGAATTCTCTATTGTGTCAGCGATCCAAATTCACCTCCCAGGTTGGAGCACAACAACTGATGACAAGCTGCCATCCAACCTCCTTCAGGACTCACGTTAAAAAGCAACTAACAGCAGCTGCCGCCGCAATAACAGCCTTAGCACCTCCCTGACCTCCAGTTCTTACCCATCAAAGAATCAAAGAGCTACACACCCTGTCTGCTCCTTCCTGACAGGTAGATAAAAACACAGATCTGCTGGCAAGTACATACTTATGTATATCTAGAGCTCACTCACAGAGACCTACTGAGAATGCATAATAGATTATGGTGGGATAACATATTTACACACTGATGGGGTGCAACCCCTTGCCCCAAATGGGTGAAGAGATGCATCAATATCCAGGCTTTGACCCTAGCCTCTGGGGAGAACACACAAGTCATTTCACCTAAGGCCTATAGGCCTCAAGCTTGTTTGTTTAATTTCTCAAAAACTCTTCATTTAACTAGTGTTCCTTTGCGCTGTAAGAATAGTATCTTCTTGTTCTGTCTTACATTATAGTTATTTTTTCCTGTGTTGTCTGTATCCTCACTCTACTAGCATGTAAGTTCTAATAGAGGAGGGACCTTGTCTTACTTTCTTTCCTCCCCTAGAATCTAGAACAGTACTAGGCATTAATTTAATAATAGACATTAATTTCATTTTGGCCATCACTGGTTAGCAAAAAAAAAAGTGACTGTCCCTAATTGACTGGGCTGGCGGTATGAAAGGGTGAAGGAGAGTAGGAAGAAGAAAACATTTCCCTTGTCAACTGATAACTCTGTATATGAAACTCAAGAAAAACAGATATTTTTCAGTAGCTCTAAGGAAGAATCCTCTCCCACAGCTACCATTAGTTCAGGCCCTCATCACCTCTTACCTAGATCACTGCACATACTCCTACCTGGTTTCCCTGTTTCAATTTCTCTTCCCCCTCCAATCCAACTAACATGCTTCTACCAAAGTGATTTTCCCTAAGCACATATTATCTCTAGCATAAAATATATACTCTTTTGTCTAATTTTTAAAGTCCTTCATCATCTGACCACAATCTAACTTTCCAGATTCATTGGACATTACTTTCCATCTGGTGCTCTTTGAACTATCCAAAGTGCCTTTTTCTTAGTTCCTCCCACAAAATGCTCCATCATTTATGTCGATGATTTGCTCTAGCTATCTCACATTCTTGGAATGTACTCTCTCTTTATACTTGTCTCATAGAGACCTTCCCTTCCTTTAAGAAGCAGTTTAGTCCCCATCTACTACAGAAAACTTTCCTGCCTGCCAACCACTAGTGCCCTCCTCAAATTACCTGGTATTTAACTATTTTGTATATAATGGTATGTATTCATTTTATATCTATGCTGTATAGGTTCAATACATATGCAAAGTATAAATATAAGGTGAATACACATTCATAAACATTGGTATATATCTATAAACACAGATTATCTATCTATCTATCTATCTCTCTATCTCTCTATCTATCTATCTGTCTGTCTGTCTGTCTGTCTGTCTGTCTGTCTGTCTGTCTATCATCTGTCATTAGGAAAGACTTTTCGGGGAAAGCTAGATAATTCAGTGGACAGAGTCAGACCCAAGACAAGAGGTCCTGGGTTCAATTCTGGGATCAGGCACTTCCTAGCTGTGTAACCCTGAGCAAGTCACTTAACCCTGATTGCCTAGTCCTTACCACTCTTCAGCCTTGAAACCATTACACCCTATTGATTCTAAGACAAAAGGTAAGTTTTTTTTAAAAAAAGGAAAGAAGCTTCAGAGTGTAGGGAATGTCTCCTTCTTTGTACTTGTATCTTTAGCACCTACCACACAGGGTCTGGCACATTGTAGGTGCTAATAAATGCTTAATGATTACTTAGATGAATGAAAATGAATTCGAACAATTACTTTTTGTTAGGCACTGTGTTAGGTGCTAGGGATGCAAATGTTGATAGAGACAGGCCTTGCCCTCCAGAATCATGTAAGGGAGGAAGAGGTGACCAGGGACTGTAATTTTGTCCTGAAAGGAGTAAGGGATACACAGGAGGCAGATAATGAAATGGCCTCAATAGATGGATTTCCAGAGTCAATAAACTCACTTTTCTTCTCCATTACCAAGTTTCAAGATCTAAGTAAGAGAAGTAGGCAGAGAAAAAAAGAAGAATGTGTTGATGTTCTACTCAGATAGTATTTGGGATATGGTTTCAGTTCTTGGCACTACTTTTAAGGAAAGATATTGATAAGCTGGAGAATATGTAGAAAGGAACCTCCATAATATTCATGTTCAATTAATCAGTCAATAATCATTTATTAAACTCCTAATATGTGCCAGGCATAAATACTGAGCATATAAAAGAGGTAAAAAATAGTCCCTGACCTCAAGAAGTTTGCAATCTGATGGGAAAGACAATATGCAGACAAACAAATATACTGCTTGTGTATTAATACATATATACACACATATTTTTAATTAAATATATATGCACATGCATATATATATATATATATATAAAGACAAATAAATAGATATCAAGGTATGCAGGATAAATAGGAAATAATTAATAAAGGGAAAGCACTGAATCTAAGAGGGGCTGGGAAAGGCTTTGGGTAAAAGATGGGATTTTACTTGGAACTTCACAAAAGCCAAAGAAATCACTAGGCAGAGTTGAAGAGCATTCCACGTATGGGGAACAGTCAGATAAAATGCTCAGAGCCAAGAGCTGGAGTATCTTTGTGGATCAGCCAGACGTAAGTGGACTAATTGAAGGAAGGGAGCATTTTTAGTCTGGAGAAGTATTGGTGGGGACACGAGCTCTGTCTTCTTGTATCTGTAGGGCTGACATGTTGAAGATGTTTTAGATTTGTTCTGTTTTGCTCCAGAAGGCAAAACTGAGAGCAATGAATGGAAGAAGCAAAGGGATAAATTCAGATCTGATGTCAGGAAAAACTGGAATAGGCTTCCCTAAAGAAGCAGTGGTTCCCCCCTCATGAGGTCTTTACACAAAAGCTAGGTAATCAGTTGTTGGAAGTGTTACAGGAGACGTTCTGTTTCAGGTATGGGTTACACCAGATAGCCACTAATGTCTCTCTGAACTCTAAAATTTTATAAACCTCTAAGTGATATGGATGCAAAAAACCAAAAACCAAGCAGTAACTACAAGTCTTTATTGTTATCCTTTCTTAAGGCTTCTATCTCCTCCAGTGAATAACAACTGTCTTGATCATTCCAGCCCACTCAAGTTTCAAATTCTTGGAATGTTCTGCCAAATAAGGGTTGGGAAAGGAATTAGAGATCAGTCCTCATTGCTTGCTTTAAGCCTTCAGGTATTTATCCTGCTTCACATCCTTTCACTGCATCCAATTTTTGTTCCAGGCCTTTCTCACTCAGCCCATTGCTTTCACACAGCTGAACGTCTTGCCTACCATAATATTTTCCTCAGAATGAACCTCACACCCGAGGTAGTTTTAGATTCATTTAACTCAAGGAATATGTATTAAGCACTTACCACGTGCAGCTCAACATGCTAAATGTTATGTAGTTTATGACCAATGATATAACCCAAATCAGAAACACAGGGAAGTGTCATGGCGTGATAGAAAAAGAAGCTGCTCGGGACCCAGAACACTTGACTTGGGGATCCAGTTCTGTTACCACCCGGTTGTATGAACTTGCTCCTGTACGTTACAGCCATCAGGTGGCAGAGGGCAGTGGCACGGACAGAATGTAGGGCCTGAAATTAAGAGGGCCTGAGCCCAGAGTTGGGGCAACGAAGAACTTCAAACAGAAAGAAGTGGCGGACAAAAGGCAGGGACTGAGCATAGGAAGTCTGGGACACGTACTGTAAGGCAAGACCACATCTGGAAAGGAACAAAAAGCAGCTCTAAGTCAACTATTGCTCCTTTGATGAGTAACAGAATTCATGATTTCATGGGTGCAAGGACTTCTTCCACTAATGAGAGCAACTCCTCTGGTGTTTTGTCAGTTATCATGGCTGAAAAATCCAGTAGCCAGGATCCTTCCTCTTAGCCTCTTAGTAATGATGATGATGATGATAACTAGCACCATATACAGCTTTCAAGTTTGCAAAATGCTGTACATCTATTATCTGATTTAATCCACACAAAACCCTGTGAAATAGGTGTTATTATTATGACCCCCATTTTATAAAGCTGAAGCTGAGAGCTTAAATGATTTGTCTAGTCACCGAGATAACATGGGTCTGAGGATTTGAACTCACAGCTCCTTCATTCAAAGTTCAACATTCTGCACGTTGCACCACTTCACACTTAGCTAGAATGGTCCTAGGATGACAGACACAGTTTGTTTCCAGGCCTCCACTCAAATCTTTCCCTGCTTGGAAAGCTTCCAAAGCCTGGACTCCTTTCTCCAAGCTTTAGAGAGTTGAGCTAGCTCCACACCAGTATGAGGAGGACTCTGCTCGAGAGTGCAACTTCTCTCTACTCACTTAGCCTTTTCAGAAACGACCTGCGGATAGCCATTTATTTTCACAGTCCTTAGAGTGCTTGTTTGCAAGAGCAGTAAGCTTTCTAAGAACCCGAGACATGGTCTCTTGCAGACACCTAAGGCATTCTGCATTTCAGGCGACACAGAGCAGCTCTCAGTTAACGCATGGATTGGGTCCCTGTTGAGGAATCATCAGAGGTAACAGAAATAATAATAATGGAGGTACTAAAATAACAAATCAGAGAGTTGAATATGTTTTACAGATTGTCATTTTTAATTGTACTATTTAAGTGACTAAAAAGCACTATGATGCAGAATTACTGCATAAGGCAGGGGGATCCGGAAATTAAAGATTTTAGTCACTCTCAGCCACTGACTCACTCTGAAACCTTGGGTCCAACCCTTAACCTCTCCATGCCAGTTTCTCCCTGTGTAACACAGGGGTAACAGGCTATTTCCTGCCTTTATAAGCAGGGCATCATGAAGATTAATGATATTACATATACAAATCAGTTTGTTGCATGAGACATAATAAAAGTATGAAGTTTGTAGTATTACTGTGCTATTATGAGACCTGATCATTTGCCTGAGATTTACCCTTCAGATTGCATAGATAGCTTGAATGTCCCCAAAGCTCAGGGGAAGGGGGGGTTGGGGTGGAGAAGGACATTTTTTAAAATCTCCAAATAAAATAACAGTACTAGCATGATTAAAGGAGACTGGTTTGCAATTTTTATAATTGAAAAAAATCATTTGCTAACTTAGGGCATGAGCTGACAATTCTCATGGAAACTGGAGTAAAACCTTAACATGGAATCTGCCCGTGTTCGCCAGCTGGAATCAATCCCAAAGCATCAGCTGACCATAAAATGTGCATTTGATAGTTACAGTTTTCAATTTGATATAAATCTGATTTTCTCTACAGTGTGGCATTTGACTCAATTATGATTCCTATTCTCAAGTCTGACTCAGCTCTTTCTCCCCAGCTTATCTCTCTACCAAAGTTTCTTAACCTGGAGTTGGTGAACTGGTTTAAAAAATACATATTTTATTAACTATATTTCATTAGAATTGGTTTCTTTGAAATCATGTGTCTTTAATACACGTAAAAACATTCTTCTTAGAAGAGCTTAACCAGACTGCCAAACAGGTCTATGACACATAGAAAGATAAGAATCCCATCACTACATGGTGAAGATGCCCCTGCTGCCCCACAACCTCCTCCACGCTTGGGAAAATGACTTCCACAAGAACCTGAAGCAGCATGGCACCATGCTAGAAAACAAGGCTGTACAGTACCATTATCATGCTACAGGCAAGTAGAAGAGTAGGGAATGAAGCAACAATGAATAATTTTGAAACTGTCAGCTAGGATGGCAACAATTTTTTTTTTATCTGTTAGTTGGCCATATATATAATATTTCTTTCTTTTTCCTCCCTCCCTCCCTCGCTCCCTTCCTCCCTCGCTCCCTTCCTCCCTCGCTCCCTTCCTCCCTCCCTCCCTCCCTCCCTCCCTCCCTTCCTTCCTTCCTTCCTCCCTTCCTCCCTCCCTTCCTCCCTCCTTTCCTTCCTTCCTTCCTTCCTTCCTTCCTTCCTTCCTTCCTTCCTTCCTTCCTTCCTTCCTTCCTTCCTTCCTTCCTTCCTTCCTTCCTTCCTTCCTTCCTTCCTTCCTTCCTTCCTTCCTTCCGTCCTTCTCCTAGCTGAAGGTCCCTGAACTGGAAGTGAGGAAGGAATTTCTTTAAGTAACTTAACAGGCTTGGCATACTTTGAATGTCTGCCTGGAGTTTCTCACCTTATTTAGCTCTTGACCTTCAGCAAAGGGCCCAGCCTTTTTAGCCACCAAGTCTGTAGCAGTTGCAAAGGTGACAGATACCTGTCATATTTCAAAGCAGCTTATCACCCCAGCCCCTGAGTGATTAAGTATTTATAGACACAGAGATAGAAACATAAAGCCCGTACATATAGGCGGCAGGAGGACTCTGGAGGTGGCGATTATGACTAGGCAGTAATTTTAGCTTGAAGTTCCTATGACTTAAATAGCCACTTGAGCTCTGCTCTTGCAGTTTACGATGTCAATAGAACCCCTAAATGAAATTACAGCCTTCTGATACGCAGCAGGATATCCTTTCTTTGCCATGCAATATACACGGCCAGAAGAAATTGCTCTGTATATGGAGTTTCACTAAAGCAGAGTTTATCATAAGACTGCTCTACTAAAATATCATTATGCTGTTATTCACTGGATAACACATCTAATGACTCCGGGTGCACTTGATAGCTATGTTTCAGTGAACTCAGACGCACGCCCTGATGTGAACTGGGCACTCCAGTGCTACTAAGCGCTATCGATTTCAATTCTACCATAATTTACACCTGCCTTGTTTTGCCAATAGCTTGAACCCATGCTAACACTGGAGCGTACACATGCAGTATTAGAGAAACCAGAAACGTGTGCCCAGGAAAAATGAATCCAGCCGACAGATTGTCCTGGGCAACGTCGGGATAACCTTCCCCAACAGGTAACAAGACAGAGAGCGCATTCCGGAGAGACTTCCCTGCGCCTCTAAGGTGCTGGCCCTTCATCCTATGGATAGGCGGAGCTCCAGCACCAGTAATGTTAACAATACCTGCCACAGGAACTCTCTGCTCAAGGTGCTCGATTTCATCAGGGCCCTGAGGTGGAGCTTGGGCTGTGCCAGAGAAGCACCGAATGTGTGCGGTGTTCTCAAGTAGGCAAGATTTCGAGTAAGGGGTGAGCAAACCACGTGCCTAACGCGTGAAGTCGGGCCTCCCTGCCGGAAGGCCCACGACTTGGGCACTGGCTATTTTTTTCCTTTTCAGCTACATTAACTCAACATGAATCAGCATCAGTGGAAGAATGCAAACACAGATTCTTAAAGAAAAAGAAGCAGCAGCACTAAAACGTTTGGGATTGTGTGAAGCGCTTGCGATTTCCTCTGTGTGGGGAACACTTCGAATGGGAACTCTTTCCACTGAGAAGGCAGACGCCAGCTGCTTCGTCTCTAGAAGACAAATCCAGGGAGTTGGATCTTACGTATAGGTCAAGTGACTTGCTCAGGGTCACACACATTTTAGAAGTCAGAACCCAGGTTCTGCCTCTGCGATCTGTCTCCGAGAAAAACAGTAACTGCAGTCGTGCAGTAGTCGTCGTAAGAGAAGTCGGAGTGACGGCCGCACCAGTACAAATGATCACGACGTTACATTTGTACACCGTTTCAGAGCTTACAGAGTGATTTCTCCTTCTGTCATATCATTCGGTGCTTAGAAAACCCTCTTGAGTTAGAGAAGGTGGGCGCTATTTTCCCTTCTTACTGGTGGGGAAAACAGCTTCTGAGGAGGATTGACCTTCCCAAGGTGGCAGGGAGTGAGTGGCAAGGCTAAGAGAAGAATCCACACCATTTTCCTCTTTTGACTTCAAGTTTCTTCTGCTGCCACGAGGTAGAAATAGCCCTAAAGAAAGAATTCTCTGTCTTTTCACCGTTATTGTATCCCATGTTAAGTGTCTACTTTCCCGTCTGTGACTGATTAGGTCCCTCCCAGCCAGAGAGGCAAATGGCTTCAATTAACAGCCGCTGAAAGGTTCTAATACCTTTTATTTGAATTTCCTTTCTTACCTTACTTGATGTTTTTTGCACACACGTAAAAAAGGGACTTTTTCTTCTAATTTCTCATTTTCAAAAGTAAATTTGTACCTCGTATAATTTTGTCCTTTAGAGAGGCTTGTATGAGACCGCCTGAGAAGGCGTTATAATAGAGGTCCTGCCAGAATGAGGCTCAAGGAGAAGGTTGCACGTTCATGATGAGACTAAAGGGTTGCTTTTTACCGACAACACTTCTCTAATGGAGATATCCTCCTCATGTCAATGGCTATACATATGGAAGCATATTCCAGAGAGAAAACAAATTCACTCTGACATTCCGATGTATCGTTTTCCACTATTGAAGGCTTGACTATCATCTATTTGGTGAATTCTCCTTATCCTTTGCTTCTTTTCCTCCTTCTGGCTAGCTAATTTTTAGGAATTGAATTCACCTGCTGATGAGCAGGGAAAAATAAGAAATTACTCTCAAATCAGTACAATCTGCTATAGATTATTCATATTCTTAAAGATTGCAGGGAAAGTGCAGGGAAAGAAAGGACTACATAAGAGAGGTCAAGATTATAGGCAGTTGGAAGCAGCTATGTGGCTCCATGGTTTGAGAGTCAGGCATAGAGACAGGAGGTGCTGGGTTCAAATCTGGCCTCTGACACTTTCTAGCTATGGGTTCTTGGAAAAGTCACTAAAGCCGCATTGCTTAGTCCTTAACATTAACAGTCTTCTGCTTTAGAAGCGATATACATATTCTAAGATGGAATGTAAGGATTGAAACAATAAAAAAATAAAATATAGTTTGGAGAGAGTATGACTAGGTTTCAAACTGTACCTCTTATCACAGTTATAAGTTGAGATCTTGATCAAATTCGCAGGCCTCATAGTCTCTCTTATTGGCTTCTATCCTTAACCCTAATTGTTTAGGCCACTGTACTTGGCCCTCATCAGACTCTGGAATACTGGACTCAGTTCTGGGCACTATGGTTGAAGAAAGACATTTATAAAGTGGAAAGTTCTTAGTGAAGGGCAGCCAGGATGCCAAGGGCTTGGATCCATGGCATTGCATCAGCTGAAAGAACTAGGCATATTTAGCCAGAACGAAGGAAGACTCAGGGAGAAAAAGGATGGCTGTCTTCAATTATTTGAAGGCCTGTCACGTGGAAGAGAGATTAGACCTCCTCTGTTTGATCCAGACGGGTTATCCAAAATCATTTGGTAAAAGTTGCAAGAGGGTACCTGTAGTTTTGATGCCAACAAAAACTTCCTGATAATTATTTTCCTGAAAGTACACTGGCCTCCCTCTAGAGCAGGGTGGGCTATTTCTCTGGAGATCTTTAGGTAGATTGGATTATTACTTTCTGGCCCTGCTACAGTGAGGATTTTGTGTGTGAATAGATTGGACCAGATGGTCCATGATGTCCCTTCTAGCTCTCAAGTTCAGAAATTCTGGGTGTATAGTTTATCTCCTGTGTTAGACTATAAGCTGCTTGGGTAATGGGATTTCTATATACTTATCTCAGAATCCCCACAGTCCCTGACATAGTGACCTTAGCAAAATTCTCTGCATAGAGTCGATGCCTAAATTACGGTGAGCAAATGTAAACAGTGAAATGCCTACTCTTGAGCATCAATTAAGAAGAGTTAATTTCAGTAAAATATATATAATATGATGACTGCTTATATAGTGCACACCAGAGGTGTCAAAACATGTAGCTCTCATTCCCAAATGTAGACTGAACCATATTCAACATAATTGGAATAGATTTAACAAAATAAATAAAAAGATGGTGGAATATAGATATGTTAATGTGTGGTTTTCTAAGTCAACATGTAACCTACAGGGATTTTTATGTATAGTTTAGGGGTATCCATTTATATTTGAGCTTGATACCCCTGCTGTCTGCAATTATTCCCTGTGTGTTTGTTACTTTGAGAAGAACATGAAGAATTTCAAGGTGGAAGAGTAACTTAGTAGAGAGCCCCTCAGTCGGCTAAGGAAGTTAGTCCATGTTTCCACTGTAGTATACAGTGTTCTAAAGGTAGTTCACAGATAATGCTGTTTCTTAATGAAAACAATTTATGACAAGAGTTTACCTTTTGCTGAATTTGCCCATGAGAAACATTTGTAAATGGCAACACTCAGCTATTTTTTTCTTTCCATTCCTAATGGGATTTTTCATTAGAATTCATTAAGACTAGCTGGTTTTCCTCCCAATTCTTCATTTTTTATTTTGCTATCGATCTGGCCCACTCTTATCTGGTGCCATAGAGCCACAGGCCACTCTCGGTTTCCATTCTTGTCCTTCCCTACATCCATAATAACCAATATTGACAATTGTCCCACCCACTTCATGCTTGGAAACTTTATCAAAAAAGAATATATAAGGGCAGTTAGGTGTCTCAGTGGATATTGAGCCAGACTTGGAGGGAGGCCCTAGGTTCAAATCTGGCCTCAGACACTTTGAAGTTGTGTGACTTTGGGCAATTTATTTAATCCCAGTTGCCTAGCCCTTCCCACTCTTCTACCTTGGAACCAATACTTAGTACTGAGTCTAAGATGGAAGAGGGAGAGGGAGGGAAGAGAGAGACAGAGACACAGAAAGAATATACATATCAATTGAATCCATCAATCAGGATTTGACCCCTAACCCTATGATTTACCTAATGGACAGAAGAGGCTCTGATTTTTCAAAATCTGTTGTAGACAGAAAACTTCTTAGTTTTTAAAAATCTTTATGATGAGTCAGATAATAATATTAACAATAATAATTGACATATAACAATAATAACATGTGCTTTATATATGCTATTTGTTTTTCATAGCAACTTGTGAGGTTAATGCTATTGTCTTTCTCCATTTTACAGATGGAAAAACTGAAGTTGAGAGAAATTAAGTGACATGTCAAGCATCACACAGCTAGGTAATTATCTGAGTCTAGATTTGAACTGAAGACAAGCCCAGAATTCAAAGACCTCTTGTCCTGGAAAAATCAGGTCATTTATAAACACGAGAGGTTAATGGGGGTGCTATTGCTAGTCCAAGGACATGTGGTCACTCAGAAAGCTGACAGGTGCTGGTTGTTGAACAGGTTATGTTCTGTAGATATATGGGGGATGTTGTTAACTAGGTCAATGTACTGCAAGCTTAGAAGAGGGAGCTTTCCTTTTCTGGAAATGATGCCTTCATTAAAATGAGCAAAACATTTGTTTCCTTATTGGATGGCCACAGTGGTCCTGTCCTTGGCTCTTCATTTAACAAACCCATAAAGAAGTATAACACACAGTTCCTGAATTTCTAATGTTATGATGCAAAAGAGCCAGGAGTCAGAAGACATGGATTCAAGTTTGAGTTCTAATACATATGATTGGGATCAAGCCATGTAGGGCCTCTGTTTCCTCATCTTATAAAATGGATACTTTTATATTCAATAAATCAGCATATTCTATATGATACATATAAGAATATGTAACATATAACATAATTATATGTAATGTAGAATAATGTGTTATTAACCTCATCTAATGCATATATTTTTACTCTAAGTAATACATATAATTATCATTTAATAAAATGAATATTTACATAATACACAAACTATATATAAATATATATAATTTGTAAGTAACATTATAAGTATTATATTAATCTAATATGGATATTTTATGAATATAATTATATTTTGTATAATTTAATTATATTTTATATAATATATGTATATGTAATATATTGGTAAAAATGTTTAATAGTAAATAAGTCACTTCGGGCCTATTTTTATTTAATAATAAAATGGATATTTTAAAATACATTATAAGTGTATTTATTATATATAGCCTATGTACATATATATATAATATACCAGTAATCAAACAAAACTATTATTATACTTCACCTACTTACCTCATTGGATTGTTGTCAAGAAGGCACTATGTAAATTATGAGCTAGGATTATTGTTATAGTACATATGCAACTATAATACAAAGAATGACATTAGTGTTTCATGAGTGGAGAAAATGAATGATACAGATAAATGTTGATAAGGGAGAGATAATTTTCCTCTGGGGTGATCAAGGAAGGCTTCTTGGAGGAATTGTAATCTTAGTTAGAGCTTGAAGAATGCATTAAAAATAACGGTCATAAAAACCCTTGGTGACTTTATATTAAATTTACACATGTGTATTTTTATTGCAACAGAATGCTAAATTAAATTATCTGTATTTTAAAATATCTACGGTTTAATATCGTTCCACTTGATTTCTAACAATTTTGCATATGTGGCAATTTATTTTATAGTGGTATTAAATTGCTATGCCAACAACTATGCTTGGAAAGAATTCAATTCAGTTCAAAATCATTCACTAAGCATCAACTAAGTGCTCTGAGAATAGTATTCGTTAGCCACATTGCGTCCTTTATAAATACTGCTTACTTATACCAAATTTCTGAGAAGAAGCAGTGTCCCTTAAAGTTGTATTGAGTTAAAAAAGTGTTTAAGGCACGTTAATACAAGGTTTGCCTGGCTGACGGGGCGTTCGTATTCATTTAGGGTGGGATGGAGATGAATGGCCGCCATGAATAGGCTGAAGCATCATGACTGGCTTACAAGAGGCTGGGCAACCTAGATCATCAAGGACATGGATGATCGGTAATGGGGCAGGCCACCCCTGTAGTACTAGCAAGAGGAGGCTTTCACGGAGCTGGGAGAAGCTATGAGGACCTGGCCAAGATGACCTCTCCCAGAAGCGTTGGTACCGGCCACATCCCATAGCCTGGTGCTCTCACAATAGTGAAATGCACACGCCTAGACCCTCCGGTTACATATGCACGTGTATATACGTATAGGCTGCCGTGCCTGTCTGTGGTTACATGATTTTACACACTCTGAGGAAAACGGAGAAAATGGAAGGCATTGAGGAGGTCGGGAAGCAAGGAGTTAATTGTGGGAATCCAGTGAACCACACTGACTCCATTTTGTGACTTAGTTGTGCAGCTAGCTCAGCTCCCTTTCTAATCAATCATAGGCCACATGCCATCTTGTGAGCAAACTTTATTCCATTGTGGGAACTGGGAGAAAGCCTTATTGCACTGTTTGACCTGGGAAACTGGACCCCCGGTCCCTCTGTTGAGGGATCCTTCACCAAAGGTTCAGCTAATGGTGACCAGAAACACAGTCAGACACTAAGAATGATGTAAGGAGTTTTCTCACAATGTACATATCAACAAACTCATAGGTCGTAACTGATGATGAACCCCACACTGATCAATCGATTATTGTTTCTAAGTTCCTTTGATAGTTTACAGAGACTTGGGGAGGAGGGGGATGGCTCTTGCAGGGAACTGAACCTATGCACTTTCCCCTTCCCAACCTGGATGGTTCCTAAACTTTTGTTCAATTAGAAATTATATTACTTAATATTGTACTATTTCCTTTTAATCAATTTGTCTTATTTGAGTCATTCTTTATCTGTATAAAAAGTTTGTCTTCCCCCTTTACTCAGAGTCCAGGCTGAAGCTGAAGAAGGGGTTTGGTACCAATTTGTTGGGCAACTGGCATGTACTACTTAATGAATCGATATGCTTAGAAGATCAAACTTTGTTTTTTCGGTTATCTTTTGCTAGTTACAAAACAGAAACTCCTGATCATCAAAGGCAGGACAGTGTAGGATAGAGAGAGCTGGGCTAGAAGCCAGAAAGACCTAAATTCAAGTGAAAATGGACACATTCTGGCTGCATAAATATGATCAAGCTGCTTAACCTCTCAGTGATCTAGGGAACTTTCTACCACTATAACATTATAAATTGAAGAGAAGGTGCTGACCTGCATCAGTTCCTCACCTGGGAGTTCTATGCCAACGAAAATAGCTCTAGTCACTATGCCTATCCTTACTGAAAGGTGTCAAACATGTGGCAAGCAACAGTCCAGATTAAAATACCATTGGGAAATGTTTGACAGAAGAAATAAAAATGTAGTAGAACACTGATAATGTTAATATGTGGTTTTCTAATTTAATATGTGGATTTCAGGGATCCTTACATATGCCATTGTGGTCCTCATTTCTAAGTGAATATGACACCACTGTCCCACATAACACAAGTGCACACCCTTTGAATTCTTATTTTATTTTTCCTTTTTGCTGTACGTTGCCTCAAAGTATGGCTGAACTTGGATTAAAAATGTAAATCACATATGCACAATGAATATATATGTCTAATAAGTATTATGATTTTCTGCCTTCTCAATGGATGGGGAAGGGAGTAGAGTGAGGGAGAAAAAATGGAATTGGAAATAAAATAAAATCAATAAATATAGGTGTGTATATATATGAGAACGGGAATCACAGGGTAGCACTATCTTTGGGGTATTACCTTCTAAGCAATTTAGGAGACCACTTGTAAAAGAAATGGGATGGTACACTGGAGAGTATGCTAAATTCAGCATCAGAGGCTCTGAGTTTGAACCTTTGCTCTAATCCATTACTTGGACAAGTAATCTCATTCTAAGAACCTAGTTTCCTCATCTGTAAAATGAGAGGTTTAACTAGTTGATCTCTAAAGTCCCTTTTGAGTCTTTATATGATCTGATAAATCTATGACAAACTGATTTACTAAACAGACTGCTCCTATAAAAAATGATAAAAGTTTGCATCTCCATCAATTCTGCTTATGAAAATGAACACTAAAATTATGAAAAATACAAGAAAGAAATTACCTTTCATATAAATGAATAGAGGAAGAGTTCATGAACAAAAGATTACAGAATATAAAATGGGACAATTTCGATTACATAAAACTAAAACAGTTTTTGCCCAAATAAATACAATGTAACTAATATTAGAAGGGAGAGTTAATTAGGGAAAATATTTGTCACAAGTTTCTCTGATAAAAGTATCATTTCCAAGATATATGAGGAACTGAGACATTTAACTAATTGATAAATGATCAGTTCTTAAAGAAAGAAATCCAATTTATCTCTAGCTATATTTTTTAATGCTCTAAATCACTAATAATTAGAGAAATGTGAAGTAAAGCCAGTTTGAGGTTCTACCTCATTGTCATAACCATGGTAAAACTAACAAAAAAGGGAGATGACAAGTGTTGGAGGGGCTTTGGGGAAAATAGGTGCACTGATACAGTGTTGGTGGAGCTGTGAATTGGTACAGCTAATTAGGAAAGCAATTTGGAACTATGCCACAGTGACGTGGATTCAATAATGAACACCAGACCTAGAGTATAAGATCAAAGAAAGAGGAAGACAACCCATTTATACAAAATATTTATAGTAGTTCTCTTTATAGTGATAAAGAACTGGAAACTAAGTGGCGTTGGGGGGGACAGAACTGATAATTGGGAAATCAGTGAGCATATTATGGTATATGAATATCATGCTTGAGGTAAGGAATCAAGAGATGGTTTTACAAGAAACCTGGGAATACTTGTATGAACTGCAGTGGAATGGAATGAAAAGAACCAGAAGATTTATATTCATACATCAATATTACAAAATAAATAATTCTGAAAGACTTAAGAACTCTGGCCACTATAATATAAAACTATGATTTTGAAGAAATAATGATAAAGAAGGCAGCCCGCTGTCTAATAGCAAGGTGATGGACTAATATGCAGCATGAGACACTTTTGGAGTTAGTTGATGTAGGAACTTGTTTAATTTCACTATTTCTTAGAAAAGTTTTATTATTCTATTACATTCTTGTCAGGAAGTAGGAAGGAGGAGGGAGAAAATAAATACTTAATAATTGAAAAAGTGTAATTTAAATAACAATTAAAATATAATTAAAGTAAAAATGAAAAAACAAAACTGAGGCTTTATACTCTGTATATTCTATAGGATGGATATTAGATCTATTATTTCAATGGTACAACAAATTTCCTGGATGACAGAATTCCTTTCACTAATTCAGGCTGGCACCTCCATGATCCAGAACAATGATAGATAAGTGACTTTTCCAGAGTCACCTGGTAAATATGTGTCAGGGACAGAACTTCACCCAGCTCTTCCTAGTTCTGTGGACAGATTTCTATCTGCTATGCTGTGTTACTTCTCTATATTCTAGAGTTAGGTTAAAATTCTTAAGCCATAATAGTAAAACTATTTTAGTAACATTGTATATGTGTCATTGCTTTGTAATCTATAGAACGTTATAGTTTTGAATTCACACCTCCTATTGGGTCTCTGTAATAAGATTAGAAGCTCAGTAAAGCAGGCATCATTATTCTACTGTTATGAATGATGAACTTCATGATTTAAAATTCTAAGTAATGAAGCTCATACAGCCAGGCAGTGGTGGAGTGGGCAAACTTGGGTCTTCTTAGTCCACGTCGAGTATTTTTTTCCTACACCATAGTGGTGATTGGTAATAATAGTGGCAGAGATGGAGTGGCTATTGGAGAATCTATAGCGCGGAGCCAGGTAAAACCAACGTAGAGGTCTGAACACTTAATTAAGCTCAGTGCCTCATGAAGAATCTTATACTTGTACTTTTGTATTTGTCCTCGAAGGGAAAGACATACATTGGGGTCTGGACTTCCCAATGGAGTGTTTCCTCCTGGACACGGAGCAGCCCTTCCTGTCACTCACACCCTTACTCGGTTTGCTTACAGAGTTCTGTGGTCATGCGAAGTTCCCACGTCTTGCAATTGGAGAATCTCGGTGGGCAGATCACATTCTGAAATGTCATCTCCAGAGGCAAACTGTCGGACATTCATTTTGTATTTCCTTAGGGTATGTTTAAAGATGCCCATAAAAACATACTTCAAGAAGCATGAAGAGAATTAAACAGTAACCCACTTTCAAAAGGTTAAAATTCTGGTTCATCATCCACATGGTACTACTTGGCCATTCTGGGATTGGCTTTGGTAGACTGCAGTCCCTTTCATCTGGGAGACGAGTAAAGTCTGAGTGATGACAGAGGCAGGCACAAGCCCTAGGCAGGAGTCGATACTGCTGGGCATAGGACAAGTGGTATTGTTTTAAACAATATTTTTCTTATTTTTAACTTGTTCTCCTATTAAGGCTTTTTTATTCAGTAAACAACACAGTTAATTAAAAATATCTTTGTTGCTTTCCCATACTTAAAAACCCAGTGGGAGTTCAGGCACACCCAGCCTACGATTGTCTACTGGGTCTACACAACTGACGTTAACAAACCTTTTTGTTCCACAGGGTCCAACGTCATGGCTGGAGCATGTTACGGAAGGGTTTTTGCCATGTAACAGATTGGTTAGAATGAATTTTAAAATGTTACCACGCAACAACACCATAGCTCAATGGAGTCAGAAAACTGGGTTAGAGCCTCAGTCCTTGCCCTTTCCTAGCTGGGGGCTGGGGGCCAGTCCCTTGGGCCATTGGAGCTTCCGTTTCTTCAGCTATAAACTGGGGAACTCAATACGTCTTCAACTAGCTACCTTGTACAGTCGTTAATCAAGCATTTTGCAAATTGTAAAGTACTCTATTAATGTAGGCTATTCTTAGTATCCCTGATGATAATATATAAGTGAAGGGTATATTATACAAAGTATGTCTGTATATACACAAACTAAATAAATTATATTCAAAGTTACGCCAAAACAGAGGTTAGATTATTGTAGTAGTCTGAATATTGACTCTCCCCCCATATAGACACACATGTATATACATATACACACATATGTGTGCACCACAGACATATAGTATGCAGCTGGCTTTGTGTAAAACTATTTCTAAGGCTTTTTTTAAGCTCTTAGGACGAAAGAGTAATATTGGACAAGTGTTAATAGCAAGGACAAATAAAACAATAAGGCGACATCTAATTCCAAATATCTAAGAACATTGAATTAAGTGCCCTTCAGGCTGGGCTGTGGTTCTGGGAAGCTTTAGCCTATGAGAACCAGATTGGAGACATCAAAAGATTCCCTTCTTCCAAACAGCAATTTAGTTCAGATGCTACCACAACAGTCGAATGCTTTCACTGCCACCATGTTTTTATTCTCTTCCTGCTCCTAATAGTTGGGAACATGCCGGGTCCTTGAAATTGTACTAGAGAGAGAACAACATAGGAAGATCAAATATCTCTGCGAGACAAATTCATTGACAACATGGATGGTGTAGGAGCCACTGCAAACATATTCCAATATAATTTCCTTCTGGGGAGGGTCTAAACTATTAAAAAGGATAAAGAAAGAAGAGAATAGTATATGTGGCTTAATCTCTTGGATGTCTCGGCTAGTAAAAAACCAGACCTGATAATATTTATCCTTATTCCATCTTAATTCTTCCTTCATCATTTCCCAAACCATACTTCATCAGAATCTGTCACACCAGGCCTCCATGCAAGGGGGTTGACACTTCACTGCAACAGAGATAATTTCCCATTTGTATAAAAGAAACCGTTCTTAAGTAATGACAAGGTTCCTTTCCCCTTCTGTTTAATATCACAAATACAAGGGAAAAACGAAAGAAGGGGAAGTTTATTTTTCCCTACTGAAGGAGTAGAAAATAGCACAGCACCCCAGTATGTTAAACCTCTTGAGATATTTTTACTCCTAAAGATGGTCTTCATAAGAACAGTATTCTTTTCATAGCTTACTTCATACCGTACTGGGCTTTAAGGTTTACAAAGTGCTTTCCTCACAATCCTGTGAAATACTATTCATTCACTGTCAATTTTCCTTTTCTGCTTGACTGGGCAATCAGGTATTCAGAGCATATATAAATGCTTAGAACACAGAGACAAGAAAAGTTGGCAAAGAGAAAATCCAAGTGAAGAATGAATCCCCTCCTCACTCTCCCCAACCCCAACCACTACACTCACCCAGTCCTCCTGACTCCTGTAAGCATCTTGTTAGTGATGCCAAGGATGACATCCATCAGAGGCAGCCTGAAACCTACCCATGCAGGTTCATCCTGAGCATGAGTTTTAAGGATCTGCCATGGCCCTGGTGATCATAAAAGTAGTCTCAGCTGTGCCGACTAAGATCTCCATCTTCACATTTGATTGTTTAGTTGTGTTTTTTTTTCCTCTTTAAAAAAAAAAAAAAAACAAAGCAAAACACAAAAATCCTTTATTTCCTGCTTGCCTCAGAGACACACCAAGAATAGAATCCTTGACATATCAAATTCTGGAACCTCACCACTCACCAGGACTGTGGTTCCTGATCCAAGGGGTGACGAATAAGAATCAGAGCACAGTCTCCTGAGAGTGTAAGAGGCCTGGCTGTTAAGCTCCCTGCTCTGATTAGTTTGTAGAGTTCACAGTGTTCCAGAGTGCTGAGGCACAGAAATTAGGGAGGGGAGGTGGAAGGAAAATCACTGGAGCCTCTTACGATCTAACTTCCACTAACCGAGAGGAAATGTCTTATAAATAAACAACAGCAAAAGAAACAAAAAAATCCATCCCGTCCTGCCAGAGGAATGTACATTATTGTCTCCTGACGGAAAACTTTACACCACACCAGAATGCAGCCATGTCTCCTGAAACTACCTCCTCAGAAAAGAAAGGAGAAAAGCAGAAGAAAAAATCAAGAGAATCTTAGTCCCTCTTTACCCCACCCTCAAATTTTGTTGGGAAATTCATCTGAGTTCCCAGTAGACAAACTAAACTGAGCAATTTCAACAATGTCACTGTTCCAGGATTTCTTGCGGCGGCAGCTTATTAGCAAAATTTAATTTCTGCCTGGATCATTGCTGTATAATTCAGACATTTTCAGAAAGGAAGTTTGGGGAGTAGGAGGGAGGAGGGAGAGAGGAAGGAAAAGAGAAGAAGGGAGGACAAAGGAAAACTCCAGATGAATTGGAATGCCCTTAGCCCCAATGTGATAAAGCTAGCCTCCCACACCCTGGCCCGCTTCGCCACTGCGAGAGACTCCATGGGACTCTGTACATGTGTTGAGTCTACTTACCCTTTCTGCTTAGAAGCCTGGGGTCCCTACATTTACAGCTCATGCTGGACTGTACCGTAAGCAACAAGTGAAATGAGTTTGGTGATCTCATTCTAGTCTTTCGACTCTTGTCCACATCATTACACTACTGCACAGTTTGGCACAGTTCAGTATGAGTCAGCAGTCTCTGTACATGAAGGCCAAGGACTGGAATAGCAGGGGTGTTTTAGGTCAGAAAAGAAGTGAATCAAAAAAAAAAAATAGCCCGGTTAGGAGGGCTTGGCTCTGGAACATTAGGGGATATCGCAGGTCAAAATGATGTTGCCTCATCTGCTTTTACATCAAATGTGTAGGAGCTGTAGGGGGGAAATGCCTAACTGATACAAAGGGAGTAGCAGAAAGCGCCTCTGTCAGAGAAAAAGGGGGCACTGATAGAGCTTTGTGGAAGGTTCAAACCTGGATTGTTTTTTCTTTTTAAAGCATATATTTACTTTTATGATTTTCTTCAAAGAACTCTTCAAGTTGAAGTGAAGATCCATCCTTATTTATTCATTCTCCTGGAATATTAGTGTTGCTAACTCTCCCCTACCCCCCAAATTGGGTAAGAATGCATCCTTCTACTATCTCAACATATAAAAATATTTTTCGAAAAACCCACAGAGTCCCATGGTGAGCTTAACCGTCTCAGAGCAGTTTATGAGACACAATCATCTTTCCATCTTTTTAAAAAATTAGGCAGAAGTGAAAAACCAGGCATGTTTTAGTAAAAAAAAAAATCATCCCACAAAGCTGATCCAATTTGGAATATTTACTATGTTAGAGCAATTTATACCCTGCAACTATCCCATACACTAGAACTTAAAAGAAAAAAAGAATTTGAAGAGGCTTCTTTAAAGGTAATATGATAAAAGCGAAATCAGGGAAGCAGTGAATGATGGTCTTTGTTAAAGAGGAAAACTTGGTCCAATTGATCATCCCAACCAAATTGATTAATTGTAGGTCTGATTATCTGGCTGATGAATGCTGACACCCAGCAGCTATTATTATATAATTGAGATCCGGATCCACTCTCCATGATGCCTCCCACAAGAGTGGTCATTCTTAACTTGAGGTTAGTTTAGTCAGTCTGCTTGGCTTAGTGTCTTTGTAGAAGAGCGGTGGCAAGATAATTTTGTTAGACTTAGTCAGTTATTACAGTTTCTTATTTCAGATTGGCCCGTATTTCCAACTTTAGGCTGACCCCCTTCTGAGCCTTCTCCTAGGTATGATCACTTTTCATGCAAACATTCCATCTGCAGTTTTCATCACATTTTCAGATTCTCTAATTTCCAGCTGCTCTTTTGAGGGAAAAATAACAACAATTGTGTCTCCTTAGATATTTTCGCCATTACTTTACTGGAGATCATATCAGTAGATCTTTTTTGCATGGTCCCTTTATGTTCATGGAAAACCTTAAATTACTCTCTTCTTCCATGTAAGGGAAAACGTATTTGGTTTAATGATTAAAACTAATTCTCTATTCCACAGATTGAAGAACATGTTTCACACAGCCACCTGACTGGAGCACTACACAAGTTTGAGTAGGTTTCAACAATTCAGACCTTAATAAAACCAACCAATAGACTGACCTTACCTGGATGACTTTTAAGATATAGCTTCCTGAGGTGATGGAAAGGGAAAGTCAGGTTTATTTAAGTGATAAGAACCACCATAGCACTCATACTAATAAGCCAACTGATAAAACCAATCATTTGAGCTTTGATAACCAAATTATCTAAACTCTTTGAATTTAAAAATTCTTAGACTTTACATTATTTTATTTGAGGAGGAGTGGGGAAAAGAGGCAGTATCTATAGAAGAGAGAGAGCTGGTCTCAAGGCCAGGAAAGAGTGGATTCAAGTCCTGCCTCATAACAAAATATAATTTGTATGACCCTGGACAAGTCATTTAAACAATCAGTAATTTTAGCAACTCTCTATAAGACTATATAAATTGAAGAGAAAGTGCCAACCTGCATGGGTAGAAGGAATTTCCTCAGGGCCTTCTGCCAATGAAATCACAATTCCAGTCTCTATTCATATTCTTATTAGAGGAAGTAAAAGAAAAACATAAGATACTTATGCAAGATTATGTCCGAGGAGCATATAGATGCCTGAACTCTGCATTCTGCTACAACTCTAACCACACAGCTCTAGGTTTGTATATTTGCCTTTAATTTCCACTGGCAAAGTTTCTCTAACAATGGATTTTGTGTCAATCAGTGACTTGGAAATGATTCTCTCTCTCTCTCTCTCTCTCTCTCTCTCTCTCTCTCTCTCTCTCTCTCTCTCTCTCTCTCTCTCTCTCTCTCTCTCTCTTCTCTCCCCTTTTCCAATGTATTTTGACTCATATACACTAATAATACCCAGAAAGACCTTTCAAATTTAAGAGTTTAACCACGACTTTCCAATATAGGGTGTTTAATGTTGCTCCAGCATCAAGGAAGCCTACAATACAAAAGTGGAGCAGAGGGGCCAATTCACAAATGAGAGACAGTCTTTCAGAATAAGAGCCTCTAGATTTTCCAATTTAGATAGTGTTAAAAAAGGCTACCATCTCCCAGCTCCTTTTTCCAATCGATCCTGGTCATCATCACAGACACTCTTGACTACAGATCTGAGGATTGGCATTGGCACTGATGCAATTCTTGTTTCACCTCCATCATCAATCGCCAAGTGGGCTTTAGAATTGCACAGTAATAAGAGCCAGGAGGACAATCTGTCATTTATTTCCCTCCAAACTTTTTGAAATCTCCCATTTGTGCCCCGTTTCCCAGTTTTAATTTGGTAGCTGCCATTTTTCAGCATTTCTTTTCACAGGTTACTAATAACTTCTGATGTAGGACCCACTTCTCTTCTCTTTTTTCACTGCTGAAGCTTTTAATATTTCATCTGCCTTCTAAACAGCAGCCTGCTCTGGAGAAAAGAAAGGCTGTTGGGATTTTTTTGGTAGGTTGTTGACATAATGGCTCTGATAATTTGTTCTTCAGCATTTGACTGGTTTGCTCATATTTAGTTATGGGAAAGTCATCAATCGGCAGCAATTTTCTTTCATATACTATATGTGGTGGGGAGATCCCCTTGGAGATTGCTTCTTAGGATCTTATTTTGGGAAGTTAGAAGAGTGGAGAAAAAACACCAAGCAACAAATATGCTCTGTTAGGCAGCTACCTAGCATAAGGCAGAGTACCCCTGAGCTTGGAGTTCAAATCTAGCCTCAGATACTTATTAGCTCTGTGATGCTGGGCAAGCCAAACAACCTCTATGGGGATAAAAATAGCCCCTATCTCCCAGGGTTGCTAAGACAATCAAATGAGATAACAATTGCAAAAATTAAAATAAATTGCACAGTGCCTGACACATAGTAGGTGTTCTATACATTTTAGCTATTATTATTACTTAGTTATTAGGTTCCAGTCTCATAGGTAACTGACACTGTGTAAGCTGCATTGATTGATTCCATGGCTCTAAAGACATAAAAATCTAAACTACTAATCCTGTAGTATTGTTCCAAAAGAATATACCTTCAAATCTAAAAAAAAGTATCAGGGGCTGAGGTATAGCTGGCATCCCATCATAAAATGCATTTCCAATAAAATAAAATAGAATTTAAAGAACTTTGATTTTTAAAAGTTCACGGAAGTAAAATATGAAAACCTCATTAGTATTTCCTCATTTCAAGATCAGATAGTACAATTGTCATTTCTCAGAAAGACTGGAGCATTTTATTAGCAAGTCTCCACTTGGGGAAATAATGTCAATGTTAATCCAAGTCACAGAGAAATAAGTTGCCACTCCCTCTGTCTTCCCTCCCTCTGCCTTCATTTCCCAAGAAAGCCAGAGTGGACCCTTTCATAGTCATATTTATGAACAACTCACTTTGTTGAACTCCATTCAGAATGGTTAGTTCACTGTTACTCATCTGTACTGCCTTATCTGTGCAGGCAAACAGATCTGATTAGAAGTCAGCAGAAGAGTTCACAACCACCTACCCACCCACCCACCCAAACAACCAACTAACAAACAACAGCAAAAAGGCCCAGACCACTTGTAATTACACAGTGCCTTCCTCTTTCAATACTACCAGAACAACCGAAACAACAAAATGTCATCTACACTCTATCATTCAGCCATTCACATTTTAGAAATGAAAAAATGGATCAACAAAAAACTCCCCAATGACTTAGTTACATGATAGACAGGAGTTCACACCTGAGAGGCAACCACACTGGTGTAATGGAAAGAACACTAGACTCAGACATTAGAAAACCCCTGATTTCTAGGCATCCCACTCCATTACTTCCAGGATGTGACAACATCACTTAATCTCTCCAATCCTCAGTTTTCTCACTTGCAAAAAAGGGAAGGCAATGATATATTTTGGAAAGGGTACTAAATTAGAAGTCAGGAGACTTGGATTCTGGATCCTGCTTCACCATTAATGTACTGTGTAACTCAGGAAATTGCCTCTTCTTTCTCAGCTTTAGTTGCTTAATATATAAAATAAGGAGATTAGACTAGATGATCTCTAAAATCCCTCTCAGCTCTAACATTCATTTTCTATATCTACGTCACAGAATTGCTGTGAGAATAAAATGAGATAATGGATGTGACAATGTGTTGTAACCCTAAACTATTAATATAATCACCTTTTTCTTTTTAAAAAAAGGCAACACTAGATAGTCAAAGCTATAAACAGATAAATAAGGATGGGGAACTTGACTCAGTTATCAATATTTCCCTTTTCACAGTCTCTGAAAATCAATATTTGTCCCCCCTTGCAATTACTTAATTTTTGGTTTCTTATCTGAAAGATTTTTATTTCACACTAGTAAATATGTATAACAGATGTTCAGTACTATGTCTGGTTTATCATTTCCATCTCATGAAAATTTACATATCTTTAATAGGACTAATGCGATTTCATTTTAATTTTCTTTCTCCCATGTTACATGTCAAGGCAACATTCCAAAAGATGCAGAAGATGAATCAACTTTGCTCTAGTCTTTAAGGTACTTATTGATCACTGCCAGTCCTATTCTCATTACACAATTCCAAGAACCTCAGTAGTACCCTAGTTCTCCAAAAGACCTCCTCTATATAAAGCAATGCATATATTTACATTCATGCTAGAGTAGCAATTCTCAAACTTTTTGATCTCAGGATCACATTACACTCTTAAGTATTATTGAGAACTCCCCCAACAACTTTTGTTTAAGTGGATCAGCTGTAGTAGAAATAAAAATTAATATTATTACAAAAATAGATTTGACCTTGGGTACCCCCAGGACCTGGACCACATTTTTGAGAACCACTGCACTAAGCACAAATGACTGATGTCCGATCCTTTCCTGAAAAGCACATTTTGATAGCGGAAAAGATGAAGAATCCTGAGGAAAGTTGGGTGCTTCCAGTAGGAATAAGAACACTAAAGTTGTGGGGCACATGAAAACACTGGGTTAAGGATATCATAAAGAAACTTTGCTATTGTTCAGTCATGTCTGACTTTTCATGACCCGTACAAGGGTATTGGAGCGGTTTGCCATTTTCTTGTCTAGTTCATTTTATAGATGAACTACAGATAGAGAAAATTGAGGCGAACTGGGTCACATAGTAAATGTCTGAGGCTGGATTTGAACTCTGAATGATGAATCTTTTTGACTCTAGGCTGGACACTGTTATCTAATGAGCCATCCAGACTTGGTCCACTTAAAAATCTTGCCATAAGAAAATTAAATATCACCATCCCCGGCATACCGTTTTGAAAACCACATCCAAGCTGGTGATTGTATCAAACAAGGCAAGCTTTTTACGTTTTTATTTTTTATTTGATTCAGGTCACATTTTAGCAGTCATTTACTACAGCTGCAGGTTGCCTTTGAGAGTTTCTTTTGTGAGTGTCATCTCTGATGACTGCAAAAGAATGAGGGGACCCTATGCTATGTCTAAACACAAAATGAGGGGATGGCATTTGGGTCAGTGAGCAACTGTGAAATGGACGAGCAAATCCATTCTATTTGACTGTGCCCGTGTGCTCAGCTGGCTTTTCTCCTGTGACCCACTATACTTACACTGTCGCTTGTTCTTACTAGCACATGCCTTTTTAACCAGCCTTCCTGGGGTCTGCATTTGATTACAGCATTTGTGTTCTATTTTGATTCTATTGTACTGTGCCCTGTGGTGTTAGCAGGAAAGGTGTTATTTATAAAATGAAATTCTATTGTATTGCCACTTGGATTCAAAGAGGACATATAATATTAATATGTAATTTATTTAATAATATCTTGAATCTATTAAATCAATTTCTTGATAAGAATAGAGACAAGAGGGAGGCAGGTGGCTTAGCCATCAGGTAGTAGGACTTAAGGAATCACCTGGACCATCTTTTAGCAGAGCTCCATTATTTAAAGCTGGCACAGTCTCTTTCCCCTCAGCATCAGATATTCATTCTGGAAGGAAGAGACTGCCTTTCTTTAGCCAGATCGGTGCAGTGTGCACCTGTTTAAACATTCAAACATGCGGGTCCCACATTTTTCATTGGCTTCTGATGGAATGCTTTTAACTCAGGAGCATGGCACTTATTTAAAGCAGACACGGCCATGGCATCATCACTACCTTATTTTTATCTTACCCTCTTTCAAACCCCCTCCCCATAATACTTCATTTGTCCCCCTCATTCACTTATCCTGTACTGTGGTTGTCTGTGTACATGTCAGCTCCCCGACTAGACCAGAGGCTTCTTGAGGAAAGAGGCTTTGTCTTATTCAACTAGAATCCTAAGGTGTCCAAAACATAAAACCCTACGCAAAAAAGTGCTCAGTGAATGAAGAAATGTGATAGGGAAGAAGACGAAAAGAAAGGGAAGGGAGGCACACATTGATAGAGGACTGCTTTCACAAGTGTCGAAAAGAACTTTTCTTTCTGGGGTCTGAATAACTCTTAAAAAAGGGTTGGGTGAATTCCCGTAATGCCAGGACATAGGCTAAATTTCTAGGGTGATAAGGCTGAGAGGTTATTAGGGTAGGATGTGAGTGAAAGCACATGACTCTGCAGTCCACTATACATAGGCTTAATTGCCTCTGGGATGGCTGAATACTGTCTCTACCTCTTTTTCATGTCTGTTCTCAATTTCCATCTAAACCAAAGACCTCGTGTCACTATTAGTCTGATCCACATCCCTTTACTCATATTCGGTTTATACTTTCCTTTGATCATTTTGTCTCCTAATTAATATATCTACTCTCAAAATGATATTTTGGTAAGGAATAAGGCAGGACCAAGTGCAAACGATATATCTCAGAGGTGATGACTCTGTAACTTGCTAAAAGAAGGTTCTTCAAAGAATAGGAATAGTGGGTTAAGCTTCTCAGAGACAGAGTTCCTGGGTTCTATTCTTGACTCACTGACTCATTATATAATTTGGGTAGATCACATAATCTCTGTGTGCCTTAGTTTGAGAATAACAACATTTGTCCTTGTTCCATGCAGTGATGAATGAGATAGCAATTGCTTACAGGCTTTAAAATATTGGTCATGAAAGTCATGCACCTTAATTAAACAGTACCATGAAGGCCACAGCCCAGGTGGCCTTCGTTTCTCTTAAAGATCAGAAATAAGATAACCTAGTTTTAGAGAATCAGCCAATTAGAAGCACAGTGGAGACAGCACTAGACCTGGAGAAGAATTCTGGGACTTGTCAAAGGGTCAGGGAATTTTGCATGTCCCATAGATGTCCTTATCCTAGCAAAATTCCTGGAATGGCTGATATAGTATCTATATGGGGATCAGAGCACAAAATAGGCACACGGAAGAAAAGTAGCTTCCCTAACCCTTATTGACACTAATAATCTCCATCCCCAAAGACTGTCCACCCAGGGCTCTACAGTTTATACTGAGGGGATGGAGGGGATGCCTTTCTAATTCTATATTTTACCAGACACCTACCAAAGGCCTCTCGAGCCCTTTAACTATTACTTGATAGTAATTAGTTAGCCAGGTTTAATTAGCATTTAGAAAGTGGTATTGACCAAGGTGGTATACTAAGAAGAAACATGTTCCAATATGTCTACGACACACTTTTTTCCAGTATACATAGAGACCAAGAGAAAGTAGGTTATCGCTTAGAATGCATGTGATTCAGTCATTCAATAAATATTTTTATATGCCTGCCAAAGACCAGGCACTGCGCTGAGAGCTAGGAATACAAACACAAAACACAGTCTCTATCCTCAAGAAACTCACAGTGTAATGGGTGAGACAATCAGCAAATACGTATAAGCACGCCATACACCGGATAAATAGGAAATAATTAACAGAGGAAACGCACTAGAATAAAGAGGGGATGGGGAAGGCTTTCTAAAGAAATTCTTACCAAGGAGGAAGAATGGGCTTCTGGGAATGCAAATCTTGAGATAACAGATCATTCCATATTTTTTGTAGAGAGTGGGAAGAAAAGTGGTCACAGCCTGATGTGTACTCTAGATCTAGGGAGAGCAGATTTCAAGGGGTTCAGAGAAGGGATACAAAGGATCCCAAACGGCCTAAAATTCTACAGGCTTTCAAGATTAAATTGGACAGGCACAAAGAAAAAAACATTCAGTTGAGAATCAGAATAGAAAGTTATGTGAAGAGAGTGACATCATTAAGGGACAAAAATGTTAAATTAACAACTTTTAAAAATACCAGTACTTGGTATAAAGCTTCAACATGTACATCTTGCATTTGAAGAACTGAGAAACTGGGATTTTAGAGCGATAAAGGATCTCTAATATCACCTAGTCCACCTTCCTCATTTTATAAAAAAGGAAAACTCAAGTGATCTGAAAAAGGTCAAATGACAATTTTTTTTTTACAGTATCTGTTCTCCATGGCTAAACAGAGTCCAAAAGCTCTGTCCAAGATGGAAAGACAGGTTCATACCACACCAGTTGGGGATTTCCATTGTTTTGTGATTGTAATGACATACACGAGTGATTTTTACACTGTCCATCCTAAGATGCTTAAGGTAAAAAAGCAAACAACCAACCAAAAAACCGCCATATACTTCTTCAGTTCAGATACCTTATAGTCATTCACCATGGCCTTTCTCTGTTGCTTCACTGTAGCTTGCAGTTGGCCTTGGGTTCCTGATGGCTATGCCAGTTAAGCACAGGCTCTGCCAATGTGGGATGGTTTTGTATACAGTCAGGTATGCTTTCTGTCTTTAAATAGCTTATTACTAAGTTGGCCACAGGGTGATAAAATTCTGGGGCCATGGCTGCTCTCAAAGTTTATCCACTAAGGAAAAAAGAGGATGAGATCCGTGTTGGGAGATTCTCAACAAGGAAATTACTGATCTTTGAAGTATTTAAGCATAACTTAAAGAACCCAAGGTCAATTTGGGAATGCTAAAGCCTTTAAAAAAGAGAAAAGATGAAATCAGATTCTCATTATTTTGGTCCACTGGTAAACTACAAGAATAGGTATGTTAGATGTCATCGTGTTTAGCTCCTACATCTTAAATACTTCTGTACTTATCAGTCAGGACAAGGCGCATATTTGAAACTAAAATGAAGGCCTCAGGGAAAAAGTATAATATGAGAAACTTGAAATGAAGAGGGATTCATACTTCTCAATTTCATGCATCAAGCCAATGATTTCCTCTTCCTGTGACTACTACCATAGTGGCAAGAGTTTCCATTTTTATTTCCCAAGGGAGACAGATTGGGACCTGTCTATCTTACTATTTGTTAACTGAAAAATACATAGATCTACAATAGGGGAGGGGAATCTCCTTTCATGGGGGCTACAGAAGTACTAACTCTATACACTAGCTCATTTGATTCTGACAACTGGTTGTCCATCCCCAAAATAACCAATATGTCAAATAGATTCTAATTGTCTTAATCTAATTGCCTTAACAATTGCTTTAAAAAATATAACGTCATTTTCTCTTCCATTTTACTCCAAGAGAAACTGTTTTCATAAGGAAATTCTATGTTATAAATGCTAATTCTCTACTTCTTCTCCTCTCACTC
The DNA here is from genome assembly GCF_027887165.1 of Monodelphis domestica. Lineage (NCBI taxonomy): Eukaryota > Metazoa > Chordata > Mammalia > Didelphimorphia > Didelphidae > Monodelphis > Monodelphis domestica. The sequence continues at coordinate 76,379,669 of NC_077230.1, forward strand.
TATTCTAAATGCCTTTGATATGTATATATAACCAATCTACTCTATCCAAAAATACCTGTGATCTCTTAATTGCCAGATCTAATGGAAATTTTCAACCTTAAACTTTATTGATCCCTCTGTGGCATTTCACACTGTTGATCATTGTCCTTCTGAATACTCTCTCCTTTGCTGAAACTTCATCCATGTCATCCATCTAACCATAGGTGTCCCCCTGAAGCTCTCTACTGGGATCTCTCTTCCCTTTTTTCTCTTCACTCACTCATCTCCCCTGAATTCATTTATCATCTCTATGTAGATGACTCTCAGGACCTTGTCATTGAACCCTCATCTCTTTCTTGAGCTCCAGTTCTGCATTACCAACTGCCTACTGGACATTTTGAACTGGTTTCCCCCTAAACACCTCAAATTTAACATGTCCAAAACAGAACTTAGTGTCTTTCCTTCCCAAACTTTCTCCTTACTGTGAAAGGCACTACCATCTTTCTATTAACTTGGATTCATAAGCTCATTGTTATTCTCAACCCTTTATTCTCCCTGATCCCAAACATATAATCAGTTGCCCATTTTTCTCACTTCTTTTTTCTGTACCCTTCTTTCCAATCAAATAGTCACTTATCTAAGTTTTCATCATCCCTTCATTAGTCTACTGTAGCAGTCTACTAATTGGACTCTATGCCACAAGTCTCTTTACATCTCATTCCATCCTCTCCTAGGGATGACAAATAATAGTTGATAAATCAAAATCTGGCTTGCTACCTGCCCTTGTGTGGCCAAATGAGCTAAAAATGATTTTAAAATATTTTAAAAGAATGTTTTATTATATTAAGTTGGTTTTTTTTTCCTTAGCTCAATAACCAGACAGAAAAAAGCAACAGGTTGGATCTGGCCCATGGGAAATAGTTTGCTGACCCCTACTCTACAGAGTTCACAACATGATTTTCCTAATGCTCAAGTTTAATCCTTTCCTCCTTTACCCCACCCAAAAAACCCCTCAAATGGCCCCTTATTTCCTGGAGGATCAAAGGTAAGCTCTTTTGTTTGGCTCTTAAAACTCTTCACAATATGACCCTTTATGTCTTTTCTGTGTTTAAGCATATTATTTTCCTCTACATATTCATTGGTTCAGCCATGCTGGCCTATATACACTATCCATAATACTCCTCACACATAATACGATCTCATTTCTCCATGCCTTTGCAGTAGTTGTCTTTCCAATCCTGTAATAGTTTCCTTTATCACATTTCCCTCTTAGATACCTGGCTTCCTTTAAAACTCAGCTCAAATACTCCCTCCTACAGAGTGCCTTTCTCTTGCCATCTGATTGAGTGTTGACTGAAAATCCTGGACTTTTTTGGTCAGTTGTTGTGTGGAAAATTTCCATATCTCCTGTGACTGCAAAACTTTGTCTACAGGACATAATGGAATAGAAAGCCTGGGGCTACAACAGGCTAGTTGGTAAAAAGACAATTCAAAGATAAAGTCCCAAGAACAGAGAATTTAGAGCTAGGTGGGCTGTTGTTGGGAAGAATATGCTGGAGGCAGCTTGAACTTATGTTTGAAAGTCCATTGTTATATTTTCACTGTTAATATTTTTACCTCAGAAATCAAGGCTTTGTTGGTTGTTTCATTGATTGTCTCCATAGCTAGAGTACTGGGCTTGGATATAGGAAGACCTGAGTTAATCCAATTTGTTAATCCAGTCTCAGACACAGAACTATGGGTCCCTGGGCAAGGCACTGAACTCTTTTGGCACCAGTTTCATAGTCTTTAAAATGAGCTAGAGAAGGAAAAGATAAGCCCCTCCATTATCTTTGCCAAGACAATCCCAAATGGTGTCAAAAAGAGTAGGAATGAACAATAACTAAAGAAAATAATATAGAAAACATTTTAATGTAGACTAAACTTAAAAGTCTGTCATGTATAAACTTTCTACATGTTTACATTTGTTTTGCCTAAAGAGCTGATTGTTGAGCATTTACCAGTATACCAAGACCCTAGAGCTCACCTAATTCAGGGGGTGGCAAATTACATCTCAAGGGACATATTTCCCCTTGCCTGTTTTTACGTCACCTGTGAGCTGAGACTTTTTATCATGTTTAAATATAATAACATTTTATTTAAACATTTAAAACCATCCAAACAGGGGCCATAAAAAGGAGTCCAATAACCTCATTTCATAGGTGAGGAAAATAAGACCCAGAGAAGGGAAGTGATTCATCCACTGATGAATGTTTTGAAGTGCAACAAAAGATACAGATTGAGGGATTAGAAACTCCTGTTGGAGGTTTAGAGATAGCATGCTAGAATGAGTTCTAAGAGTGCTATTTTTCAGGTTAGAAGCCCTAAGTGGGGAATATGGTTTGGGCGGATCATGTCAATCTTCTAGATTCCAATTTCTTTCACTTGCAAAATGAGAGGGACCTCTGACTCCCTTTGAGCTACAAATCTATGTAAGATCTAAGGAAAATACTTGCCATATTATATTGTTCAGTACAAGTTTGATTCCTTTTCCACAGAACAGGAATTTGTAGTAGGAAAGCAGAAAATCAATTAATTTAGTAAGTGCCAATTTGGTGCCACGCACTATGTTGAAGACTGTGGATATGAAAAGAGGCAAGCAAAGGTAGTCCCTGACTCAAGTTATATGAATGATAAATAGGAAATAATTGACATTGGGAAGGCACTAGAATTAAGAGTTTTTGAAGGAAGACTTCATATAGAAAGTGAGGTTTTTAGTTGGGAAGTTAGGAGTAAACGTAGAGGGAAAGCATTGCTGGCATGGAGGAGAGCTAGAGAGAATGCCAATCACAAGGCTGGAAAAGTAGGAGGCTAGGCTATAAAGGAACAAAAGGCAGTTATCAACAAGTGGTAGATACAAGAATGAAGTCCGGATCCATCACTTGATTATTGTCCTAATCCTTTCAGTATTAGAAATCTTCTACTAATTACTGATTAATGGCACCTAGTTAAATGGTCACTTTTAAGGCAAGATAAACCTCTAAAAGGACTAATGCAAGTCAATTGAATAAGAGAATGTTTATGGGTAGCATTTAATCTAAAATCATGTTTTTTATACATTAAGAAATTTAAGTTCGTGGCTAATATGACAAAAAGGGAAAATAATAAAATGCTGGAGAGGGTGTGGGAAAATTGGGACTCTAACACACCACTACTAAGTTGGTATCCAACACAGGTTTTTAAAAGGGAAAATGATCTGTTTGTAGAAAAATATTTATAGCAGTGCTTTTTATAGTTGCAAAGAATTGGAAACTGAGATTCCAATAATTGGAGAATGGATGAACAAGTTATGGCATATGACTGTAATTGCTATAAGAAATGATGGGAAGGATAATTTGAGAAAAAAACTTAAAGACCTACATGAATTGATGCAAAGTGAAGTGAGCAGAACCAGGGGAATGTTGTATACAATAATAGCAATATTATATGATGAACATTTATAAATGACTTAGCTCTTCATAGCAATATAATAATCAAAGAAAATCCTCAAGGATTCATGATGAAAAAATGCCATCTGCACCCAGAGAAAGAAATGATAGAGTCTGAATACAGACTGAGACATATTATATTTCACTTTATTTCTTCACTTTTATTTGTTCAAGTTTTCCTTCACAGAATCCCTAATATGTAGAGATGGTTTACACTATAAGATTGCTTGCCATCTCAGAGAGAGGGTAGGGGAGGTAAGAAGGGAAAATGAGAATTTGGCTCAAACTTATAAAAAATCCTAAAGTTTAAAAAAATGTTTTTTCATGTAGTTGAGAAAAAAATAAAATATTTTTTAAAGTTTGGGTTCATTAAGCATTTTCCATATTTAACAAATTGACCACTTAGATACATGTAGCAAGATAGAAATTTATAATGGTTTACATTTTTATGACACTTTAAAGTTATAGGATGTAGGTTTGAATTTTGATTTTGCTTCTTGCTTGGACAAGGGCAGTGATGTACTGGTAAAAGTTTAACTACTCTCTCTGTCTCTGTCTGTCTGTCTGTCAGTCTGTCTCTCTCGGGGTTTCCCCCTCCCACCCATATAGGCACAACACACTTTCAAATTTTCTCTGCATTATTAACATTTTATTACTTTCTTAAATCTAGATAATTAACAGCATAGTAAGTCAAGCGTTGATTGGTAGCTTTTGTAGATTTTCAAGTTATAAATATGTATACTGTAAGTTTATATAATCATGTAAAAAAGTATCACTATGGGGCTTAAGCTGCCTCCAGCACACCCCTGCAGGGAACTTCCTTTCTCTGAAACTATTTCTTAATCTATAAAGTGAGAGAATTGGAGTAATGCTCTCTAAGATCCTTCCCACTTCCAAATATATGAGCCTATGATTTAAAGAGGGTGCTGAAAGTGAAATTTGAGTTTAAAATAGGAAACCGTATAAGCAGAAACCATTATAACCTGTCCTTCAGTTTCTATTCATAATAACAACAAACTTTAAATTGCTTTCCAAAATACAAAGAAAAAAAATCTTTTCAGTGAGAGGCAGCACATTAGATGAAGTCTCACAAAGATTAATGTTTTAAGCAGGAAAATGCTATTAGCCATGTTTCTGCTAAATCCACAGAAGTATGAAGAAGACATGCTAGGCAGTACCAAGCCCTTTAAAAATACAAAGTGAGGAAACGGTGCTCGTCAAATGCCAGTGGGAAGAAGACATTTTCTGTGTCCCTTAGGTGGTAGCATGACTGCGACTCGCCCAAAGGCCCCAGACTCCGTTGCATGCTAATTGGCTTCCTAAATCTTTGCACCTGAGGTTTGAACCCCAAAGTGAGGAGGTTATTACGTTTGCTTTTGAAGAAAAGACTCCATCAGCTGGGACAAAAGCTTTTCTTAAATATCTTGCCCAATGCTACAAGAGATGTCAAGCTGTGAAGGAGAGAAGAAAGTAGAGGAGGGGATCATTTTAGGATAGTGACCCTAAATACAAGGTGTAATTTAATCAGTAGCCAGTTATCATGTGGGGAGGTAGGGGAAATGGCTCTAAATGGCTTGGGGTTTGTTAGGGCCTTGGACAGCAGTTTCCTGCAGCACTGAACACTGGGTAGGGTTCGGTCAGAGACTTGACAGAACAAAGGGCTGCATTATGTAACCCATCTTGTATCCTTTTAGGAACAGCTCCACAACCGTCTCATTAGGCTTCTGTTTGTTCTGCGTCCCCCTCTCCCCCTTGAAGCCATTTCGCCACTTCAAGTCTCCCACAGGGTCCACCTCAAGCATAACTTTAAATCGGGGGTGGGAGGGCGAGCATGGGAATCAGATGGTCATATTCCCAGGATGCATTTGTGCTAGTGTTCACTTTAGGCTCATTTGAATGGAAAAGGCTCTGCCTGAATTAGGCGGGGAGTGAAGAGAAGTTCATAAAGGACTTGCTTTTTCACTCCTTCTCATCGGGCATCCAGCGCCTTCACATCTGACAGGAAAATGCAACATTTTCAGAGGACAGCTGAAGAAATGCGGCTGCTGTCCTGCGGTCTCCTCTTGCGTGAGCAAGTCACAGGGATGATGTACATATTATCTTGTGAAAAATCACCTACTCGCTTCCCTTTAAGCAAATTCCATTTTCAGGGCCTGCTCAGCAAACCTTCCAAGATTAAAGGGAACTGAACCTTATGAAACAGCTCTTGGATGGGAGAACAGATTTATTAAGCACTTTTACTCTTTTATCAATGACTAGTTTAAGACTCCCACTATGTTATTTTGTATTGGTAAATTGTAAAAAATGATCCACATTCTTAAACGGTATTATGTTGTCACATTTCAAACTTTTGTTAATACAATAACTCAGGGATTTGTAATAGAAGAGAGCCATATTTTATTTGGGGATATACTACCGGGGGGGGGGGGAGGGGGCGTGGTTATTTATTGCATCTGAATCAGTGGTTTCTGAGGATTCTGGACTGAGGCTGGCCAGGCCTGGCATGCGGAAACCAGCTCAAAGGGGACATACAGCAGGTGGCACTCTTCCACCTAATTTGGAACTGAACTTGGACCCACCAGGGGCCCATGTTTTGTCGGTATTTGGGTAGGAGACACACCAGTGGTATTCTGCAGAGCTCCTCAAAGGAACTGTTGAATCGCTCTGCTGTACAGTGCTATCCCTACAGGGTTTCATTTTCGGCTATATGGCGGTCACGATGACATCACATGAAATTAAACTGGTTTAAAATTTAGAAAATCTTGATGAGTGTGGTAAGCTTCTGACGGGGGTGAGTTCGATGTTATATTTGTAGCTAGGACCCATGAGCTAAAAATAAGACACTACTTACAGACTCATGGAATGCTCAAACTGGCAGACATCTTCAGGACATCATTTCTTCAACCTACTCATTTTACAGATGAGAAATTGAGAGTCGTGGAGATGAAGTGGCATGCCCAGGGCCCCCGAGTTAGTGGGGAAAACTGGTTCTAGGATGGGTTGTCTTGAAGTAGGATAGGAAATGGACCTTTGATTTCACTGACAGTGGAAACACTTGGTTGAGGAACCTTTCTCTACCAAGAAAGAGTAGAACTTCCTCTGACACCTAGAAGTTGCCTCCTACACTAGCCTTGCCACTGTGTGTGATGATCCTCATTTTCTCTTTGAGGAAACTGAAGCAAGGTTGTAACTGGCCCAGGATTACATGGACAACAACTATTTGAGAATAGATTTGGGGTCAGGTTTTCTTGATTCCAGGCCCAGGGATCTATCCACTGCCACCTAGCTATCTCTAGCTACCAAGCTACTCCTGGAGATCTAGGGGGTTTATTTGTTCATCTGTTTTGGTACTTTTTGCCTTCTTATAATACAGGGGAACACTGAAGTCAGTTACCCAACCTTGCTATACCAATTTTAGCATTACTTTTGTTGATGGACTACCTTGCCATCGCATAATCTGGAAATATTTTAACCTGTTTTAGACTCAGCACAAAATGGTTGGCTTATGTCCAAGTACCTGCCCAAGGGAATCTATAGCCCACAGAGATTGACAGAGGAAAGAGGAAAGATTGGGTTCATCAAAATCAGTAAGTGCAGAGTGGCCATTTTGACTTTAGGACTCTGGGTCTATCCAGTGGCTTCCATGGTTTCTGGTTGTTTTCATACTAGCAAGAAAAATGGAATCTCATGAGAGTTTTAGAGTAGAGGAATTTTATCTTCATTTTCCTTCCTGTTTCTTAGATATTCCATTACCCCTTTCTTTTTTTTTTCACTTTGTACCTCTGTTGACATCCTATCTCTGACAACTGGCAAGTCATTTAACCCCTCTTTTGCTCGGGTACCTCTTTAAGACTATTAATTGCCAAAACGTAACAGACCTGCATTGATAGAGGGGAGTTTCTTCAGCTAGATGTTTCTTGTATCAATGAAATAACAGGCTACATCCTTTTTTTTTCCTAGCAGTAAATAGAGTATAAGTCTGAGTGGGATTGGTACTCTATCTGTATTGGCTAGAAGAAAGTTTGAGGTTTGGGGGTGTCTATATCAAGGAAAAGAGGCTATTGAGGAAAGGTCAGGAAGAAAGGAAACAAAGTGAGAAAGACAAAATTTGTCTGATTTTCTTTTTTTTCCCCTTAGAATCAGTGTATTAGCCTGTGTGCCAGTGGAAATTATTGCCATAGCTGGCAGATGCTTGAAACCAAACTATTTTGAGTAGTCTGGAGGCTTATAAACCTTTTCTTTCCCCATATCAATTGTCCTCTTGGTGTACTTGATTCCAACTCAGTCTCTTTCTACTGATTCCTTGTACTTCCTATAGTTCAGGGAAAAGCAAATTAAGAAAATGTATGCATAATGGATTTATATTCTTTTTCTCCCTCAGTATAAGCATTTTTATGATCTATTCTCAGGTTCTTTTGTAAAGCTCCTAAAGACCTTCCTTGAGAGTTACAGATCTCCTATACAAAAGCAAACAGTATCAATGCTTGCTTATACCTAAATTAAAGCATTAGAAAACAATGTTTACTCCCCCCCTCTCCCAAGAGGTTCTCTTTTAGGGATGAATAGAAGATGATTCCAAGAGATAAATCATAAAATTCCTATCTAAGGCTTAGGGGCTCTTAGAAATTATATAGTCCAATGTCTTCATTTTTCAAATTAAGAAACTGAGGTCCAATGGGTTGACGAGACTTGCAAGGTCCCAAATTTAGTCAAAGACAGAGAAGCTACTAGAGAAGAGATCTGATTAATATTCTAGTGAGATTTTGTATAATTCAATAATGTCACTTAGAATCATAGATTTAGACTCAGAAGGGACTTTATAGACCATATATTTCAACCTCATACTCATCTGTAAAAGGAAAAGGTTTAACTAGATGCTCTAAAAAAAGTCTTTTCTGGGTCATCTTACAGATAAGTAGACTGAGGTTTTGAGAGCTTCAATCACATAGTTAATATATGCCAGAGGTAGTACTTTATGTCTTCCTGGATCTACCAGCAGCAAACTATCCTTTCAATTCTTCTCAAGGCAACACCCCTGCTGTGTCTACCACCCTCTTCCCTTTCCTATATCAACAGTTTGGTAAGCCATTACAATTCTATACTATTATCGTCCACTCTTCAATCCCTTGCCTTCTACTCCCATTGCAATCATATTTTGACTCATCCTAACCCTGGATTATACCAACCATCACCTATTCATATACTGTATAACAGAGCTGGAGAAAATCATGAAACTGATAATTTGGTCTACTCTAGATTTATGTTATCTATTATAACAGCAAGGCTTTAATTCTATTCCTACTTTCCAATTAATTTTCTATACCAGCCCTCTAGTGGTTCTTCAAAACCCTACCATCTCTCCTCAAGCCTCTCGAAGGGCCCTAATCCCTCCTTCTTTACTGAAAATTTGAAGCCCCTTGAGAGATCCCAGTTATCTTCTCCTCCACATTCCATATGACTCAGATATCTTTTCCAACTATTTCCTCCTTCCTCCTTTCTTACAAGAAATGTCTAACAGATTGTCTTTCAGTGTCCCGCCCTACAGCATCTCTAATATCCTCTTATCTTCAATCTCTTCCAATTTTTTTCTTCATCTTTCCCTACCTCCTACATATAGGTCCATGACTTTTCTGTCCTTTAAAACCCTTATTTGGACCTATCCCTGACAGGCACCATCCTCTACTTCTCTTGCCCTTCATGGTTCAGTAGATGACCCTCTGTAATCTGGCTTCCAGAGTCTTCATTTAATTGAACAGCTCTCGCCAAAGTTACCAATTACTTCCTAATGGCCAAATCTAATAATCTTTTCTCTATCTTCATTGTTCTGGAGCTCTTTGAACCACTGGCCCTGTTTCCTACTGCATAATAATTTCTTCTCTCTAGGGTTACATTGCATTTCTCTCTCCTAGCTCTACTCTTACCCATCTGTTCCTCTTTGATCCTGATCAAGGTTTCTTGGATTTTCAACCTAGTCATGGCTGGCTGCTAACACTGAGCATTCCCCAAGGTTTTGCCTTGGGCCCTCTTCCCTTTTCTATCTTTGCTACTTTATGTGGCAGATGGATAGATAGCATATATTTGGTCATTTCGTATATTATTTCCCCCATTATATTATAGGCTCCTTGGGGGCAAGGATTCTTTGCCTTTCATTTTATTCCCAGCTCTTAATACAATGGCTGGTACAATTGTAAAGGCCCAATAAATGTTGTTTTTTTTTGAAACTATCCACTCTACCATCTTTGTTTCCTCAGAAGATATCATGTGGAATAGGACCGTTGGTTTATAGAATTTGAATTACTCAAGCTTTCATTGATTTTTAGCCTTTAAAATCTTAGTAAAAGTACAAAAAAGGAGTTTTTTGCAATTAAATGTCTAGATCTTATAAAGCTTTTCTCTTCCAAACGGCAAAAGCAATATAGTGAAATCTTCATTGTAAGGAAGGCCAGTCATTTTCCCTTTCCCGCCAAAAAGATAGCTAATTTTAGTTTTTCTGTGGTTGAATACATTTGCAAATGATTATAGGGACACATATGGTTTGAACATGCATATTCCTCCAAATGAGGCTTCTGAAGGCAGCTGGTTGGGTCCAGGAGTGACTTTTCATTGTTTAGATCTATACCCAGTCTCCAGGTATTAATTAAGTTGGTATTTCCTGCTCTTATGGGTTGTTTTTTTAAAACTACTCTTATTTCATGAAGAACCTGTCCTATACAGTCATGGAGCATGTGTTATTGCAGGCAACAGGAAATAGAAAATTAATTGTATAGAAATCAAATAACTCACTTGTTTTAGAATACAGGAAATGTATTAACCATGGCAAATTTCATTGAATATCAAATAAAGGTATGAAAAGGATTGGTTGGATATTATTTTTGACACTTGGTCATTTTCTTCTATTCTAGTAGAGTAAATGTACAGAAATGAATGTAACAAGGGACAGAAATTAATGTAAAAAGGGGCAAGATATCAGTGGCTATCTGACTCTAAAAAAGTTTTCCTTACATCTAAATAGCCTAATGACACTAAACATAGCTTGGAAATCAGCTAGATGGCTCAGTGGACAGATTGCTGAGCCCAGGGATGGGGAGATTTATGTTCAAATCCAGGTCATAATTAGGGCAAGTCATCTAACCTCTCATCCTCAGTTTCCTTATTTGTAAATAGAAATCATAATGGCAGTTAGTATGAGGATAAAATTGGATAATTATTTAGCACCTTGCAAACTCTCAAGAGCTTTGAAATGCTAGTTATTATTATTATTATTATTATATTTCTAAGGTCTCTTTAAACTCACTAATATTCTATGAATCTAAATAATTCTCCTTCCTAATTGATATGAGTCCAATGTCCAATACAACCTTTATTTTCTGGGCATTATATTGATATTCAAGTGTACTTCTAAGGAACAGAAAGGCAAACGATATACAGAACATGAGGTCCCTTACAACATTCTCCTGTATTATAGTCATTTCTTGCCTCTCGTCCATTGTTTTACCATGTGAGGCATAATGAAGAAAAACTGCATTCAGGTCCAAATATGAGCTTCCTATTCTTAGTAATGACATAAATATTGGACAGGACCCTTAACTTATCTGGGTCTAAGTTTTCTTATTAAATGAGGGCCTGGGCTATCTCTTGTATCTTTAGTTTCTAAAGCTCATGATCATATGATTTCTTTACCACACCATTGCTCACAACAATTTTGTATTGTCATTAATCAATAATAACCTAGGCAATTAATAAACACTGATGCCAATGTATTGATTAATAGACATCTAACCAAATAGGTGTCACGGAAATAGCTGTGTGCTGTTAAATGTTTAATAATTCAGCCTTTACAAAAGAAAGTATGCATAATACAATTTTAAGTTTAACCATCATTATTGAAATATTCTCCATAACTTTTATAAGTCTAGATGCTCAACAAAACAAGTCAAGCTCAGATTTGTGTGTAAATGTTTATATTGTGTGTGTAAATGTTTATATTGAAAATTTAATAACCAGCTCTCAAAAGGCAGTTTGAGCTAGTACCTACGTACCTGGAAAGAAACAGGTAAGACACTGGGATGCCACAATTGGGACAGAAGCATCATACTGGAGCTTTGGTGTAAAGCTCCTTGGCAGTCTCAAATTTGGTGTAGTATGATGGAAAAAAAAACCCAAAACCCAAATCATGGATTTTAGAGTTAAGCTTTGTCTTGTTTCCTATATTCACTCTCTATGTGACCTCAGGAAACTTACTTTATTTCTCTTGCTTTGTTTCCTCATCTATAAAATGAAGAGCTTGGATTCAGTGACTTCTAAGGTTCCTTCTTGCGTCAAAAGGACAATTGTATGACTGTTGACAAAGAATTCTGTAGTTCTTTAGGGAGCCAAAGGGATTGAAAATTGGAAACACAAGAACTAAAAGTGGAATGAAATATGGCTCAGGTGGCAGAAAAAAATAAAGAAGGCAGTTGATTATAGACTGCAGATAGGAGCTGACACTTTGGTAATGAGGAACCAAAGAAAACTGGAATGGGGGTGAGACATAACTAAATTGCAAAGTAGAAAAAGATGAAGAAGAGTATCACAGTAACTAAAATAATTCCCACTTTCCCCACTCAAATCCTAATCTCGAGTTTCAATGTGGTGCATGGGTCCCCGGGTCTCAAAGGCTATGCTCCACCTCTGACAGGATCAAAGTGTGAAGACTGTGAATGCTGGAACACTGAGGGGCTCTGTATTTGGCATAAAAGGACCACCCCAACTAAATTCAGAGAGACTTATCACTCACAGGTTGGCCACCGACTGATTAACTGTTTGGCCACAAGAACTCATGGGCGGAATAGGAGGAGTTATTACTTATGTTGCTAGAGAAAGAGCCATCCTGATAAGGTCACACATCTTTTGAAGTATAAGAGTATTTCTCAGCTACATAGGAAAGAACATATTGTCTGCATCTCCTAGGCTTAATCACTCTAGGTTTCGCTTCTCTCAACTATAAAATGAAGGGTTGGATTAGATGATTTCTAAGGTCTTCTCTAGTTTACATTATTCTATGTAATTGCCAAAGGCATGAACTTTTCTCAGTTTACATTTAAACAAAGATGTTATCTATTTTAACTAACAGTCGTACCTTAATTATGGGCATTAGTGGTCATTAATGAATGGAACTGTTTGAATTTCACAAATAAACTTCTCAAGTCTTGCATTTTAAAACAGAGCCAAGGTCACACTGCAATCTCATATGACAACACCTGTGATCCAGTCATACTATTGCATCATTTAAACCAATTAACATTTAGCTGTGGGAATGAGAATGTATCCAGAAAGATAATTTGTATATTTTATAATTTGTCTTCCTCTGCAGATACTGGAAATTAGCCAGCATGTGGTTTTTAGCCGTTACTGAATAATCAATTATGATCCCCCAACTAGAATTGGTTGAATTAAACTAATTTAATAGCAAAACCTGAAGCTGTGGCATCTTGCTTTACAACTTCTAAGTAAAATAAGACTAACAGGGCTTTTACATGCCAAAAGGAGAGAGTAAGGGAGAAAAACCTATAGCTGTCCTCTTCTATATAGCTCCAAGTATTTTACACATTCAACAAAAATTCAACTCATTACTTTCATTATATCTCTGAAGTATGAGGCACTGTGCTAAGTCATAGGAATGGAGAAATAGTGAAAAACAAATGCTCCTTACCCTCAAGGAGTTTATCGTCTAAAGAAACTGGTATTGAGAATGCAATGCCAACACAAATAAGACAAATGGTTCTGTCTGGCAGCTAGCCCCAACTGCCTACTCCTGCTGGTGTCAGGGCTTGGCTACTCTGAGCCACCCCTTGTAGAAGCCAGAGGTCTCAGGTATGGTTTTTCTACGTGTCTCAGTGAATACAGTGCAGGAATCAGGAAGACACGAGTTCAAATGCTGCCTCAGACTTGTATTAGCTGTGTGGCCCTGAGCAAGTGACTTAACAAGTTTTGCCTTGGTTTCCTCATCTGTAAAATGAGTTGGAGAAGAAAATAGGAAATACTCCAGGAATTGCCACGGAAATCCAGATGGAATCATGAAGAGTCAGACATGACTGAACCCCAACATTTTTAAGGCTCCCCCACCCAACTAATAGCCATTTATTTTTTTTTCTCTTCCTCTCAGACACACACCTCATCTTGGAAAAAAGATCTTGGAAAAAAGTTAGTTACTAAGTCAGCAAGCATTTATTGTCATATCTACCAGGCACTGTGCTAAGAGTTGGAAATACAAATTCAAGTAGAAAGATAAATAGTCCTCCTCCTGAAAGAGCTTACATTTTATTTGGAGAAGGTGATACACAGAGAAAGTTGAAAGTGGATGGGGGGAGGGACTTAAAGTTGGGAAAGTGGATGGGGGAGTAGGCACTAAGCAGGTTATTTAGGCATTCCAATAGATTAGGGGAGACGTGATGAAGCTTGAACCAGGAGAGTGGAGAACTGCTTTTCTGTCATGTCCAACTCTTTGTGAACTCATTCGGGGATTCTCAGCCAAGGTACTGGGATGGTTTGCCATTTTCTTTTAGAGGAGGAAATGGAGGCAAACAGGATTAAGCAACTTGCCCAAGGTCACACAACTAGAATGTGCCTGACACTGAATTTCATCTGGGATCTTCTTGGCTTCAGACCTACTTCTCTATCCACTAAGCATTCAGATAAATGCAAATGAAGGCGGGGAAGTAGAATCCAATGGATTTGGTAGCTGATTGGCTGGAGAAGAATCAAGGATAAGTGAGTTTATATTCCTGTGACTGAGAATTCAAAAGAATGATAAATTCAGAGAAGAACATAGTAAGTTTAGGTTTTGACCTATTGAGTTTGAAGTGTGGCTGGTACATTTCTGTGGGAGACGTTTGCATTTGCCTGGAGATGAGTACTGGAGGCCAAGGAAGAGGCAATATTTAGAGATGACATTCAATTGTAATGAAGTGAAAACAGGACCAATGGGAACAGATTGAGGTTTCTTCAGTAGAATGAAGCATAAGGGACAACAGTGAACTTGCTTGGAGCTTTAATACAGGCCTACCACTTACTGACTATGTAGGTTTATGTACATTTTAACATCTCTCAAGACTCGCTTTACTCTCAGATAAAATGCTGTTGACACTATCTACCTTAACAAGCTATTTGGAAGTTCATATGAGGTAATGTATAATAAAGTGTTTCTTCCCTTTCTTCACTTTATGCAAATTTAGGCTCCTCTAAAGAAATTTAAACTCAGGACTTCTTCATCTTCCTCATCCTCAAAGGGCTTTCTCTATTCCTTTGTCACCACTGTTCCATCAGGAAATTGGCCTCAAAATATCTAAAAAATTTCTGGAATTAACAAACATGTACTGATCAGACCCATCTGGCCGCTTCCTGATATCTCCCTGGCTGGTACTAGTTTACAATGGAGGGTATTGTTAAGCTCTAAAGCTATTTTTAATTTATTTTATTTCTTTTTTACTTTCCCAATGCCTTTGAGAGGGAGGTTGAGTCATAGAGTTGTAATGTGAGTCCTTAAATTAAACAAATGAGTAAGTATAAGTAAACTTTTGTTATGGACAGTTTCTGAGAGAGGCCAAAATAACTGTCATTAAATCTGAGTTTCTATTCAGCTTTTTGGCTTCCCTGGTGTAATTTTATCAGGCACATAAACATTTCTCCTTAATTCAGGTACTCAATATTTGTTAACTATTTAGAAATTGGACATTCCCATAGGCCATGAAGCACCAAAGCTACACAGAAGGTTAGGATATGTCCATTCTTATTCTCTTGATTTGTGCTGGGAAAGGTGGTAACCCTGAGTAGCCAGTGAGAAGATTGGATTTAGCTATCTCCTGATGATAACAAGGAAGATACTTAGCTCTTCCTTTATTGTAAAGATAAAATTGTAATCTCCTGATTGTAACAAATGAAGGTACTTAACTCTCACTTTATAGGGAAGCTAGAATTGTAATCCACAATCTACTTTTAGATTTTAATCTACAAAAGGTGATAACTCAATATTTTAAGTACATCTACCCATTTTAACCACAAAAAGGTGTAGAGTAACTACAAAAGGTAAACTTAAGAAAAAAAGTGTTAAGTAACCCAAAAAGATATTCCATTTACTTTAGTAATTCATTTTGGGATTTAAAACTAAAATCTAAGGCTACCACCTATTTTATATTCAGAGTCCAACCACAATTAAATTTAACACCATCAAAGATGAATATTGCCTGGTCACAAATGAATGGAAGCCAAAGCACTATTGGGTGTGGTGCAAAAAAGGAAGGAGATTGAAAAGGCTGATCTAATTAGTATCTGAAAAGGGAATTCAGTATCTTGACTTTCTCCAGTGGTGTTTTTTTTTCTTTTTTAAAGGGAATAGCAATATCATTGAAGGATAAAATTTTCATGTTTTTCTAAGTTTCAAAAAATATTTCTACAAACAAAAGTTATTTTATAGAATTGGAAAAAATAACAAAAGTTATTACATGTAATTGGGGAAAAATTTAAAAAAAGAAGAAATCTATGAGGGTGTGATATAGATTAAGAAGTATTATACTAGATAGTAGATGGAAAGGGAAGCCTTCCTTTAAGCTTTTTCTAGATTAACTTTTTTGTGGGGTTCGGGGGGAGCAAGGGCATAAACCCCAGCTGGGATTTCAAATGAGTAAAATTTTCACTCTAGAAACAATTGAAGGCTTAATATATTGAAAATTGCAGTTATCAAGGTAGTTGGTTTATTTTTTCCATATTCACTCCAGACATCAGAACACTATTTTTCCCTTACTAGAGAAACTCAAGATAGGAAGGTTTCATTTAGTTCAATGTATTCATTTTATAAGTGAGGAAAACGAGACCCAGGAAAATGCCCAATATGATTTGGCAAATTAGTGGTAGAGCAAATATCAGATACCTGATCTTTTGATTCCCAACTCAGTATTCTTCCTTCAACTCACATTGTCCTCTTCTTAATTAATTTATTATATATAACTGCCTGAATTCTTAAGAAAATAAAGTTTTAAAAATAGTTGGAAAAGATAATCAATACTTACTTATTTGAAATAATGGAAAAGAGTAGAGATATGGATAACCTAAAATAATGTCTCCTTGACAGGCAAGTGAATTTATATTCACATTTGAAAATGGTTATGCCTGATGCTCTGGAAATTTGCTTTACAAATGCTACCACTACAGTGAAAAGGATTGACATAGATGGGGGGCAAAAAATTTCTAGTTTCTTTATCTAGTCTTGACTAACTCCTTTTTCTATGATTCCCTCCAAATTAGATATTTTTCTTTTACATATAAATTATTAATGTTAGATATTAGTATTACTACTCTTAGGACTGGATCTGCGATTTTATGAGAATTGGGAATTTGCTCTCAATGCAGGTTGTTACTGGTTCTGCAACTTATATTATTAATAACCTAAAGCACTGGGAGTTTAAGAGACTTGCCCAGGCTCACACAATCAAGGAGAGTCAGAGTATGGACTTGAAAGAGATTTTCCCAATTCTAAGGCCAGCTCTCTGTCCACTGAGCTGTCCTGGTGTTCCACATTAGTCATTATTAATAAGTTTTAATATAGATTAAATTTGCCCTTTCTCAAACTTGAAAATGTTGAACAAGGAACACTTTGATAGCTTAGGTATAGACCATATTGAGTGTATAGGATGTTTAGAAATCCAATCCATCTTTCAACTATAAAGAGTTAAAAGCCAAGCTATAGTCAAAGCCATGGCTTTTCCAGTAGTAATATGTGGCTGTGTGAGTTGGACTCTTAAGGACAGAGGAGCACTACAGAATTAATGTTTTCAAACTGTGGGGTTGGAGATGCCTTTTGAGAAGCCCTTGGACAGCAAGGAGATCAAATCATTCAATACTTAAAGAATTAATTTAGACTATTCATTGGATGGTCAAATATTAAAGCTAAAGCTTAAATACCTTCGTCACATAAAGAGGACACTGGAAAAGACCCTGGGAGACATAAAAGGCAAAAAGAAACGGGAACAGCAGAATTGAGATGGATAGTGTCAGTAAAGCAATGAGCATGAACTTGAATAGACTTTGAAAGGTAGTGGAGGACAGAAAGGCCTGGCCTTCTATACTGGGTCCTAAAGAGTTGGCCACAACTCAACTACTGAACAACAAAGTACTAAAAGCATGATTTGTTGGTGAAGACAAAATTTGGATTATATCTCCATATGCAAAATGAGTGGAATGGACTAGTCTCTAAAATCTCTTCCAAAATTCACATTTGAGGATTAAAATAATCAGTGCATTGTGACATATTTTTGTTATTACTTTTATACTTATCCTATTGTCATTTAATTTTAAAAAATCTTATTTTTAATGAAAAAATGTAATTTCTTTCTGAATACATCACTCCTCTTTCTCAAACTAACTATTCTGTAAAGCAAAAAAATAAGAAAAACATTTCAGCAAAGCTTATCAAAAGCATATTTTTAAAAAGCATAATTAATATTTTATATCCACAGGATTCTCTGCTCCTCTTAGTCTTCTCTGAGCCTACCTCTCTCCTCTACCTTCACCACACTGACCACAAAACAAGTAAGAGAGAATAATGCCATTATGGTTATCATTATATATGTTATTATAATTAAATATCATTCGGTTTTGTTGTGTTCTTTTCCTTCTTTCTGTAAAGATTAAAATTAATATCCAATACTCCAAGTATTATATTTAATAATATTTTTAAAATATTTATCTTGAAGTATAAGGAAGTAAGGCTAGCAACAACCAAAAGCTCCACCTCCCTCCTCCACCAGGGATCCAGAGAAAGTGCATGGTGCGCGGAGGAAACAGAAACTCAAAACTTCCCCCAAGTAACACAAGCAGGTAAAGGAAAAGGGGATTGTGGGAATGTAGTCTCTAGGGTTCAAGATTCTAAATCAATACATTTCCTATATATAGAAATGCACATATATACAGATATATGTATATATATACATGATTTATTTTTCTCCAAGTTCTATTTACTCTTGACATTTCACAAATTCATACAATTTTCCCACGCTTCTCTGAGTTCTTCATACTTGTTTTTTTCTTATAGTACAGCAGGATACTATTATATTTATAAGTCATACTTTATATAATCACACCAAGTTTTGGAACTATGAAAAGAATAGAACCTTTTTCAATATTTGACCTCTTTGAAGAGTATATCCAAAACCAGGCTTTCTGGATGCACATTTTTAGTTACTTCTTTACGCAGTAGGGAAAGTAATTACTTTCCACATTCACAGTTCCACCAATAGTATATTAGCATGCTTCTCTCGCTATGGTGTATCTAACATAGAATGGCTCCATCTTTTGTGATTTTTGCCAAATGTTGAGTTTGGGGTTATACTTCAGAGTTCTTCGAATTTGCAATATTTTTAATTGGTAGTTTGAAGCAATCTTTCCTGTTTGTTAAGTTTAGAGAAATTTCAGAGAAATGTTTGTTAATATTCTCAGACCACTTATTAACTGGAGAAAGCCTCTAGGTCTTATATATTTGACTTAATTCCCTAAAAAATGTTGGTTCTTAGACACCTATTCTCAAAGACATTTGATGTAAAGATTTTCTTCCCCAGTCAGTTCTTTATCTTTTTTTCCTAGATGCATCAATTTTGATCTTGTAAAAGCTTTTTGAATTTCATGCAAATGAAATTATCTCATTTATTTTAAAATAAATAATACATTTTTCTTTGACAAAATGGAAACTGCTCAATCAACGCCCAAACAATATTCCTTTGTAAAATGTGTTTGCTGAAATATAGCATATCTGTTGCTAAAGAGAAAGATTTATCCTTTAATTTTGACAGTAAAAATATCTACACTGACTGATATAAGTGACCAGGATTTTGTTGTCTCTCGATGGTGACTTTATATTATTTTAGTCAATAGTGCATTTCTTCACTGTATCATTTCATAAAATGTTTCTCATATTTCACTAAATTGCACATATTCATCATTCTTTATAATATATGAAAGTTTCATTTTATTCATACATTATAACAGTTACTCATTCTCCAATCATTGCATACCCATTTTTGTTTCCAAGTTTTTGTTATCACAAATAATGTTTTTATGGATATTTTGTATATTTAGGTCTTTTATTGTTGTCAACTCAAATTCATTTATTAAATTACATTTATTAAATACTGTATGTTTAGCCACTGGTCCTTGGTGGTCAAGACAAAAAATAAAGGTTAAAAAAAAGAGAGAGAGAAATAGTCTTTTCCCTCAAAGGATGCCAGAGATAGTCTTAGAATGAAATCTGTAGATCAAAACATATATACAATTCATAAACTTTTATTGTATAGTTCTAAAATCCCCAAAGAGTCTGGAAAAAATATCAATTAACACATGTGCCTGACTTAATTTACATATATATATATATATATATATATATATATATTTTTAAGTTGCTTGAAAGTATCATCTTAAAATATGGTATTTATTTAAAGTTTATTAAATTTAATTTCTTTAACAAAAATCTTTAGTTAGATATATTAAAAAAAGTTTTAGGAAAGAATGCTAATCTATTTCAGCAAGATAATTTATCTCCATAGTTTAAAGCTTATAGTTTGGACTATTGCTGTGGCAGACTTCTGTCCCCTGGCTGTCATATACTTAAAATGCAGGCATAATTCTAAAAGTAGAAGAAAGAAGTAAACAAGCATTTATTAGTTACCTACTGTGTGCTAGGCCCTGAGCTAAATCCTTTACAAATATCCCATTTTATTGTCATTACAACCCTAGGAGTTTGGTATTATTATTTCCACTTTATAACTAAAGAATTGAGGAAACTCAAACAAACTTTTAAAAGTAGTTTTTCACTAACCAATTTATCAGCTTCTTTTGCAATATATCCCCGGTACTTAGCACTGTGTCTGGCACACAATAGGTGTCTAATAAATTCTCAATGCTTGGTTGACTAATTAAAAGTCAAAATTCGGGTGTAACTCAGATATCCTACAAATAATATTATAATTGTCAAAAATCCTTGCAAGGCAAAGATTACATGACTGTAAACTATTATTATTGCAAAGAAAATGTTTCATAAAACAGAAGGTAAGATTTTTATTTTATCTGTAATGAGAACTGTGCCCAATGTACTGCTTTATTGTTCTTCAATTGTGCATTGACTTATACCTCACACGGTATACATAGAATGAAATATAAAATGAGCATTTATAAATTTAAGCCCTACCAGAAAAGTATTGGCCTAGAATGTTTTCAAGTTCAACTCTGAAAGTACTTAATATTAGTATTTATACCATTCTCATGAAAAAAGACCTATTTTGAAGGCTTCCGGTTAAGATGGCGGCTTAGAGAAAGCTAAAGCTCAGATCTCCGGAAAACCCTTCCCGACCAATCTCAAACGATAAGCTCCTAAGGCGCCGAAATTCAAAACGATCAACAGCACAGACCCTGGGAACCCTCCTCCTGGACCTGGACCCGGTTCAAAAGGTACGGCTCCCCTTAAAAGCCAGAACCTGAGATCACTCGGACCTCAGGGGTAGGAGCGCAGAGTCCAAGGCTCCCGGAAGCCGCAGCCCGGCCGGCTCAGAGAGCAGGGTCCTCCGAAACAACAACCCTCAGGGCCTTCTACAGTCCCGGTGAAAGTTACTGCCTGGGGCTTCCGCTGCAGAGAGCTGGTCAAAACAACAGCAACCCTCAGGGCGGGCAAGACAGCCTCACGGGCTGGATCCTGCTATCCAAGTCTCAGTGAAAGTCTGTGCTCTCGGAGCTTGGGGAAGCGGCAGCCCATCCCCCCGCAGGCCTGCGAAACAGCCTCACGGCCAGCGATTCTGAAGGCAACTTCCGGAAAGCGAGCCGGGG
The DNA here is from genome assembly GCF_027887165.1 of Monodelphis domestica. NCBI lineage: Eukaryota > Metazoa > Chordata > Mammalia > Didelphimorphia > Didelphidae > Monodelphis > Monodelphis domestica. The sequence goes on from NC_077230.1 coordinate 76,400,956, forward strand.
GGAGAGTGTGGCCTCGTGGTCCGACCCTTCCATTCCAGTTCCAGTGAGGCATATTCAGTTTAACCCAGGGAAAGCCCATAGAACTATCTGCCCAGGACTGCCTCTGAACACCAGAAAGAGACAAGAAAAACTAATCCTCCACATTCAGAGATGACAAACTCCACAGAACCACAGAAGCCCCAAAATACCAAGAAAAATAAGAAGAAAGGGGCGACTTTGGACACATTCTATGGAGCCAAAATACAAAATACAGAGCAGACAGAAGATAATATAAAAGAAAATGCTCCAAAACCTTCCAAAGGAAATGGAAACTCTCCACAAACCTATGAAGAATTTGAATCAGAAATGACCAAAAAGATGGAAGCCTTCTGGGAGGAAAAGTTGGAAATAATGCAAAAGAAATTCACGCATCTACAAAACCAGTTTGACCAAACTGTAAAAGAAAACCAGGCTTTAAAGGCCAGAATCAGGCAGCTGGAAGACAACGATCGTGTAAAAGAGCAAGAATCAATAAAGCAAAGCCAAAATACCAAGAAATTAGAAGAGAACATAAAATATCTCACCGACAAGGTGATAGATCTGGAAAATAGGGGGAGAAGGGATAATTTAAGAATAATTGGACTCCCAGATAAGCCAGAAATAAACACCAAACTGGACATGGTGATACAAGATATAATCAAAGAAAATTGCCCAGAGATTCTAGAACAAGGGGGCAATACAGCCACTGACAGAGCTCACAGAACACCTTCTACACTAAACCCCCAAAAGACAACTCCCAGGAATGTAATTGCCAAATTCCAAAGCTATCAAACAAAAGAAAAAATCCTACAGGAAGCCAGAAAAAGACAATTTAGATATAAAGGAATGCCAATCAGGGTCACACAAGACCTTGCAAGTTCTACTCTGAATGATCGTAAGGCATGGAACATGATCTTCAGAAAGGCAAGAGAGCTGGGTCTCCAACCAAGAATCAGCTACCCAGCAAAACTGACTATATACTTCCAAGGGAAAGTATGGGCATTCAACAAAATAGAAGACTTCCAACTTTTTGCAAAGAAAAGACCAGAGCTCTGTGGAAAGTTTGATACCGAAAATCAAAGAGCAAGGAATACCTGAAAAGGTAAATATTAAGGAAAGGGGAAAATGTTATCTTCTTCTTTTACTCAAACTCTCTTCTATAAGGACTACATTTGTATCGACCTATGTATACTAACATGTGGGGAAAATGTAATGTATAAATAGGGGGTAAAGAAAGACCAAATAGAATAATCATTCTCACACAAAGATTCACATGGGAAGGGGAGGGGAAGAAAACTCCTATAAGAAGGAGAGGAAGAGGGGGGGGGGGTTACTTAAACCTCAATCTCAGGGAAATCAGCTCTGAGAGGGAAAAACCTCCAGATCCATTGGGATCTTGAATTCTATCTTACCCAACAAGGGTAAGGAGAAGGGAAAACCAAGGGGGGGAGGGGGAGAGGGAGAACAAAAAGGGAGGGTAAGAGAGGGGGGAGGGGGAGGGAACAAAAAGGGAGGGACTAAAAAGGGAAACATCAAGGGAGGGGACAAGGGGGACTGTTTCAAAGTAAATCACTGGACTAAAAGGTAGAGCCGAAGAAGAAAAGGTTAGAATTAGGGAAGGCAATCAAAATGCCAGGGAGTCCACAAATGACAATCATAACTTTGAACGTGAATGGGATGAACTCACCCATAAAACGTAGACGAATAGCAGAATGGATTAGAATCCAAAACCCTACCATATGTTGTCTTCAAGAAACACACATGAGGCGGGTTGACACCCACAAGGTCAGAATTAAAGGATGGAGTAAGACCTTCTGGGCTTCAACTGATAGAAAGAAGGCAGGAGTGGTAATCATGATATCTGATAAAGCCAATGCAAAAATAGACCTGATCAAAAGGGATAGGGAAGGTAATTATATTTTGTTAAAAGGGACTATAGACAATGAGGAAATATCATTAATCAATATGTATGCACCAAATAATATAGCACCCAAATTTCTAATGGAGAAACTAGGAGAATTGAAGGAAGAAATAGACAATAAAACCATACTAGTGGGAGACTTAAACCAACCATTATCAAATTTAGATAAATCAAATCAAAAAATAAATAAGAAAGAGGTAAAAGAAGTGAATGAAATCTTAGAAAAATTAGAATTAATAGACATATGGAGAAAAATAAATAGGGATAAAAAGGAATACACCTTCTTCTCAGCACCACATGGCACATTCACAAAAATTGACCATACATTAGGTCACAGAAACATAGCACACAAATGCAGAAAAGCAGAAATAATGAATGCAGCCTTCTCAGATCACAAGGCAATAAAAATAATGATTAGTAATGGTACATGGAAAACCAAATCTAAAACCAATTGGAAATTAAACAATATGATACTCCAAAACCGTTTAGTTAAAGAAGAAATCATAGAAACAATTAATAATTTCATCGAGGAAAATGACAATGGCGAAACATCCTTCCAAACCTTTTGGGATGCAGCCAAAGCGGTAATCAGAGGTAAATTCATATCCCTGAATGCTTATATTAACAAACAAGGGAGAGCAGAGATCAATCAATTGGAAATGCAAATGAAAAAACTGGAAAGCGATCAAATTAAAAACCCCCAGCAGAAAACCAAATTAGAAATCCTAAAAATTAAGGGAGAAATTAATAAAATCGAAAGTGATAGAACTATTGATTTAATAAATGAGACAAGAAGCTGGTACTTTGAAAAAACAAACAAAATAGACAAGGTACTGGTCAATCTAGTTAAAAAAAGGAAGGAAGAAAAGCAAATTCACAGCATTAAAGATGAAAAGGGGGACAGCACCTCCAATGAGGAGGAAATTAAGGCAATCATTAGAAATTACTTTGCCCAATTATATGGCAATAAATACACCAATTTAGGAGAAATGGATGAATATATACAAAAATACAAACTGCCTAGACTAACAGAAGAGGAAATAGAATTCCTAAATAATCCCATATCAGAAATTGAAATCCAACAAGCCATCAAAGAACTTCCTAAGAAAAAGTCCCCAGGGCCTGATGGATTCACCTGTGAATTCTATCAAACATTCAGAGAACAGTTAATCCCAATACTATACAAACTATTTGACATAATAAGCAAAGAGGGAGTTCTACCAAACTCCTTTTACGACACAAACATGGTACTGATTCCAAAACCAGGCAGGTCAAAAACAGAGAAAGAAAACTATAGGCCAATCTCCCTAATGAATATAGATGCAAAAATCTTAAATAGGATACTAGCAAAAAGACTCCAGCAAGTGATCAGAAGGATCATTCACCATGATCAAGTAGGATTCATACCAGGGATGCAGGGCTGGTTCAACATTAGGAAAACCATCCACATAATTGACCACATCAACAAGCAAACTAGCAAGAATCACATGATTATTTCAATAGATGCAGAAAAAGCCTTTGATAAAATACAACACCCATTCCTATTAAAAACACTAGAAAGCATAGGAATAGAAGGGTCATTCCTAAAAATAATAAACAGTATATATCTAAAACCAATAGCTAATATCATCTGCAATGGGGATAAACTAGATGCATTCCCAATAAGATCAGGAGTGAAACAAGGATGCCCATTATCACCTCTACTATTTGACATTGTACTAGAAACACTAGCAGTAGCAATTAGAGAAGATAAAGGAATTGAAGGCATCAAAATAGGCAAGGAGGAGACCAAGTTATCACTCTTTGCGGATGACATGATGGTCTACTTAAAGAATCCTAGAGATTCAACCAAAAAGCTAATTGAAATAATCAACAACTTTAGCAAAGTTGCAGGATACAAAATAAACCCACATAAATCATCAGCTTTTCTATATATCTCCAACACAGCTCAGCAGCAAGAACTAGAAAGAGAAATCCCATTCAAAATCACCTTAGACAAAATAAAATACCTAGGAATCTACCTCCCAAGACAAACACAGGAACTATATGAACACAACTACAAAACACTCGCCACACAACTAAAACTAGACTTGAACAAATGGAAAAACATTAACTGCTCATGGATAGGACGAGCCAATATAATAAAAATGACCATCCTACCCAAACTTATTTATCTATTTAGTGCCATACCCATTGAACTACCAAAATACTTCTTCACTGATTTAGAAAAAACCATAACAAAGTTCATTTGGAAGAACAAAAGATCAAGGATATCCAGGGAAATAATGAAAAAAAACACATATGATGGGGGCCTTGCAGTCCCTGACCTAAAACTATATTACAAAGCAGCAGTCATCAAAACAATTTGGTACTGGCTAAGAAATAGAAAGGAAGATCAGTGGAATAGACTGGGGGAAAGCGACCTCAGCAAGACAGTATACGATAAACCCAAAGATCCCAGCTTTTGGGACAAAAATCCACTATTTCATAAAAACTGCTGGGAAAATTGGAAGACAGTGTGGGAGAGACTAGGAATAGATCAACACCTCACACCCTACACTGTAAACCTCAAAATTTCCTTAGACTTATAAATGTTGGAAATTTCACCATTGGGATATTTCATACTTGGAAAATTTCTTACTGATAGTCTATTGGAATGGGAACTCCATTGGCATGGGAGGTTCCTTCTCTTCCCTTCTTAAGATTACTTTAGGACAGAAACCCTTTGCTGAACAATGGAAAGGACTTTGACCTATGCTTAAGCATAGAACAGGAATTTCTTTGAGTCTTGATTGATTTAGAATTGATACAATGGAGATACTTGGAATAAATCTCCACCCTATTCAGTCCTAATAGGATTGAGTAAGGGCTGCAGCCTAGATCAAAATTTAATTATTCCAATCTCTACCATACTCAAGTTAACAGGATTTAGAAAGGGCTGGAACAAAGGAGTAAAGATTTAATCACTTGAAAAATATGACCTTCAACAGACATGTGCAAAAGCCAGAAACCTCTGGGCGGTCCTGGGTTAAGCGAGAGCCTCCATTGACAGGGAAATTGATGAAGAGTGATTGGTAGATGTGAGGACTGAGGGGAGGCAACTTGGATGGTGTCCTTAAAGATAGGAGGGTCTGGAGACTCAGGGGAGGAGGTTGTTGAGTTTTTGGGTCGGTGTGGTTCCTGGGCTCTGAGGAAGCTTGCTCTGAAGGAAGCTGAAGGTGGGGGCCTCTGAGACTGTTTCTCCATTTTGGACACGTGAGTAATAGGGACTGATCTCTTTCCTTTGCCCCAGCTATCTAAGGGCTTGGGCCTTTTGGCCCAGCCTAAACAGAAGGGGTATTTAAGCCCTATTCCCTTCTCTCCCCTTTCTCTCTCTATATATATCTCTAATTCCTTTCTTGCTCCTATTGTAATTAAACTCCAAAAAAGGCTGACGGCTGACTTGAGTTTTTCATTTAGGAAATACATAGCTGATTCCTTGGCGACCTTAAATTAATATATATCAGTCTTTTAAAGTGATTCCCTTGTAACATTGTGGCTGACCACACGGGAGTCTAAAGAATCCTCTCAATAAAACTTTTTCTTTGCCTTTTTACTATACTGTTTCACCACTTAGTCCTTTTTTTTTTTTTTTTAAAAAAAAAACTTGGCTTAAAGACACAGCTGCTAGAACACGTGAGTATAAAAAACTTTTTCTCTTTTCTCCTTAAGTTAAATTGGAATCAGCAGTTTTTTCTTTTTCTTCCCTTTAATCTTAAGGGACAGCTGGGTAGCTCAGCGGATTGAGAGCCAGCCCTAGAGGCAGAAGGTCCTGGGTTCAAATCGGACCTCAGATACTTCCCAGCTGTGTGACTCTGATAGACAGAAAACAGCTGTTTTTAAATCTCAGCAACAGGACTCTAAAGTCCTGGCTGGAAGAACTGTTTCTAAATATCCTTTCCCTTAAGGAACAACTTCCTGGATTTAAAAAAAAAAAAAAAAAACCCTGTGGAAAGTTTGTTGCTTTGCCCTGCTCCCCACGTGTTTTGTGAAATTACAAAATATACATATAAAAATGAGTACTACATTCTTTGACAATTATATGGCAGCTGAAGAAGTAGGGGCATTGAGGAATGAAGGATACCTCCAAATTTTTATATTAATAGGTACTGTCATTTTTGTACTCCTCAATACTATATTTAGAGATGAAAAAATAAAAAATATTGAGGATAAAATAAAACAAAATGAGGATAAAATAAAACAAAATGAGGATAAAATAAAACAAAATGAGGATAAAATAGAAAATATTGAGGATAAAATAGAAAATGTTGAGGATAAAATAGAAAAAAATGAGGATAAAATAGAAAATATTGAGGATAAAATAGAAAATATTGAGGATAAAATAGAAAAAATTGAGGATACAATAGAAAAAATTGAGGATACAATAGAAAAAATTGAGGATAAAATAGGAAATATTGAGAATAAAATAGAAAAACTTGAGGATAAAATAGGAAATATTGAGAATAAAATAGGAAATATTGAGGATAAAATGGGAGATATGGAAGATAAAATAGGAAAAATTGAGGAAAAAATGCAAGCCCAATTAGAAGATCTAAAATGTTTCTTACAGGATCAATGGGCAAACACCCACTCTACCAGAAACAGACCTGTTTCTGAACCTTTGAATGAGGAAATTTCCTTCCCTGAAATAGAGATGGAAAACACCTTCCCTATAGCCCAGTTAACAGACTGCTTCTCTCGTGCAGTGCAAATCTTGTCTGAATTTAATCCCCAAAACCCTTCCCCTGCAATCCCAGCTTCTCATGTTCCTTCTCCTACAGAAAACCAAATTCCAATGCAAGGGAGATCTTGTCCTCCTAGAGAAACCTGTCCTTGTCAAACTGACCCACAGGTGCAAAATTCAACTAGAGGCCTGTTTCCTCTAAGAGAAGTACCTGAAATAGGACGAAATGGGGATGTGGTGACTTTAAGACATAGAATACCGTTTACTCCCCAAGAAATAAATGAATTTACACGAAATATCCCCACATATGAACAAGATCCTTTTCTAGTAACAAAAAAGATGGGAGACATATTTTTTCAATATAATCCGTCTTACAAGGACGTTGAGAGCTTACTACAGGCTTTTTTAAGTGAACGTGAAAAAAATAAAATAATTGCTCATGTCAACAAAACCCGGGGGCGTAATGCAGCACATTGGCCATCTCAGGATCCCGAATGGGACTATAATAATCCTGAGGACTATCTACAACTATACCGTTGTAGAGAGGCCATCCTCACGGCCATGAAGGAATGTGCGGACAGTACAGATAAGTGGATGGAACTGGAAAAAATTAAGCAAAAGGAAAACGAAACACCCTCCAGATTTATGGACAGAATTATCGAGTTTGGGGACAGATACTTAGATTGGGACTTAAATAAAGAGAATAGTTTAAGACAAGTTAGAAGAATCTTTGTAAATAATTCATGCAAAGTAATTAAAAATTATTTTAAAACACAATGCCCAAGATGGTCAGATATGGACCTTGAAGAATTGCGAAAAACAGCTATATATGTTTTTAAGGGAAACGAAGAAAAGGAGAAAGAGAATAATGATGACATGGAGGAAATGAAGAAAAAAATGAGATGTGTAATAGATAGGATAACTAAATTAGAAAGTGGGCATGATAATGAACCAACGACAATTGCCCCTCTCCAGAAATCCAATTATCAATCCATTACTTGCCACTTCTGTGAGAGGAAGGGCCACAAAATGATGGAATGTAGAACCTTTCTTAAGATGTTTGGAAGGAATACACAGTTTAATAATGGTTTTAGAAATAATAACTATAGAAATTATGATAATGGTTATAGAAACCAGAATTCTAGAAATTATAATAATGACTATGGAAATAACTATAATGAATATAGAAATAAGAACTTTAGAAACCAGAATTATAGAAATAGGAATTGGGAATTTAATGACAATGCTCAAATTGAAGAAAATTTTAATGATAATACTCAACAATATATGAGAAATGGCGCTCGTCCAAAAATTACTCGAGGTACTAATGACCCTCAGAGAGGTGCCCTTCAGGGGGGTGCCCAAGGAATATCCCAAACACAATGATGGTGCCCGGGGGGGGCTGGGGCACAGGAATCAGAGGATACAACCTTTGATTTCCCAGACCCTGATGTCCTACTACCCGTTGTCCCTATCCACTGCCCTCCCCATACTAATGAACCCCATGTTACCTTAAAAGTGGGTAACACTTATTATGATTGTCTATTAGACACCGGAGCTTCCTGGTCTGTATTAAAGAGAACACCTGATTTACAATGTTATTCTATTGGCTCAGAGAATGTAATGGGAGTATCAGGAATAACCCAAAGAGTTAAAAGACTTCCTCCTAGAATGGTGTCTGTAGGACCCCTAGAGGTACAACACTCCTTCCTTTTGATGCCTGACTCCCCTTTAAATTTGCTGGGGAGGGACCTTCTATGCAAACTCAGAGCCACAATAACCTGCTCCCCAGATGGCTCATTATCATTAGAAGTACCAGAGGAATCTTTAAATTTACTCCCTGTACTTCTCTCGGAAAACCAGGAGGCAAAAGAACCTTCCATTTTTGAAATACCTAAAGATATACCGGAGTCTCTTTGGGCCACATCTTCTTCTGATGTAGGCTTACTTAAATCTGCTGTTCCTGTGCAGATAAAAACTAAATCTAGCCCACCTCCTTCTATCCCTCAGTATCCCCTCTCAAAGGAGGCAATTGAGGGTATTACACCAGTTATTAACTCATTAATAGAACAGGGAATAATAATCCCTTGCAAATCTGAATACAACACGCCCATCCTGCCAATTAAAAAACCAAAAAAAGGACCCGATGGCAAGCACATCTATAGATTCGTACAGGATCTAAGGGCAGTGAATAATCATGTTATAAAGAGACACTCCGTAGTTTCTAACATACATACTATTATTTCATCTATTCCTAGCACAGCTACATACTTTACAGTAGTAGACTTGTGTTCAGCTTTCTTTTCCATACCAATACATGAAAACTCCAGGCATATTTTTGCTTTCACCTGGAAGGGCTCACAATATACCTGGTGTCGGCTGCCACAGGGTTATGTCGAAAGTCCGAGCTTATTTGAGCAAATTTTGAGCCAAGACACAGACAATATAACATTTAAAAATAGCAAATTAATCAAATATGTAGATGATCTACTCTTGGCTTCAACAGATGCAGAAACATGTCAAGAAGATAGCAAACACCTTCTTTTGGAATTGCACAAAAGAGGACATAAAATCTCTAAGGATAAAGTTCAATGGTGTCTCCAAAAAGTAGAATATTTGGGATTCATCTTGACTGCGGGTGCTCGTTATATTTCTCCAAAACGAATTGAGAACATTCAAAAATTGAGTGCTCCTACCACTAAGAAACAGCTGAGAGCAATTTTAGGAGCAACAGGGTTTTGTAGACAATGGATTCCTTGCTATGGGGAAATCACTAAACCCCTTATAGCATTAACAAAGGATTCGGTTCCTGAACCCCTCAAATTAGAGCCTGAACACTTGTCAGCTCTAACAGATCTGAAAAAGGCTATCATGTCTGCCCCTGCTCTAGGCATCCCAGATTACAACAAGCCATTTACTTTATATGTGCATGAGCGAAGAGGAGTAGCCTCTGGTGTGTTAACTCAGACTTTGGGACCTTCTCAGCGCCCAATTGCTTATTATTCTGCCCAACTAGACCCAGTAGCAGCAGGAGCACCACCATGCCTTAGAGGAGTAGCTGCTACAGCCTTACTAGTAACAAAAACCGTTGATTTAGTATTGGGATGTCCATTAACAATAATGTGCCCACATGAGATTGAAGCATTATTGGTAAAACATAGAACACAGGCATTCTCGGATCAGAGAATTACAAGGTATGAAATAACCTTATTAAATAGTGAAAATATTACCTTGAAACGCTGTTCAACTCTTAACCCTGCCACCTTGCTTCCAGATTTACCTACTTCAGGAGAACCACTACATAACTGTGAAACATTAGTGTCCATGGCAGAAAAGCCTCGAGATAATCTCTTGGACACTCCCTTAGACAATACAGATCTGATTTTATTTACCGATGGTTCCTCTTTTATGAGGGATGGCATACGTTACACTGGAGCTGCCGTAGTCTCAGAATTTGCCACTGAATGGTCAGCTTCACTACCTTCTAACATTAGCGCTCAAGGAGCAGAACTCATAGCTCTAAAACAAGCTTGTATAATTGCCAAGGATAAAAAGGCAACAATTTATACAGATTCTAGATATGCTTTCGGCATTTGTCACTCAGTCGGGATGCTATGGCTCCAAAGAGGATTTTTAACCTCAGCTGGAAAATCCATAGCTAATGCAGAAATTATTAATGAAGTTCTTTCTGCTCTCAAACTGCCTAAAGCCCTAGCTGTAGTTCATTGCTCTGCCCATACAGGTGGCTCTGACCCTGTCTCTAGAGGAAATGACCGAGCAGATGCCGCTGCAAAACTAGCAGCCATAGAAGGACCTGGATTAATTTTAACATTAACAACCACTGATAATTTAAATTTATCACTCTCCTATAATGAAAAGGAAGTGGAAAAATGGAAACAAAAATTTAAAGCAAAACAAATTAATGGAGTATGGGTGTCATCTGAAGGAAAACCCCTGCTCCCTAGAAGTTTCTATAACCAAATTTGCCAATCTATTCATAAAAATGGTCATTTTGGCACCCAGGGCATCGTGGACTCTGTCAAGAGAGTATGGATAGCCCCTGGTATAACTACTGTAGCCTCTAAAGTATGTTCAGCCTGCCCTATTTGCCAGGCATATAACCAACATGCATATCGTGGAAAAGCCTTTGGGGGACGTCCTCTGGCTTACACACCTTTTGAACATCTACAGATAGATTTCATAACAATGCCAAAGGCTGGACGTTATAAATTTTGTCTAGTAATTGTAGATCAACTAACCAGATGGCCGGAAGCATTTCCTACAACCCGAGCCACAGCAGATTTTGTTGCAAAGATACTTTTAAAAGAAATTATTCCTCGTTTTGGCCTACCAGCACGTATTGACTCCGATAGAGGGAGTCATTTTACCGATTCTGTCTTAAATCAAATATATTCTTGCTTGGGGATAACTCCAAAATTCCATGTTCCATATCACCCCCAGAGCTCAGGCCAAGTGGAGAGGATGAATAAAGAACTTAAGACTATGATTGGCAAATTATGCACTGAGACCCATTTAAAATGGCCTGAAATTCTCCCTCTGGCCCTATTTTATCTTAGAAGCAGGCCTAGAGGAGACTTACATATTTCACCATTTGAGATGCTTTTTGGACATCCGCCTATACAGGCTAAGCCTTTCTCCCCGGCTTATACATCGCTATTAGGGGGAGATATTACTATTGCTTCCTATATACAGGAGTTACAGCACAAACTACGTGAACTTCATGAATCCGGAGCTGCAGTACAAGCCGGACCATTAGACTTTTCTCTGCATGACCTGAACCCAGGAGATAAAGTTTATATCAAGAATTTCAAGCGAACTGGAGCAACTGAACCTTCATGGGAAGGACCATTCCAAATATTATTAACTACTCCAACATCTATAAAGATTGGAGAAAGAGACTCTTGGATTCACTGCTCACATGTGAAGAAAGCATCTTCTGCTGAGACTGATTAACTCTATCTTATCATATGAATTGTGACTCTATCTTATCATAAGAATTGGAGATAATAATCCATAGACAAATGGATGCTGGTTTTTTTTCTTTCAAGAATATATTGAATTACTGATTTTTTTTCTTATTTTTTCTTATTTCTTTTCTTTTATTTTTTGATCAGAATATTTGATTTTTTTTTTCATTTTTGTACTGAAGGTACACATAATTAATATTAATTTTTTTTTCCCTGCAGTAATACAAGTTAATATATATATACTCTTGCTATAATATCAATATATGCCTAAAAGCTTTAAACTATGGGAACCTGCCATTTATTGATAAAATATTATAGGACTGTGATTAATGTTTGTGTCTGATTCCAGGAAAAGGGATAAAAACAAGGAGCACAGACTAAACCTGAATAGTGCCAATAGAGCACACATGAAATATTAAAGTGAGACTCAAGGTTGCGACGCTTAACTTATGTTTAAGTCGTAGGACTTCCTTGTATCTACACTCCTTTCGAAGTACTCAAACAAGTACAAAGCTTGACTATCATGCTGGCTCCCTATATCTCTGAAGGAAAAAAAAATCAGACAAGGGAATGACATTTCCCCATCAAAATAGAATTCTAATTCTTTTCTTCTTATATTATGGCAACTTCCTGTAGTCTTGGCTACAAATGGCTAAGTGAAATATTACTGCATTCTGTTCTACATACTTGTGGGATAGAAATTACTTTAAACTGGACCTATACAAGGTCTATTTTGAGTTTTTCTTATGTTTTTGATTATTTTTTCTATTCTTTTGATAATTGACACATACAACCCCATAACTGAACATTGCATTCTGAGCTAAACTTGATATTTTTTTTTTAATACTTACTTCAGGGGGGATTGTATTTTAATTTAAAATCTAATAATTTTTGAATTTTTTTTTTGTTTGAGATTGTATTTTTATAAAAATCCAAGACTTTTGTTTAAGATTTTACTGTTATAAAAAAAAAAAAATTTCAAGGATTTTGATTTTGTTCGAGAAAAGATCTTCAAGAAAGAAGCTTGAAACTTTTATATCCAGAGAATGAACTGTTGCAGAAAGATGCCAAAAACCTACACTTCATCAAGAAGATCAAGAATGAACTTTGGATGTGATTGATTGGACTGAACTTTTGATTGAACATTTATTGTAACATTTATGCCAAAAGGGACTGCCCCTAATTTGGCTTTCTGTCAATGCGCCTAGCAAACATTGGTTTTGCTTTCTTTTCTTTTCTATTTCCTCTCTCACTATTCTAATTTCTCTTAGAAAATTGAATATTGTGTATATCTTTAGTTAGAAGTGAATTTAGAACTACAAAATGATTATGTTAAATGATCAATGGGGAGACTAGTCTCCCAATGATCATCAGGGGGGATTGTAAACCTCAAAATTTCCTTAGACTTATAAATGTTGGAAATTTCACCATTGGGATATTTCATACTTGGAAAATTTCTTACTGATAGTCTATTGGAATGGGAACTCCATTGGCATGGGAGGTTCCTTCTCTTCCCTTCTTAAGATTACTTTAGGACAGAAACCCTTTGCTGAACAATGGAAAGGACTTTGACCTATGCTTAAGCATAGAACAGGAATTTCTTTGAGTCTTGATTGATTTAGAATTGATACAATGGAGATACTTGGAATAAATCTCCACCCTATTCAGTCCTAATAGGATTGAGTAAGGGCTGCAGCCTAGATCAAAATTTAATTATTCCAATCTCTACCATACTCAAGTTAACAGGATTTAGAAAGGGCTGGAACAAAGGAGTAAAGATTTAATCACTTGAAAAATATGACCTTCAACAGACATGTGCAAAAGCCAGAAACCTCTGGGCGGTCCTGGGTTAAGCGAGAGCCTCCATTGACAGGGAAATTGATGAAGAGTGATTGGTAGATGTGAGGACTGAGGGGAGGCAACTTGGATGGTGTCCTTAAAGATAGGAGGGTCTGGAGACTCAGGGGAGGAGGTTGTTGAGTTTTTGGGTCGGTGTGGTTCCTGGGCTCTGAGGAAGCTTGCTCTGAAGGAAGCTGAAGGTGGGGGCCTCTGAGACTGTTTCTCCATTTTGGACACGTGAGTAATAGGGACTGATCTCTTTCCTTTGCCCCAGCTATCTAAGGGCTTGGGCCTTTTGGCCCAGCCTAAACAGAAGGGGTATTTAAGCCCTATTCCCTTCTCTCCCCTTTCTCTCTCTATATATATCTCTAATTCCTTTCTTGCTCCTATTGTAATTAAACTCCAAAAAAGGCTGACGGCTGACTTGAGTTTTTCATTTAGGAAATACATAGCTGATTCCTTGGCGACCTTAAATTAATATATATCAGTCTTTTAAAGTGATTCCCTTGTAACAACACCAAGATAAATTCAAAATGGGTGAGTGACTTAAACATAAAGAAGGAAACCATAAGTAAATTGGGTAAACACAGAATAGTATACATGTCAGACCTTTGGGAGGGGAAAGGCTTTAAAACCAAGCAAGATATAGAAAGAATCACAAAATGTAAAATAAATAATTTTGACTACATCAAACTAAAAAGCTTTTGTACAAACAAAACCAATATAACTAAAATCAGAAGGGAAACAACAAATTGGGAAAAAATCTTCATAGAAACCTCTGACAAAGGTTTAATTACTCATATTTATAAAGAGCTAAATCAATTGTACACAAAATCAAGCCATTCTGCAATTGATAAATGGGCAAGGGAAATGGATAGGCAGTTCTCAGATAAAGAAATCAAAACTATTAACAAGCACATGAAGAAGTGTTCTACATCTCTTATAATCAGAGAGATGCAAATCAAAACAACTCTGAGGTATCACCTCACACCTAGCAGATTGGCTAACATAACAGCAAAGGAAAGTAATGAATGCTGGAGGGGATGTGGCAAAGTAGGGACATTAATTCATTGCTGGTGGAGCTGTGAACTGATCCAACCATTCTGGAGGGCAATTTGGAACTATGCCCAAAGGGCGACAAAAGAATATCTACCCTTTGACCCAGCCATAGCACTGCTGGGTCTGTACCCCAAAGAGATAATGGACACAAAGACTTGTACAAAAATATTCATAGCTGCGCTCTTTGTGGTGGCCCAAAACTGGAAAATGAGGGGATGCCCATCAATTGGGGAATGGCTGAACAAACTGTGGTATATGTTGGTGATGGAGTACTATTGTGCTAAAAGGAATAATAAAGTGGAGAAGTTCCATGGAGACTGGAACAACCTCCAGGAAGTGATGCAGAGCGAGAGGAGCAGAACCAGGAGAACATTGTACACAGAGACAAACACACTGTGGTATCATCGAACGTAATGGACTTCTCCATTAGTGGTGGTGTAATGTCCCTGAACAACTTGCAGGGACCCAGGAGAAAAAAACACCATTCATAAGCAAAGGATAAACTATGGGAGTGGAAACACCGAGAAAAAGCAACTGCCTGAATACAAAGATTGAGGGGACATGACAGAGGATAGACTCTAAATGAACACTCTAATGCAAATACTATCAACAAAGCAATGGGTTCAAATCAAGAAAACATCTAATGCCCAGTGGACTTACGCGTCGGCTATGGGGGGTTGGGGGGGGGAGGAAAAGAAAATGATCTATGTCTTTAACGAATAATGCTTGGAAATGACCAAATAAAATATATTAAAAAAAAAAAAAAGAAAAAAAAAAGAAAAAAGACCTATTTTGTAAAACTAGTTTTCTAAAGGAGAAAATGGAACATAAAAAATAATTTTTATAGGAAGTGCAACACATAGGATTAGAACCCAAATCACCCAAGTCTTATTCTTATTCCTACTCTTAATATATTAAAAATTCTTTCCAAGTCGTGTGTTTAAAAATCACATATTATGTAGCAGTTTTGTTGACCTAGACTTAATCTATGCCCTATATTCCACCTCAGTTATTCAGCCAGAGGCCACTTCTAAAATGATCTGATCATCAACACTCAGTCAACAGCCCATTTTAATTTCTACACTTTATTTTTTTGATCTAGAATATCAGTTTTGCCAACCATTCACCAGAAGTAGCAAGCCGGTGTTCCAGAACGTTGAGTGCCACACCACAAGAAAAGATCCAAAGACTGTCTTCATGTATGTTTAATAAAAACGAGCAGCACATTTTGGTAAAAGACTATGTTCGATGTAACATTTAAAAGATTCATCAGTAGTTTAATGCCATTCAAAGTTTTGGCTTAGGGTTGACCGCTGACTAATTACGAGGCAAGACGATGGGATACTCAGTGTATGGCTTGGACTGTAGGGTGGCCAAATAAATCATTTTTCTTTTCTATTGCTAGGCAGGACCTTTCAAGTCAATTCCACAAACATTTATGGATTTCCTTTTATGCATAAGGCATCATGCCAAAGATGCAAAAAAAAAAATGGAACCGTACCTGTCTGCACAGACCCTGCGTGTTACTGGGCGTGATAGACAACATACACAGGAAAAATACATGTATGCTTAGAGGTGTTCTGGTTACAACTGGCTGTCTCTAGTAGGAAAGAGCGTACCTGGGAGACAATCTTCAGCGTACCTACACTGTTAACACCTTCTCCATCACTTTCTTAAGTCTAGAGTTAGCAATGAAACATAAACTAAATCAAGCTGATGGAGGTCGGGCAATTTCACAGGCGAAAATAGAACCATCAATTTCGACTGCCGGCTTGTGAAAGCTGGCTCTGGCATACCCCTCCCAAGCACTGTTTCATTTCGAAAGAGAGCTGGGGATCGGGACAGACCTTGGTGAGCAGGGGGCGCCTGAGCTAGGGTCTACACGGCCGGAGGCGGGAAGAGCCCGCTCCAGGCAGGAGAGACCCTCGTGCAAGGGTGACGATGGACACCAGGAGGGAAAGACAGCGGGCAGGCCTGCTTGGCGGGAATGGGGATCGCAGAAAGCGCAATGAGAGGAGAGGACAATGGGAGTGGAGCCCACACGGGGAAGGGCTTAACTGCCGGCCTGTAGATCCTGAGTTAGGATTTTATGCCGGAAACAGAAAAAACTATGGATGAGCGGAAGGGGAGTTTCTTCGACACACTGTTTCATGACATTTCTTGGGGTCAAACACTAGGAAAAGACAAAAGGATTGGTCTACATCATTGAATACTGCCTCAGGTTTCGCTTTGGATGTTTCGGGTACAATATTTATCATTAGCTACCTCCTTTAATAGTGTTTTAAAATCTATACAAACACATTGAAAACTCTTCAAAAAGGAAAAGTTAATCATTGTAAAGCAATGCTGGGCACTGAGGTAAAAGTATGGCGTTGTCCTGTCATTGATATGCTTGTTGTTCTCAGTCATTTCAGTTGTGTCTATCTGTGACCCCATTTTGTGGTTTTCTTGGGAAAGATACTAGAGTGGTTTGCCATGTCCTTCTCCAGCTCATCTGACAGATGAGCCAACGGAGGCAAACAGGGTTAAGTGACTTACCCAGGGTCACAAAGCTGGTAAATGTCTGAGGCCAGATTTGAACTCAGGAAGATGAGTCTTCATGATTCCAGGCCGGTGCCACTTAGCTACTCATTAATAAGGTACCCCTTAGAGACATTCATGATTGTATCGGGCAAGATGGAGAGAGAGAAGATAGCATGTGTCAAGGGGGATCAAAGCACTGCCACCCCCTTGACTACCTCCTCCACACAGACCCTATATTTATACAGAAATGTGACGAGCCCAGAGATAGAATGATACAAGGAGGGCTGCATCAGCAGTACGGAATAGGATTCCAACAGATGAACAGAGAAATTCTATTTGAAAGTAGAATAATAACAACAATAATAATGGCTGATGTTGATATGACAGTATATATTTTACATAGTGAGTTACACAAATGCATTGTTTCATTTGATTTTCACCAAAAAATCACAGGAAATTAACTAGGTTGAAAAAACTTTAATAACTGGAAGATGTCAAGGGATGAGGATATGTATGTTGAATTTCAACTTTTCAACTCAAAAGCAGCGTACTGAGGCAATGCTGGTTATAAAGAGGGGAGTAACTGGCAATGTAGTAGTATAAGTGGGCACTAAATATCCCCATATGGACACCTTTCCAAGCAATTTATAAACTTACATAAGTGATGCTTACGGGTGATGCAAAAATCTCACCGGGAAATCTTGACTACGATGTAGGATTGAATGTATGGCAATTAATTTGAAGAGTTTAATAGTTAAGACATTTGGTCTCTAGTTACCTTTCCCAATTCATGTATACCACAAACATAAAAATAAAGGACATAGTGTAGCATAAATCCACCTGAAGAGCCAAATTTACTTTCATTTTGAAGTTACTCAACTGAGAAGGGGAAGTTATTGTGGACAAAATGAAAATGAATTTAAAAAACTATAGTGGCAAAAATGAATTTTAAAGCAATTTATTAGCATTCAAAATATTACCACTCAATGAGATGAATTTCCACCGGTTTAGAAGAATCAAATGGATCTCACAATCCAAAGAAAAAGGGAATCTTGAAATATCAGCTTCTCAGAATCTAATTACACTAAAAGGCTGTAAAAATGGAATGATCAGTGGAAAGTTCTTTAGTTTTAACAGGATAACTTGGAATTTTATAATATTCCTTGTTGGAGAAACCATTAATAATCTTAGTGAATCCACTAATGCTAACAGGGACAATGTGCTCATCTCACTCTACTGAAGCTCTTGAGAAATCTCTTAATAGGCTACATTTCCTCTCATAGGGTCACAAATGTAGACTATCTGGCCTTTCCTGCATAGATAAAAACTATACACTGGGCCACTTGGATAAAATGTCTTTAACGTAGGATTCAAAACAACAACTTCAACAACAACAAAATCCAACCTCAGACCTTAAGTAAACAGGTGCTATTACTGTAAGTTCTTTCTGGGTGGCAGTGCTAGGTCTAAGACCTCTGAAGTTCTCCCTTCCACCAACTCAAAATTCTTAAAAACACTTCCTAATATTTATGCTTTTCAATTTCCCATAAAATCACACACACACACACACACACACACACACACACACACACACGAAATAAAATACTTTCTAGAACAAATAAGATAAAATTTAAGTTAATGCTGGAAGAAGATAGGGTACTTTAAAAGTTGCTATTCACCAGATGTGATTTATTTCCATTTTATTAGTGCATTCGACTTAAAATCTGAATACAGGTTTCTGCATTAAGGGTTCAGCCTATAAGGAATCAATGAATTAGTCAATTAATAAGTATTTATTTAGCTCCTACCATATGCATCGTACTGTAACATGTGTGTTAGGAGTCATAGGAATACGGGAGGAAAGGTAAAGATTATGCTAAGGGAAAGACTTCTATGGAATTTGTAAGACTGAAAGATTCCCTTATAGTTCAATAGGCCTGGATCTCTTCAAAGTTCCCTCTGTTTTATTTTTTGGAGAAAAGAGGAGATTCAGGAACATCTTTCTCTGATAGTTACTTTATGTATAAAACACCAATTTCTTAGGACTTAAGATAAACAACATACCATCTACCATTCCTGAAGACTCACTACTGAGCCATAAAAATGTAAAATAATCACTTAAAACAGTTTTCAAAGATCATTAAGCCAACAGGAGTTCTAATTGGCCTACACAATTTGTATTGGCCTTGGCCACATTTAGCAATGCCAAACCCTTTTATCCATCCGTACTTCCTTCTGTTGCTTTCCATAGAACTAGACTAAAGAACACCAGCATCTGCCCATAGAAAATATCCTGAAAGTACTCCCACAAACACAGATTCCCATGAATAACCAGATTTAAAAAAAGGAGGAGAGACAAAAAAAAAATTAAGAGTCGACTGAATTTTTTTAAGGTCTTCTAGCTGATCTTCATCAGGCTGACTCTGATTTCTTTGATACAAAGTTGAATTCTAATTTTTGTGGTTATTATTAATTCTTTTTCAAAAAAGCAAACAATCCCCATTTTCCCAAATGTTAAAAACTTTCTAGACAAATATTCTCCCGTTTTCTTCCACTGTTAACTAACAATAATATACGCAGTGATGAGATTTCATTAAAATATACAATATAATTCAGTGAGTTTATTAGAGAACCTGGAGTATGGTAATACACAAGATGTCCTTGGGATGCAGGATTATAGTTAATTTCTCCAGTAACTTCTGATGTAACATTTCTAAAAAGTTTGATAAAGCTGAGGTCATGTTTCTAAAATTGTAACATGTTAAACACAGGAATAAATGAATGAGGGATGAGTCAGCTGGTTTGGTGGAAAGGGTTTAAAAAATACTTCAAAAGCACACCACATGACTTGGTAAATATTCAGTGTATCAAAATGTAGTTGCCATCTGGTGTTGATAGACTGGGCTGGAGGATGTGTTGGGGGGGGGGAAAAGGAAAAGAGATGTTCATCCAGGTTAATGTGCTCTTGCTTAATTGAGATTTTAGAATGCTAGGCAAAAAATGCTGAAATAGTTTGCATGCTGGAATAGAGCACTAGCATTGAATAATTAGATTAGGTCTCTACCCTTAGCCTTGAGGATGGCAGGAAGGGATAACAAGAAGATGAGGGAAGCCAAGGGACAGCTATATAACTTGAAAATGAGAATGTTTAAGGTAAAACTACCATCTGAGACATATGGTCACACTTCTGGAATGCCAGCTTATAGTTAAAAAAAAAAGAACACAAAAAACATGCAAGTGGTAAGCCTTCATTTGAAAAGAAATTAAAATTTTGCTTATCCTTCATTTTTGAGTATGCATTTATTCTTTTCCTTAACTATGACTATTTAAAAGTGCAGTGTAAACCAAGAGCTCTAACAGACACTGGGTGGGTGGTATAAAGAAACAGAAAAAACCCTGACATTGTAGATTGCTTTCTAAGATAGAGGTTACTGTTTGGCCTTTCAGTGTGTGACCAAACGAAAAATAAAGTAATGCATTTTGCCTCTAACTTACTGAGGGATTTCTGCCCATTTAAAAAATGCCCTCATTTACAGAAGAGAAAGCTAAGGACAAATGCTGAAATAGCAAATCTGGTTTGAGGTTGCACCTTGGAGTGACATTTGACACTTCATTCTCCTTGATTTTGGATAGCCAGTTCATTGTCAAATTCAGTCACTATTTTATATTCAATGTCTCTTGGTCCCAAAGTAATAGACAAAGAAGACAAATTTGGAAGTAGCCTTTAAGATTAACTGAATCAGGAAGGTGGGTGTAAAAGGCTCAGAAAATGTGTTAAAAAGGTTGTAAAAGGGGAACAGTTAGGGGGAACCTCTGGGGATACCGGGGATACTGGGGATATTAGCTTTTTTGTTATATTGGACCACTTTAGGAATCTGGCAAAGGCCATGAGTCCCTCCTTAAAATTATGGTTTTAAATACATAAGATACATTGAAAATGCAGAAAAGATGACTAATTATATTGAAATATAGTTGTGAAAATATTTTTTTTAAGTTCATAGGTCCCAGATTAAGAATCTTTAGTCTAGAATAAGGTAGAAAGAAGCCATAAGGAGAATAGGGTTTGGAAATGAGATGAAGGTAAAAGTGTCATGTCTGTCAACAAACTAAATGAATGGAATAAAGTATACCAACTGGTCAAAAATGACCCTGAGGATGATGCTGTGAAGTTCAGTGGTAATAGTAACATTTCTTACAATGAAATGAAGCTAGATATGGAAAAGGGAATAGAAGAGGAAAAATGAGCTACTACTGATACAAAAGAATTTTCCATCTTTAAAGGAAATTAAGGTAGAAAACTAAGAGTTTAAGTTCAGCATTGGGCTGTTAGTCATTTAATTAATTCTGCATGACAGTAGGTAAATTGATAGTTCAAGAAGATGGTTCCCATTTCAATTATGCCACATTCTTTCCTTAAATCATTGGACGTGGGCCCTTCTGCTGCCCAATGAATTAAGTACAAATTCCATTTGACAACACCTTACCAGGCTTTACAATTTGTGCAACTGTATTTCAGTAGAATGTAAGCTAAATGAGAGCAAGAGTGAATGTTTCACTTTTGCCTTTGAATTCCCAATGCCCTTCCTGATAAATGTTTGTTAAATTTATTATTTTCCTCTTCACATACTACCAACTTATATCTGTTCCAGCTTGGCAAATATACTTACCTCCATCTTATCTTTAAAATGAGGAGCACTTTTGAGAAGACAAAAGATATAGACACTTAATAAAATAAATATTCTTTGACATTAAGTAATCTGTCCATTTGTTCAGCCTCCAATCCTTCCATTTTTTAGGACTTAGCTCTATTTCCCCCCCTAGAAAGCCTCTAATTCATCCAGAACCACCTACTGATTTAATTTGCTTTTGTTAGTTAACAAAGTTTATAAGTCATCTAGTTTTCAGTGAACTCCCATTATGTGATCAGCACTGTGTTTAGTAATCCTGAGGTTGAAAAGAAATATAAAACACCTCTTCTGACCAAAAAAGTGATTACAGACTGACTGGGGAGATGGCAATCACACCCATAAATCTAATCTTGGGCCACATGATATGTTGATATGATAGTATTTGTATGTGTAGTTATCATTATGTGATTTTTAACAACATATGCCTTGAGAAAGTCATACCACCTCTCTGGGCCTCAGTTTCTTTATCTAATAAAAAATGGCATTGGACTATATAATCCCTAAGGTCCCTTTCTGTTTCGAATCTATTATCCCATGATCCCAAACTTCTTGCTTCTTCTTAAGACCAAAAGCTCTCAAGTATTGTTGTTGTTATTTGTTTCTGACCCCGTGAACCATAGCTCTCCGTGAGCTTTTCTTGGCACAAATACAGGAGTGGTTGCCATTTCCTTCTCCAGTGGATCATTTTGTCAGGCAATCGGAGTTTAACTGACTTACCTAAGGTCACACAAATGGGAAATATCTGAGGCTAGATTTGAAAGCAGGTCTTCCTGACTCCAGGCCCTGTGTTCAATAGCCGTCTCTCAAGAGTTGGACCTCTCAAACTCTAGGCAGATACCCCTAAACTGGATATCCCGAGCGTTCTTGACTGCTGAGCTCCCTTTAGTAGATCTCAGTCCTTTTTTCAGCCTAGAGAATAAGCAGTCCTGGTTCATCAAACCTTTGTAAGCCAGCTGTAATTAACTTAGTATTTAAAACTTTTGTACACATTATGTAATATTTGTCCTCTAGACTCCCAAGGGGTTGTGGTAACTGCCTAGCTAGGAAGCCCTACCCTTCATTATTCAGCAACAGCTTGAAGAGTATTTTAATTCTAACCTTCCGCCCTCTGACAGGCCAACTGCTTCAAAGGCTGCTTCCCCAACCCCCTGACCAGTCTTTTCCTGAGAAGAAACACCAGTTTGCATTTGGCCATCTATGAACAAAAGTAAGCAGGCTGAGTCCAAGCGCGTGTGTCTTTTCTGTGATCCGTGGCAGCCTGGATTTGGATTATGCCTTCGTCCAGGCCTGCTACCCACCTCCTGTGGCCCTCCTCTCTCTACCTCTCTTGATCCTCATGGTGTTCAGGGGAAGTTGCTGGCTTTTGAACTGACAGTTTGGAAAAGAAGGCAATTTTTAAAAGGCATACAGCACTTCACTGATTTAAACAACAGGCCTTGTGATCAAAATAATTCATAAAGGAAAAGATTTATGAAGTGACTTCACTAGCACACAATGCATTTTTTAAACTTTGTTTTTTAAATAAATCTGTCAGTACACAAGCCAAGTCAACACATCTGAATGCAATATCAGTGGACACACCCTGAATCCCCACTCCTATGTTCTTCCAAGGCTGCACAAGAAAATTAAAATGCTTCTTTTGGTCTTTTAAAATATTACCACTTTATTTTCAGAGTATTATATAATGGTAGGAAAGGCTGTTTTTTTTTAAAGTACTGTTTGTCCTACAGTAAAAAGACTCTTCTTAAAAATGAACTTTCCTTTTCCCAACAGTGCTTCCTTAAAAACTAAAAAAATATGTAAGTGTATATCCATATATCCATACACATACACACATACATACTGTATATAAAGAAGGCTGACTCATAGTGAATCCCTTTGGCATAAGAAAGCAGGTTCTAATCTCTCTCTATCAGGTTTGAGTGATAGTTTTGCTCAACCAGTATTGACAGGGCCGTCCTGTTTCTCAGGCTTTCCTTTCCCTCAGTTGGAAGAAGTATACAGTGCGTTTTCATATTCTCCAAGTCTACAGTTGTTTTTATATAAGAAGCAATTTGCCTGGGTCAAATCAGGTCGAATGGGATGCCTGCCCAGCTCTTGGTTTTAAAGGAAAAACATACAGAAAGACACAAAAACACAGCAGTTTCCTTCATTAAATTCCACTCTACCTGCCATGGGCTTCCAGCCACAATGGAATTTCCCACCCTGGCCTAGCATAGCGTAACTATTTTTTTAAAGGGTTTTTTCTTTTTTTCTTTTTTCCTCTCTATTCTTTTCCTCCTCTTTTCTTTTTTATTTATTAAAAATATTATGAGCCTTCTTTCAAGTGAACTTGGAGGTAAGGATTACTAAATGATGGTGTGATTTTTTTTTAAGCATTTCAAACAGAAGCTGCAAATGCCAGTGAATATTAAAGGATATTCTCTGGTAACCAATGGGTTAAGGGGAAAAAAAACCACAAACCTTTTGATAAAAGTATACATGATCAATTACAACATGATAGTTTATTTTAAATCTTAAATTACATCCTTAAAATTATGTTAGAAACAGGATTTTGTAGCAGTACTCTCCCTTTTAGATCTTGAAATGCACAGAAAAGAAGATTGCAGGAGAACCAACTGAAATGAACTAACTGAAGCCATATGATAAAAAGAGTAATTGAATACTTTTTCTTAATCTTCCTGGAAGTTATTTTTTTTTTGTTCTCCTCTAAATTTGAGTGTTTCTTGATGAAATTAGAGAATTCCACCTGGATTATGTGGACTACATAAATCAAGTACAGTCAACAAGCATTTATTAAGTGTTAGTGTTAGGAACTGTGCTAACCACTGATGTTACCACAAAGAATGGCAAAAAAAGACAACTTGAAAACAACAATAAACATCACAAATAGACAAGATAAGTTTGAGGTTATCTTAAAGGAAAGATATTAACATAAACTAGAATGAACTTCCTAAGCAAACTCATTTGGTTCGGATGCAAAATACATTCAGGATCCTAGAAACTTAGTAGATCTTGTGTATGTGTGTCTAAAACCCAACTGACCATGCCTCAGTCTATCCACAATTCACTAACTCTTTTTGAACCTCAAAATTTTGTTCCTAGACATGACCTAATTGCCACTCTTAAATCGACACGCTCAGTTTAATAAGTCACAATTTGGAGCACATATAGGTCCATACACACATGCATGCACATGTGAAATCTTTCAAGGTTTAATAGTGAAGGAAAAAAACCAAACAACACACTTCTATAGTCATTTAGAGAGAAGAGGAAGAGTTAAAAGTCTTTTTCCCAGCGGCACCCTCAATCTCTCCATGGTATTATTGGCAAAGCCATAGAGAATGAAGGAAAATAAGAATTAAGTTCCTATTATGTGCCAAGCACTGTGCTAAGTGCTTCATAAATATTATCTCATTTGATCCTCACAGCAACTCTTAGAGCTAGTGCTATTATTGCCTACCTTGTGGGAAAGTGAGACAGTCAGAAGGTCAGTGATTTGCCAAAAGTCACACAGTTTTAAGTGTCTGTAGGAAATGTTTAAACGCAGACCTTCCTAATTCTAGGTCTAGTGTTCTATCTCCTCTACCACCAAGCAGCCCCACAGGCTAGCTCCTGACCAACTAAAGCGCTCCTCTCAGTGTCTCCAAGCATTTGAATAATCTTCATTCAGACGATGGAGCCTGATTGTTATCCCTCGTCCATTTCCAGGACTTGTCCTCAGAATCTCTATTCCTCGTTAAAGTTGTTTGTTGATGCAGCCATTCCTTTAGCATCACAGAACATTCATAAACCAGAGATTAGTTCACTTTGTCTGGCTTCCAAAACCATTTGCTGCTTGAGACCATTTCATGAGCTTGTCTACTCATGTGGATAAACAAAAACTTGCCTATAATGTGAATTAGGGAAAGAGAACAGCAGTGACATGGAGCGAATATCACTGAGGGTGAAATTAGTAACAGTCACGGGTTTTATTGGTACTGTCCCTGCTTGTGTTGTTCGACACTTGCTTACCTTTAGGTAGAAGAATTTTGCTTCTTAAATGGATGTCACTTCTTCCCAGTGGTAAGTATTAAGTGACCTACCCTGAGATTTCAGAAGCAATTTCAGAGTTTCTCCTAACTCAAATAAATGTCACCAAGTCTCCTGAATATGAGCTCTGATAATTAATCTCAACATTTGAACAGTTTCCCTGAGGTCAATACTTCCTTCCATAACACCTTGTAAAACCTGGAATGTTGCACAACTATTGTGTTTGCCAATGGGCTAAATAGTTAAGAAAAATATCAGCAATGCTATGATCTTCAATAACAAAATGAGTGAACTGGAATATGAAGCAAAGTTTATAATATTTTAGGCAGGATATTAGGATAAATGCTGTAACTAGGCAACTCAGGATCAGTTAATATACAACTCCCAAGGAGAAGAACGGGATTAACATTTTTCAAGTTTAAGTAACAAAAATTGTACTGTATCAATTTGCTAATGTGTAGTTAACCATTAGAGTAAACCCAACCCTTGGAAGGCTGCTGTAGTGTCAGTGGATACATACTGAATGAATTCTTAAACCAGCATCTAAGTGGGAAATGATTCTAACAGAACAAATGATAGAATATTGTGGTAAACTAAACTAATGCTAACTGTAATACTTTGGCTTACTGGAGTTTTTTTTTAATGTACATGAAGCAATCAAAGTTAAAGAAAAAGGTGAGATAGCTGTGGACTGCAGGGGCAGAGAATTGATTTGGAATTAGGAAACATATGGTTAGGACAAAAAAAAAACCCACTCCTTTAGGTAAAGAAATGCAAAGAGTGTGACCTCTTAGGGCCAAGCTTTACAGATGATTTGGAGAAGGAAGTGAAAGAGGAAGTCTTTAATAGTATGAGGCTTTCCTGGGAAGTAAAGTTCCAACATGATAGAAAACAACTTTAGGACTGTAATATATATCAGTGAGTAGAAAGGTGGCAGTTTTACTATGGCCAAATGCAAAGTAATGCATTCATGGATAAAAAAATCCAAATGATACACACAAAATGAAATGCTTTGGGTCATGATCCAGGATAGGGACATGGGACTCATTGGAGATTATTTCCTAAGGGCATCAACTTAATGTACTGTTGTGGCCAAAAAGACAACAAAATGCTGGGCATTGTTAAGGAAAGAATTGAAAACAGAACATAAAATGCTATTAAAATAATGCGCATCTGAGCCGAGAATAGCACAAACAGTCCTTTTTCCACACCTCAAGAATTCGGTTTCTAAAATAACTAGATTAAGTCCAGACAAGGACAACTCAAATGATGAGAGGCATTTGGAGGGAAGGGGAACATCATAATGGGTCAAATTAGATTGAACTCTTCAGGTAAAAGCTGAGAGGGAGAAGGGTTAAAACATATATAATTAGGAACAGAATGGGTAAAGTGAATACAGAATTCTTCTCCAAATCCTCAAATAGTGGAATAAAGAAAACTCTGGAAACTTAAAAGAAAAATAAAAAGAAGTATTATGTCATAGAAAAATTAAAAAAAAATAAAATTTATGGGATACTTATTGTACCCCTAGAAACAATAGAGACAGAAAACACAAATGAATTCTGCCTGAAATTTGACATATTTGTGAATGAATGTAATTATATAATTAGTAAGAGAAATTACTGTTGTTTCAGCTTTATTAGATTTTTCATTAAACTTATTTGGTGATTTTTTTTTTGGTTTGTTTGTTTTGGTAAAGATACTGGAATGGTTTGCCATTTCCTTCTATAGTTCATTTTATAGATGAGGAAACTAAGGTAAACTGGGTTAAGTGACATACTCAGGGTAAGAGGCAAAAAGGGGCCCACATTCATACAGCCATTAATTGTCTTGAGTCCAGAGTTGAACTCGGGAATGTGAGTCTTCCTGATTCCAGCCCAGCACTCTATCTACTGTGCCACTTGGCTGCCCAAGAGAAGTTTGGGGTATATTTAACCATAAGTCAGATAGAATTCCCTTACTCTCTTACAATACATTCTTTGATCTCTGTCTGCATTCAAATGATGGGAGCATACTAGGATAGGAACTATGTTATTCCTAGAACATTAAAATCTTCAGGTTTCTTTACACGAGATGGACCTAAGAGGATCTAATCTAGATTCATTCAAGTCAAGTTGTCATGGAGCAAATTATTTTGTGGATTCTGGATTCATCAAAATCCAGTAATTTGAGAAAATGAAAGTGAATGTCAGCAAGGCCACCACATCCCCAATACTCTAATTTCTTTGTAATTTGTTGCTATGGTACCTTCCTGCAATTCTTTTACTTTTCTCAAAAGCTTTTCTCTGCATTTTTTTGGATAGTGCACTTATGGATTTTGCTTAAAATGCAAAATAAGTTCCATGTTCAGAATTCATAATTTTGATAGAAAACAGATATCTTGGACTCAAAATGGTAAATAGGTTATCCTAATTAGGATACACATTAGGAAGGTAATGGTTTAGACTCTTATTTTAAAAATGTAGAACCCAGAAAGTTTCTTGATTGATAAAGGGACAACAGAAGACTACCCATTTTTAGGTTATATTCCTATGAGCTATAATTTTCATAAAGAAGTGAATGAATGAAAAACTATTCATTAAACACTAATTATGTGCTAGGCATAGTTGGTGAGATGGTTCAGACTGATGGTTGAATTAACTGTGAAGGTAAGCATGGTCTTGTTCCTATAGTCAGGCCTAGATAGACTGAATTAGTGGGCTAATTTCCATACATTCAACCACCAATCAACTAGGATGGCCTCTAGAGCAGATGAAGTGAGTATAAGCAGATATATACAGTCTCAGGAACATCTCTGGTATGTCACTATTGATTGGAAGCAACTGAAATTTATTCAAAATATTGGCAGAATATTGAAGACAAGGAACAAGGTGTCACTATTGGACACTGATAACTAATGCCCCTGGTGGGTTTCACCTTCTATGTCCTCTTCTGAGGTGGAGGAGAGATTTTTGAGAAGTTAATTTCCACCAACGAGTCAGAGAACGAGGTTGAATATTATTCTGGATTTCTTTCAGAGCAAACAAGAAAAAGAGGGAAGTGAGTTGGGGGCACAGTTTGGGTGGATAATATTACGGTACAAATATACAAATTTATCCTTTTTTACAGTTTTTAGATGCTATTGTTACACAGGGGTGCAGTGATGAGCCCCTAGACTAAGATAGTAGGAATTGGAATGGAGAAAAAGAAGGAATTCAAAAGACATTTTATAGACATTCCATTTTAACAAAATAATAGAATGTTAG
The DNA here is from genome assembly GCF_027887165.1 of Monodelphis domestica. Classification (NCBI taxonomy): domain Eukaryota; kingdom Metazoa; phylum Chordata; class Mammalia; order Didelphimorphia; family Didelphidae; genus Monodelphis; species Monodelphis domestica. The sequence continues at coordinate 76,429,992 of NC_077230.1, forward strand.
AGCTGGGAGGGACTTCTAAAATCAATGATTCCAACTTACTTTCCCTGAACACAATGAAACTGAAATGGAGAGAGAAGTAACTCATGACACAACAGCAGTCGCCTCCTTTTGTATCACCTTTAGCTAAACTTTAGGAGACTTCATCTGCAGCTCCCTTTAACCTTACTAACATGCATGTATTCTTCCCTGAGTACTTGGTAGTAAGTAATGTCAAAATGACTTTCTATTTTTTTTAGAAAGTTTCTTCCTTTCTCTACCTTTGGATTCCCATCTACTCTCCAACTGATACCCCCAACCCCAAGTCTCCAAGCCAAGAAAAAAGGAAGAAAAGGAAAGAATGGAGAAAAAGAGAAACTGGCACATCCAGTCTGCTTATGTGATTACATTATTAATGCCTGTTGGCAATGATGGATTTATCTGTTACCTTCAGTTTTTACCAGCCCTCTCCATAGTTGCATACACCTAAGAATATTAAATATAAGAAATCAACTTTTTAAGGAAGTAAATGCTGAAAAGGAAGTTTGATTATTGAATTAACAGCAGTTTATCAACTCGGCCTGCCATATAGAAAGAACAATATAATAAGGACCTGATAAAATACAATTTAATAATAAAATGTATAGCCAGACTAGGGCTCAGGGTCTCATTAGCCTTTCTGTAAAGCACAACAGCATTAAAGGAGATTCTGTGGACTCCCAGTGCAGTTTCCTATACTAAAAAGAACTCAAGGTACGCTTTAGAAGGATCTTGGATGAGATCTCTGTGCATCCTACAAGGGTTTCTTATTATCCTATTTCAAACAAATACTGGTTGAATGTAATATGAGCATCAGGGAGAATACATTAATATTAAGACTTTCAGGAGACACTGGCCTTAAATTGGCACCTCGCTCTATCCTAAGACTCTCCATCTATGTGGTAATGCTACAATTAAGTCAAGTTCATCTTTACTCGTGTAGTCTGGCAGATATGGATAAGGGGTCAAGGAAAGACCTCACAAATGGTTGGTTATTCATTGTTGAAAATGTGCTTTGTTGGGTAAACAGAAGTGCTATTAAATCCCTTTGTTCACTAGTTAGATCACGGTGTCACAAAAGGATGAACTTCCACCTCACCTGAACCAGTCCTGCTGACTTTTCTTTACATCTCTATAGGCCAAAAATTGGGAATTGAGTTTTCAATTTAACTGAATTCAGAAAACGTTGACTAATGCGCAAGGCTTTGTGTCAGGTGGTCGGGGAGACACAAACATTACATGGGCGATGATGCCTGCCTTCAAGGAGCTTCTGATCGAGTAGCTATGATACACACATGAACAGAATACTATTTCAGGGAGAATGCTTTGTGAGCTCTAAGTCAATCAACCAATGGACAAGCATTTATTAAGCAACATTCGTGCCAACCATCAAACTAAATGCCTGAAATACAACCGCCAAAATGACAACGGCTCCTGACTTGGAGATTGAGGGCTAGCCTGGGAAGATAATAAGCACACAAAAATGGACCAAAGAAATAGTTTCCTTTACGGGGAAAGAATATTAGCAACTGGAGGGATCAGGCAGGGTTTCACACAGAAAATGGTGCTCAAGATCCTCAGCATTAAGGAGTCTTACAGCTAGCGGCCAGTACAAAACAGGAGATGGCAACTGTGGATCACTCAGAACAGTGCAAAGTCTATGCAGATGCTTAATGAATGGTGGTTTCCTTTCCTTCCTCCGGAAGAGATGAATTGGTTAACTATAGGGCCAAGTATGAGAGGGGAGGCGAGACTTTGCTGACTTGGTGAGGAAGAATGTTCAAAATGTAACACTTGAGTGATTAAAGGGCTCTTAGGTGGTGGGAGGGTTACACTTATCCTTGGCCCTGGGAGAAGTGGCAGCTGAACTAGATAGAGAGGGGTGGAGTGGGTAAAGAGAAAGATTTGGGGGACAGAGTGAGAGTCTTTCTACAAGCTGGAGCTAGAAAAATGTTAAAGGGCCTACCTGCAGAAGGGAGCTGTCCGTGCCTAGAGGTCTTCCAACAAAGGTGGAACATGGCTGTTATAGAAGGATTATGAGTTTACCTAGGGTTGGAATACCGGTGATCTCCCTTCCTACTTACCTCCTGAGGCAAGCCTCACAACCCTTTTGAGAAAGAAGCATTTTTTAAACCATAAATGGAAGATTTTTTTTTTTTAAACCCTACCTTCCCTCTTGGAGTCCATACTGTGTATTGGCTCCAAGGCAGAAGAGTGGTAAGGGCTAGGCAAAGGGGGTCAAGTGACTTGCCCAGGGTCACACAGCTGGGAAGTCTCCCATAAATGGAAGATTTAAGCATGAATGTATATACATATGTATGTATGTAATAATAATAATATGGATTTGTAAAGATGCCAGGTAGTAAATGGAGCCACATGGAAACCAATATACTCTCTGTGCTGGAATAGGAGTTTTCAGTATAGACCAGGCAGAGAAAAACATGCCAACAACACATGCATGGTGCAAACTATTAAATACATGCACACAGAAACAAATATACACATATATTATGTGTTATATATACATGTCTATATAAGCATAATTACATGCATGTGCATACACATATATAAATATAATTTCTTACAACAAAATTATACAATTATTTGTTTATGTTTAAATATCCATATACACAAAAATAATTCTAGATAACGCATAATTATTCATTGATAATCATTGTGCAGAGTAAAATGTGCTAGGCTTCAATATCATCTTTATCACTTAATACTTGGCTTTGGGCAAGACTCTTGGGACTTCAACTTTGTCTTTTTTTAGATCAGGGGGCTGGACAAAATGACCTCTGAGGTTCCTTCCAATTTTAATAATCCTTTAGTATTGATGATTATTAAGACTCTCCTGGCTTCTGCTGAGACATGAGAATATTATCATAGTGTCATTTATTAAAGATAATTTGGTACCTAGTCTAAGTCTGGGGAAGTATCAGGCTCCATGTTTTTATCCCCTTTTGTATGAGTTGGATGACATTCTATGGATTCTATCTGTGAGATCAGAACCACAGGCATAAGTCTTAACTGTATCTTAATTAGCTATCAACTGTTAGAGATCTTTTAGGATGTTCAATTGAGGCTGAATAATGAGTAGCCAAAAAAATCTATTTATTAACATGCCTGGCCCAGCTTGAGTCATCCCTAGTCCCAAGAGAGCCATGGAGACCAAATCATTTTATTGGTTATGATGCTGGTATAGCCAACAAACCTGATATAGTTAATAAAACATATTCTTACCTCTCCCCCCCCAAAAAAAGTCCTCTTTGTAGGTCTCCAAGGAAAGTGAGGGTCTCTAGAGAGACTTCCAACAATTTTATCAGTCTTTTAGTTGCAGGAATAAATAGAGTAGAAGAAACAAGATAGTTATCATTATGGATGCTGGGGGTCAACTTCCATATACTCACAAGAATTTGGCTACTTTCTACTCATTCTGCTCATACCTTTGGTTTGCTAACCCACTCCTGCCTCTCTTTTTCTAAGTAATGACTCTTGGGAACATGGGATTATAACAGTCAGATATCATATTTATTAGAGTTCTTTTTCTACTGGTCCTCAGATACTGGTATTTCTGTGTTGGAGTTTCCTGAAAATCAGTCAGATGCAACCTCAGGGATTGAGGTACCAGCAGAACTCATAAGAAGTCTCTACTTACCCAGAACCTATTGTTTACATGAAATCTCAAATCTAGGAATAAACCCTATATTCTGGGGGCTCCAACACTGGTCCTGCCCTCTCTTGTATATTCCATGGAATCTCAAAACCAATAACACCACTTCCACAGAATCATATTAATAATTTTCTCTGCTTTTATATAGTCACCCCAAAACAAAAACTAACCCTTTGTCCACCAAACACTCTACTGTCCATCACAGATACCTCAGAGTTACATCTCATATTATCATGTCAAAATGGCTGATCACCAGCATCCAAGGAATCACACATCCTTTAAAAGAGCATTTTAACAGTATGCCTAGCATAGATGGGAAGATGTCTGCTTGGGCTCCCTCCTCCTTTCTCACTCATCTATCTAGAATTCCACCCAGGTGGTCTTAGATTCTGACAAAGGTAACTTTTAGTAATGATAAATAAATACATGATTAGGTGATTACTTCATACCTTTAGGGAGGACTGCTAGGGTGTTTACTTCCCTCTAGTGAGAATGCAGTGCTAGAGAAAGACATCATTAAAGAGGTATCATCTGAGCTGGGTCTTAAAGAATGGGGCAGGATTCCAATAGCTATTGGGTCATTTAAGAACTAAACTCCTTTTAAAATCACCCTAGATAATATAAAATATTTAGGAATCTGTTTGCCAAGACAAACACAGGAATTATATAAACACAACTATAAAGCACTCTCCACACAATTAAAATTAGCTCTAAATAACTGGAAAAACATTGATTGCTCATGGTTAGGACGAGTTAACATAGTAAAAATGAAAATCCTACCCAAATTAATTGACTTATTCAGTGCCATACCTATCAAACTACCAAGAAACTTTTTTAGTGAATTAAAAAAAATTAACAAAGTTCATATGGAAAAAAAAAAGATCAAGAATATCAAGGGAAATAATGAAAAAATAAATGAAGGATGGAGGCCTGGCAGTACCAGATCTTAAACTGTACTACAAAGCAGTGATCATCAAAACAATATGGTACTGGCTAAGAGACAGAAGGGAGGATCAGTGGAATAGACTTGGGGTAAATGACCTCAGCAAGACAGAATATGATAAACCAAAAGATCCTAGCTTTGGGGGCAAAAACCTACTATTTGAGAGAAACTGCTAGGAAAACTTGAAAACAGTATGGAAGAGATTAGGTTTAGACCAACATCTCACATCCTACACCAAGATAAATTCAGAATGGGTGAATGACTTAAATATAAAGAAGGAAACTATAAGTAAATTAGGTGAATATAGAATAGTATCCTTGTCAGATCTATGGGAAAGGAACGATTTTAAGACCAAATGAGAGATAGAGAATATTAAAAAATTTAAAATGAATAATTTTGATTACATTAAATTAAAAAGGTCTTGTACAAACAAAACCAAATGCAACCCAAATTAGAAGGGGAGCAACAAACTGGGGGAAAAGCTTCATAACAAAAATCTCTGACAAAGGTCTAATTACTCAAATTTATAAGAAGCTAAATCAATTGTACAAAATATCAAGCCATTCCCCAACTGATAAATGGGCAAGGGACATGAATAGGCAATTTTCAGACAAAGAAATCAAAACTATCAATAAGCACAAGAAAAAGTGTTCTAAATCTCTTATAATTAGAGAAATGCAAATCAAAACAACTTTGAGGTACCACCTCACACCTAGCAAATTGCCTAACATAACAGCAAAGGAAAGTAATAAATATTGGAGGTGATGTGGCAAAATTGGGACATTAATGCATTGCTGGTGGAGTTGTGAATTGTTCCAACCATTAAGGAGGGCAATTTGGAACTATACCCAAAGAAGCTTTAAAAGACTGCCTGCCCTTTGATCCAGCCATAGCACTGCTGGTTTTATACCCCAAAGAGATAATTAGAAAAAAAGACTTGTACAAAAATATTTATAGTCTCACTCTTAGTGATGGAAAAAAATTGGAAAATGAGGAGATGCCCTTTGATTAGGGAATGGCTGGACAAATGTAGTATCTGTGGTATCTGTTGGTGATGGAATACTATTGTGTTAAAAGGAATAATAAACTGGAGGAATTCCATGTGAACTGGAATGAGCTCCAGGAATTGATGCAGAGTGAGAGGAGCAGAACCAGGAAAACATTGTACACAGACTGATACACTGTGGCCCAATTGAATGTAATGGGTTTCTCTATTAGTAGCAATGTAATGATCCAGGACAATTCTGAGAGATTTATGAGAAAGAACACAATCCACATTCAGAGGAAAATCTGTGGGAGTAGAAACACAGAAGAAAAACAACTGCTTGATTCCATGGGTGGATGGGGATATAATTGGGAATGTAGATTCTAAAAGATCACCCTAGTGCAAATATTAATAATATGGAAATAGGTCTTGATAAATGACATATGTAAAACCCAGTGGAATTGCTCGTTGGCTACTGGAGGGGAGTGGGAGGAAGGGAGGGAAAGAAAATGAATCATGTAACCATGGAAAAATATTCTAAATTAATTAATTTTTTTTTTAAAGAACGAAGCTCCTTGAAGAGACAATATATTTTAAATTTTGTCTTGGTGATACAAGCATGCAATAAAATGCTTTGCATATACTAGGCAGTTTGCTGTTGAAATGAATTTGAAAAGAGGATATTTTCAAAAAGATGAATTCCCCTATATGTGCTATTTATACTACCTGAGAACAGATCTAGAAAATCCAGATTTTCTTTTTGCATCCCCACAAATCAGTACAGTACTTGACACAGAGTTAGGTAAGCACTTAAATTCTTTTTTTGTTTATTTGCTCAATTATTCATGAGAAACAATGTGGCTGGGTCAGGTAGATGGTTCAATAGATAGAGAGCCAGACCTGGAAATGCGAAGTCCTAAGTTCAAGGTTGTCTTCAGATACTTCCTAGCTCTGTGATGCTGGGCAAATCATTTGACCTCAATTGTCTATCCCTTACTGCTATTCTGCCTTGAACTGATATTTAGAATCAATTCTAAGACAGAAGTTATCGGTTTAAAAAAAAAGAAACAATGTGGTTAAAAGGACAGTGACAGTGCAGAATGTTCTGTGTGACATTAAGTAATAACAATTTGGTTTAAGTGGAGAAAAATACCGTGGGAAATGAAAAGAGATAAGGCAGACAGGTAGAGTGGGGTTCATTTCTCGAGGACCTTGGATATTGGAATCAGGAGTTTGTATCATATTCTGTAGTCAGCAGGAAGCCAGTGTAGACAACAGGAAGAATTTTGGGAAGAAAAGTAACATGACTGGATCCATGTATAAGGAAGATAAACCTGGTAGTGATGTAAAGAGTAAATGAGAGAGAGAGAGAGAGAGAGAGAGAGAGAGAGAGAGAGAGAGAGAGAGAGAGAGAGAGAGAGAGACAGACAGAGAGACAGAGACAGAGACAGAGACAGAGAGGAAGGGAGGGGGAGGGGGAGAGATTCTGATCTCTCTCAGGAGAGGGAAGTTAGGAAGTTATTGCAATACTTCCAGTAGGTGGTAAATAGGACTTGAACTACACTGGCAGTAGTGGGAACTGAAGGATGGGGTAGATGCAAAAGTCATTAAGGTATTAAGTTAGTTAGAACCAACAGAACTTGGCAACTGCTCTGATATGGGGAGGGGGGAAGGAAAAGGCAGGAGTGAGATATAGTACAAAGATTTGGAGTAAAGATGATGAGTTGAGAGAAATATAGATGCCTGAGAAATTACTCTGTTATTGGCATAACTGGAATATTTTTCACAACACAAAGGATATATACATACACAGAGCAAACTTTGAATTAATCTATATAATTTATTAAAAATCCAAATAAGCTACAATAGAAGGACTGTGAATTATTTCTCTAGGAGTCTCAATTTTTTTTGCATTTTCAATAGGTATTGCATATATTATTTGAAAAGATCTATAGACACTTCAGTTCTAATGTCCCTGCCTGCTGTGAAGCACAGATACTCATTGGGAAAGAGCTAAAGAGTCCGTTCTATACAAGAGCCATGTTCAGCTAAGCCCCAACAACTTATGCTTTAGGGTGGGTAGGGAATTTATTTATTTTTTTATTTAGTCCCACCACAACTATGCTGCAAGCATTTAGTTCAGCAGTGTTTCCAAGGTTAAGACTTAAGGGATGTTGGTTAAACATACAAACTCTGGAAAAGGGGCTAAGCTAGTGCAGAAGAAGTGAGGCTGTTCCAAACCAAAGTAAATTAGATTTATGAGATATGTTTGAGATGGCTAGATTACAAATATGTAACATTTTTATTATTGGGGAGTCTCCTTGGTAAAGACAATGAACATATTTCCAAAATAAAAGCAGGTGTCAGCAATTGTCACTTGGGGGATATGTTTGGCTTGGACCTGACTACTAGATCTGGGTGCAGGTACAATGATTATTCACCTCTGCATTTGCTATTGACCAAAATCAAATTCAAAGGGAGGGAGAAATCAGAAAACTAGAAACTCATTACTTTCCCCCATTTTCTGAGTGCTTTGTAATAGCTTTTATTTATTCCAACTTGGTACCCTGTGAAGTTGGTGAAGAGACAGGCATTATTATCCTCACTTTATTGAGAAGACACAAGAGGTGAAGTGATTAGTACAGTCATAGTGAGAATGTGCCCAGGATGCAAATTTATTAATTCCTGAGCAACAAATGCCTTTCTTCTTCTCTTTCTCTCCTCTCCTCTCCTCTCCTCTCCTCTCCTCTCCTCTCCTCTCCTCTCCTCTCCTCTCCTCTCCTCTCCTCTCCCCTCTCTGTGTCTCTCCCTTTCTCCCCTTTGCTCCCCCACAAGTTTTGTTTTAATGTGTTTCTTTGAACTTAAAGTGAAATTTTCAGATTAAATATGAATCAGGTTCTTCTCTTATCAATTTAATTCAAGTCTATTTAATTTAGTTCAACACATACACAAATAAACATTTTCTAATTAGTAGTGATTAAAAAAGAAGTAAAAAACTAGGGTCTCTACTCTCAGGAAGCTTAAAATCTAGTTAAGAGAGAGAAGATTAAGCACACAAACACAGGACTTCTTACAGTACAGGCAATAAGTAAGATTATACATCTTTAATTACTTTTCTGTGGGGCTGGAGGTAGGGAATGAGAATATATATTAAATATGATTCATGAAAATGGCTGCCTTACTCACAGATAACCTACTATGATTTACAGAAAGCAAGGCACTATAATTGTAGTCCTGGCCCCGGAGTCAGAAATCGTGGCTTTAAATCCTCCCTCAAATATTTGCACACTGTGACTTCCTTCTCTAGGCCTCAAGACTCCTTATCTTTATTTTATTTTTAAAACTCCTTCCCTCCGTCTTAGAAACAATATTATGTATTGCTTCTAAGGTAGAAGACTGGTAGGGGTTAGGTAATGGGGGTTAAATGACTTGCCCAAGGCCACAATGCTAGTAAGTATCTGAGGCCAGCTTTCAACTCAGGATCTCCTTTCTTTAGGCCTGTCTCTCAATTCACAGAGCTACCTACTGTAGGCTTCTCCCCAAGCCATCTCCTTATCTTTAAGTTTTGATTCATAATATTTGTATTACCTATATTACAGGATTATTGTGAAGAAAGCACTTTGTAAACCCTAACACCACACACAAAGTCAGTTACTATTGTTGTTATTATACACAAGGCATTCCACATAAAGGAATTCAAGAAAGGCTACAAATTCTTTCATTCTAACATAACTTATTTATACAACACTTACAAATTTTAGCAGAAATAATAGGCTATATTCAGAAATCTTTGCTGGAATAACATTTGTTGTAATGAGACTTGACCTGAATTATCTTAGAGTTTGTATAAATAAAGGTAGATGAATGAACAGTACATAGGACACATCAAAGCAACCTGCTAAAAAGATTAGTCGAAACAGATTTTCTCATTTTACTTATTTTTTTTAACATAATGATCACATTTAAAGTAGTGTATTATCTCTAAATAATTTCATCATGTTATGAAGTAATTATATTAATCAACTACCTCTTTAAAGCCCCACATGTATTGGTCGCCATCTTTAATGTGAAGGCATCATGGCAAAAGTACTGTAAGACTATAGTTGGATTTAGGGAAAAAAGTGATTATTTAGAATATGGAGGAAGCAATATGGGAAAGTACTATTCTTTTTTTTTAAAAACCTTTACCTTCCATCTTAGAATCTAGATTGGTTCTAAGGCAGAAGAGTGGTAAGGGCTGGGCAATGGGGGTCAAGTGACATGCCCAGGGTCACACAGTTAGAAAGTATCTGGGGCCAAAATTGAATCAGAACCTCCCATCTTTGGGTCTGACTTTCAATCTACTGAACCACCCAGCTGCCCCCAGAAACTACTATTCTTGATCATATTCTGACCAATAATCAGGAAGTAGATGTAGTAACTTTAAAAAGAGTCTTGGATTTGGAGTCTCGATTCTAATCTTCCCTTGCCAACTGTGAAATCTTAGATAAATCTCTTGATCTTTCGGGGTCTGATTTTAATGTGTAAAATAAAAAAGAAATGACTAGCCTATCACTTGGGTTCCTTCTAACTCTTAACTGCTATAATTTTAAGATGACTTCATTTGAAGGAAAATGATAAAAACTATGAAAGAAAGTGGCATCTTCAAATTAGGCATTTTTGAGTTAGAGAGAATAGACTTCTAAGAGTTCACAGAAAAGATCCTATGGCCTAAAATGCTATAAAGGAAATCATCGCAATAAAGATCGAATGTTCTCACAAATGAAATTATGATCATTAAAACAAAAATTATTTCAATGGTAAAATAAAGATGTCAAAGGAAACTTTTGTGATTATAATTAACAAACTCAGATTTTAAGGGACATGTAGAAAACATGGAAGCAAGGAAATGACAATTAAGAATGGCTATGAAAGTCTTATGGATTAATATAGGTAACAGTATTATGAAAGGAGCCTTGGATTTGCAAAGAAGGCTAAGTCAAAGAATGTGTGTGTATGTGTGTGTGTGTGTGTGTGTGTGTGTGTGTGTGTGTTTATGAGGGTACAACAGAAAGATCAAAGAAAGAAGACCTCTAGTTGGGGGTAGATAGGATAATAAGGGGCATTACTTATTAACTCCTCTTTTGTTTCTGTCTTCTCTGCCAAAGAGGGGATCGTCCAACAGTGAAGTATAGCACATAAAGGTCAATGGGCTTGAAACCTAAGATAATTGAGAAGATGGCAAGAGAAAACCAAATTGCCCTCAATTAGTTCAAGTCACCAGGCTTGGAGAATCCATACACCTTTACTGAAAGAACATGAGAATGAGATTGCTGAGTCACTATCAATAGTCTGAACAGTCTAGAAGATGAACAAATGTCTCAATTACCAAAAAGGGGAGGAAAAAAAGTGAATACTTCATTTAAGACCATGACTTGAATTTAATTGTTGGAAAATACTAGAACACAAGATAAAAGGATAATTCCTGAGCAAGGACTAAGGTATATGTTCTACTACAAGATGGTATGGCTTGATCATGTTAAAATTACTTCATCTCCTTGGGTGACAGCTTTACTAGAAGGGCAGAACAAGACAGAACACAGATATAATACCCCTAAACTTTGCCAAAGTCTCTCATGTTATCCTTTTGGATAATATAAAGAGAGAGAAGCTAGATCTTAGCACTTTTAAGTAGAATGAGAATGAGTTGAAAACCAACACTCAAAAAGTGGTGACTAAATGACTCAGTGGAAACTCTGAAGGGGGTTCCTAGTGAGTAACAGAAGGGTCTGTGCTTGTTCTGTTTTTCTCAATATTTTTTTCTTGTGACTCAAATGATAGCATAAATAGAATGTTTGGCAAATTGGTAGATGACACCAACTTGGGAATAACTATTAACCAGATGGATAATGGAAGTAGGATTCAAGTAATATAATAGGATGGAATACAATAGTGATGACTCTTAAAAGTTCTACATTTTGCTTTAAAAATGAATAGCATGAATATAGGACTAGGGGGATATTGTATTTTCTATGGTTGTTCAATTATTTTTCAATCATGTCAGACTCTTTGTGACTGGTTTTGCGGTTTTCCTAAGATTTTGAAATGATTTGCCATTTCCTTCTATAGATAATATTACAGATGAGGAAACTGAGGTAAACAGAGTTAAGAGACTTGCCCAGGGTCACACAGCCTGTAAGGCTGGCTCAGAAAGATGACTCTTCCTGACTTCAGACCCAACACTTTATCCACTACATTACCTTGTTGCCCCATAGAAGAAACCAGTTTACATGGAAAAAAGTTCTGGAGGTTTTAGTGTAGTACAATAATAGCTAATAGATAACATTTATGAAATGTTTATAATGTTCCAGGTGCTGTGCTAAGTGCTTTGCAATTTTTATCTCATTTGGTCCTCACAACAATCCTGGGGCATAGGTGCTGCTATTATCTCCATTTAACGAATGGGGAAAACGTGAAAAATAGAGGTTAAGTGACTCGCCCAAGGTTGCGTAGCTAGTAAGTGTCTCAGGCCAGATTTGTTAGCTGTCCAAGTTCAATATGTGATGTCAGACTGTGTTAATATTAACAAAATGCCTCAGAAATGGGAGATGATAACCCCTTTGGTTACGCCAAATTGTGAGTATTCTGCTCAATTCTGGATGTGGAGCATTGTCAACATGAGCATGTAGAAATGGGCAATGAAACCATAGAGGAAGATATGAGGAAACCTGGGATTTGGGGCCTTAAGAGATTTAGTGGCAATAGAAGAGTTATTCATGTTTCTGAAGGAATGTCATCTAGAAGAAGGATTAGAGGAGTTCTACAGAGCTGAATTAGAACCAATGGGTGAAAGATGCAGAAAGGCAGAAATCCACTTCAGATAAGAAAAAAAGCTCTCTAAATACTCAATACTGTCTAAAAGCTAAATTAGTGATATGGGAAAGTTGTGAGCGTTCCATCACTGGTTTTCTTTCAGGGGAAGCTTAATAACCAGATGCTAGGGGAAGCTGTAGAGAAAAATCTCTTGAAACCATTCTTAACCAAAAGATTTTTTTAAATGTAATACTCTTCCCCTCTCATTATAGACCAGCAAATTCCTGAATTTTGGGGTCAAGAATGGATTGGATTAAATAATCTTTAAGGTCACTTCAGCTCCAAGATTTTATGATTCTATGAAATGAATTATTAAATACAAGAATACCCTATAAGAAAAAATATTTTAGTAAAGTAACCCCAAGTTTGCCTTTTCTGTGTTTATTCAATTTTAAAATTAAGAAAAATCCATAAAGATACAATAAGCAGAGTGAAAGGTATAAGGAAAACTAGGAAAAGAAAAATCTTTTTAATACAATTTATATTGCTACCTACTGAAAAATGTGGTGAGTTTAGGCAGAGTGTGGGAATTTGTAGCACTAACTTTACCATATATCTGTTTGTCTGGTTTCTGAAAACCCTAAATGAATCCCACAAGCTCCTCTCAACTGTGCCATGGTATTCTCACACATCTGAGTGAAGAATCCAGTACTCAGTAGAAACTTTGCTTGTACAATGTCTATCTGAAGCTTTTCATATAGTACCTTGTCTCAGTTTCCTGAAGAAAACTGGATAGAAATTAATTTTCTTTAAAAAATGGATTTATTCCAACTGGAATACTAGATTAAAAATAATAGTTAAATGGTTCATGGCAGTTTTCTATTTGATTTTTCATTTTCCCTAAAAGATGAAGAAAAAATATACCAAATGAAAATGCAGAACCCATTCCTTCCTATAAAGGGCATTCTCACGTAAACAGGAAGCTTATTAACTGAGCTTTTCTTGGATTCCTGGCAGAGCCTGGTTTTATTTCAGTAGCAACACCTATTAAAGAGAGGATTCTTTCTGTGGGAAGAGTCAGAGTGCTGGAAATTGCTCAGTACAAATCAGGTGCCAGCTGGGAAAGAGTGAGCTGACTGGTGCATTTGCTCCAGGGTAAGAAGGTGTCTCGGGTGCCATGTTACCAGGTTATCAACTTCCACCCACCATGCCTGACAACTGTAGCACCAACAAGAGTGAATGCTGTCCTGCTAAGGCCTTGAGTATAATTCCTTCTCAACACAAAATGTAATCTCGATGAATCAGGCGTAAATCTAGAAACGCCAGAGAAACAATTATATGCTCCTCTTTCACACATAAACACAGACACACCCCTTTTGAGGAATTTGCTAACATAGACTATGGAATATTTTAAATGATTTCTCTCTTTCCTCTTTCAATTTTTCCATTTCTCTCTTTCCGATGTCAGCTCAAATCATCAAAGCAAGTGAAAAGAAGCACTACGCTCACTTCCCCCACCTATCCAGCTCTGGCTCTTCTCTATATTATTCCTTGCAGGGGTGACAGTTTTCTACTTAATCCTTAGTTATTTGGTATAGGTTGTATGTGTAAGAGGGGCAGGTGGAGGATAGAACAGAGTAGTGACACAGGTGGGACTTCTTTGTAATTTAATTTATGTGGCTTTAGCTACCCTAAGGGGTGAATAAGGATTAATTCCTATTTGGCAATTTACAGTGTGTAAAACGCCTTGAGCTCCTTAGAGGAAAGTGCTATGTAAATGTAAAATAATAATTATAATAATAATAACCTCAACTATTTAACTGATCAGTGAATTAGCCAGAAGCTTTAGGCTGCTAAGGGACAAGGCAGAACCATCATAAGAAATACTTTATACTAGTGTTTCTCCTAACTTTAAAGTGAAACAAAGGTGGAAATGAAAAAAAATTCTGTATTCTCTACTGATTTATGAGATACTGCTAATAAATCAAATACATAAAAGCTAGAACTGAAGGGGAAAAAGTCACCTTCTTAACTCACCCTCATCACGGCATCACTTAATTTACACAGAGTAGTGAGTGTATTATAGCAAACAGAACTGTACCTGGAGTCCAGCCCCAGAGTAGTCCACCACGGTGGGCCTCAGTCCTCTCCAATATTAAGTGAGGGCATTCAATCAGACTTCCTCTGAGGTCACTTCTAGTTCTGATGTCAAATGAACACGTCACTTGGGTGACATACGATTTATCATTATGTTGTGAGATAAACTTTTTAGTAGGGACACTTATTTCTAAGATCATTCTTGGTGCTGACTGCATTCCAATGGGGTTTTTAATTTTGAAATCCACAACTAAATCAATCCACATTCTATTGCATAGACTGGGATAAGACCCCAAGTGGGAACATTAGAAAACTAAGAATCCATGGAGTTGGAATCCTTTTCTGTTCACGAGGCCATACTTAGAAGACACGGTGAATCAATGACTAGCCTGGCCTAATTCTGATGTCTTTCCGTGCTCTTTAATTATTTGTTTATATGATTTCTATGACCTCAAGGCATTCAAAGAACCAAAGCAAGGCCTCTAGCATGTTGAACAGATCATCTATGGAATGCTGCATGCAAGAATCAATTAAAATAAGAAGATGATGTGCAGGTGTTGTAATCTGTCCTGATGGAAGGAACGGAAACATTAATGAATTAATGGATTCATATAAAACTACAAGGTTGTAGTTCACCAAAAAGCTCACAGTTAAGTCAAGTCAATAAGCATTTATTAAGAACCTAATATGTGCTAAGCACTATAATAAGCACTTGGGGCATGAAGAAGGGCAAGATAAACAATTATGGAGAAACAAGAACTATACAGGATAAATTGGAGATAATCAACAGAAGAAGGACATTAGAATTGAGAAGTTTCAAAAGGAATATCCTGTTGGACATGAGCTTTTATCTAGGGCCTAAAGGGAACCAGGGAAGCCCAAGGAAGAGATAAGGAGGGAGAGAATTCCAGGCACTGGAGACAGCAATACAGAAAATGCCTTGAGGCAGGAGATGAAGTGTCTTATGTGGGGAATGGGAAGGAAATCAGTGTTCCTGGGTCACAGAGAGGGTGTGTCTGTGTGTACATGCACATACATAAGAACAAAAAAATAGGCAATAGCCATGTTATGAAGGGCTGTACATTTCTGTACTAAAAAAGGTTAACTCCTTGTTTTTCCCACAAAATTCACAAAACAAACATAAATTAAAATAGGCTTTGTTTATTTCCTCATTTTTCAAAATATTTTCTTGGAAAATTAGTCAGAAGAGTCCCCTTTGTGCAAACTTAATCAAGATACAGTAAGGATTCTAAGTGTAGTTATTTTAAAGTATAAAAAACTATCCATTGCCACTGAAGGAATTAAGAGTTTGAATGCAGATTGAAACATACCATTCTCTTTTTTATTTCCACTATAAACTTTTCACTAATGTAAGTAATATGTATCTTCTTTCGCAATGTGATGAACATATTAATATGTATTACATGATAACACCTGAACAACCTATATCATAATACCTGCCATCTTGAGGAGAAAAGAAGAGTGAAAGGGAGGGAGAGAACATGGACCAAAAAATGTCAGAAAGTGATTATTTAAAATTAATCATGTAATCTAGAAAAAAATGTAATCTAGAAAAAAAATAAAGTGTATATACACACAAAAACACACATGCATGTATAGACTATGTCTCAGTGTAAAGATTTTTTTTAACCCCATACAACAATGTTTGCCATTCAGCACTTTGAAAAGGAATGAAATAGAAGGGAAGGCCATTTCTGAATGTAAAATATTTTGCATAGGCTTCACCTATGAACTGAAACAATATGTGAAAAATTCTAACCTCAAGAATTCACTTTTTCACTAAAATCTGAATGAGAACAGGTGTGGAGAAGGAGGAATGAGTAGCAAGTAATAATCAAATTGATGAAACTCAAAGAATATTGCAAAATTTGATGATAATTTTCATGCTACCCCTGTGAGAAAGAGAAGCTACCTACCAAAAGATAATAAAATAATAAGTGTAGCATTCATTACCTCAGAAAAACTACCAAACAGTAAAAGAACATAATAGGGAACAGTCAATGACAAGTCAAAGAACCCAAGAAAATCAAGTTTGTTAGTAGTTATGAGAAAGTGGTAAGCTTTATAAATTGATTTGCATTTGAAGAAAGTTGGCACAATATAAGATTGAGGACACTGCAAATTGTATCAGATGTGATTTATATAGAAAAACACCTAGAACAATGTTTAATAAACCCCTAAATGTTAAGTTTCAAATCCATGTATTCTTTCCTACATAGATTTGTGGTTTCACCTTAAGCTGTGAAGAGGGAAGAAGCTATAGACTACCATCTATGATAAATTGTGTATCTTTAGGGATCACTGGTAAAGAGAAAATTCAAGTAGGTACTGACAGTTGGAAGTTCTATTTTAAAAGATGAAAAGTCTTCTTCTGATTTTTCCCTTCTTCATCCAGAGACAGAACTATCCTCAAAGCCCTGATCTTCCAACCAAATTGGACTTTCTTGTCCTTGTACCACATACCCAGCTGTTCTCATCAAAGTGGAAAAACTGACAGCATTGTCTGAAAGACACAGCTTAGGATAATTGCTCCTTGTAGTTCCCCTGTCAACGAATATTACTGTATTCTTATCACGGATAAGGTTACCATTCTCTCCATCCCTCTTCCCCCCACATCCCATTCCTACACACATAGACACTAGATGCTGAGTAGATTTCTTTTCCTCTAATGAACTAAACCAAATGTGGGGAATCTCTTCTGTGAACTTTGGTTTACAATTCCAAAGTTTTTGTCTTCAAACCTTTGACAGAAAGAGGAATGCACATCAAAACAGTTCAGAGGCTTTACCTCACATCCCTCAAATCGGCAAAGATAGAGAATTAACTTATTTGGGGGGGTCATGCTTTATGGAGACACTGTGACTAACACTTACTGTTAGTGGAGATGAGAAATGGTTCAATTATCCAGGAAAGCAATTTGGAATCATGTTAAAAATTGTCCATATCTTCTGACTTAAAAATTTCAGTGCTTGGTATCTGCCCAGAGGAGGTCAAAGACAGGAATAAATGTCCCAGGCACAACAAAAGATTCAAAGTAGCTTTTTTATGGTGGTAAAGAACTGGAAACAAAGTAGATGCCCACTGTTTGGGGAATGGTTAAGTAAATGGTGGTATATGAATGCAATGGAATATTGCTGTATTATGAGAAATGGGAAAAATGTGAATAATCTATTTTGTTTTTTCTCTTATCAGTAATTTGGAGAACTCTTTTTGTGGCTTTTGGGTTACAATTCTTTGGAGAAATGATTGTGCAACTTGAAGACCATTTATTATTCATCAGGAAATAGCTATCTGAATGAAGTCCTTATACATCTTGCATTTAAACTCTTATTAGAAATATTTGATACATTTTTTCTAATTATCAGCTTCTCTTCTTACCTTTGCTGTAGTGATTTGATCATGTAAAGTCTTTCCAATTTCACATAACTGAATTTGTCATTTTTGTCTTTTGTGATCCCCTTTATTCCTTATTGGGTTAAGAATTCTCTCTCTACCCAGAGTTATGAAAAATAAATAATTTTATTTCCATCATTTTTATTGACATGATATTTGATCCATCAGTTTTGATAATATTATGGCATATAGTTAAAGGGGGACTTGTTTAAAAGGAAAATTTTAAGTATAAGAATGAGCCAGCCTGGTGGCATAGTGGAGAGAGATACGTCTGGAGTCAGGAAGTTGTTCAATCATCTTTCAATCACGTTCAACTCTTTGTGATCCTAGTTGGGGTTTTCCTGGCAGAGATACTAGAGTAATTTGCCATTTCTTTCTCCAGTTCATTTTACAAATGAAAAAACTGAGGCCAACAAGGTTAAGTGACTTGCCCGAGATCAGAGAGCTAGTAAGTGTTTGAGATCAGATTTGAATTAAGGAAGATGAATTTTCTTGACTGAAGACCTGTCACTCTATCCGCTATACCACCTTGTTGGCCCCTGGAGTCAAAAGATTAAATTTAAATATAAGCTCAGATACTTATTAGATATGGAACATTGGCCAAGGTATTTTACTAACCTCCGTCTACCTCAGTTTCCTCATCTATAAAACAGAGACAATGATATCACCTACTTCCCACAGTTCTTATAAGAATAAAATGAGAATATTATTAAGTACTTTACAAACCTTAAAATGCTATATGAATGCTAGTTATTATTCCAATCACTTTCAAGGCATTTATAGATGGAATGACTGCATGTATGGATGATGTGATAGGCTTTTTTTCAAGGTGCCACTCAAATCCTACCTCCTGAATACATCCCTCATTTCAGTGATTATTCTCCCCTCTGACCTAATAAAGTCACTGAATGTAAAGTTGGAAAGGGTCTCAGAGATCATACTGTGTAACCCTACATTTTATACATGAAAAAAAAGAGTCCTTTGTAGAAATTTTCTAGCTCAGCAACCCTGGGCAAGTTACTTTGCTTTGTCTGCTTTCATTTTCTCAACTGTAAAAGTGACATTAATAATAACACCAACCTTACAAGGTTGTTGTGAAGATCAAATGAGATAATATTTGTAAAAAAGTCTTATCATAGTGCTTGGCACAGACTAGGAACTTAATAAATGTTTATTTCCTTCTCCCTCTTCAGAGCCCACATTAGAACCCAGAACTTTTAGTTTCATAAGAGTAATTTACATTCTTCTCCATCGGAATGATATTCATTATCTTTAACACTCATTTGACACTTGATAAATGTTATCATATATTGCACATATAAGAGCCTTTAGAAGTTCTCATGGGTAGGGACTATACTGGATCCCTATTTGTGCCCCTAGCATGTAACACAATGCTCTTAGTACAATATGCACCCCACAAATGTTTCTTGACAATAATCAATCAGTTGATTCATTGGTTATTTCTACTGACATTACCAGAAATGTGTTTCAAATAAACAGAACAATATGGTTTTCTGAAACCTATGTATTTCTATATTTCATTTCATAACCAAACATTTGGAGAGTTGTAAGGATGTTTGTTTTGAGTGAAAAACTTAAGACATTTGATTTATTTTAGTGGACATTCTCTACTCCATAGATATTGAGAAGTTAATGCCATTTTACATTTTTATTTTTTAAAAATGATTTTATTTTTAACTCAACCAACATCAAATGAGCATTTCCATATAAATATCAGAACAAAAAATGTGCCTTGTTCTTGAAACCACAGATCAGCTTTACTTATCTCTGATTCTTTCTGGTTTTTCTTTTGGTTTCTTTTCTGTGCTTTTTTAAAAAGATGATTCCAAACTCTTTCTTCCTTTTTTTTTTACTATCCTATTCTTATTCTTGTTTTCCTCTCATTTTGTGAAGAGGGCTAGAAGAAGCACCAAAGCTCCAGTAACAAATATGTATATTCAAGCAAAATCAATTTTAGAAAGCATTCTTTAACACTGGAAATTGTGGTTGGTCATTGCACTGATCAGAGCTCCCAAATCTTTTAAAGCTTTGTAAAATTTACATAATTGTAAGTGTATAGATTATTCTCTTGCTTCTAATCATCTCACTCTATATTAGTTCATATGAGTCTTCTCGATTTTCTTTGAAACAATCCTTTTCATCATTTCTTATGGAGAAAAAGTATTCCGTTAAATACATATAACATAACTTATTAAGCCATTCCCTAATTGATGAGCAGATACTTCTTTTCCAATTTGGAGCACTATAAAAAGAAATGATATTAATATATTTGTACAAATTGGCCCCTTTCCTCATTATTTGATCTCCTATTGACTTTTAAGTTGTATCTTTGGGTCAAAAGGGATTTTAAAAAACTTTTGTGCATAGTTCCAAATTGTTTTCCAGAATGATTGCACCTATTCATAGCTTCACCAATAGAGCATTAGTGTCTCTGTTTTCCTATAGCCCTAACATTGTCATTTCTCTTCTTTTGATTTTTTATGCTAATCTAATGGATATGAGTTAGAAATCTCAGAATTGCTTTGATTTTAGTTCTTTAATTACCCGTGGTTTAGAGAACATTTTCATATGGTTGTTGCTAGTTTGAATTTCTTCCTTTGAAACTGCCTGTTCATATTCTCTGACCATTTGTCTTTTGGAAAATATGACATTCCACTTCAACTATCTGCTTCTATGTCTGTTCTTTGAAAATTTTAACTTCTTTCTATTTTTTTACTCTTTCCTCTTTACTCATTTTAAAAAAATCATTATCCATAACCATTGAAGAAGAGTTCCTGTCTCAAGAAGCTTATGTTTCAAAGTGAATTTGCATGCTATTTCTCCTTCAATTTGAGTATATGTGTTTTTTTAAGCCTGACAGATTTTGAAGTACTTTAAAAAAGGAAGATAATCTGACTTTAAAAAAATAATTTTCCTTCTGCACAATACTTTGTAATAGACACATAATAGAATCAACTTAAAAGCAGAAAAGTTTTGGTTGTTGTTATTCTTTTCAAATTGGCAAAACTCAGTGGTGTTTTCCCACATGTTTAGATTGACTCTAAAATCAACAAAGACATCTTATAAAAAGACAAACACTTTTCACTAGTTCCTTGGCATCATCATCTAATGTAGGGATAGCTCTGAGAACAGTGTTTTTAAAATTTTAATTTTAAAAATTAATGTGCTCATATAAGTCTTGTAAAAGTTAAGCATCTCTCTTGATTTGAGAAATGGCATACTTGGGTTAAGGGGCTTGTTAAACCCAAGAATATATACATGGCAAATGAGGCTCTGAGTCATTCTCACTCCCAACTTAAATGTATTTACATTTAAACTGTCAGAACAATAAGTTATTATCTTATTCTTGAGATTCTAGGTGAGGTTTCTCACATGATTTAAAATGTGACCTCTATGAAATTTTAAAGAAAGAATGGAATCAGCAATGATCATATATATATAGTTTATAAGAACAAATGACACTTAATAGAACAGTCTACAAAATTGAAAGAGACTCTAGGTGACATCTACAACAATGCCTAAGTTTGTTTTATAACATCTCATCATACAGGCTCAACATGGAGAACTTATTGGGGGGGGGATCCCATTTCTTTTTAAATAGTTTGATAGGAAATTCTCTTGTATATTGGACCAAAATAAAGTTCCCTGAAAATTTCAAGTATTGATCCTAGTCCAGTCAAATAGAAAATAAATCTAATTCCATTTCAAATATTTGAAAACAACTTCCAAATTAATGGTCTACTTACTTTTCATTTTACAAACTATATTAACAGAAATACAAGCTTTTTATTACTATTTTGGATGGTTAGTAGAGGATATAGTATCTTTTTTAACCAACTATATAAAGAAGGATGTGGTGTGTTGTGTCAAACTATATGGTATCAAGTTTGGAAGAGAGAAATGCTGAAGAAAATGCAAGGACTGGATTTGCAGTGTTATCTCATGGAAAAAGGAGATAGAACTCTGGCTGCCAATGGGAGATGGGAATGGAACATCCAGGTAAGAAAAGTAGGAGAGGAGCAGTTGAGGATTCGGTTTCTTTCCTTTTGAACTGAGAAGAAAGGAAGGAGCTAGTTTTAAAAACATGTTCCTATCTACATATAAATCTCATACCAAAGTTTTTGGGAGACAAAGCCTGAGCAAACTTATTACAATAGTCATTCACATCTACATTTCATTTAATTTTCCTAAAGAGTCCATTCCAAGGGTTATGACACCATTCAACTTATTAGCTACGACACTGAGAAGGAGCCAACTAAGATGAGGAAAACAATATCATTAAAAACCATTTTCCCCTTAGCTCCTAGCAAGCCCTAGCCAAGACACAGGTTTTTAGTGCAAAATCTATTCATTCCAACTCCCAGAATTCAAAGCCCACAGAGTAGAGGAGATTTCCAGAAAAGAACAACAATCTGGAAGAAGGAATCAAAAGTCTTGATAAGAGGACCTGAGAGACCTACCTTTTTAGCTGCTATTTGGTCAATATCCATAATAGTTGGGGGCCTCTCACCTAGGGCGACAGACTAGTCACATGAATATATCACTTTACCCTGGGATCAGGGAGGATAATTGCCATACATTGTTATTTTCATCTTTGTAAGGCTGAAGGACTGAGGTGAAGGGTTACTGACTGGGATAAGGGGAGTAGGGAAGATTCTTGAATGGGATGACTCCTTTCACAGTGACTCCATCTGCCAGAAGGTTCACAGAAAAGTCAGTGTAATAAAGGAAGACCTCACACCTTCAAGATGAGATCCTAAAGACTTTCCCACACTGCAACTTTTTCTCCTGCTCTTAGAGGTTCTATTTTCTCTTCATATGGTAAACCTTACAGTCTCTCCCTAGGTTATTACTTGCCTTTCTCTTATCCTTACCTTACCTCAGGAACAGTAATTCCTAGTTAAGGATCTGATGGAGATTCCTAAGATTTCAAGAAAATATTACCCATTTGATTCAATTTAATTAACACTTATTTCATACCTACTATAGTGTTAACAAAATATTGTCATAGATACTGGCCAAATAAAAAAAAATAAACTACTACAACCTTCAAGGAACTTAGGCTAAAAAAACCCAACATGAATATAAGTATGTTACAATGTAGAGTGTGATGAAAGCAAAGGTAGGATCTAAAGTGTTCTAAGTAACTAGAGGAGGTGATTATTTTTTTGCTGGAAGGAGCAAGAAAGGTTTCATGAAAGAGGTGGCATCTTAGCTGAAGTTTAAGACATGGAAGGATCAATGTAGAAGTTGTACAATCTGAGCATTTATGATACCTTGTGTGGCCACCCAGAGTAGGAAAAAAGTTGGATGACATTATGAAGTAGTAATCTTAGTTAATTGGAATTTAAATTATATGAAGTAAAACAGGGTGAAATAAGGGTAGAAAGATAGGTTGGAGTTAGATTTACATGCTTAAATAGATTTAAAGTTGCATAAGCACTACACAGTATTTTCTATAGGGCACAGGGTGTCATTAAAGGTTTTTGAAGAGTTAAGTGGCATGGTATCATAGGAGAGAAAAGAGAATGAGATTGAAGAACAGGTGGAGAGATCATTCAAATCCATCCTCTGAGCCTAGAGGGAAGGGGAGGGTAGGGGATGATAGAGAGGGTTTGAGGTATGGAAAAGAAATAAAAGGACCTTAACCACAGTAAAAAAAAATGAGGCTACATCAACTATTAAAAGTGAGGTAGTTAACTGCCAAGTTTGGGAATTGAGAAAAGAGAAATTATTTGGAAAATGTACTGTGAAGAGAGTGGCTGGACCAGTCAGAGATTTAAAGAACTGCCATGCTATGGTGACTGTTTCATTGAATCAAAAAGATAGATGAAATTTGCAATGTGGAAAGAACAATGGGTCAGGAAGCTCCCAACACAAATAAAATAAAGATCAAAGCTAGTACCCATCTTTATCCAATCTGATCCTCACAACAATCAGGAAAGTTTGGTAGGGCAGGCATTATTTTCCCAGCTTTTCAAATGGGGAAATAATGGCCCAAAGAAATTAAGTGGGTCAAGTATTTTGACTTCTATCCCATGGGTCTTTATATTACATTATACCGACTCATTTGCAAATAAGTACAATGGTATAAATGTCTAAACTAACTAAGACTGGTGGAGATAACAAGACAAAATATGATTCCAACACATTATCATCTTGTTCCAGTCCCCATTAATGACCTATATAATATAGGTTATGCTTAGCTTCCATATTATTTATGTGACATATGTATTTAACAAATCAGGCTTCTTGGACCATAGCATTATTATAAAAGTGCTTATAGAATCATAACTCTTCTTAAGTCCAACTCTGGCCTAAGACACTTGCTAGTTATGTGACCCTGGGAAAGTCAATTAACCCTGTTTGTCTCAATTTCGTCACCTGTAAAATGAGCTGGAAAAAGAAATGGAAAAGCACTCCAAGATTTCTGACAAGAAAACTCCAAATGGGGTCAAGATGAATTGGACATGATTGAAATAACTAAACTACAACAAGTGTCTGAAGTAGTTGGATTTGATGAAAAGAAAGGGGAAATTGAACAAAAGCTCGATTTGATAATGAACCTAAAAGGCAGAATAGAAAGAAAAAAATTTACTCATACACTGGGCTCATGTTAGTCACAGAAGTTGAAGGGACTAGAACAACTAGATGGCACAGGGTGGGCATAGAATACTGGACTTGAATGAGGAAGACTTGAGTATGAATCTGGCTTCAGACATTTTCTGTATGACCCTAAACAAATCACTAAACCTTGCCAAGCCTTAGTTTCCTCATCTGTAAAATAAGAATAACAACAACACCCACCTCCCAGGGTCCTTGTGAGGATAAATCCAAATAACATGGGTAAGGGTTTAGCCAACCTTAAAGTGCTATGTAAATATTAGCTATGATTATAATCCACAATTATCAAAAAACAAAAATTTCAGACATGGAGTTTTATACATGGTCACAATTATTCCTGAGAAACAGTGAACAAAGGCCCTTCACTCTGGGCTGAGAAAATGGGAGTGGGGAGAAAAGCCCATTTTTCAGTGAGCAGTGGAGACGTGAAAGACTGTAGCTGATGATTTTTTTAAAAAGGCCTGAGTCGCTTATATACCTAAAGTCAACCTCCAAAGATTTCACAATCTCCAAAGGAAATCAGGTAGGGCTGCCTTCTCACTCATCCCACACCCAGGGCTTGGTGTTATCCCCTGACTTTTTTTTTTGTTTGCCGCAGCTCATTTTAATCTGAGTGTGTGTGTGTGTGGGGGGGTACACAGTATGATTTATCCCCCCAAATCTCACAGGCCTATGATAGACTAAGGTTTCAAATCATTTCTCCAGTTTCTCTCTCATTTTGAATACTGTCTCCTGTAAGAAGTTACTCAAAATTGGGACAGGAAGTCCCACCCCTTCCCAGGAAATTGAAAAAGGAAATGGTTTTCACTTAAGCTTGACAGTTATGTTGAGAAGGGATTTGGTTTATAAAAGAAACTGGCAACGTGTATCCATTTACATCTCTAAGCCTGTTTTTTACCACTTCTGCTGAAATTATGAATTTATGTCTAGTACAGGATATTCAAAAGTATTTTTGTATATTTGCATGAGTGTGTATGTGTATGTCTATAAGATAGAACGTGTGAATGTACTCACACACACCCAATATTTAAGAGGGGCTAAAGCAGTGAGACAAGGGAGAAAGGATGTGGAGCTAGGCTAAGTTACAGGATTTCCAAAATAAACAAATTGTCTTAATAGAAAGTTATCAAGACCTCTGAGGTTCCACAAACACTGCATTTACTAACAATTCCTGCTACAATTAACCTTACCCAATTCACCCCTCATTGCAGGGGGGCCTAGGGATTGGTTTGTTTTTTGTTTCAACAAAACAATATGGAATACCATACTAAATTATTTGTTTGGGGACTAGGGAGGAAACAGGGTCAAGAATTTAAACTTGCCATAAACATTTTTAATTTATTGCAATTAAGCAACAAACCCCCTCATTCAGCCATGTCTTCCCAATTCTGAAAAATCTCTTACTAGACCTGATCATACCCTCAAGGTTTTATCTTATTATCTCTTCTCCCTTTTTTAGTTAATCTTCTCAGAAAAATCTATCTATATTCTGTTGCCTCCATTTCCTCTCTTCTCAGTTCTCAATCTTTGGTTGTCTTCTTTCTGACCTCCTCATTCAATTTAATCTGCTCTCTCCAAAATTACTAATGATCTCTTAATTTCCAATTCTGATGACCTTTTCCTCAGTTCTCATCCTTCTTAACTTCTCTGAAGCATTTTATATTTTGGATTATCCTCTCCACCTGGATTCTTTTGCCTCTTTAAATTTTTGTGACCATACATTCTTTTGATTTCCCCCTAACCCATTTGATCATTTCTTCTAAGTCTTCTTTGCTAAATTATAATTTATATCATTCTCCCTAACTATGGGTTTCCCTGAATACTCTCCTAGGCCCTCGCCCTCTATCTAAATACTGTATCTTAATATCACTTCCTTTGGATTTAATTGTCATCTCTACTCAAAGGACTCCCAGATCTCGAGACCTAACCCTAGCTTCATTCCTGAGTTCTAATATTACATCACCAACTGGACATGGAACATCTTGAACTGGATATTCTAAAGGCATAATGAACTCAACGTGTACCACAGAACTCTATCTTTGTTCCTAAATTTACCCCTCCTCTGACATTTCCTTGTTTTGTTGAGAGCACTTTCATCTATCAAGTCACTGAAGTTTGCAACTTTGGTATCATCTGTATCATTCTCACTCTCTTCCATGCTAATGTTTACAAATCCTGTTGAATGGAGGCAGGCCCCCATCATTGGCCAACTGGTGTACCACAAATTCTCTGCTCTCTTTCTAGAGAATGTGTGACTGATCGGACTCTGGTGTTATGTCCTCATAATTTGAGAATCAAAGTTTATTGGCTGGGAGACTGGGATGGGGATGGGATCAGGAATTTAAACTTGCCATGAACATTTTTAGTTTATTGCAGTAAGTAACAGTCATTCCAGGTCTCCCTCATTTAAAAAAAGAAAAAAAAAACTTTCACTAGATCCTATCATACCCTCCAAATCTCTCATACCTTTCTTTCCCTTTCTCGTCACTCACCTGGACAATACCTAGTTCCTATTGCCTTAATTCAGACTCTCACCATGTTTATTTGCATATACTATTGTAATAACCTTCTAATTGAACTCTGCCTCAATTCTCTCTCCGCTCAGTCCATTTTTTATACAACTACCAGAGTGATAATCCTAAAGCTCAGGTCTGATTATATTACTCATACTTGATAAGCTCTAGTGCAAGCCTATGACACTAAGTTCAGCTGATAAACTCATCTATTTGGCATTCAAAGGTCTCTATAAACTGACCCTAATGTAGTTCTTTAGCTTTATTACATAGTACTCCCCTGGAAGATGTCTATGATCCAGTCAGTCTGGCGTCATAATATTTCTCATATATATATATATATATAACGCAAAAAATTATGTCTTTGTACTTTTGCCCAGGGATATCTCCCATCCTTGTAATACATTCCTTTCTCACTTCTGCCTCTAGAATTTTAAGGATCTTTCAAAAGTCTACTCAAGTATTACTTTCTACATGAAGCCTTCCCTGATTACCCAGCTTCTAGTGCCCTCTCCCAATTGCCTTTGCATATATTTTGTCTCTTTTAAATGTATCTATATATTTACATTCTTGTTTTCCACAATAGGCCATAAACTCTTTGAGGATAAATACAGTTTTGCTTTTTCTTTCTATCCCCTACTAGAGTGCCTAGTGGATGATTAATAAATGCTTGTTAAGGCAGGGGCAATTCCATGGTTCATGTTTTTTGTTGTTGTTGAAAATTTTATTTAATTCGATGTATTAGAATATTTTTCCATGGTTACAAAACTCAGGTTCTTTCCCTCCCCTTCTACAATCACTTCCTATATATGACAAGCAATTCCACTGGGTTTAACTTTTGTCATTGATCAAGACCTATTTCCATATTATTGATATTTGACTAGGGTGATATTTTAGAGTCTATTTCCCCAATCACATCCCCATCGACCCATGTGATCAAGCAGATGTTTTTCTTCTGTGTTTCTTTTCCCACAGTTCTTTCCCAGAATATGGATAGCACTCTTTCTCATATGTCCCTCCAAATAGTTCTGGATCATTGCATTCCTACTAGTAGAGAAGTCCATTACATTCGATTATGCCACAGTGTATCAGTCTTTGTGTACAATGTTTTCCTAGTTCTGCTCCTCTCACTCTGCATCAATTCCTGGAGGTTGTTCCAGTTTAAATAGAATTACTCCACTTTATTATTCCTTTGAGCACAATAGTATTCCATCACCAACATATACCACAATTTGTTCAGCCATTCCCCAATTGAAGGGCATCCTCTCATTTTCCAAAATTTTGCCACCACAAAGCACAGCTAAGAATATTCTTGTGCATGTCTTTTTCCTTATTATCTCTTTGGGAGACAAACCCAGCAGTGCTAAGGCTGAATCAAAGGGCAGGCAGTCTTTTAGCGTCCTTTGGGCATAGTTCCAAATTTCCCTCCAGAATGGTTGGATCAATTCACAACTCCACCAGCAATGAATTAATGTCCCTACTTTGCCACATCCCCTCCAGCATCCATTACTTTCCTTTGCTATCATGTTAGCCAATCTGCTAGGTGTGAAGTGATACCTCAGAGTTGTTTTGATTTGCATCTCTCTGATTATAAGAGATTTAGAACACTTCTTCATGTGCTTATTAATAGTTTTGATTTCTTTAATGGAAAACTGCCTATTCATGTCCCTTGCCCATTTATCAATAGGGGAATTGCTTGATTTTTTGTACAATTGATTTAGCTCTTTATAAATCTGAGTGATTAGACTTTTGTCAGAGGTTTTTGTTATAAAGAATATTTCCCAATTTGTTGCGTCCCTTCTAATTTTGATTGCATTGGTTTTGTTTGTACAAAACCATTTTAATTAAATGCAATCAAAATAATTTATTTTGGATTTTGTAATTTTTTCTACTTATTGCTTGGTCTTAGAATCTTTCCTTTCCCAAAGATTTAAAATATATACTATTCTGTGTTCACCTAATTTACTTATAGTTTTCTTCTTTATATTCAAGTCATTCACCTATTCTGAGTTCATCTTGGAGTAGGGTGTGAAATATTGATCCAAACCTAATCTCTCCCATACTGTCTCCCAATTTTCCCAACAGTTTTTCTCAAATAGTAGGTTTTTGTCCCAAAAGCTAGGAAGAGTTTATCGTACACTATCTTGCTGAGGTCACTTACACCAAGTCTATTCCAGTCATCCTCCCTTCTGTCTCTTAGCCAGTACCATATTGTTTTGATTACCACTGCTTTATAGTACATTTTAAGATCTGGTATAAGTAGGCCACCTTCCTTGGCATTTTTTTCCATCATTTCCCTTGATATTCTTGATCTTTTGTTTTTCCAAATAAACTTTGTTATTCTTTTTTTCTAATTCAGTAAATAAAAGTTTTCATAGGTTTATGGGAATGGCACTAAATAAGTAAATTAGTATGGGTAGGATTTTCATTTTTATTATGTTAGCTCATCCTACCCATGAGAAATTAATGTTTTTCTAATTATTTAGATCTAGTTTTAATTGTGTGGAAAATGTTTTGTAGTGTTCATACAGTTCCTGTGTTTCTCTTCGCAGATAGATTCTTAAGTATTTTATATTGTCTATGGTGATTGTAAAGGGAATTTCTCTTTCAAACTCATGCTGCTGGGATAAGTTGGAAGTATATAGAAATGGTGATGATTCATGTGGGTTTATTTTGTATCCTGCAGCTTTGCTAAAGTTGTTGATTATTTCCAGAAACTTTTTAGTTGATTCTCTAGGATTCTTTGAGTAGACCATCATATCATCCGCATAGAGTGACAGCTTGGTCTCCACATTACCTATTTTAATACCTTCAATTTCTTTTTCTTTTCTAATTGCTACTGCTAGTGTTTCTAGTACAATGTTAAATAATAGAGGTGATCATGGGCATCCTCGTTTCACTCTTGATCTTATTAGGAATGCATCTAGTTTATCCCCATTGCAGATAATGTTGGCTGATGATCTTAGATAAATACTTTTTATTATTTTTAGGAATGGCCTATCCATTCCTATACTTTCTAGTGTTTTCTTTTTTTAATTTCATTTAATTTTTATTAACTTATTTTTTAGTCAATTTAGAACATTATTCCTTGGTTACAAGAATCATATTCTTTCCCTCCCTTCCCTCCCCTCACCCTTACCAAAGCCGACATAAAATTCCACAGGGTATTACATGTGTCCTTGATCAGAACCTATTTCCATGTTGTTGATGTTAACACTAGGATGTTCATTTAGTCTACATCCCCAACCATATCCCCTCGGCCCATGTATTCAAGCAGTTGTTTTTCTTCTGTGTTTCTACTTCCACAGATTTTCCTCTGAGTGTGGATCGTGTTTTTTCTCATAGGTCCCTCTGGGTTTTTCAGGATCACTGCATTGGAGAAATCCATTACGTTCGATTGTACCACAGTGTATCAGTCTCTGTGTATAATGTTCTCCTGGTTCTGCTCCTTTCACTCTGCATCAATTCCTGGAGGACATTCCAGTTCACATGGAATTCCTCCACTTTATTATTCCTTTCAGCACAATAGTATTCCATCACCAACATATACCACAATTTGTTTAGCCATTCCCCAATTGGAGGGCATCCCCTCATTTTCCAATTTTTTGCCACCACAAAAAGTGCAGCTATGAATATTCTTGTACATGTCTTGTCTTTTTCCTTATTATCTCTCTGGAGTACAAACCTAGCAGTGCTATGGCTGGATCAAAGGGCAGACAGTCTTTAAGGACCCTTTGGGCATTGTTCCAAATTGCTCTCCAGAATGGTTGGATCAATTTACAACTTCACCAGCAATGCACTAAAGTCCCATCTTTGCCACATCCCCTCCAGCATTCATTACTTTCCATTGCTGTCATGTCAGCCAATATGTTATAAATTTGAGTAATTAGACCTCTGTCAGAGGTTTATGCTATGAAGATTGTTTCCCAATTTGTTTCTTCTCTTCTAATTTTGGTTGCATTGGTTTTGTTTTTACAGAAACTTTTTAATTTGGTGTAATCAAAATTATTTATTTTACATTTTGTGATTTTTTTCTTGCTCTTGCTTGGTTCTAAAATCTTTCCTTTCCCAAAGACCTGACATGTATACTATTCTGTGTTAAACTAATTTACCTATAGTTTTCTTCTTTATATTCAGGTCATTCACCCATTCTGAGTTTATTTTGGTGTAGGGTATGAGATATTGATACAAATCTAATCTCTCCCATACTATCTTCTAATTTTTCCAGCAGTTTTCATCACATAGTGAATTTTGGTCCAAAAAGCTGGGATCTTTGAGCTTATCATAGACTGTCTTGCTGAGGTCACTTATTCCACATCTATTCCACTGATCCTCCTTTCTTCCTCTTAGTCAGTACCAAATTGTTTTGATGACCACTGCTTTATAGTATAGTTTAGTAGAGTAGAGTAGAGTAGAGTTTATAGTATAGTATAATTTGAGATCTGGGACTGCAAGGCCACCTTCCTTCGCATTTTTTTCCACTATTTCCATGGATATCCTTGATCTTTTGTTCTTCCAAATGAACTTTATTATGGTTTATCACCTAGATTGGCATATTTATTGCCATATAATTGGGCAAAATATTTTTTAAAGATTGCCATGATTTCCTCTTCATTAGAGGTGAGGTCTCCCTTTTCATCTTGGATACTTTCAATTTGGCTTCCATCTTTCCTTTTTTTTATTAGGTTGAACAGTACTTTGTTTATTTTATTTGTTTTTACAAAGACTAGCTTCTAGTTTTATTTGTTAATTCAATAGTTCTTTTACTTTCAATTTTATTAATTTCTCCTTTGATTTTTATGATCTCTAATTTAGTTTTCATCTGGGGATTTTTAATTTGTTCACTTTTTAGTTTTTTTTTAATTTGCATTCCCTATTCTTTGACTTCTGCCCTCCATAATTTGTTAATATATGAACTCAAGGTTATAAATTTCCCCCTGAGACCTGCTTTGGCTTTATCTTATAGATTATGAAAGTATGTTTCATCATTGTCATTTTCTTCAATAAAATCATTAATTGTTTCTATGATTTGTTCTTTAGCTGATTTTGGTGAGTCATATTATTTAATTTCCAATTGATATTTGATTTGCCTCTCCATGTACCCTTACTAATTACTATTTGATTGCATTATGATCTGAAGAGATTGCATTCATTATTTCTGCTCTTTTGCACTTTTTGTCATGTTTTTATGCCCTAGTACACGGTCAATACTTGTTAATAGACCATGTGCTGCTGTAAAGAAGTTGTATTCCATTTTGTCCCTATTTATTTTTCTTCATATATCTATGAACTCTAATTTTTCTAACATATCATTCACATCTCTTTCCTCTTTCTTATTTATTTTTTGGTTTGATTTATCTAGTTCTGATAGAGGAAGGTTCAGATCTCCCACTAGTATAATTCTTCTATCTATGCGGATTCGGGCATTAAGGTTTATAAGATGATATGCAAAAAAGAAAAATGGAGAGTTGGGAATCAAAGATGGTAGCAAGAGATACATGAAGAAATAAATTAAATAGGACAATCTTTATCACACAAAGATACACATGGAAAGGGGAGAGGAAGATTACTCTTATAAGT
Source organism: Monodelphis domestica (assembly GCF_027887165.1). NCBI lineage: Eukaryota > Metazoa > Chordata > Mammalia > Didelphimorphia > Didelphidae > Monodelphis > Monodelphis domestica. The sequence continues at coordinate 76,462,649 of NC_077230.1, forward strand.
AGGAGAGGAAGAGAGTGCTAATAGGTAATACTTAAACCTAACTCTTAGTGAAATCAATTCTGAGAGGGAAGAGAATCTAGATCCATTGGGGTCTTGAATTCTATCTTATCCTACAGGGAAAGTGAAAAGGGAAAACTAAGGGAGGTAGGAAGGAGGGAGTACAAAATGGGAGGGAAAGAGAGGGTGGAGGGAACTTAACAGACCCTAAAAAACAAAGAAGAGAACAAAAAGGGAGTGGCCAGAAAGGGAAGCATATTAAGGGAGGGGATTAGGGGGATTGATTAAAAGTAAACCACTGGTTCAAAAGGATGTAGCAAAAGAAGAAAGGACAGAACTAGGAGAGGATATCAAAATGCTGGGGAATACACAAGTGACAATCATAACTTTGAATGTGAATGGGATGAACTCACCCATAAAAAGAAAACAAATAGGAAAGTGGATTAGAATCCAAAATCCTACCATATATTGTCTACAAGAAATACACTTGAGGTGGGTAGATACCTACAAGGTTATAACTAAAAGTTGGAGCAAAACCTATTGGGCCTCAACTGATAGAAAGAAGGCAGGAGTTGTAATCATGATATCTGACAAAGCCAAAGTAAAAATAGATATGATTAAAAGGGAAGGTAATTACATCTTGATAAAAGGGAGTATAGACAATGAGGAAATATCAGTAATCAACATGTATGCACCAAATGGCATAGCATCCAAATTTCTAAAGGAGAAACTAGTGGAATTGAAAGAGGAAATAGATAGTAAAACTATACTAGTGGGAGACCTGAACCTACCACTATCAAATTTAGATAAATCAAATAAAAAAATAAGAAAGAGGTAAAAGATGTGAATGAATTATTAGAAAATTTAAAATTAATAGATAGATATATGGAGAAAAATAAATAGGAACTAAAAGGAATACACCTTCTTTTCAGCAGCACATGGTACATTCACAAAGACTGACCATGTACTAGGTCATAAAAGCATGGCAAACAAATGCAAAAAAGCAGAAATAATAAATACAACCTCTTCAGATCATAATAAAATAAAAATAATGATCAGTAAGGGTACATGGAGAGCTAAATCAAAAATTATTTGGAAATTAAATAATATGATTCTCCAAAATCGGTTAGAGAACAAATCATAGAAATAATTAATAATTTCATTGAAGAAAATGACAATGTTGAGACATCCTTTCAAAATCTATGGAATGCAGCCAAAGCAGTTCTCAGGGGAAAATTTATATCTTTGAGTTCATATATTAACAAATTAGGGAGGGCAGAGGTCAATGAATTAGACATGCAAATCAAAAAACTTGAAAGCGAACACATTAAAAATACCAGAAGAAAACTAACTTAGAGATCCTAAAAATTAAGGGAGAAATTAATAAAATTTAAAGTGAAAGAACTATTGAACTAATAAATAAGACTAGAACCTGGGATTTTGAAAAAAACAAAAAACAAAGAAAATATACAATGTACTGGTCAATCTAATAAAAAAGGAAAGAAAAAAACCAAATTAACAGTATCATAGATGAAAAGGGAGACCTCACCTCCAATGAAGAGGAAATTAAGGCAATCATTAAAAACTATTTTGCCCATTTATATGGCAATAACTATACCAATCTAGGTGATATGGATGAATTATTTAAAACATATAAATTGCTTATATTAACAGAAGAAGAAATAGAATTCTTAAATAATCCCATATCAGAAAAAGAAATTGAACAAGCCATCAAAGAACTGCCTAAGAAAAAATCCCCAAGGCCTGAAGGATTCACAAGTGAATTCTATCAAACATTCAAAGAACAGCTAATCCCAATACTACACAAACTATTTGACATAATAAGCAAAGAAGGAGTTCTACCAAATTCCTCTTATGACACAAATATGGTACTGACCCCAAAGCTAGGCAGTTCAAAAATGGAGAAAGAAAACTAGAGACCAATCTCCTTAATGAACATAGTTGCAAAAATCTTAAATAGGATACTAGCAAAAAGACTCCAGCAAGTCATCATAAGGGTTATTCACTGTGATCCGGTGGGATTTATACCAGGAATAAAAGGATGGTTCAATATTAGGAAAACCATCCACATAATTGACCATATTAACAAGCAAACCAACAAAAATCATATGATTATTTCAATAGATGCAGAAAAAGCCTTTGACAAAATACAGTGCCCATTCCTATTGAAAACACTAGGAAGTATAGGAATAGAAGGATCTTTCCTAAAAATAATAAAAAGTATTTATCTAAGATCATCAGCCAACATTATCTGCAATGGGGATAAACTAGATGCATTCCTAATAAGATCAGGAGTGAATCAAGAATGCCCATTATCACCTCTATTATTTAACATTGTACGAGAAACATCAGCAGGAACAATTAGAGAAGAAAAAGAAATTGAAGGTATTAAAATTGGTAATGAAGAGACCAAGGTATCACTCTTTGCAGATGATATGATGGTCGACTTAAAGAATCCTAGAGAATCAACTAAAAAGCTGGTGGAAATAATCAACAACTTTACCAAAGTTGCAGGATACAAAATAAACCTATATAAGTCATCAGCATTTCTACATATCTCCAACACATCTCAGCAGCAAAAATTAGAAAGAGAAATTCCCTTTAAAATCACCCTAGGCAATATAAAATACTTAGGAATCTATCTGCCAAGACAAACACAGGAACTATATGAACACAACTACAAAACACTTTCCACACAACTAAAACTATATCTAAACAATTGGAAAAACATTAACTGCTCATGGGTAGGATGAGCTAACATAATAAAAATGACCATCCTACCCAAACTTATTTACTAATTTAGTGCCATACCAATCAAACTACCAAAAACTTTTTTATTGAATTAGAAAAAACCATAACAAAGTTCATTTGGCAGAACAAAAGATCAAGTATATCCAGGGAAACAATGAAGGAAACCCACTAAGTCTCAAAATACAGCCAATTTCATCTAAGGATAGCTCTAATTATTAGGATATTTTCCTGACACCAAATGTACATTTCCTTCTTAATCACTTTCTCCTATTGTCACTGATTTCTACCTGTGGGACAAAACAAATAAGTCTCGTCCCTTGATTGCTTGACAGACCTTGATGTAACTGCAGGCAGCTATCATGTCCTAGCAATGCCATTTATTCTCCAGGCTAACCATCCACAGTTCCCTCAACTCATCTTCCAATGATACTATCTCTAGGCCTTCAAGTTTTCAAGCTTCCTTCCTCTGGATACTTTCCTGACTTCTCAATATCCTTTCAGAATGAAACACAGTATTCCAGTTATGGGCTGAACAGGGTAGAATAAAGCAGGATTATTCCCTTTCTATTCCTAGACCCCATTTCTGTCATTGGAATTTAAGATTATAATGGTTTGTTTTTTTTTTTGGCTTAAAATCCCATTATTAACTCTTATTGAGTTTGCATTTGGCTAAAATCCCTAGATCTTCCTCAGACAAATTTGCATCTGAATATCCATCACCTTCTTCCATCTTGAATTTTAAACTTGACTTTAAATTTAAGAGTAAGACTACATGTGCATTTATTCTCAATCACTTTAATCTCATTTGATTTAATTCAAAATTCTAACCTTTCAAAATGCCATTTCAGTTCCCAACTTAAGAGTTTTAGGTATCTCTCTCAGCTATGCCATCTGCAAAGTTGATAAAAGCAAGCCACCTATATCATATTCTATGTTATTCTTAAAAGTACTAGATAGCACAATATGCTGTAGTACTATAATAGGAACTCCTTTCCAAACTGATGTCCTTTTATTCCTTTTTGCTCTTTTCCTTTTGTCTCTCTTCTCTAATTATTCTCAACTTCATCTGTGCCCTCCGGCTCCAATTTCTCTTTGCTCTCCCATCCCTTGTTTGAAGATCTGAAATACTGTTACAATACTGTGGACATGATACCACATACTCTTAAGAAATGGTCATCAAACAAAACCATTGTTGAATACATGAGGGAAGATAGAGGATTATGAACTGTTTGGGCTGAAGTGAGGGGACTGTGATAGCCCGTAGCTTGGTATTCTTTGTCAGCTGTTAGGCTACACTATGCATGATACTGTAATATTTCAGGGCCTGGCAAGGAGTTACTAATTTCAAACTCTGTAAGCAATAGCAATCAGAAAGGACTCGGGACAATAACCACTGAGCAAAATGAAACTGCTGGAATGAAACATCATCGTCTCCAGGTTTCACTCTTGTGTTTCTCAAAGAAATGTGCAGCTGGGACTTTGATTCTATAAATAAATAAAAAATACATTATAAAATACAAAAGTACACAATGAGCCTCTCTTATGGACTTCCCTCCATTAACAGGGTATGTAGGAACCAAGGCCTTAATTCAGAACCTTAATTTGTGATGCCGTTAATTAAAAACTTTTGATGCTGTTTTGAATGGAAAATCTCTCAAAGTGTTTCCTTTACTGAAACACCCAGTTCCAAGTCCTGGATTATTAAGTTAAGCTCTGTCAGCAGCAAGACCAATATAAATGCTTTTCATACCATCTGCTTTGACAAAAAAATAAATAAATGAAAAGGAGGAAGAAACTCTGTTTGGGTCCAAAATTCCCTTATTTCAACCTGTTTTCCTCAGGATTAAATTGAAAATTCAGGTCCCTGAATGTAGAACATGTCATTAATTTTTTTTATCTTCTCTCAATTCCTTACAGAACATTCAAATCACCCAATGTTCCAAGGTCTGAATTTTTTATATTTGAAAATGGCGAAAGCTGTTTAAAATAAGTGAATCAGCTGCTGAGTGATTTCTCTCTGTCTCTCTCTGTCTCTGTCTCTCTCTCTCTCTCCTTTCTTTTACAAAGGACTGAAAAGTGCTTAAAATGGTATATGCAACTGATATGTGCTGCTTAGGAAGCTTAATATAATTATTGAGGACTCAGATTTTCTATTTAAAAATAAGACTGGGCAGAGTGACAGAAACTTCAAGTGGCATGTATCCAGTCCCTGTGAGGTGAAAGACAATCTCCTCAAAGTTTAACCCCTTGAGCCAAGGGTGGCCAAATAAGCTCCCAGAGATTCCGCAGCACTTAGTTTCCATTTGAAAAAATGGTAGAATCAGATTTATAGATGATGGGGAAAATAGTTTGAAAGGAAAAAACGAAAAAGAAAGGAAATCAAAATAATCCAGTGCAACTTTAACTGCAAAATTCCCCAAAGGCCTTTTACCTAGTTCCTCAAGGGGTTAACCTACAAAGTCCTTGATCTTTCTGTTATCCTGAATCAAACTCTACAGGGAGAAAGCTTTTCCCTCCATCAGTATAAACCCGTACTCTGCACAGGCCTTTTGGGGACCATCCTAAATGAGCATAGATGGTTTCTTCTCGTAGGTACTTCTCTCTCATTATGTGTTTTCATAACCCAAACTCTGTTTTCCTATCTAACCATGTTCTTAGCAATCTCAGAATCTGTGGTGGCCAACAATGCTCCCCCTCCCCCCACCTTGTAGGTCATCATAATGTTCAATCCCTGTGTTTCCTGAGTTTTGCCTTAAGCACCACTAGTGAAGTGATAAAATTTCTGCACTGCAAATTTAGAGCACTTTGGCCATATCTCCTCTCTTCCCTCCCTAACCTCTGGCTACATTGACTTCACTCTCTGGATCCATCTGCATGATTGGCTTCCAAGCTCAACGTGACATGGTAGTGATCCTCCAACAACCGAAAAAGAAAAGGAAAAAAAAAGACTTGAACTGTAAGAGCGTGGGAGGGAAATATGCAGTAGTGTAATAGGGCTAAAACTCCATGAGGGAAAAAGGACAGAAAAACTGCCAATATTATTTGTTTGGATAATTTGTATATTTTCTCTAGGGTAAACTAATAAGTGGTATCACCTATGACTAGCTGACAAATAAAAGAAAAATATCTAACAACTAAATGCATCTGAAGATGATTTCTAGTTGTAATTATTTTTTTCGAGGACCAAGTTTTAGTTAAACTTAATCCTTGCTGTCTTCTCTCTCCAACAACAGAAACATCTGGTTGGTTTTAGATTCCCCTTGGATTTCCAACTTCAAAGGGGGTTATAAAGAATAACAAATACATGTACCGGCACTGAAAAAAAAAATTAGAGCAGCAAGAGAGAATGGTAAAATTGTCCTTATTTGACTGCTAGTGACAGGCGCCAAAGGCTGAACTATGAAAAAAGACAAAGGCAAGATCAGCACCCTTTTGACTCAGGAGTTCCCAAGTTCCTTCCTAATGACTAGCAAGATCTCTTTCTATAAAGGGCTTGATTACTTGTGGTTGTTCCAGGATTAGGTGATTCCAAGCAGGTTAAAAAAGAAAAAGAAAAAAAATATCCTCATCCCAATCCCACCCACTGTTTTGGAGGGAATAAGGGGGACTGACAGGAAGAGAAGGATATGGGATCACACTGACCTAGAAAGAACTCTAGACATTTAAAAGGGCTCCATTTCATAATCTGATTCTAGGATTCTCTGTGGAGTACAAGGGAACTAGATCCAATACTCTAAGACAAAGATAGACCTTCTGAGGGCTTGCTTCAGTCACCCCAGGATTGTCTTATTCCTCCCTGATCTTGAATCTAAACTTTCTATGGGTACCGGGGGAAGGCACTGTACTCTTCCACTGCTGACACAAGTAGTTATACCAGCTTGCTTGACACCAATCATATCACAAGACTGGATCTGTTCCTCTCTTCCATTTTTTCTCCGCCTGGGAAACTAAAATGTACTTCCTAGCGTGCAGATTCTGGTGTAATCAAACTTTACAGGACAGGAAAAGTTGGAGAAAATACAGTCTTGGCATTGTAATTAACTCCTCCAAATAGTTTTATAACCACAGGCTTTCCTCTCTCTCATTTTATTTGCAATATGTACAAGTAAAAAGTAAACAGTGACATGATTAACCAGTTAACTCACTAGAGACAAATAAGAATACATTTTAAAGAGCAAAATTCCATGTTTAACAGTGCCTTTCAAGCTGCTTTGTATGTGTTGTTTTCCATCATTAGAATGTAAACTCTTTGAGGGCAGGGACTGCCTTTTGTTTTGCTGCCATTGTGTAGAATGGTTCCTGGCACATAGTAAACACTTAATAAATGCTTGTTAACTGATTGACTAAAAACTATTTAGAGAGACTACAAATTTAGGGAAGAGCCCAGACTAGGACTGCATCCTATCAATCTGCAGAATGGCCATAAAAAAAAAAAAACTGTAAGCAGATAAGAGTGTTTGATATCAAAATCAAGTTCCTACTAATTCTTGCTGTGAAATTGTGCAATATGGCATCTCCCAAATAGAAAGTTTGCCATTCTCACCCCTACCCCTGGGCCTTGTTTTCCCTTCCATTTCCTAGAGTAATTTTCTAATGAAACAATTTGAGTGGCCAGGAGATTTCTCCTCCAAAGATCTTGCACTTTTATTCACACGTCCTTTTCCTACTTTCTTGTTCTGGTGCCCAACCTAACTGGATGTGCAGAACAGGATACTTGTCCTAGTCCATTCAAATGCATTGTCACCATGACTATAAGATGCCAAACTGTGAAAGAGATCTGGTTGCAACAGATATCAATGAGGACCGATTCAGGTAATATGGCTGGCTGGGTGCACATCTTCCAATCAAGAATCCCCACAGTATATTCCTCAGGGACAGAATGAAGTGACCACCAGTTAACACAAATACATTCTGTTAAAATTCAACAATTAAAGGAGATTATCCTCACATTTACCACAGTTCTGTGTAGAGTGTCTCTTAGGCTCTGTAACATTACACTAGAAAGAGCACTAGATTCAGTGAACCCAGAAAGTCTTATTTCCATTTCTGGTTAGCTATGCAACTTTGGACACATTTTTCCTCTCTGAGTCTTTTACCAGGAAATATTTATCCTACTTGCTTTATGGGCTTAGAAGAGAAGTGTTCTATAAACTACAAAGAAATACCTAAAAGGCAGCTAGGTGATACAATAGAGGGCAAAGACTGAAGTCAGGAAGACTCGTCATCCTGAGTTCAAATCTGGCCTCCGACACGTACTAGCTGGGTAACCCTAGGTAAGCCACTTTACATTTGCCTGAGTTTCCTCATCTATAAAATGAACTGAGGAAGGGAATCAAACCACTCCAATATCTTTGCCAGGCAAACCCCAAGTGAGTTCTGAAAGAGTCACACATGACTGAAAAAACCAACAACAAAAGCAATTCCTAAGTTATTAGTTTCACACATGTCAAAATTTGCACTCTGTTAAGCAATATGTTATTCTCTTAAGGGGTACTGAGTGAATTACAGTGCGTTCAGAATTATAAGGGCAAATAGTTTCAAATGGATATTATATCTCCCTCATCAGATCTCTAGGTCTGGATGTGGTCATTTGAATAGATGGCTCCATTTTTTTTTTTACCTCTGAAATTCTGTAATGAAGAACATGGTGGTTTCTAAAGTCAATTTAGCAGAGAAACTCATTCCTTCCTCCTTTGACCATTAGTGTCCAGCTCTTTCAACAATGATCCAATAATGACTTGATTTTAGGGAAATAATATGTAACCTGATAAGATAGGATATTGAAGGAAGATGTTATATTCTAGGTCAAAGAAGCCTTTACTATGGCCCTAAGACTAAGGGTCATTAATGCAACAAAATAAAATAATCATGGGGATGCAGCCCAAGGGAAAACATAAGAAATAAGAGAGTGAATAGTACTGTTAATTATTATTTCTGTACATGAACATTTCACCTGGGTTTGATGAATAAAACATAAGTAAAAACCTATTTTTCTCTTTAAATAGACACTTACATTTTATACTTATACAAGGTAAATACTGTTATTTAAGAAAAAAAGCAAGTTGAAAAAGGGTAGAGGGGAAAGGGGTAAAGATTTTTTTTTTGGCTTTTACTTCACCTGATATATTACCCAAATCAAGCATTTAAGATCATGGAAAAACATTAATTGTTTTTAAATATGAATAACGTACATTATGAATTTAAGCTTTAGAGTACAACAAGGGACAGTGAACATCAGAATTTTCCTTTCTTAATTCTTCTTCACTAGCCCCACACCCTCCCTCCTCCAATAAAAATCCTGGCCTTCTGTTGACAGTTTAATGATAGTCATGTCAGGTCAAGGTTGGATGAGGAGAAACAAGAATGCTCCGAAGATTAAAAATATGAGGAACAAAGAGAAGAAAAGAGTTCAGATTGTTTACACCATCGAGTCTGGCAAACTCTACAGATGCTTTCTGTTTGCTTGGGATATTTTATTGCTTATGTTATTACTTTTTTTTCATGCGCTTTGCTCTACCAGCTTTGATTGAAGATATTTTGTATGTGTCCACATTGTAAAGTATCATATTTTTCTAGAGATTTAGTGAGGGAGAGAAGCTTTTTTTTCCAAGGCTTGGTCACATCAATATTCTAGCTACTCACTTTCGAGGCCGATGGAAAATATGCTCCTTAGATTAAATAGACCTTTGTAACACATAAATTCAGTTTTTACTGATACAGTATGTTACATTGTTACTCACACACTGCATTTCTGATTGAATGCACGGTATACCTGTTGGACATCCCATTGATTCAGAATAGTCACAGACCTGGAACTTAAAGACAACAAACCAGTATGTGATCATATCCATCATCTTTCTATGAAGAATAGAAATTGCACTTAATGTTGATCATCTGAGGATCCCAAAGTTCTTTATAAACAAGGAAGATCTACATTATCCATTATAAAAGTACAAAAATAAACTCTGAGTTTATGTTTATATATATATATATATATATATATATATATATATATATATAACTTCCTTTAGCTTAAAAAGCCCTGCTCTATGCCTAGTGTCCTTAGGATATTTAGAGGAAATTAAGGCATGAGCACACAAAGAAGACCTTAGTGACCATTCTTTTTTCTAAGATCATTTTTTCCTCTTCTCCAACTCCTTTTTATTCACTCATTTTTCCCCTCCACTGTTAACTTCTAATAGGTTTATCAAACCGTGAAGGGCTAAAACAGGAAATATTAGAGAGACTTGGTGGGAAAGATGAGGAAAATAGGGGAGACATGAATAAAGCACCTCAAGAGGAGGTGACATGGCACTTCAACATGGCAACAAGCAATAATATGTGGAGAACATGGCAACAGACAATACGTGGACACACAAGCAGGTAAGTTAGTAGGCACTGGGAGGAGATGATGGTGGGCGGCCCTGCTGTCCCACAGGAAAAAACGTCAGGTCGTCTGGTGGCAGAAAATAAGCGAAGGTCCAGAGAGTCAAGAGCTCAGTGTTCAGGGAGGAATGTCAAAAAATGTCCAGGCAGGCGAGGCCTAGAAGAACCAGTAATCGTGAGTGAGGCCTTAGCTGAGAGACGAGGGGACGAGGACAAGAGGACAAGATTTATGTGTTTGGAACTGGGATACCAAATATCCATTGAAGGGTAGAACATGCAGCATCCAGTTGTCTGAAACAAGTGAAACGTCGGGGCATGGCCAGAGACAAGGCTAAGGTGGTGTTGAGCACCTGGCACTATGGATGCGCGCTAGCTCATCACACCCCCCTTGCCTAGGGGCCTGACTACTCCCAAGCTTGAAGGTGACAGCGAAGTGACAGGAGCTGGGAAGAGAAGCAGCAGGAAGGGAAAGGCACTGGGCTTGTCACTGTCCCTGCCTGGTACAATGGGGAAGTCGAGGAAGCAACTATGTGGTAGGGGAGGAAGGAGGAAGAAGATTCCCCTCACTGCTTCCTTCTGAATTCACAAAGACCAGGACTGTACTCACAGCATATTGAGGCTGAGGTTTATACAGGTGGCAGTGCAGACCTCGGTGCCTTCATCGTAAGGAGTATAGACAAACTTCATGAGAATTACCCATCTATAAATGTTACAGCCGTAGGGGTGACTCAGGGCCATTAAGAGGCTGTGACTTGTCCAAAGTCATATAGCCCAACTGTGTCAGAGGAATAATTTGAATCAAGGTCTTCTTAGGGATATAGTAGACAGAGGGCTGACTTTGGTCTGGAGTCAGGAAGACCTTAGTTCAAATCTGGCCACAAATATTTATTACCTTTCTGAACTTGGGCAACCTCTATTTGCCTCAGCTTCCTCCACAGTTAACTGTTGTTGTGAAGATCAAATGAGATACTATTTATAAAGAGCTTATATTACCTGGCACATAGTAAGTGCTTATTTCCCCTTCAATTTCATCCTTTTGCCACTTTCACTATCCCATTACATCCAAATACACTAATCAATTAATGAACATGAAACTGCTTAAATTATTACTAAATCCAAAGCATTGCTTCTCATTGATAATACCTAATATTATATGTTATCAGCATTAAATTTTAATATTATTATATTATTGTATCATTATTTAAGGTTTGAAATGTGCTTTGGATAATGATCTCAGTTGATCCGAATAACCTTTGGAGGTATGTAGTGTTATTATCCTCATTTTTCTTGATAAGGAAGCTGAATCTAAGAGAGGGTAAGTGACATGCCCAGGGTCACACAGCCAGCACATGTTCAATTCCATGTCTTCCTGAACCCAAATCACAGGCCTCTATCCACTACTCCATTTAGCTGCTCATGTTGTACCAATGACTCGATCTAGCTCTAAAATCCAAGTAAGACTTAAATAACAAAACAATTTGTATGAGGGGCACATTTTAAAAATGCTTTGGAATGATTTATCATATTGATTTTCTTGGACTGTTTATAACTAGATTGTAGACTCCTATGGGGAAGGAATGAGGTATCTTTGTATTCAAACTTAGTATATTCATTGAAACTGGATTTGAACACCTGGTAGTCATAGTATATTTAATTAATGATGTTATGGTGGTCATTCTGAGGCTATGATCAACCTTATAAATTACCTTGTAAATTGCCTTGAAGATGAGCATTTTGATTTGAAATGTTAAAAAAAAAAGTTTCTTTCCTCTGTAAGGGACAAGGACATTTGTGAAGTAACTCTTCGCTCAGTAAAATATGTATGTTTGTTTTCTAACTGTGACTAAGAGCTTCATGAAATATTGGTGAGGTTTGCCCAAGTAATTCACCTGTTAGATAGTAAAGGATTATATTTAGTAGAGAAACACTCCGACTTACTCTGTACTGTACTTTAATTTTTTTCAGTTGAAATCTTTTTTTTTAAACCCTTACCTTCCATCTTGGAATCAATACTATCTATGTATTGGCTTCAAGGCAGAAGAGTGGTAAGGGCTAGGCAATGGGGGTCAAGTGACTTGCCCAGGGTCACCCCGCTGGCAAGTGGCTGAGGCCAGATTTGAACCCAGGACCTCCCGTCTCTAGGCCTGACTCTCAATCCACTGAGCTACCCAGCTGCCCCCTCATAATTGAAATCTAAAGATACATTAGCCTGTTCTTTCTTCATTCAGTCAATCAACTAATGTTAATGAATCGCCTATTAAGCACAAGGTTTTGCTTTGAATCTGCCATGGGAGTTTCAAAGATAAATAAGATACAGTCCCTTTCATTTAGGAGTTAATAATCTATTAAGGTAGCTACAGAAAAAAGTAGCTTGGTCCTTGTAGGGTTAATACCCAGACCTAGGAATGACATCGATGAATAGAAATAGACATTAATCCAGATTTTCTCTGTTCACAAAAATATAAAAGGGTTTCTATCACTGAGGACACATCTGGGAGGGGCTGTGGGATTAGGGTCCTTTCCTGATGACCTCATTTTTAAATGCAAAGAGAGGGACCGATGCAAGCTAACACGTAATGCATGTCCCCTGGGTCCTGGTACACAGAGAGGAGCTCTTTCTGGGCAATAGAACAAGTAAGGCGTGAGGCGGAGGGAAGTGGCTGGGAGTGGGAAGATGGTCTTAAAGGGCTGCTGACTCCTGGAGAGATGCATCTAGAGGCAGAGATTGATGTGCCGCTGAATTAGAGACAGCAGCACAGCGACAAAGAGAGAGTACGGGCCTCGATGTGCAAAGTCCCTTTAGAAGTCCATCTTTATTATCCCAAGAGATTCTTTTTCCTCATTTTACGCAGATTCCTATAAAGAGAAGCCAAGAGTGTAATTTCCAGAGGTTTAAGCCGTAAAGGGCCTCGGAGATCAGCACAGAGTCTTGGGTGAAGACGATTTTCAGGACTAGAGTGTGAGCCAAAGCCAAACGTTAACACAGTCGGATACTCAGCCTGGTCCCCCGCACCACAGAGGGCTGCCAGTCCCTAGGCTGACTGAGCCATGGCACCCTGGGCTCCTTCAGGACAGAGCAGGCAGGCTGGCTCTCGGCCGGAGCACCTCAGGCCAGACCCCACAGGTCTGCGTCCCGCTTCTTACCGTGCTGAGACTCTTGGAGGTCACAGAACTGGCTCGAAGCCTCTCAGCATTCCGACTAACAAACATACAAATCTGGTGGTTATCAAATGGGGTCCAGGAGCCCATGGAAGGCTGGAAGACCCTTTCAGAGCTCTGTAGGGTCAAGGCTGTCTTCATAATAATGCCAAGATAATTTAATTTCTAATATGAAAGGTGGATGGATACATATTCTATAAACAGATAATTAGGGGAAGAGACTTCATTGAAGAGTATGAAGGAGTCTTGGGAACCAAAATTGAGAAATGCTATATAAATCTCACCCTGCCCACCCCCGAAATCTGTGTTCAGTTGTGAACAAACACTTCAGTCTCCCACTTGGATAAATAGATGACACACACACACACACACACACACACACACACACACACACACACAGAAATGGTTGTGTGTGTGTGTGATTATAGTGGCAGTTAGATGATTCAATGGATAGAGTGTCCAGTCTAGTGTACACTAAGGAAGACCTGAGTTCAAATCCAGCCTAAGACAGTTATACTAGCTATGTGATACTGGGAAAACCATTTAATCTTATTTGCCTCAGCTTCCTCATCTGTAAAATATATTAGGGAAAGAGATCACAAAACACTACAGTACCTCTGCTAAGAAAATCCCAAATGGGGTCATGAAGAATCAGACACAACTGAAGCAAAATATTGGTGCTTTTAGATAAGGAAATGATAAGGGTGTTTTCCTCTTTCAGTTTTGCATGTGCTTGGTTTCAATTCAATTCAATTCAATTCAACATTTATTTAGGTCTTGCTATATTGGAGAAAACCAGACTCTTGAGGGCAGCTGGATGGCTCAGAGGATTGAGAGCCAGGCCTAGAGAGGAGAGGTCCTGGGTTCAAATATGACCTCAGACACTTCCTAGCTGTGTGACCCTGGGCAAGTCACTTAATCCTCATTGCCTAGCCTTTCCTACTCTTCTGCTTTGGAACCAATATTGATTCTATGATGGAAGGTAAGGGTTTAAAAAAAACAAAAACAAAAACAAAAAACAGACTTCTCTTAAAGGCTTTCTTTTTGACCCCAGTCAAGTTACTGGGTCTCACAGTGCCCAAGGCTTGTTCATCTGCATTGTAGAGACAACCCTCCCTGAGTGCTTTCTATACTAATGAAATCACAAGTCCTTGCCAAAGAAAAATCAATTCATTTTAAAATCTTTTATCCAAATGTAAGACATATATCTATGTGTGTGTATTTTTAATATATCATTATGAACACATCAATGAACAAAAAGTGATCAAGTAATATTCAAATGTACAGAAAGTTCATTTTCGACATCTTGTTTATTTATTTTTGGCCAATGCCAAAGCTCCTATTCTCCTAGGGGAAAATATATGTATAAGTACCCCCATGAACCTAGCATATATGCATGCAGTTCAGTCAAAGTTTAAAAAAACTTCCATTCTGTAGGGAGGCATTTTAGAATGTTGTTCTTGTGAAATAGGGGATAACCCTCCAAAACAATTCCAAAATTCTTCTCCTCTGCCCTTCAAATTGCAGTGTACTTTAATTAGCAAATGGATAATGAAAAAAAAATACAGGCTCATAGTTTGATTTTTACCAAGACTCAGAGAAATGTATTTGATGCCAATTAGAACCAAAACTTCCCTCTTAGATGGGCATAATAAAAGTTACTTACCAAAGAGTGATGATGTGAAGAAGAACCAGCTAATATTCTCGAAGCATCTAAAATGAAATATGATTTGATGAGTGTTACCCAAGTATTAACGTTAAGTGGAGGCTAAAATGGCAAGAATGAAAGTCATTCTGTACTTTTCTTTTTCTCTCTCTCAGTTTGGGACACTGGCTTCAGCCATGCTAGAGCAAGAAAAGGTTGCTTCCTTTTGGAAGTGAAAACACAGCTGGGGACTCAGAAATGACTTGGCTCCTTTAGCCGCCTCTATGTTTAACTTTAAAAACTGTAACCAGTTGCAACCAGTTGTGAATGCCTTGCTATCCTTCTATGCAATTCCCTGTAACTTGAGTTGAGAAAGTTTTGTTTTATGGTTAATTATCCATGGTCTATTTAAAAAAATAAATCAAACCATTGTGAACCACCAGGATTTGCAGCTCCATTTGAACTTTACTATACTTTTGATTAAACATTTTATAAATAAAAACACACTGGTTTTCTACTTGTTGTTGGCTGTTAGTTATTTGGGCCCTCGACATAAATATTATGGCAATAGCAGCAGAACAAGCTATGGATTATTTACCCCGGTTTCATAAATCGTGAGTTACTGGAGTTATGTGCCTCCATGAGGATAAATGAACTTATAGTATTATATTCCAACTAAATGTAAGAGAAGCAGAACAAGTGAACTGAAACCTTTGAAAACCAAGACCTTTTATGCAAAGTCACAGAGCAACAAAACAAGTCCTAAATGAACATTTAAAAAGCTCCTTCTGTGAAGAAACAAAACCCCTAATATCATAATCTGAATAAAGATGTTGCTTGCCAAACAACTAGAGGTCTATCCTGTTGAAGTTTTGGGTTTTTTACCAAGATGTCCCATGTAGTTTTCCAGGGGACGTCACACAATGGCAACATAAAAGGGAGGTCCACTAAATTATACCAAAATACTAGGAAAGGGAAATTTTTCTGTGTTCGCCAGGAGTAAGCAGGCTGGTGGCACAGTGGGTAAAACAAGTGACCTGGAGTGAGGAAGAGCCAAGTTCAAGTCCTGAACAACTACTAGCTGTGGGACCTCTATCAGAATGTCTTCATCTAGGACACAAGGAGGATAAGGCTCCTAGCTCTCCCAGGTGGCGGCGAGGGTCCAATGAGTTAGCCCATGGAAAGCTCTACACAAATCGCTAACAAAGAGAAGAAAGGATCCTTTATGGAGTATTGGACTGCCCTTCACCAGGAGACTCAAGGACCAAGAATATCTCAAAGTGTCATAAATGAGCAAAACAATGAGAAGGAGTCTGAGGAAGAAGATGAGAAGATATCTTTAGACCAAGACTATGATGGTATTCAGAGTTTTCCATATGAAAGTGCATGTAGATCACTGAGGCCACTTCTTGATTTTGTGTTTTAAGTGGGAATTTTGTTAAAAATAAGAACAAAACATACAAAAAAAGAACCCCACAGTTCTCCACAGCACAGACTGCTAAGGGATGGTTAAAAGGGAAAATAGGAAATATTCTTCTTAACTGTGTTACCTTTGGCACAATACAAATAGGGAGGCACAGTGGCATCGACTGCCAGGAATACGATGAGACAATGTGTCTGCTTTATGGAACTGCTCTGAGAAATTACTGGGCTGTACAGAGATATACCTTCTACATCATCCGGCCTCAGCACAGCCTCTCCCTGCACTGGAGGTTACTTCTGGTCCCTGTTCTGTATTGAAGACACACACAGAAGATCCCTCACCAGCCACTAAACAAGTACACTTTCAATAAGTTCCCCTTTAAAAGGTAAATCAGTAACTCTGGTACTGACAGTAGCCCTGAGTGTATCTCTTCTGGCTCTTAGCGGTGCCCAAACAACTGGACTGTTAAAAGTTGTGGAGGCCTCAAGAGAAAAGAGAAGCCGATTAAAAGAATCCCTAATATCTTTCTTACTCTGGCAATGCTAATCTGTGGCCCTCTAGCCATTTCTACTGCAGCTAGTTATCTTTTGCCATTACAAAAGCTAAACTGGAAGCTGTCTGACATTCCCAGGGCTGCTTTTGCAACAGAAAATGAAAGCTAAAAGTGATGGGTTGGCCACAAATGGATGTTAAAAAGGCAACTGAGCTCATAAACAGGGATTGGAATGAGCAAGAGCACTAACCACCAAAAAGGAAAGATGTTACAGGCAGAACAGAAAAAAATGGTTAAATTTTGGGGAAAAAAGGATCTTCTAAACAGCTGTTTCTAATATTTCTATCAGCTAACAGAATTGTCAAGAGTTAGCATGACATGTGTAGCAGAAAGACAGTTGGCCTCAGATGGCCTGAATAAGGAGACATGAATTCAAGATCCACCCCCCTGGAAGAACGCTGGCTGTGAAACTGAGCAGATAATTGCATCTCGCAATGCCAGACACCCCTACTCTGACCCCTGCACTATAAGCTGCACAACAGTCATTGATCTACGATCACAGGAGGAGATCTTGCACCCGGAGTGCTATAGTAGGACTTTCTTGGAATAAATGACTAACAGAGAATACAAGACCTTAGGGCATCTAATGGGTGCATACGTGCATGTTTAGACTTGGTTGTAGAACATTAATATGCTATAACTGAAATAAAAATATTTCTAATATATTACACTTATGTACATAATATAGATATTTTCAACAGATGTACATAATTATCTATTTTTGTGTTAAGCTGCTTATCACAAACCTTGTGTGTGTGTGTGTGTGTGTGTCTGTCTGTCTGTCTGTCAGAACATTTCAATATAAAAACTGGTGGGGACATTTAAAAAATGTTTGCGGACATAATGTCATAGGTAGCACTGGGTCGCACTGACCAAGTTTCACTGTTTTTCAAAAAACAAATTTATCTGACCCTTAAATATTCCGTGACTGAGACTAAAACATCACTACCAGCACCACCCAAACAAAGAACAACAACAATGATGACAAATAGCTAGAAAATAATTCATTTGTTAAATGCTATCTGATTCTTTTATTTGATTAGTCAGTCTTAATAACAAGATAAATGCATTATTTTGACATCTTCAAATGTGTAAAAATCTTTGGCCTCAAAGTCTTTCATCACTTTCTATCTGACAGTTTGTCTAAAAGTAGGTCCAAACTCTTCTGGATTTGTCTCAGCATCATATATTTGAAAATAAAACCACATTTACCCTGTTTTCATCATGAAATGAGGTCCTAAAATAAAATTGCTTTCTTTAAACTTCAGATTCCATGGAAAACTCAAAAGGGATGTAAAATTGTCTGAAATGCACCAAAAAAAATTATGAAAATGAAGGATAAAAGATCATCAATCTAATTGCTGGGTTGGTGCCCATGGAATTGAACAAGACCTAGAAGAAGGCCTTCAGCATAGTAAGTGATTCTTTTGCAGAGGGTCTATAAAAGAGCATGGACAAAAATATTACAGAATGATAAAGGGAATGGCTGTGTCATTGAGATCATAGTTTCACTCTCAGACTGAAACATAAAGAAATTAAAGTTTAACCTAAAATGGTCACTGTGAAGTTATGCAACTAACAACCTAGGGTTTTCAAGCTAAGGAAACCAGAATGTAGTGACTTATGCCTGAAGTCCCTGATTTTTAGGAGGCTGAAGCTGGTGGATTACTTAAGCTCAGGAGTTCTGAGCTTCAAGTGGATCTAAAGCTAATGCATTGTCTACCCTGAATCAGGCATTAGTATCATGAGCCCCTGGAAGAAAAAGGTCAGAAGGCTGCCAAAAGAGGGGAAAACTGGATCAGGTTGGGGGGAAAAAAAACAAGTCAAAGTTTCCAGGCCAATCATTATTTGAATAGGGTTCATGAGTGACCATTATACTTCCAACCTAGGGAAAGAGAGACCTGCTTTCACAAATAAAATAAAATGAAATAAAATATGCTTAACAAAATAAAGTCAGAAAGAAAAGGTTGGCATGAAAGTCTAAAAGAAATCCCCAAATACAAAAAGATGAGATACCTTAATATTTCCTGAAATCTGAGTGATCAAATTCATCCATTCTCTTTGTCACAGTCTCCTTCTTTCCTTCTTTTTCCTAACCTATTAGAAAACCCCACTCAACTCTGATCTTTATTTCTTTCAGCAGATGCAACATAGTTTCTGCAGATATGATTTCTCATTTTCTATCCATCTGACAGGCAGAAACTTTTTTTTAAGAACTCCCTTATCAGACAAATTTCTAAGTCCCAGTGGACACCAGTCAGTTAACTGAAACGAAATATTATAACAGGAAAGAAAGGGAGATAAACATGGGTCCAGAACAGCATACAAATTTCATTGTTTCCATTTGAATTGTAAAGGGAGTTACTACAGTGAGAAAGGGGAGGTGCGAGTCAGAGTGGGGGTGGGAGTGAGAGACATCAGGGAAGCAAAGAAGGGGAGGAGGAGAGGACTTTTGTTGTCCCTTTGAAGTTTAAAGAGGAGCATAATGTGTAGAATCCAAAAGTGTTCATGAATACAGTACAGCGTGACAGGAAAATTCTCAATGAGTATTGCAGAAGCTACAGGATCTTAAATAGAACCATTGTTTAGGGGTGAAGTCAACTGAGAGATTGAATAAAATATATCTGTGCTGTATCATAAGAGACATTTTGTCTTTCATTAAGAGTTTGGGGTTTGAATGCACTTTGTCATGAAAAGGAGCATTAGAGTGTTATATGGTCCCCAAAGTAAAAGCAAGAGGAATACGATGTTTATATAACTGACTTTCTATACAAATATCCTATCCGGTTAAATTTCAAGTATAGAAAAAACAGCAGCCACCTTCACTATATTTTAAAATTCATTTCATAGTTCAAATATTGTTAATTTTTTTAATGAAACAAATACAAAACAAGTTAGCCTTAAACACCTTAGAATAATTTTAGTCTTCTATTACCTAGAAAATGCACCCCATCAAGGAGGGTCAAAAAGTCCTGTATTAAAGCAAGTTAAGGCACTGGTAATTATGGGATGTTAAGCTGCAGCCTAGGGCAACTACAAATGGCCATGGATGTTAACTGATTCCTTTCTCAAAAGTCTGAGAAAAGGGAAAAAAAAAACTGTAAGTTTTCCCATCTGTTATTTCCTTTTTTTTTGGCTGTAGAAAAGTAAAATTATGCAAGAGCTTTTGAATGTAAAGGCTGTGTGTGCTTTTTCCCTTTTTGTCTCTGTGTACTGGGTATGTGATGTTGCGTAACTGAGCACAGAGTGGGCGGTTAGCGTTTACTATTGATTTACACTATGCCATATAATGAATTCAGAGCACTAAAAAGAAAGGCGAGGGAGGAGTAGGGAGGAAAAGAGGGAGAATGAGAGAAGCCGGGAAAGAGAAACAGAAATTCAGAGAGAGAGAAAGAAAATCATTTATGGAAGCAACTCTAATGCTGGGAACAATATGTTCACTTATCCCTCTGGGGTCTGAATTTGGAAACTGATTAGGTTTTAGGGAAGCATATTTGCACAAGTTACCCCAACATGCTAACTTGATCTCCGGTGAGGGTTCGGGCTGGAGATCTTTGAATTGGCTAAGGTGTCAATAATTTGAAACCAATGTCACTAATAAGTTAAAATCATTGACATGGGTCCCATCTCTCTCCGGGCATTTAAGAATTGATATCCAAATAAGCTCTAACTTCAACTGGGAAATCAGGCATCATTTAGAGGACATACACATATACAAACACACGCACGCACATGAAAAGTTAAGGCCATCAGTGTTGCAAAAGGAAAATATGTTCCACTTCACCCAATTTGTCATAAGTTTTAAGTAGGAAGCATTTAGAAATCTCTGGGCAAAGTTGACACTACTCTGTTTTCCTTTCTTTGCTAGTTATAAAGGTACAGTCTAGGGCCACTTTGTGAAAAGGAGAAATGGAGACAACGGAATGGATTTCTAAATCAGTGAGTAGCTACTGCCATATAATTATAAGTGATGATGGAGGTCTCTGTGTTTTAATATGGTCTGTATTAAGTTCTACGTAGAAGTAAGCATTTAATAGCCATCATTTCATCCTAATATGGCTATTTTTCAAAGGGTCCATTTTGTATCCAACATGGCAAAAGAAAAGGAATTATTTCTTTCTTTGTTGGATTGTTTTTTTAGAATAAAGCACAGTATAAACCTTTGCAGCCAAAATGGGATTCTTACCCCCAAGGAAAACAGCTCTTTGTCCTTAATGCATCATGACTACATGGAGGAAGCCTTCTAATCTTTGTTCAAGCCTATGGGTCTAGGGAAGGTCTGTGTATTCTTTGATTCCACTAAAGTTTACTGAACAACTGCTATGCGTAAAGTCAGAGAGACCTAAATTCAAATCTGGCCTCAGACATTCACTGATGTGACCACCTGAAAAATAAGCTGGCGAAGGAAATGGCAAACCCTTCAGCATCTTTGCTGAGAAAACCCACCATGGAGTCATGGAGTGTCAGACAGGATTGAAAACAACATAACAGCAATAATGGAAAATATAAACAGGAAGTACGATATTGTCCCTATCCTTGAAATTTTTATTTTGCACTAAGAGGGTAAGAAAAACTTATTTTGTACTATAAAGTATCACTAGAATGTGATAGGATTATGGCATGGAGGGACTGATCTGGTCAGATTGTACTTTAGGAACATTATGAAGGCTGAAGACTGTAGGCTAGGAAGACAGTAAGTTTTCAGATGGAAGGAAGGCCTGAACTGAAACAGTGGTAACTGAAATGGAGAGAGAGGGGGAACATAATGTAACAGAATTATAATGTCAACGGGACAGAGAAGAAGGGCAAACCAAAGGTAGAGAAAGAATTTCCATATTTCTCACTCAAATGAAGAATCTGGTATCAGAAGCTACTTAACCATGAATAGATCTCAGAAGAAGTATTATAAATTAGTAAAATGTTAGGAGAAAAACAAGGGAGAAGAAAAGGAGGACAAGGAGAACAGAAAAATTGGAGAAGAAAAGTCAAGAGGGGGGAATAAAAATGTAGGAGAAAGAAGTGGAAGAAGGGAAGAAAAGTAGTCAAAACATGACAGGATATGGGCAGTCTACGTGCTATGATTTGAGGAGTAAAAGCTGTGCCCCCACTAAACATTTTTATAAACCAAACTTGTGATTTCACTCATATAGGGAATTCTCTAAAAGAGGGAGGAATCTCCCACTACCAATGCAGAGTGGCAAGTGCTATAAAATTTATAGACTAAAAGATTTGCATGGTTTGTTGCTTGCTGTCTGGGTTAAGTGACTTGCCTAGCATCACAGGGACAGACTGTTCGAGAGGCATCACTTGAACCCAGAGCTTCATCATAATGACCATTTCCTAGACACTATCTCACACTGGCTGTCATCTATCTGCTAAAATTCTAACTGTATCATCTTCGAATTTGAGTTCTTTTCCAAAAGCTTATCCCTATGCAACAGTTATTCTTTCATGGACCCAATTACAGAAAAGGCAACAATGGGGAGGCATCAAACTATAAAAATGCAGCTGTCTCCAGTGGACCCTTCATGAAGTGTGAATGAGGCTTTTGAGTAAATCTGAAAGGCAAGGAAAGTCACAGGATAAATCCTCTGGGTGACTTTTTAAGAGTTAGACCATTGAGTCTAGGAGAGACTTAAAGAAGATCCTGGTTCCAAAAAAAAAAAAAAGAGGCAGGGAAGACACATAGAGCTGGAAGAGAAGTGCCAACAGAAGCCACTGACACAAAGAAAAGGGTTAGAAATTTGGGAAGTTGTATTCAAAGACTGTGGGAGGGAGTCTGGTTGGGCAGATCAGGCATGAGGACTGGAGTGGGGTGAATTTTATATCCATTTTCAAAAAAAAAGGAAAGACTTTGATACCTAAAAACTATAACAACAATAAGCAATTAATAACAAGATTATACAATGCATTATTTAAAAGGCAATTAGCAAACATTTAGAAAAACAAACAATGATCAAAGAGTTGCCTGGGTTAACCAAGAACAGGTCATGCCAGAATCATAGATCTTGAGAAAGCTTAGTGTGGGTTACTTAGATTTCAGGATATACAGAATATACTTGATAAAATCACTCTTTAAAGACAGTTCATAGATGTAAATTAGAATATAAAATACTTCAGCAGATTCAAAAGTTGTTGAATAATAGGACCCCCCCCAAAAAAATATATATATATATATACACTTGTTAGACAGGAATTTTCTGTGACTATTTCAAGGATCTGGGGCTGGCTTGTTCTGGCTAACATCTGTTGTAAATGACTTGAAGGCAAAAATTGGCTTTCCTATAAAATCCACAGATGACTCAAATCTGGGTGGGATAGTTACCTTGTTGGGTTAGGAAACTAAGATCCAAATTCTCCTGAAGGACAAAAATATTCAGTCATATCTAATACAATGAAATTTAATAGGGATAAATATTAAAGTCTTGGGCTTAAAGATAGTCATTCTGAAACTATTTCTCTAGGCAGCCTGGACTTTCTTTTTATACACAACTCTGTCTCTGTTAAGGAACAGGAACGAACTGAAGGAGTCCATGACACTGAGGGGGAAAACCCTTTATATCAGGGGTCATAAGAAAAGTAGGCCGATTCTCTGTTTCTCTGTCTACATATGAATATCTACTCTTAATGTCTATTATATAGTTAAGAAAGCAAGAACCTTTCCTATTTTTTTAGTCTAGAGATGATTATCAACTCTAGGACAGATGATAAGGAAAGAATAGACTATCAGAAGAAGAGTGAGGAAGGATCAGGAAGCAAATTTCCAAGGAAAACCTACGTACCAAAAATAATATTTAAGAGTTGGGTGACAATAGGCAAGTTATAACTTCTCTGAACCTGTTTCCTCATCTATAAGATGGGTATGAAGTATTTTAGGGGTCTGCTGTGAGGCATATTTGAGATCATATAAGTAAAGTGCTTTGAAAAATTTAAAATAGTACCTAAAAGTCACAGCTTAATATTAGTCAAAATGCTACCATATTGTTGAAAGTATGTGATTTATGGCAGGAAAAAGAGATAACAGATTACTATCCTTGGAGTTATACCGATATTTGTGAAATGTAAAAACATCTTGAGAAAAGGTTCCAGGGATCCTTTTTTTTTTTTTTAAGGAATTAGGAAGCATGAAATATGATCAAGAAACATATCCAAAGATTTATATTAACTGATGCAGAATGAAGTAAGCAGAGCTAAGAAGCCATCTATGATGCCTAAAAATGACTTATATGAAAAGGGCAACTACTACGAAACAGTCATTAGTGAATGTTGCAAAATTTTTACAAAATTTTACAAAGGAACCTCTTCCTTTAAAAAACTGGAGAGAGGCCTAAAGGTGGGGAACAACAAATATATTTTCAGTCTTCATTTCAATGTATCGGTTGGTTTTTCTGATTGTTCTTTTCCTACTTTCTTGGAAAAAAAAATGTTGTTATTATATGCTGTTGCTTACTGGGAAAAGAGGGGGAGAGAGAAGAAGTAATTTAGGGAAAGTAAAAAATAAAAAAAATCAATAAAAATTTCTTTTAACAAAAGAATCATACAGGAAAAGATATAGATGAGATTTTTTTATGATGAATACAGATACACATATCTATAAGATGGTGGTTTCACTCAAGTGATAAAGCTTTGCACAGGAAAATTTATTTTAATTTCCTTGGTCAAGATCTGTAGGAAAAAGTGATGAAATATCTTTTAAATTCATCTTGCAAAAATGCTTAAAATAATGTGGATATTTACTAAATGAATTTAAAAAGTTGGATTTTGTTGTTGCTATTAAAGGGCAAGGCACAAGGTGTTTACATTTTAAGTTGATATAAATGAAACAAATAATGCATGGTTGCTGGGGTTTATTTTTAATAAAATATGTTCTTAAAAACCCAAAGATAACTTGGACTGCTAAATTGAAGATTAAAGGCCCTTAAGGAAAACATCACTGGAGAAAGACTAAAAATGTTTATTAACTAGTATTATTGATATCAGTGTGCAACTATGATAGTGATACTCTCTTTGAAAAATGGGGTTGCCCCTTTGATAGCTTACCTATTGGGGACATTCATTTTGTGTGTGTGTGTGTGTGTGTGTGTGTGTGTGTGTGTGTTTTACATTTTTTAAGTTGCTGTTTTTTAGTTTTTAAGTTAACTAATTGATGTAGTCTGATAAAAATGGATGCTTTGCAGTGGCATGAAAGAAACAGATGTGCTTTGCAAGATACGGCATGTCTTTTTGAAAAGTTTAGTATAAATCTCTCACTTTCAGGATCCCTGATTTTGCCTATGTGAGGCTCACACCACTGAAGTAAATCATGAATTTTACCAAGTACATTACTAATTAATTATCTTACTAAGACAACTTCATTCATTAAATTCACAAGCATTATTTAAATGCCCTTTCAATACTGGATACTAGAGATATGGGGCGGGGGGAAGCAATAGTCTCTGCCTTCAAACAACTTATATTCTACTAAAGAAAAGAACATGTGTCTGTGAGTTGCTGTGGTTAAAAAATGAGACCAGAAGACATCAAAGAAGAAGTTTAGTGTGCATCACTGTTTTATCAGTAGGATCTTATGGGGGCAGTGCTTTAATGAAATTTTGAAATAAAAGCATTTAGAAAATAAGATGTCCTTTTATAATGGAAAGAAATCATTGCCTAACGTATCTGATGCTTTTAACTTTGAATTTTCATTTACTAGGCACAATATTCTTAAGGCTGTCACACCTTCTAACACAATTTTTCCTTTTTTCCTTCTTCCTGTACTCTGAGAAAAACTTCACAGCATTTAATATCACCCCACTTTCGATCTCTCTTGCCTTCTTAATTCTTTAACTCCAAACTATTCCACACACATCTATTACTCCAATTTTTTACTAATTTCTTCCTCTTAAACAAACTGGCTGTTTATAGGACTTTCTGAGTAGTTTTATTTCTTTTTTCTTTTCTTTTCTTTTCTTTTTTTTGTAGGAAACATTTCCATTTCTTTTCTTAACAGATTCACTAAAGTCTGAGGGCAGAAAATTTAAAAGAATTTTTAAAAGGGATGGCAAAGAATGAGACTTTCCTCCCAGAATTATAGAGTTCATTTAATTACATTTCCTTCATCCTGGGAATAGGGAAATCAAGGCTTAGAGAAATGCAATGACTTTCCCAAGGTCCAGATGTTAGTGAAGCAGGGAGAAGACCAGCACTGAAGTATCCTGATTCCTAACCTGATTTGCTTCCCATTAAAGCACATGTCCCTCTTTTAACTCCTTCTGTCCCCAACCCCTCCATTTTTCAGTTATCTCCCAGATGCTACTATTTCATACTGTTGGCATCAAAAAATTTAGAGAAGTTTGGGGTGGTGATGTGATAGCACTGCCCCATTTCTCTCATTTCCAAAACAGTTAACAATAAAACAAATTCTGACAAGACTGGCAGTTAGACACAAAATGAAGTCTGAGATTAGAAGGGAACTTAGACATGAGAAAGATGTCCGTTGGTATTAGGGCCACTGCTGCCAGAATCACTGTAATTAAAGTTGTGTCAGTGTTTCCATTAGAAACCCCACTCTTTGGGGGTTTATAATACAGTTATAATGATCAGCTTTAAACTTAAATACATCAACAAATATCTTGGAAAAAGGATTTTTTTCTCCCCAATGTCTCAAAGAAAAATCCTCAAATCAGGCAGTACCATGTTCATTTACTATCACCCTATGCCCAGTATCCCCCTCAAAACAGGATGTAAATGCATATCAAATGAGCCTGATGTACAAGGATCCACAATGAAGACACCTGCCTTAGGAAATTCAGGGCCTTCACTTGGTGAATTAACTTGCTCAGGGCAACAAATGTCACTATGAAAAAGTCACTCTAACTCTTGTGAATGAATGTTCCCCTTCCCTTCAGAGTAGTGAAAAGAACTTCTATATATGTCCAAAAATCTCTCACTTATTTGCAACTCAAGGATTAGAGAAATATGAAAATATTAAAACTTTGACATGGAAGAGAAAGAATTTCCCAAGTTTCCCTTAACCCCTCACCTCTAAATATTTCCTACATATCTCTAGCTGGGCTTCTATATTCTAGGCACTTATACGCCCTATGTTGTGAGGATTGCTAATTACACATTAAAGTCACAGGGTAGAAAAATGTTCCAGGAGAAGCAGGGGCAATCTAGGTAACTCCACCATTATCTCCAACCTCCCACAGATAAGAGGTCCCATATGTCCTTAGTGTCTGTGGTAACAGTAACTAACTCCTGGGCAGAGAAAGTTCCTTTGTTTAGCAAGCTTGCTCTCCTCCCTGAAAATGTTTGATTCAGGATGGTTTGTTACAATCTAACAATAGTTTTTAGGGTAACAAAGGGATATTTGGAAACAAATGGAAGGCTCTTTGTCCTTAGTAAGGAAACTCATAATTTCCCAGGAACCTTTAAATCTGACCATATATCTATGTGTTTATAGCAATCTTTTAAAGAGTTGGACAATTTATATCAGGAAAAAAAGTTAGAAAACACAATCATATACAATCAGATGATGGTTAATTCAATATTAAATTTCTAATCTGTCTTTGTATGTGTATATCTATATCTATATGTCACCTTACCAAAATTTCTGTTGATGACTGTGGAATATTTGGCAAAAACTAAACAGTAAATAAGTTTAGCTGGGAGGGAAGGAAGGAAATCAAGAAGGAGCAGAAAGTGAAGGTTCTGAATATATGAACTTTATTTCAGAACAATTATCCTAAAATGTTCTCCCCCCCCCCCCCCCAGTTAAATAGGTCAACATTTTAAAAGTGGAAAGCCTTGTGTGAGATGTTTTACTGTATTAATTGGGCAAATGATTATTTTTTACATAGTCTAATTTTGCTTACTAACAGTACATAACATTTTGTAAAGTAAATAACTACTTGTTTGAGACATATGAACTCATTAGGTGAATGCCAGTATCTTTGAGAGTCTCTAAAACAATATATACAATTTACCAACTTTATAAATCTCTGTTGAAACATGTTTCTGTGACATTATTTAGAAAAGGGAAATTCTGTTCCATAATACAAAAAAGAACAGCTTTTGATAGCAATTTTTCCACATCAATATACAAAAGTCATGTGTTTACAGTATTACAATTTACTATGTCCTATTTTCTAACTTTTTAACAAGCCCATGGGAATAAAGATGGCTAAGGTGGTTTTTGTTTCTTTTGCTATTTTTTGTTTGTTTTAAAATCAGTTTAGTGAACAGCTTCAAAGCAGAGCCCTAGCTAAAATGAACTAGTTTCAGCGTTTGAGATGAGAGAGGGCATGAGAGTCCTAAGTGTGTATAAGTTAGTCTTGTCAACTTTCCCTCTTCTTGGAATGAAGAATGATGACAAGTAGGTTAGGGAGAGGAAAAGAAGAGAACTTCAAAAAGCCTAAACTATTTGTTAATTGTATATGTGGCACTGGGCAAAAAGCTAAAGGAACTCTGATAATTTTCACAGTTTCAATGAGGTTTCCAGGAATTTTAATCTCTCCAGATATTCTTAAGGCAAAGCTAAAGAAGCAAAAGTATTTGCTTTTAGATGCTTGGGAAGGGGGGGGGGGGGTCGGGAATGACATGATGACTCCCAGTTTCTACAGTGCCCTGACCTATTGCTAAAACAGAAACTAGAACATTAAAAAATATTACACCCCAAAATAGGTTATGCCCTTCTCCTTGATGGCTAAAAATAACAACAAAAAGGAAGGAAGGAAGGAAGGAAGGAAGGGAAGGGAGGGAGGGAGGGGGAGAGGGAGAGGGAGAGGGAGGAGGGAGAGAGAGAGAGAGAGAGAGAGAGAGAGAGAGAGAGAGAGAGAGAGAGAGAGAGAGAGAGAGAGAGAGAGAGAGAGAGAGAGAGAGAGAGAGAGAAAGAGAGAGAGAAAGAAAGAAAGAAAGAAAGAAAGAAAGAAAGAAAGAAAGAAAGAAAGAAAGAAAGAAAGAAAGAAAGAAAGAAAGAAAGAAAGAAAGAAAGAAAGAAAGAAAGAAAGAAAGAAAGAAAGAAAGAAAGAAAGAAAGAAAGAAAGAAAGAAAGAAAGAAAGAAAGAAAGAAAGAAAGCTATTTTGACTGGCAAACACAGACGTGACATGAGAGTAACAGATGGAAGACCGATAGACACTCTCACAGAACACACTCAGCAAACACAAGAGCAGGCATCCCTTCTAAACTAAAGTAACAATGGTGACTTTTGCCTCCTGCTTTCAAACTTCCCTCCTTGGGTGTTTACCTAATGACTTCCAAAGAATTTGGGAAATATAATGCCAGCTGACACTGGCACATCTGCCCATTCTCAGAAACAAGAGAAAGTTGATAATCACTGTCTGTGAAGAGAGAGAGAAACAGACTTCAGGCAAACTGCCTTCTTTGCGAGGCAGGACAACACTGACTACCCCGAACTGAGGTGGGTGCTCCCCCCACCTTGATTCAAAGTGTTTTTAGGTAACATGATACTTTTGTACACTAAGCACAGAGCAGAACCCAGCACCTAAAAACTTTCATTAAGCAAATAATTAAAAGTAACAAATCTTCTTGCTAATTGTTCCTCAAACTTGAAAGAAAGGTTATTTTCTTACCTTACACTGTCTTTTGAAATCTGACAGCATCATTCAGTCAGTCATTTCAATGTCAGCTACTGATTTTCAATTCTTTTATTACACCGAATACAACTAATAATAAAATGGTGCTGATCTCCCAGCTTTCACTATATAACATCTATATTTATATGCTTAGGCTTCTATTCAGATCTATATTTATCTGCTTTATCTGCCTACAGTGCAACAGTGCATCTGTTTCTCATACACACAGACATATATTTATATATATACACACATACTGTATATATGTTATATATAAACACACATACACACAAAAATATGTATGAATGTATGCTTGTACATTTCCTTCAACAGAATGCAGGTGCATAAATACTCAGACATGTGATATGTATACAGAGATCATAAATGTACATGTAAACATGTGTACATCCTAACAACAAGGATCCTGTCTACCTTACTTGGCTGTTGACCTAACAGACTTCTTACATGGTTTTTGTATTACATAGTCAGAGACACTGCTCTTGCAAGGGGAAAAAGAAAATAACACCCCCACCCACCCAAACACACTTATACTCTGCCCAGTTAATCCATTCTTAGATCCATAAAAATATTAGAATTAGAAGAGAGTTTGGACGTCAGGTAGTCCAAGCCTTTTATTTTATGAATGAGGAAACTGAGGTGAAGGGATATGAATTGATGTGCCCCAAGTCACACAGCTAACGGGATCAGAAAGTTTTCTGGTTCTCAATCCCTGCACTCTCCACTGTACTATACTGGGCACTCCTTGAACTGTCCCCTTCTTTAAAAACAGAAACAAAACCTTTCTCACTTCTTAAAGTAAGTAGAAAGAAGATAATCCTGCTGAGTTCATATCTGGCCTCAGTCACATGCTGTGTCCTAGGGAAGTCACTCAACCTTGTTTGCCTCAGTTTCCTCATCTGTAAAATCTGCTGGAGATGGAAATGACAAACTACTCCAGTGTCCTTGCTAAATAACCTCAACTATGGTCACAAAGAATTGGACATGACTGAAACAACTGAATAACAACAATCCTGATACTTTATTCAACCTGTTTTAAAATGATCCACTTTTTCTTTTTTGTCAACTCCAGGGAATATTCCAGGAGTGTAGAACTTATTGGTAAATTTCTATTGTGAGCATTTGCATTTTAGAACTTGGCAAACCCTACAAATCGGGGCTTGATGATTGTTTCATTGATTGTCTAGACTTAAGAAAGTGATGGAGAAAATGTTAACAATACAGATTACAATTAAAAATATTTTCTGTGTACATCTGATCTGGAGAGATGGTTATTACACATTTACTAGAACATCCCTGATGGCTCACATTTATAGAGCATTTTACAATATTTCCTTACGAAAAATCTGTGCAATAAATAATAAAAGTAATTGACATTGAGAGTTAATTAAATTGACTTGTCGGAGGTTACTCAGGGGTCAGTTGCAAAGCCAGTTTATCTGACTCCAAGGCATGCTTTTTCCACTACACATGTAAGGTTTCTGCACACCTCTGACTCTAAAACTTAACTATGTTGCAAATACCACTGATCTCATCTAGGTGATTCCAGTTTTGCACACAAAACCTAATACAGACACCCTTCTCAACCTAAGGAAAAATAGATAGATATTGAAGAAAACTTAATAGTTTCTCTTATTCCGCCCCCCCCCCCCCCCAATTCAAGTATAAAGTCTGTATCTTCCACTGGAAAGCAGAAGATATAATTCCCCTAAGCCATTTGCCACAAGTGAAGTTTGTTTTAAAATGTAAAGTCTTTATTACTTGTGATCTAGTCCATTATGTTATTTTTCATTTTTGAAAAGTCAATAGCACCTTTTATCCACAAATTGCCAAGTCTTGTTAGCACTAAGCCAATATTTGGAAATGGAAGCAGAAGAGGACAAAAAGATATTTGGGAAAGGGGTGTACACATTTCACCATCCACCCTTCATTCTCTAGTCTTCCAACTTGCCCTCTACAATGTTTCCTCCTCCTAATCCCCCTAAACCAAGCACACACACAGTCACAGAGAAGTACATAAATCAACCGCCTTTAGAAAACCAAAAGCAAAAAGAGAGGCACATTGCCACTGATAGAGTGTGGGGAACAGATTTCTTCAGAGCAAGTTATTCTATGC
This sequence comes from Monodelphis domestica, assembly GCF_027887165.1. Lineage (NCBI taxonomy): Eukaryota > Metazoa > Chordata > Mammalia > Didelphimorphia > Didelphidae > Monodelphis > Monodelphis domestica. The sequence goes on from NC_077230.1 coordinate 76,494,294, forward strand.
ACATGGTGAAGTGACCTGACTCAAACCTCTTCAGACGGTTAGCCAATAAGAAGACTGCCGAACCCATAGGATTTTTACACTTTGTACAGTTAACTCACAGACTCAAATCCAAAATCCAGTACTTGGGGATACCATGTGGATTTGTGAAACTCCCTGGGGCATACTGCATCCATAAGCCAAAGAATGGATATTATACTGATCCATACATGCAGCTTTTCATCTGCGACATATTGATAATTACTCTTTATTTGTGAATTAAATCCAAATAATAAAAACAAATTGCAAACAATCATCACACAAAACATTTCACTTAACTCTTTCAAACCACAAAGAAGATGGGTGGGAGGGGAGCACAATGCTACCAAAAAGAGAATTGCTTCAAGGAACTGGGGAAGGATGAATGCACTTGTGGCAGTCTAAAACATGATTTGGTGGTTTTATGTGCATTTCATGTCACTGATATAAAATTGTACATAGTATATCGTGCATCATGAGAAGTTCCTATTAGGAAATAGTTTCTCAGTTGTTGTCTACATGTCTTCAGTCAACAAGCACTGATTAAGCACCTACTATACACTCAGCACTAGATGCTGAGGATACAAACCCAAAATGAAACAGTCCCTCCTTGTATTCTGTGTAGAATACAAAAGAAAAATTCACCAAAAAGCAGTCAAACTGAGTAACTGGTCCTGGTGAACAGATAATGAAACAAACCTTCCTACTCGTGGCAGAAGTGGGAAACTATTAGGACAGAATGTTGTATACATTTTCCGGGTGTTTTCTATTGTTTTTATTTTTTATTAAACCCACACTTTCTATCTTAGAATTAACACTGTATGTTGGTTCAAAAGTAGACGAGTGGCAAGGGCTAGGCAGTAGGAGCTAAATGACTTGCCTAGGGTCATACAGCTTAGCAGTGTATAAGGCCAGATTTTGCCTTTCTCTGGGTCTGGCTCTTAATCTACTGGGTCACCTAGTTGCCTGCTTTTCTATCATTTTTCTTGGTTACAAGGGAGGGTTCAAAAATATATATTTTCAGAAATGACTGACATAAAAATAAAAAATTCAGCTAGTCTTTTTAAACAAAATAAAAAATAAAAACAAAGCATTTTTTAAAATCTAGGAGTAAAAAGTAAAAGCATTTTTAGAGTACAACGTTTATTTTGAAAATGTAAAAGCATCACAGCCACCTAATTTGTCTTGAATTCATTTTACAAATGAAAAAAAATCAAATTCAGAGATTCCTTCCAGAAGTAATCCAACTATTGTTGACAGGAGTGAGAATATTCTCTCAATTTCTGATGTTAACATCCCCCCAAAATGATAATATGGTTATGACACTAGGAATTCAGGATTATCGGCTCCAAAATCCTTTCAGATTATTCACTGTGACAAAAGCAGTCTCAGATAGTTCTATATACAATCACTAAGAGGGAAAAGGTTATTCAAGGCCACATTCAGATTTCATGTGACAAGGTTTGGGGCAAAAGGAGGCTCTCTAAGAAAAAGCTCTGCCTGCTTTTCTTTAGGAAATGCAGAACTTGCAGTACCGTATTTAGTACATGAGCACTGGGAAGGGGAGACACCACCATGGCAAAGTGAAGGTGGGTGGGAAAATGGACCCTACTGGGCTCAGATGGGTAACAATGTGCAGAGAGGAAGCCCTCCCACGTTCACACATACTGAGAAGCAAACAAAAAAAACCCAAGGATGCAGTAAAAATCCTGCTGTCCCAATAACATACACAGATGTTCCACCATTGTTTTCTTTTATGCACATTTTAATTAAGAGCTCAGGATCAAGCTTTAAAAATGGTATTAAATGGCTTGTTTACATTTGTACTATATATCATTTATCATGCATTTTGTAACAGTGCATGTCTCTGTCTTCAAAAGGATTATTTAGAAAACATTAAGATATAGCTAGTATATCTCATCTAACTCTCGAGATCTAAGGTTCAGGAAATCTGAGAGCAAGTCTGAGTAAGATAGGAACTTTTACTTCCTTTAATGCTCATTCAAATGATTTCCATTCCCCACAGGATCTGCAGTAAGATTACCAAACCAGAAGAGAAGAAAGAAAAAGAAAATTATAAACCTTTCACATTACCAAAGAGATTAAATAGATATTGTTGTGTTGTATTTGTATATTGGGAATGGTTTTTTTGTGTGGCCTTTTATATGACATACATCTTATCTATGTGTGTGGCCTTCATACGCATAAATTGCCTGTTACTCTAAAGAAGGGTCAAGTTGATGGTTGGGACAAGTTACATAAAAGTGCAGGTTTGAAGTACTCCACAGGAGGGATCCTAATTTCACACCAACAGAGTACTTCTGGAAGCCAAAAATTTAATACCAGACTTGTTAAGAAACTACCTTAAATAAGAAAGGAACTGTACTAAGCCAGTAGGTTCATGTCAGTAATGAAAAATTCACCATCCTCAAGAAGACTATATTCCATTTGTAAGATAAGGAATATGCAGAGGTAAATAAATACAAGGTAATTTGAAGTGGGCAAGTACTGTTATTTGAAAGGACGGGTAGTAAAATCAAGAACATTTTTTTAAGGAAGTGTCACCTGATCTGGGTCTTACTGAAGAGTTCTGAAGTGGGGAGAGGAGACGTAACTATAATAAATGTATAGGGTGCTGGTGAGTGTAAATGAATGCAGAATGGACGTGGACGATTGAGATAGAATATGTGAAAGAGATTAAAATGAAATAGATATGAGCAGAAAGAATGACCTGGAATACTGGGGGCTTTAAATGCCAGCCTGAGGAGCACACATTTTATCCTAGAGGGAATATGGAACAAGGGAAGATATTTGAATGAGAGAATCACATAGTCAGACCTGTATTTCAGGAAGTTTGTCGTGATAGCTGAATGCTGACTAGATTAGGGAAAGGAGAGAATGGAAATAGAAAGACCGTGACGGGGTTAATAATCTAGAAGATTGTAGCTGACTGGAAAGTTGTAGATGAGTGGAAAAAAGGGGGTATTATGTGAACTATTATGGAGACAAAATTGACAAGATTTGGTCATTGATTAGATATGCTATCTGAGAAAGAAAAAGAGTCAAAACTGATTCCAAGTTCATGAAGTTTGGTTACTAGCAGAATGGTGCTATTTTCAAAAGAAATATGGAAATTTGTGAAAAGTGTTAGTCACCAAAAGAAGTCCACTTCCAACACAGACAAAGCCCAGAATCCCAATTGCTAAAGGGGTTCAGCTGCTTAGCATAGTGGAATGAATTGGATAAGTAGTTAGGCATGGCTCATTTTAGAAATTCTTACTCATCTTTTACTGTCTTCTGGCCAAAGAACAATAAGAAATATACCTATCCTATTAGGAATTACTAGGATATTCAGGGAGAATTGGGAGTTAACTCAAATGTTAGAAGGCAGAGAATCTTCTCAAAATTAATGGACAGCCTACTAACAAATATTCATCTATATGAATATATGACTATGAATATGAAATTTTGAGGTGTATTATGCTGCCTTGAAATGCATTAAACAAGAAAGCAGAATTCAGAACTCATATAAGCTCAGAATACTGTCCAGTAAAACATAAACATTCAGATGATTAAAGTTTAGCTTTTTTGATTAAACATTTTCCATTTGGGTCCCACCCTCATGTAAAATTTTCAAAATATCTCACATGTAGCAAAAATGTTCTTTTCAAATATTTCTTATGGTACAAATATAGTTTCAAAGGAAAATGACTTCAATTAGCCATATTGGTTCAATGCAAAGAACACACTACAAAGCAATGGTAAGATTTCTGCTTTGAACCAGTTTAGAATAAAGAATAAAAACAAAAAAGTAACCTTATTTTTTAAAAAATACCTTTCTTTACATAGTATATTTGGTTTCAGTTCTTTTTTTGGGCTTTATTTATTTTTGAATTTTGAATTAATTTATTTAGTCAATTTAGAACATTATTCCTTGGTTACAAGACTCACATTATTTCCCTCCGCTTCCCTCCCCCCCCCCCTTCCTGCAGCCAACATGCAATTTCAGTGCATATTATTTGTGTCCTCGATAAGAACCTATTTCCATGTTGTTGGTATTTGCACTAGGATGTTCATTTAGAGTCTACATCCCCAGCCATATCCCCCTCAACCCATGTATTCAAGCAGTTGTTTTTCGTCTGTGTTTCTACTCCCACAGTGTTTCCTCTGAATGTGGATAATGTTTTTTTCTTTTTTTTTTCTCATAAGTTCCTCCAAGTTGTTTAGGATCACTGCACTGCCACTAATGGAGAAGTCCATTACATTCGATTGTACCAGAGTGTATTAGTCATTGTGTACAATGTTTTCCTGGTTCTGGTCCTCTCACTCTGCATCAATTCCTGGAGGTCATTCCAGTTCCCATGGAATTCCTCCACTTTATTATTCCTTTGAGCACAATAGTATTCCATCACCAACATATACCACAATTTGTTCAGTCATTCCCCAATGGGAGGGCATCCCCTCATTTTCCAATTCTTTGCCACCACAAAGAGCACAGTTATGAATATTCTTGTACAAATCTTTTTCCTTATTATCTCTTTGGGGTACAAACCCAGCAGTGCTATGGCTGGTTAAGAGGGCAGACAGTCTTTTAGTGTCCTTTGGGCATAGTTCCAAATTGCCCTCCAGAATGGTTGGACCAATTCACAACTCCACCAGCAATGCACTAATGTCCCAACTTTGCCATATCTCCTCCAACATTCATTACTTTCCATTGCTCTCATGTCAGCCAATTTGTTAGGTGTGAGGTGATACCTCAGAGTTGTTTTGATTTGTATCTCTCTGATTATCAGAGATTTGGAGAACTTTTTCATGTGCTTATTAATAGTTTTGATTTCTTTAATGGAAATTTGTCTATTCTTGTCCCCTGGCCATTTATCAACTAGAGAATGGCTTGTTTTTTTGTATAATTGATTTAGCTCTTTATAAATCTGAGTAATTAGACTTTTGTCAGAGGTTTTTGTTATGAAGATTGTTTCCCAATTTGTTGCTTCCCTTCTAATTTTGATTGCGCTGGTTTTGTTTATACAGAAACTATTTAATTTTATGTTTGCTGATTGTTTTAGGTATATACTGTTTATTATTTTTTGGAAAGGCTCTTCTATTCCTATGCTTTCTAGTGTTTTCAATAGGAATGAATGTTGTAATTTTTCAAAGATTTTTTTCTGCATCTATTGAAATAATCATTTGATTTTTGTTGGTTTGCTTGTTAATGTGGTCAATTATATGAATGGTTTTCCTAATATTGAATCATACTTGCATTACTGGTATGAATCCTACCTGGTCATAGTGAATACCCCTCGTGATCACTTGCAGGAGTCTTTTTGCTAGTATTCTATTTAAGATTTTTGCATCTAAATTCAGTAAGGATATTGGTTTATAGTTTTCATTCTCTGTTTTTGAACTGCCTGGCATTGGAATCAGTACCATATTTGTGTTGTAAAAAGAATTTAGTAGAACTTCTTCTTTGCTTATTCTGTCAAATAGTTTGTATAATATTGGGATTCTTTGAATGTTTGATAGAATTCATTTGTGAATCCATCTGGACCTCGGGATTTTTTCTTAGGGAATTCTTTGATGGCTTGTTCAATTTCTTTTTCTGATATGGGGTTGTTTAGGTAATCTATTTCTTCCTCTGTTAGTCTAGGCAATTTATATTTTTGTAAATATTCATCCATATCATGTAGATTGCCATCTTTATTGCCATATAATTGGGCACTAATTTTTAACGATTGCCTTAATTTCCTCTTCATTAGAGGTGAGGTCTACCTTTCCATCTTGGATACTATCAATTTGGTTTTCTTCTTTCCTTTTATGAATTAGATTGACCAGTACTTTGTCTATTTAATTTGTTTTTTTTTTCAAAGCACCAGCTTCTAGTCTTATTTATTAAATAAACAGCTCTTTGACTTTCAATTTTATTTATTTCTCCTTTGATTTTTAAGATCGCTACTTTAGTCTTCATCTGAGGATTTTTAATTTGTTCACTTTCTAGTTTTTTAATTTGCATGCCCAATTCATTGACCCCTGTCCTCTCTAATTTGTTAATATATGAACTCAATGATATGAATTCCCCCCTGAGTACTACTTTGGCTGCATCCCATAGATTTTGAAAGGATATCTCATCATTGTCATTTTCTTCAATGAAGTTATTAACTGTTTCTATGATTTGTTCTTTAACAGATTTTGGTGATTTACATTGTTTAATTTCCAATTAATTTTTGATTTGCTTCTCCATGTACCTTTACTAATTATTATTTTCATTGCATTGTGAACTGAGAAGGTTGCATTTATTATTTCTGCACTTTTGCACTTGTTTGCAAAGTTTTTTTGCCCTAATATATGGTCAATCTCTGTGAATGTACCATGTGCTGCTGAAAAGGTTTATTCCTTTTTGTTCCTATTTATTTTTCTCCACATATCTACTAACTCTAATTTTTCTAAGATTTCATTCACTTCTCTTACTTCTTTCTCATACATTTTTTGGTTTGATTTATCTAGTTCTGCTAGAGGAAGGTTCAGCTCTCCCACTAGTATAGTTTTTCTATCTATTTCATCCTTGAGTTCCACTAGTTTCTCCTATAGTAATTTAGATGCTATGTCATTTGGTGCATACATGTTGAGTACTGATATTTCCTCATTGTCTATACTGCCTTTTATCAGGATGTAGTTATCTTCCCATCCCTTTTAACTAGATTTATTTTTCCTTTGGTGCTGGAAGCCATCCGACCATGATGCCTTGACAGAGTCACGCATAGTAGCTGGGGAGACCACAGAGTGGTCATTGGCGAGATATGATTGCGCACCCAACCCCCTCTTGCATGACTTCTTTCATCAATGCCCCTTACCTATGAATTGACATGATTATTATTCCCCCTAGTCTCAAAAGAAATAATGCAAGAGTAAAACACATGTACCCTAATTCTCCTAAACATCACCAAAAGACCAGACCCTTAAACCCAATCCCCAAAAGACTATCATGGGTTAACTTTTACTTAGGTACATAATTCCCAGTGAAACCGCAGTTACAGGCCAAGCCAAAAACTTTCCCACATACAGAAGTCTATTCTAATGAGATCAGCACACAAATCAATCATAGAGGCTCAAACGATAAGTACAAGTACATCAAGCTTCATTATGCCTCAGTGACTCAATCACACAAAACAGTAACTCCCTAGAAGCCGCCAGTCTAAATTTGAATTGTGTTCCCAGACCCCTCAGCCTCCATGATGTGATTGTTGAATTGCCTTCTAAGAACTGCTGATTAATTATTCCATTTTATTAAAAGCAATATGTAATTTTCCTTGATTGTTTGTAAGCTCAAAACTTCTCACAGGGTAATGAGAAAATCAAGCCACCTGTAACAGAAATCATTTATCTTGTGTGCAACCTTTATTCTGTCTGTAATAACAATACAAAAATATAAAATGTTAATCAAGTGATTTGTTAAAAGTTAATGTATCACTTTTCCAATTATCTCTCTTTGATTTGCTGTATATGCATGCCAAGAGAATGGGTATAAAAATAAAGATCAGACATTGGGAAAGCAGAGCAGGTCAGAGATGCAAAGCAGTCTCATGGCCGTAATGATTAAGCTGTCTTCCTTTTGTTATTTATTTTGTTTTATTTATTTTGACTGATCATTCACCACCAGTCAGGATACCCTGGAGTCATGGGCAAGGGTGGACTTTGCCCATGATCCTTTCGCTTTGTCAGATATCATTATTGCAACTCCTACCTTCTTTTTATCAGTTGATGTCCAATAGATTTGGCTCCATACTTTTACTTTTACCCTATGAGTATCTACCTTCCTCGTGTGTGTTTCTTGTAGACAGCATATGGTAGGGTTTGGGATTCTAATCCACACTGCTATTCGCTTGCGTTTTATGGGTGAGTTCATTCCATTAACATTCAGAGTTATGATTTCCAGCTGTGTATTTCCAAGCATTTTGATTTCTACTCCTAATCCTGCCTTTTCTACTTTCACTATTTCCTTCTATACCAATGTTTTGTTTATAATCAGTTCCCCTAATTGCCACCCTTATTTTACTTCCCTTTCTATCCCCCTCCCTTCTTATTCCTCCCTTTTTTTTTCTTTACAGTATTTTTAAACTACTCCCCCAATCTCTCCCTCCCTTGATATGCTTTCCTCCCTACCAGTCCTTTTGTTACTCTTCTACTCCCCTATAGGGTGCAAATCTATTCTGTGCCCCCAATGGATTGGATTGTTCTTCCCTCTTTGAGTCAATTTCATTGCACATAAGAGTTGAGTATTTCCTCTCTCCAACCTCTTTACCATTCCAGTGTATCGATGTTCTCCCCCCTCCTGCCATGAGCTTCTTTGTGACATATAAATTTATACCCTTTTGTTTCTTTTCCATTTCTTTTAGTATTAACCTCTTTTTTTTGCTATAGTTGTATACATCTATCTATCTATCTATCTATCTATCTATCTATCTATCTATCTATCTATCTGTATAGCTATATACACATACATATGTATTTATGCATACATATATCTATATACATATTCATGTCTTGGCATTTCATCCTATACAATTTGTCACTGTTCCCTCTGAATATAATTCTTCTAGCTACCCAGGTGATAATAAAAAAAAAATTAAGAGTTACCAAAGCCCTCTTTTCTTATAGGGATACATATAATTTTAACTTATTGAGCCTCTTAAAATTTTTTGTTTTTGTTTTGTTTTTCTTTTTCCCCCCATTCTTAATTACCTTTTGATGATTCTCTTGTGTTCTGTGTACCAAATTTTCTGTTCAGGTCTGATCTTTTCTTTACAAATGCTTGGAATTCTTCTATTTTGTTAAATGACCATACTTTCCCCTCTAAGAATCTAGTCAGTTTTGCTGGGTAGTTGATTCTTGGTTGTAGATCTAGTTCTCTTGCTTTCATGAATATCATATTCCATGCCTTTCTGTCCTTCAGTGTAGATACAGCCAGATCCTGTGTTATCCTCACTGTGGTTCCATGATATCTGAATGACTTCTTCTTAGCAGCTTGTAATATTTTCCCCTTGGTCTGATAGTTCTTGAATTTGGCTATAACATTCCTGGGTGTTGTCAGTTGGGGATTAAGTACAGGAGGTGATCTGAGCATTCTTTCAATCTCTACTTTTCCCTCATGTTCTAGAATATCGGGGTATTTTTTTTTTTGATAATTTCCTGTAGTATGATGTCCAGGATTTTTCTTTTGTCATGGTCTTCAGGTAGACCAATGATTCTTAAGTTGTCTCTACTGGAATGATTTTCTAAATCTTCTGTTTTGTGAATGAGATGTTTCATATTTTCCTCAATTATTTTTTTCATTCTTTAGATGTTATTTTATAGAGTCCTTCTGCCTTGTGAAGTCACTTGCTTCTAATTGTTGTATTCTGGTTCTTAAAGACTGAATTTTATCCCTGGCTTTTTGGTCATCCTTCTCATTCTGGTCTGATTTTTCTTTGGGGGTCATCTTTCATCTTCTTTGCCTCCTCTTTCATCTCCATTGCTTCATTTTAAAGCTGATTGACTTTGGCTTTCAAGACACTGTTTTCTGTTTCCAGAAGACTTATCTTGCTTTTAAAATTGTCTTCAGTGTCTCTTAATTGTGTTTTGAATTGTATTTTGAGTTCTTCCAAAGCTTATATCCAATTTGCTGGGGTTTCTATTTTTTCCTTGGAGTTCCCCCATCCTTCTCTATTCCATTTGCTCTTTGTTCATTGCCTGTATAGAAGTTGTTGATTGTAATTTATTTTTTCTTTTTCTGTTGTTTGCTCATATTTACCCCTTCTTTACGCCCTGCTGTTGCCTGAGCTCTTGTTTCTCTCATTTTTTTGTGTGTGCTTTTGGAATTTTCTTTCCAACTTCACCCTTGGAGTTTTATCAGTAAATTTCTCAGTGCAATCTGTGGGGGAGGGGTTTGGGAGCTTGAGCTTCCCTGTCCTCTGGAAGCTTTGATGGGATTAAGTCTGGCTGGGTTGCTGGATGTGCCCTGGGGCCAAAACCTCAGGAAGGGGGGGGGGGGAAGCAATATGGAGTGTCTCTGCTGCTGCAACTGTGCCTCCTGCTCTGAGCTCTGCATTTATCTTCTATCTGTTTCCCTACTGTTTGTGTTGGACTCTCTGAGCCTGGCACAGCTTTGCCCACAGGTTATTCCCTCCAGACCAGCACCTCTGCCTGCCCACAGGTTCCAGCTGACACTAGAGGTTTAAGACTTTGGGTGGGGGAGGGGTCCCGGGACCTTCCTTCTTCCTTCCCCTTAAACAGGAGTGTTCTCGAATTCCAGCTTTTGGGGGCATATCTTTTAAGTTGAGTTTAGCAGGAGGGTTCCTTGGCTCTGTCTTGTTGTTAGGTTTGATTTTCAGTCCCCTAGGAGCATTTAGTTTGCAATTGGTAAGGAAGGATTTTCAGAGGTCTAAAAGTTTGCTGCCTCTATGCCGCCATCTTGACACTGCCTCTATTTATTTTTCTCAATTCTTTTCTTTAGAATTTAAGTTATTTGAAGGCAAAAACTAGGTGAGCAGTTGTTCTGGATAAAAAAAATCTTATGTCCCCAATTACTGTTGTGGTTTTTTGTTTACTGTTTTTTCTTTTTTCTTTCTTTTTTTTTGGTCTATACCAGAAATTTTCTTATACTGGTAAATTTCAACATTGGAGACTTGGGCAATCCATACTGATTAGCCAGTCCTTTGAAAAGTGAACAGTGAGTGCTCCAACAAAGAGCTGAGGTGTTTTGAGGCTCTGTTCTAAAGAGAAACCTACCATCCAAGGGGAGGAGTCAAATTTAGCAATGAGGGAATGTATGGAAAAAAAAAACAAAAGATCCCAGGAGAAAGAAAATTCAGTTAAAATATAGAGTGAGAGCAGATAAATCAACAAGAGAGATACTAAAATCAGAAAGTGACTATGAAGATAGCCAAAAGATTGTAATTGTCCTTAAGGAAATATTGAAACAAATGGAATCACATAAATTGCAAAATCTCCAGAAAGTATTTTTAAAGGAGGTAAAAGAAAGACACCTTTCTGGTTAAGAATTAAAGAGGGAAGAGAAGGAAGGAAGAAAATAATAACAGAGGGACAACTAAGTGGTTTCTTTCTTAAAGTTCACAAAGAGATAAAAGTGAAAATGGAATTTAAAGAAAGCAAAAGTAGAGAAGTAGGCCAGAAATACTATGGAGCAAACTTTGTAACAGTCCTACTGGAAATATGTGGGGTTAAATTTTGGAATGGGAGAGTGCAGAAACAGGGAGAAAAGAGATTGATGATAGAGGGGAATATGATGTAACTTAATAAATCTGTGATAAATGATGTGGGAGAAATGACTCCAGTACTCTCTCACAAACAAGACAGGTTATAGGAAAATGGGTGTTGACAAGGGAGGGATTAAAACAAGGAAAGAAGAGATGATCACATAAGAAAATAAAATGACACAATCTGGTGGTTATAAGGAACATATTTATAAAGAAATATACAAAATAAAAATGAGATGTTAGAACAAAATTTCCTACGTATCAGAAAAATTCCCCAAAGCAGGAGTTGTAATAAGACTATGAGAAAAAAGTATGTTAATAATGCAAATAGGAATAAAAAAGGAAAATGCATTATGTTGAAAGGAGTCATGGAAAAAGAAAACTATCAATATTAAAATTATATGCTTCAAATACTGTTGAATCTAAATTTCTAAAATTAGAAGCAGAAAAATTAAAAAAATACACAAGAAGAAATACTGAAAATTAGAGAAGAAATAGCTAATTTAGAAACTAAATGGCCTATGGAAATAAATAGGTTAAACTAAAAGCTCATTCTTTGAAAAATACTAATTAAATTGATAAATATTTAACCAATACGATTATAAACAAGACAGCAAAAAGAAAAAAAAAATTAGTCAACAAAATATTAAATAAACAAGGTGACCACAGCCAAGCCAAAAGAAATAAAAAGAATTCTCAGAATTCACTATTCATAGTTACACACAAACAAAAATAAGGACACAAAAATTATTATTGTTACCTTCAAAAACATAAAATGAGCAAACAAACAGAATACCAAAGAAAAACCTTAAATCATATAATTTCAGAAAAAGAAAACAGAACTAGCCATAAGGGAAACTTTAAAAGAAATGAAATTCTAGTTTAGATTTATAGGATTCTGTCAAATTTTTGATGAATAATTAACATTAATGCTGCACAAATGATTCTCAAAAGTAGAGAATAAATGTACTTTACCAAATTTCTTTTATAAGGAAAATATAATCTTAATATTTAAACTGGAGAAGCATAAAGCAAATGGAGAATTATAGACTAATATAAGTGAACTCTAATTTTAAAAGTTTAAATAAAATACCTAAAAAAAGACTACAACTAGCTAATTCAAGAAATCATTCACTATGACCAAAGTGTCTTATATCATAGCTACCAGGAGGGTTCAATATTAAGAAAACAATCAATATAATTAATCATATTATCAAAGAAATAAATTTTCCCAAACATTCAATATAGAAAAAAAATCCCTTTACAAAGTACAGCACTTATATGTGCTAAAAACAAATGACTTAATGAAAATAGACATAATTTTTTAGGAGTTAGGTTCCTAGGGTGGGGAGGAGCAACTTAGTAATGATGGAGAAGCAGTTCTGACAACAAAACAAAGAAAAAGTTATCAAAAGAGGCTAAAATAGATGAAAAGGAACCTCATTAACCAATTTGAATTTTTTTTTTTAAAGAAAGCATGTAGAGAAGATTGAAACAGATAGGTAAGAAAAATTTGATATATAAATGTATTATGTATGTATATACATACATATATTACATGGATGTCATATGGAAATTTAGACAGCTTGGCTTCAATCAAGTCACTAATAAAAATGTAAATAGCACATGGCTTATAAATTTATGCAAATGTGTCAAGGTCCTATAAAAAACTGTTAAGATAACAAGTAAATGTTGATTAGAAATATAAGAGATGAAGATAGTATGTTTGAGAGTTTTAATGGAAGATCAAAAATTTAAAAATAGTTATGCCTTTTCTGTGTATTCCATTATTGTCCAATTCACCCCAAACATTAGTCTTATCCATCCTTTAATACATCTAAAATCAAATAAGATAATGTTCATAAATTTCTTAACAAAACAATAGTTTAACTATTACCTCCACCATTTTTCTTCTAAGAACAATTATCCTTAGACAAAATTAAAATATGGAACACAACTTTTAATAAAAAATAAGAGAACAAAAATGGATATTAGTGCTTGTTTGTTTTTGTTTTTAATTTTATTGTATCTATATTTCATTGTATTACATCTGTATAAGCAAATCCCCCAAATTAACACAATATTTCTGAAGTGGTCTGACTGAGGCAGAATTTGGTAGACTCTCTTCCTCTTAGTTTTAGACACTTTACCTCTCTAAAATGACATTTGCTTGTTTGGCTGCCATGTCACACTACTGTCTCATATTGATCCTCTGCTAAAATTCTCAAACACACCAGCATCTAGGCAAACAGCCCATTTGAGGGAGAAATGGAAAGCAAAAGCTAAGAAGCAGCATTTGGTCTTCATATGGCGTATCCATAGAAAGTACGAAGAATCATTCCCTTTCTATATTTCAGTCTTCATAGCAGGTATTTCTATGTTTATATGAATGTGCACATATATAAGCAAATACATATGAAGACGAGATGTTTAGTTGTCCATCAAATAACTATTATCTGTGTTCATGAATTACAAACATACTCCCAAATGACCTTATTCACAGGCCTCCCCCTTTATCTTGTACTTGTGATGTTATTATTATTATTTTTCATCTTAATTAAAAGGGTTTACATGGGGTAGCTAGGTAGATCAGTGGATTGAGAGTTAGAACTAGAGCAAGGACGTCCTGCATCAGACACTGCCTAGCTGTGTGACCTTAGGCAAGTCACTTAACCCCAATTGCCTAGCCCTTATCTTTCTTCCACCTGGGAACCACTACTTAGTATTGATTCTAAAATGGAAGATAGGAGTTTAAAAATATTTTACATTCATCTCCATTAAATTTCTGTACATTTTTATCTATTTCTGTTCAATTTATATTTTAGTCAGAAAAATATTTAATTAGATCCAACTCAACCTGTTGATGCCTTGGATAAAAGTAGAGATGGCATGTTTACCAAATTTGCCAATAGCACAAATTCCTTGGGACAGCTAACACAATATAGGGCAGAATCAATATACAAAAGGATGTTGGCAAACTGGAGCACTGGGCTAAATCAAAACAGATGAAATTCAATATGAATAAATGTAAAGTCCTATACTTGGGGACACAAATTTAACTTCTTAAATATATCATGAGATAGGCATGGTTATATTAACTGGAAAAAATCTGGTGATAATAATGATGATAATAATAGGTAACATTTATATACAATATATTACAAGTGCAATATGAGTAAGTGGCAAAGTATGGCAACGAAAGAAGCATTTCCATGGTGTGCTGAGAGAGGAATAGGGGTCTAGAAGAATAGAAGTGTGGTCTCGTGGTGTTTCTCTTCTGGTCCAAGAAGGTAATAAAATAGAGATTAACCAGAGAAAGGCTATTAGGAGAATGAAGGGCCTCCAATCATATGTATCAGGGTCATCTGAATTAACTGGAAATGCTTAGTCTACAGAAGAAAATACTTCGGAGGGAATATGTTTAAATGTATTTGAAGAACTGGCCCTTGAAGAAGAATCTGATTTACTCCATTTGTACCTAAAAGGAAGAACTCCAAGTGATGTTTGGTAGTTGCAGAATCAGTTAAGTTTAACATAAGGCAAAACTTCCTACGTTTTAGGGCTTTACAAAAATGGAAAGGAAGGCTTTAAGGCGTCTTCCAGGGAAGTCACAATGATCACTTTTGTGGATGTATTTAACCAGGTATGGGTTAGACAAGCTGACTTTTTAGTAACCTCTGACATGATCTCATATGTTGCACAGGTACTTAATCTACTCTCTTACATTCATCTTGTTCTTTCTTTACACTCTTTTATATCCCCTTTTGTTCTATTTTTATCCACCCTACCTCATTTTTCATTGTTTCTTTTTTTCCTTTCCCACAGAGGACCTTTATCATTCTGCTTCCTGAGAATCACCCCCTCATGCATAACCCATCTCACAGTTCCAAATCTTCCATGAAAGCACTCTGAATACTATCATATTTATTCACAATAACTTTATTGTGAAATAATGCAAACTTTTATTTTCAAAGAATCTCCCAAAGAGTACTTTTAAAATACTTAAAACTGTATTCATTTTTGAACATGGACAACTGCAGTCTCAAGTATGAAGTATGATTGCTATTTCAGAAGTTGGGTTATTGTTTCATCGATTTTTATTTCCATACAAGATAAAATACACATTCATTAGAATGTCAAAGTCCTCCACAACCTTGTTCCAACCTGACCTTTCAAATCTTATTTTCCACTCTTCCCCTCCATGAACACTTCATTCAATGATTTCATTGCATCCTAAATTCACATTCATATGTTATTTATATCCTATACTATACATGCCATTCATAAAGCCTGTACTACACTTTCCCCTTAGTAGAAAGCCCTTTGCCTTCCTCACCGTCCTAATTCTCCCAGTCTCTCAAGGTCTACTTCAATTCCTAATACTTCCCTGAGGCCTTTCTTATGACTTGCATCTTTTTTAATCTCTCTTCTGAAATTCTGTAGTATTTGGCATTTATAGCTTTTGTTTTTGGCTTAATTATATTGTTATTTAAATATTTTTGTCTAATCTTGCGAATTAGATTGTAAGGTACTTGACACTAATGGCCGTGCCTATGCTTCCTTTGTTTCTTATAGCGCTTCTCTGCAGTTCTTACAATAGCCACTCAACAAATACTTGCATGAGTGAAATTATGATTATTCATTTCTGTGGTACTTAGAGTTAGACACTAAACCCAGTAAGCTTTCTCAAAGCCATAGTATCCTGTCTAGAAGTTTTCACTCTTAAAAATGTGTGAAATACTGATAGAAACTTTCTCCAATACATACAAAACCTAAAACAGAAACATGAATTCAAGCCAAAAAGCTAAAATTCTTGAAAAGAAACATATCTATTCTAGATTAACTTATTGGCCCACATATTCCCCTAAATGGAATTATCTAGAATCTAACAAAATATCAATAACAGCCAGTGCCTGGCTTTGGTTCTTACTATGATTCTGGCTCATTATTGTGACAGACAGACAGACAGACAGACGATCAAGTAGCATTTGGTGGGGAGGAGCTCACAAGGAGTTGGGTGGGAGCACCACTGATTTCACTGGTTTAGAGTTCTCCCAAGTGAAAAAATTACCTCTGTCAGTGCAGAACTGCCATTGTATTTCAATATATGGTCTGAGAAAATTTCCTGGAGCATTCTGAGACTAGCTAACTTGTCTAGAGCCATGTAATCAGTGTATGACTCGGAGGTGAGATTTGAAGCCAGGCTTTGTGGACTTCGATGCCATCTCTCAGTATTTCTAGGCCCAGTTTGCAGATGTAGAAAATTAAGTTCAATTTCTTGGTATAAATCACAAAGCTAGCAAAGAGCAGAACTGGATCTTGACCCCAAATCTGGTATCCTTTCTGTTCTACAACACGTTGAGTAGTGAGTCAATCTTGTATGTGTTCTTTTACAGGGCAACATAAAGTGAATCCCTGTTCTTAAGTAAAATGAAAGAAAGAATTGCAACTTTAATTAATGATGAATGATTTCCATCTCTTCCATGATCCACATAAAACCCTTTGAAGACCTGAGATAATGTATGAGAATAAAGTACTGTCACAATCACCAACACCACAACAAAAAATAATCAGTCTGTCAAGTCACTCCTGGATGGTGTATATTCAAATCTGAAATCTAAGTGGGAAAAATAAATTAAATCCTTATGATATAGAAATGAACAATTCTTTTTTTTTTGACAAAAAAGTTCTAAAAATGTGGAGATGAGATTTTCATAAATATACAGAGAAGTTTGTCAACTAAAATATCAGATAACCCAAACAATATGCTCAAACTAATGTCTTGTTTTTTTTTTTTATTTGATCAATTAATTTGAGTGAGTAAATGATTTTCTTAAGCTATCCCCTGCTGGACATGTATTACATTCAATTTACTTTATCTGAATCATCCCCCAAATCTCTGCCTTCAGCTAAAGGAAAGAGGGTATATAAAAATACAAAGTTTTTTAGCAAGATAAGATGTATTTGGTATTTCTGGATTCTCTCTTTAAAATAGGCATAATTAAGTTGAGGATAAAATTCTATTCAGTGAATACCAAGGACTAAGAAATACTAAGAAAACAAAGAAGCTACAATTCCTCACAAGAAATTACTGAGTATCAAAAAGTGCCACCCTAACATAGTTGTCAAAGGATGGGAGAAGAATATCATGTCAATTAAAATATGGGTTGCTGCCCTGTTTTAGGGAGCAGCTAGGTGGCACAATGGATAAAGTGGAGTCAGGCAGATTCTTTTCTCCTGAGTTTGAATCCGACCTCAGACAGAACTTAAACAACTGAACAATAACCACTACCACCCTGCTACAAATAAGACTTGAGTTTTATGGGGCAGCTGAGTGGCTCAGTTCAGGGTTCAAATCTAGCCTCACACACTTCTTAGTTGTGTGAGGCTCGGCAAGTCACTCAACCCCCATGTCCTAGCCCTTAGTGCTCTTTTCCCTCGGAACCAATACAAAGTATTGGTTTTTAGATGGAAGGTAAGGATTTTAGGAAAAACAAAAAAAATTGACTCGAGCTTTTAAAATTATTTCCAGAGTATGCAGATTAAAACAGGTTTATGATTTACCATTACCCTTCTATGCTAAGGAATATTGATCATATACTGTATGCTAAATATATTATTAGTCAGCCCTTTGCTATAGTCAGTTGATATGTTTTTATAAATAAATATTATTATAAAAAGGAATTTGGAAGATCATTTTATTAAATCTGCCATGAAAATGCAAAAGCTTTTCCTAAATAGACCAATTAATAGCAGAGATTATTACATCTACTGAGTAACTATGAATTTGCTTTGTTACAATGGTGGTATTCATCGTAATGTTAATTGCTGATTTAATGGGCCTGTAAACAAGCTCATATTATAAGGTGTGTCTAAATGTATATTCATAAGCACAAATAAAAGTTATTTGATGGACAACTGAGAATTAATAGTGTGTACAAGTATATATTTATATATGGGCACATTCACATACATATATACATGTTTATGAATATTGAAAAAAATCATTCATCCTTTTTATGGGTATACCTTATGAGGACCAAATGTCCTCTTTCTAGCTTTTACCCCCATTTGTCCTCCAACAGGGCTCTCTCTAAGATGTATGCTTGGAGCGCCAGTTTATTTTTTTTTAATGGTTCAAAGGGCTTCAATTTTAGGGTCAGCAAAATTTCTACTTTTTAAATCAAGAAAAAAGTGAAAAACATCCATGATGTGTAGATTGGAGAAGTAATACCATGGAAACCTACCACTGTCACACCATTTTATTTCTGTTTTTGTTTTTAATTTTAACACCAAATGTTGTAATTTATGACGGCAATGTCACTGTAAGGAATTAGCAGTTTCCTAACCCAGGTGCATGTTTTTTTACAATGTAACTAAATACATGCAGATGAAACTACAAAAGTAAAGGCAAGAAATTAAGCATTCCCCTCATTTTGTGGAGCTGAAGAATGACCAAGAGAAAAAATGTAGGCCAGGTTCATGGGATCATGTAATGGGGGTTTATTCACACTCAAAGCTGCACTTGTCTTTAAAAATGAGCTCTATAGGAAATTCTGTTGTTCTGTAGCCTGGGGAGAGCCATGAGAATCCAAGTCACTATCTGATAAATCTTGCACTATCCAAAAGGTTTACACTGATTGCTTCTACTTTTAAATACAAAGTATCCGCCTATGAACACAAATATATTAAACAATTAACAAATAAATATTTACTCAACAAATAAATATTTATTAAGTACATACTATGTGTCAGTCACTGTGTTTAGTGCTGAGGATATAAAAAAAAAGAGGCAAAAAACAATCCTTGTCTTCAAGGAGCTTACAATCTCTTTGGGAAGCTACAAGCAAGCTCAATAGAGGATAAATAGGAAATAATCAACAGAGGGAAAGCAATGTGTGGTTGGGGAAGGCTTCCTGTAGAAGGTGCAATTTTAGCTGGGGCTTAAAGGAAGCCAGGGAGGTCATCATCAAGTATGTGGGACAACCAGAGAGAATGTCTGGAGATATATGGATCTCTTTGGTAGTCACATAGGCTAAGGTTCTCAATTTTTATACACTTGCTCATCTACCCTGAGAGGTGCTGGCATGAGTATAAACATCAAAGTATATGTTCCTAGGTAACAGTACAGTATAGGAATATTAGGAACCAAGGAATCCTCTTATTCTGAGCTCTTAAATTATCTGTGTGAACTTGGATAAGTCACTTGGTCTTTCTGTTTAACAACAAAATGAGAGGTTTGTACTAATAGAGTTAATATAGCAGTTTAAAGTTTCAAAACTCTTTACAGATACTATCCCATCTGATCTTTACAACAGCCCTGTGAAGTAGGTGTCTTCATTATTGCACCATTATAGGGACTAAGAAAATAAGGCTAAGAGAAGTTCAATGACTTGCCCAGGATCAGAGAGTCAGTTAGCATCTCAGATCTTCATGATTATTAGTCCTCTATACATTAAGTCAACAAGCTGTCTATACTATAATATATAACATAAAAGGTCTTTTCCAGTACTAGAATTTATGACCCTATAAGCCGGACAGTTTTTAGACTTTTCAAAATGGTACTTTAAACATGATACTCATAACATAAAAAAGACATTATGATCTTTTGGAATATCTCTGTTAAGTATAAACATAATAATCTTGGCACTGACATTTGTAGGTCACTTTCTTTTACACATAAAAGTAATTAATAAAGGGAGCAGCTAGGTGACTCAGTGGATTGAAATGCAGCCCTGGGGATGAGAGGTCTTGGGTTCAAATTTGACCTCAGACACTTCCCAGCTATGTGATACTGAGCAAGTAACTTAATCCCTATTGCCTAGCCCTTACCACTCTTCTGCCTTGGAACCAAAACACCGTATTGATTCTAAGATGGAAAGTAAGTAGTTAAAAAATCAGTAACTAGTAACCAGGAAACAACAACAAGATTTTTAAAATATAGGATTGTAAAACCAATAACAACAGTAAAGGCATTATTGATGGATGTTTGTGTTTTTTAAACCCCCTTGACTAAAAAGCACAATGGCTGCCTACTGTTGTAATATTTATGCCTCCCAGACTGGGTGTGCTGAGCTTAATCTCCAATGAAGATTTTTATCTAACTTTCATATGCTTGTGAAATGGAGAGCCTTAATAAGAGATGTCTGGTCCAAAGACTCCTCTGCATAGGTAAGTTCTATTGTTCAGATTGAGAGAAAATGTTCTTTCTTAAGAGATGCTGCTATTTATTTATTTTTCTTTGTGTTTCCATTTAAATGAATGCCATGGATTTGTCTATAGATGAAACAACAGGAGAAATAGACCAGACTGAACCTAAAAAAATCATATCCCAAGATATCTTCTTTAGGAGACCAATGATGGTGCCAGTTCTTAATTCTAGTCAGTTGCTCTCCCCAGTTGGTAGTCACCAACGCATAACCCGACTCTGTTTATAATTTCAGCTAAAGACACCTAACTGAACTAACAGAAGCTTTACTTTCTCCATTTTTGCCGACTAGAACCCAGCTCATTCTAAAACAGGCTAAATGGAGAACCTCTGCTTTTCTATCCCTTTGTTCTCCTGGGTGTCACAGTTTCCTGTTCTATTCGCTTCCTTTTATAGTCTTCCCTCACCAAGCATTTCAGAAAAAAAAAAAAGCTAAATAAAGATCACAACCTGTTCCATTGTGTCCCCTTCTTCTTCTTCTTTTTTCCCATTTGTGCAATGTTGTGGCACCTATTAACTACCAATGTTTTCAGAATGACATTATACAAGGTGCAGGCTGTACCACTGTGCCCTAAAAATATCAACAACTGCATTAGTCTCACAATAATTAATGGCAGGCATTATGCAAATGACAACTTTTTCGCTGCAAAATAATGACATTTCTTCATTTTGAGCAGAGTTATGCAAAACAATGAATTTAGGATGATAAATCACACAGGAGAATTAAGAAAGCCATAACGTTCCTGCCCAGGCAGGCAGAAAGATAGACAGACCAACAATTTAGAAGACATTGTTTGTTCTCACACCACTATAAAAAAAAATCATAGCCAGTCGGCCATTAATGTGTGAGTGCGCGTGGGTTTTCCCCCCTTTAGGCAACAATGCATAAGGGGATGCTAAATTCTAGCAATTGGATCATTACAAGTCACAAGCAAATTTTTCTTTATTAACCTTAATAAGTCATTCACTCAGAGACTATAGTCATCAGGCAAATAAAAAGTATCACACGCCATTCTGCTACACATTAACTAATTCCTTATGCAAACATCACAACATATAGCAATTACTGCCGCTCAAAAAAACAAAGTCATTTTCAATTTACTTTATTGCTTTTATATTTGGCCATTTCCTGTAGCACATTATCGGCTCTTTCCATAACAACCCGAGGTGGAATGAAGAAGAATTTCACCAGCAATAAGTCCTACTTTCAGCCACCTTTCTGACAGCTTTTCTTATCCTTGCTCTTCCTAGGGTTCCTCTCTAGTCCATAAAAGAGCTAAAATCCCACAGAGAGATTTGGGGTGGGGGGATTGGGGTACATAACATTTTCCTATCAGAGTTTTATTGCTGTTGTTGTTAGGAAAATGAGAGGGCGGGAAGACTGAGGTCCAGCTGAATATCCCTGATATTTGTCATAGTACTGTCAATATCTGGTCTCAGTGATGCAGGAATAAGTTCTAATACAGGTTTAGAATTTTCCACCAACAAGATAATCTTAAAGGGCAATTGTATAGGCTTTTAAAAGTCTGTGAAATGCCCATCGTGGATAATGAAAATGATGAAGTTAGTTCTTCATGCATCAACTAGAATATTTTTTTTTCTGTGTATACTTGAACAGTGATCAAATGTTCTACTTCTTCTTCAACCTTTCCTCAAATATTAAACATTCTTTTGTCTTGGCTCTTGCTAATATTTTATTGTTCTACAACACCTTTCATGCAGGAATCTTAGCTTGTGAAGAAAGCAGTAATTAAACTTCATGATTCTTTACTGGATTTTATTTAACCCATTTTACAGACTGTTAAATGGATTCAGTGATTTTGGGACATTCCTAGAGTTATTCACCTAAACATGTCAGAGCTGACTCTTTTCTTCAATGGGAGAAAAATGTCTTTTTTTCTCATATGCACAAAAATGGCTTTCCAGTGGTAAACAAGGAGGCTGAAAAAAGGCTGAATGTGTCCCTGTATATATGAAAGCATGACATCCTCCTTCTATTCTCCTAAATGCACAGACCACTGAACCCTTTTTTTTTTTCTTTTAAGGTAGAACATTTCCACAAAAATATTTTGGAAAAACCTTTCTCCCTTCAGTTTTTCCTGCTGAAGTTAATAACATTTTGCAGCTCTCCTTAAATAAAATCCAGCCCATGCTGGATCAATAAGAATGATGCCCATTTCCCTAATGGCAGCCGATTGCCATTTGCTATTCAAATCAGACTAGATAAATTACAGTACATGCCAGGGAACAGGCCAGTGAATTAAGACAGGCCTCCAGAGGACCAGCGATATTATTAATCTTTTAAGACACTATCATATTTCTTCTTGACAGTATGCGTAGACTCACAGACATACTGCACCCAGATTGAAATATCAGCTGCTGAAAAAATCAATAGCATTAGAAACACAATCATTTTTGGTCTGCAGGGCCCTCACTATGCAACACTTGTGCCCCTTTATGCCATCTCCCTTCCCATCCTCCATTTGGCATTTTACCTCTCTGCCTACTGGTTCTTTCTTCTCTATTTATTCAGTTTAAAAGCTTTGGAGTCCAAATATCATAAGATAGCCAAGGGGGTACATTCATTGCCAGCCATGGTCACTGTGGTCACCACTTTGATTCTCTAGAAGTTGTAGTTATGGTCATTTTACCAAGTAGTAGCATACCTTTGGTTGCCCAGCTTCCTATGTTCAACCTTCTACCCCACTGCTCCATCTGGCTCTCACAGTTCCATGAAGAAAGAAACATTTATGGTTTCTGCTACTTCCAGAAGGAGGGACAATGTGGACAATCATAAAAGTGCAAGATAGGAAGAGGCCATAGTCTTTGGAAATTTTTTATTCTATTAGGCCTCATGAGGATGATATCTGAAATGGTCCTGTTATCTTCCTTTCTTCCTTCACTTGCTAAGTCACATCTATATGAAAGGGACCATTTACTGAGTTGACAACAAAACCTCAAGGAAATAAGTCCCTCTGGGATAGCATTTTGCCTATTTGCTTCTCTTACAGCACATTGTACTTAAGATATCCAGGTTTTGAAGATTTTGTTAGTTACTCTGATATAGAGAAATGGGTGGCCACCACAATTTTCCATCTTCTGTGCAGATGGAACCTTCCTATGCGTTGTCTCTCTTTATTAGAATATGAATTCCTTGAGAGCAGGGATTATCTTTTCTGTTTATAGTTTCAGTAATCAATACAGTGCTTCGTAAATGGTAAACGCTTATTAAAATATTTTGGGGGGTTCATTCAGTCTTTGAGTAGTTTAAACACACAAATACTATAATAAAACCATTCTTGTTTTACTCATTAAATCTATTTATCTCAAGCTAGAACCAATAAGAAATAGTCTTGGGGTTCCTAAATAACCATCACTTGGTATTTTGCAAAATGATAAGATTTATAAATGTTGGCCAAACACATATAACATCTTCCATTTCTCCAGAGGTTACATTAACTTTGTTTGAAATGCGCAAGTAACATATGTGTATGCTCTATATTACAAAATCAAGAATCACATCTTTGATTCATGATTTTCAAATCACAATGGAAAGAAGTTGCTAGAGTGTCCTTTGATAATTCATCTGTTGCCACCATGAACCCAGGATGAAATGACTAAAGAGATAAAAAGCAAGAAGTGAAAAGAAATGCTCTGATTAAAGTGGTAGATCTGGAATATTTCTGAGAGCTGAGCAGTATCTCTCTGTCCTTCCTCAAAGGACAAAGATTTCTCCAGTGGCACTCTGGAACATAATCATGTCTTCACCTGCCAGATGGAGAAAGAGTTTTGTGTTGACTAAGGGGGAGGAGGAATAAACCTTCTGGTTGTTTAAAGGCAATACCTGAACACTTAATGATCAATCTTTCACCTGAGACCTGAGTGGTGTCCATACCTTGCAATATATGAGATAGCTAGCCAGAGTACCATAGAGGAATAGAAGATAGCACGGTAAAGAAGGAAGAAAATTAGGTAATAACAAAACACGTCCTAGCTATTTCTATGAGTTGTGATGACAGAAAAATCATGAATCAAGGATGTAACCTTTGGCTTCTTAAAGAGGAAAATGATTACATTTTTGTTTGACACATGCCGCTCCATGATGGGTTTTATATTTAAATCCCATGAGAGATAGGAAAGTAAAGTCTTGCATTTTCTCCCTTCAGTCAAACT
Source organism: Monodelphis domestica (assembly GCF_027887165.1). Taxonomy (NCBI): domain Eukaryota; kingdom Metazoa; phylum Chordata; class Mammalia; order Didelphimorphia; family Didelphidae; genus Monodelphis; species Monodelphis domestica. Next base: position 76,518,939 of record NC_077230.1, read on the forward strand.
CAAATAAGAATCTCATTTTGGGTCATGAAAACCTTCAGAGAAGCTCCTGGGTTAATAATTTTATTTTCATCTCATTTATTTATTTATTTATTATTTTTATGGCCTGTTTCACCAAGTTAAACCCTAATCTTATTAATCCAATGGAGAAAAAAAAAGGCAAAGCACCCTGATTATCATCCAACGATTTGTAAACTGTTGTCTAACTAGTTAAACTTTAACCTTAAAAATCCAAACATGCAGGAAGAGACAAAATACAGAGGGCAGAAAGGAAGGATGGTCGCTGCTGGGTTTTGTTTATCACCTTTCCCTAAAAGAGTCTGATCTTAGAGTGAGAATGTTTTGTGGACAATCCCAGGAGTGGGAGAGAATATGGAATGAAAACAAATACATAAACAAAAAGATCAAATGAAGCAGTGGTTGATCATTGTAATCTCAAAACTGGGGCAGGGGCATTCAGGGAACATGGAAAAGAAAGTGACAATGGACATGCACAAGCAGATCCCAGGCTCAGGAATTTGGGGATTATATAAGGGGAAGGTTTCAAGAATGCTGTATAATGAGGGTTTCTTTATACCCACAAGTGCACAGCCTCTGAGTGCAAGGCTGGCTGGCCCACACTATTCTGTTTTTGAAGCTCACTCAGAGCCTGTAGGGACCGCTCTTCCATCCGAAACAAATGGAATATAGTCAGATCTGTCTGCACTCATTTCATTTAAAAATAAAACAAAGTAAAACACAAATGACGTTATTATGGTGTAGCTTTTTCCAATGCTGTCACATTTCCCTTCCTCTCCTGCTCTACTCGGCATAGTATTTGGAGTTTGGGGGTAATCTGAGTCCCTTGCTACCAACATTTCATCAATTCACCCCGCGACTTAAGGAAAAATTTCTCATGAGACACATTATAATCTAGGCAGTGGACTGTTATCAGCAAGGCCATTTTGCAATTGAATTGTTTCATGCAAAAGAATGTGCTGTGGTTGGGATTTTGGATTTTTTAAAAAAATATAATGAATTCCACATAAGGTACATGTCTAGAAAATCAGGTTGTTTAGCATGAACTCTGTCTTTAGTCAGCAGTATTCCAAGAGATATTAAGGTTCTTACCAATCAAAGACTGTTTCCTAGTGAAAAGTATTAAGACTTTTGTTTCATTGCTTCACAACAAATCTCCGGAGTGTCCACTACAAATAATATTATCTCTATGTTGAAGATGTGGAAATTAACATTGTGAAAGCACACACACATAGTAAGTGCTACATTTTCCCCAGATCGAAGAACAGTGTTCTTTTAACTCTGTAATGGAGACTTCATCTTGTTGGTTAGAAGTTGTTTTTTATTAAAGTCATCTGACAGCCTCATTGAAAATCCCTTACTAAATTCGATGCCTTTTGGGTAGGAGCTTGTTTAGTTTGCTTTTCTTATGTTAACTTTGAGTTGCACTTTGCAAAATGGACAAATTTATAATTATGGGGCAAATGTCCTGCACAGGTTCTTCCATTTTAAAGATGTCACATTAATTTACCATATCAATCTCGGAATGTGTATTTCTCTGTCATTCCATTCCATGACATGTATACATAGAATTTTATTCAGCTATAATTCTCTGGAAGAAAGTACACCATCTAATTAATTCCTTTCTCCCCTCCTTTTGCCTTTCTATTCAGTCCTCCTTTTGTCAGAATTTCTTTCTGATCTTTCTCCATTAGAGATTTTATCTACTCCTACGATCAATGATCTTTGCTAAACTGCTAATACCTAAATCTATATCTTCTGGCCAAACTATCACCAAATTAGTCAAATAAAAAATAATTTTTTGTCTACCATATTCCAAGTATCATGCCTAGGAGTAGAAGATAAAAAGAAAGGCAAAAAAAATTCCAAAAGTCCTCAAGAAGCTTGCTGTTTTTATTAGACTTTATTTCTTTTCTTAGGAAACAACATACAAACTCACTGTAAAAACAAGATACATAGAGGAAAAATGTCTTTCTTTCATCCCACTATATCAAGGCCTCGTTATCTTAAAGTTGGATTTCATAAGCATCCTATTTGCTATCCTTTCTTCAAATTTGCTTTGTTCACAAGTGAGAAGCTAATATTTTCTGAACAGCATCTTCACATCATGCCCCTCTTCACTGCTCATTTTTATTCCTATCTAAGCAACTAATGCTCCCCTCCCTCCTTATCCAGAATGTATCCTCCATTTTTTTCTTTGTCAAAACCTTTCCTTGAAACTATCAATTCAAAGGACAGGGAAACAGAAGAAATCAAAAGGACTTGATGACTAGAATTCAGTGGCAAAAGGCAAAGAGGAGTCAAAGGTAATACTGAACTTTGGTAACAGAATATCTAAAAGAATGTCACCACAAACATGGTTGGGAGGTAAGGAAAAGGATCTGTTTTGGGGATGTGAGATAATGAATACAGGTCTGCAATTGTGTCGAGCTTGGGCTACTAGAGAGTTATAAGGATCAAAAGAGAAGAAAAATTCAAAATGGAGCAAAGTTTTTGAACCTGAGGTTCCAAAACTACCCTATAGATCCTACAGGATCAAAATCCTTCCATGACTTGAATACAATATTTTGGGGCCCTGCAAACTTTTTTGTTCATTCTTATTTTGGTCTTTCCCCTTTCCTCACACCTCTCCTCTCAACCCCTCATATATACATTATTCCCTCATTAGTACAGTATAGTGACCTGCCTTTAGGAGGTGCCTTAAGTCTAGGAGGTGGCAACCTTGATGTTGTTATAGGTAACCAAATTTACTCAGGACTAGACCTGGTGGTCTGGAGCATTTCTGGGTAACTGTCGGCTTCTCAGCTATAGGCCATCTTGACTTATAGTTCCTCAGGAATGCTTCAGTTCATGCGGGGTACCTCTTTAGGCACCAAGACTTCTGATAAAAGAATTGGGTTCATGTGGACCCATTAAGAGTACCCAACACTATTTCTACCATTTTTGGAAGAGACTAAAACCTGGGAATATTCTTCTTAGTTCTCATTTTCAACAGCTACAGAAGAATGCAGAAAGAAAATAATTGCTAAGTCATTGCTGGTTTTAAAGAAAAAAATAATTTTAAGGAACCGAAAACTATAGAACCTTTAACTAAAGAATGATTTTAATTGTAGGCAGACATTAGAAGAATGATTCCGCTTAGACCTGTAGAAACTGTGGCAACTATTGGGGCATATATTAAAAAAGAAACACCAAGTTTAATTAGCCTTAAGATTTCATACAGGGTAGCCCTACCCTCCCACATCTAGTGTGTTACCCATTAGGTCATCCTCTTTTTCAATCACCCCCTCTCCTTCTTTTTTCTTCCTTACTGTCATGACAAACCAATGGGGAGAATGACAGACAGATGCAAACAAGGTTTGGGTAATTACAGCACTGCGGCTGGTTGTTGTTTGAACATCATTTTATTTCTTCCAATCAAACAGGTCCTTGGACTTCACAGCCTTGTATTTCAGACGGGGGCGATGCTGATTATATTATGACATTACAGCACAGACTAGCAGATCAGACAAAGTGGATTTCACTCAGTAATTAAACTGCAGTATCTTTCGTCTAAAGTCCAGGACAGGATTAATCGAAAGGTAGCTCTTTATCATTCCGATTATTGCAGGGATTTGAAGAGTGAGCCTGGAGATTCCCGATTTGATGGCTAGTCCAGCATCTAGCTGGCGGGTGGCTCTGCATCTGTCTAACTTGCAAAAATAACATCAGCTCAGGATACATGGCAAGGTTACACCCTTCCCTGTTATTTTTATCTGAAGGAAATGCAGATTGATGTGAATACTGCCAGGTCTATTACATTCTTTTTTATTTTTAATTAGGAAAATGCCCATTAAGAGGACCGGTTTCTCCCAAATCCCACAACATTTTATGAATGGTTTCCCACAATTCCACTTAGCACTGTGCTCTGATGGCTGCCCCTTCTCTTGCCTTTTCATCAGCATGTCCCAATTTGAATAGTTGGATGGCCCAAGACACAGCTTCTCAAGTAGCTGACAGGTTCCAATTCTTATCAGGAGAGGCACAATACAGTGATTTAAGGAGGAATTTTGTTTCAATAGCTCTTTTCATACTCACTGTATCCTCACATTCTTTACAAAGTAATGAATTAGATACTTATAGTTTACTGGCTATTCTTGTGATAGATCAAACCCCCTCCCCCTTCCCCAATCAGGCAAAGGAAAGGAAAAAAATGGGGCCTGGTTGAGAAGTCCTTAATGGAATGATGAAATGATCACAAGCTCATTCTGTTATCCTTTGTATAAAAATAGTGCCCCATTTTCTTTGTGAGAGGTGGAAGGCTAAGGGTGAGGGCTGACAGTATACTGCTATTAGAAAGACTGGACAGTAAAAATGATTCAGTTCAATAAAGCATTTATCAAATGTCTACTGTGAAGATAACCCATCCAATAATAGTGAAGGCGAAGAGTTGCTGCCTTGACTCAGTGTATGAGCAATTCTCTACATGATTACTAGATAACTTAAAAATTAGAAGGATTCCTGAACTCAGTAACAGGTGTTTGATAACCCTGGTAACAACCATTATTAAGGAAGATTTGCCTTTCTGACAAAAACTTATGGGAAAAGTAGACAACAATTTGGAAGAAATTAGGTTTAAACCCATATCTTATACCAAATACCATAATAAGTACTAAATGGCTATTTAGAGGTGAATATAAAAGGTCACACCATTAAAAAAATTAGAAAGGAATGAAATCAAGTACTTTCATAGCTATGCTAAGAGAAGGATTCCTATCTGAACAAAGGATTGAGATCACAAAAGATGAACTAAATTATTCAATTACTTGAAATTGAAAAGCTTTTACCTAAACAAGTAGGATAAGAAGGGAAGCTGTTGAGTAGGGGAAAAAATCTTTACACAAAATATCTCTGTTAAGGATTTGATATTCAATATATAAAGAGAATTAAATCTGATATATAAGAACAAGAGCCAATCCCCAAAGGATAAGCAGTCAAAGAATATGAGCAAACAGTTCTAAGCAGATTTGCAAACTATTATAAAATATGAAAGACTATTCCAAATCACTAATAATAAAAGAAATACAATAAAAAGGAAGTTTTAACTAACATTTAGAAAACTGGCAAAATGGAAAAAAAATTGGAGAATTTACAGAAAAACAGATACTTATTTACTATGATAGAACTGAAAATTGTTACAACCATTATGAAAAACAATTTCTACTTAAACTTAAGAAAGTAACTAAAATGTCCATACTTCCCTTCACTCAGAAATCCCACTGCATGGTATATGTCCCAAGGAGATTAAAGACAGAAGTCCCATCAGTATGAAAATATTCATAGCAACGATTTTTTTGTGGAAGAAAAAAGTAGATACAAAGAAGCTATCTGTTTAACCAATATTAAGGTATATGAGCGAAATGGAATATCACTTCACTGTAAAAAAACTGTGGAGAAGAAGACAAGACACATGAATTGATGAGGAATGAGGGAGAATCAAGAAAGCAATATATGTACCATCTAAGTAACAAGGCAATAGAAACAATGGCAGCAACAAAACTGAATGCTGAAAAAATTTTAGTAGGATCCCAAAGGGGAGAAGAAATGTTCCTCTGTCCTTTCTTTGCAGAGGTGAGGAATTATGCACGTGAAACCCTAAGCATGCTGTTGGATATGGCTGACTTTATTTGGTTTCTTTTGGTGGACTACTTTTTTCTTTCTTTTTTGTTAATACTTTACTGTAAGAGTTGGCTGATTGGGAAATAATTAGGGGAGGGAATATTTGGAAGTAAAGGTGATATAAAAACAAAAGATTATTTACCTCTTTTCAATTAAAGGGATTCCAAGTAAATTCATTAATTTCAAGAAAGTTAAATGAAAAGATATTATAAAAGGAAGAAAATATTCTGAATTATAATTCTTCTTTCAATATTTACTAAGTAAATAAAGCAGTGCATTTACACACTTGAAGCAAGGTGGAAGCATAAACTGAATGCTGGACTTGGGATCAGGAAGACCTAAGTTTAAATCAGTCTCAAAAAAATTACTAAATGTGTTACCCTGGGCAAGTCATTTAACTTCAGTCTACCTGGATTTCCCCATTTGTATAATGGCTATACAAATAGCATCTACCTCACAGGGTTATTGTGAGGATCAAATGAGTTAATATTTGCAAAATGCTTTGTAAACAATTAAATTCTATATAAATTCTAGTTATTCCTATTATTTTTTTATGTGACATTGAAGAGAAGACAGTGCAAAATAGTGTAAATAGCACCAGAGTCATAGTCAGAATACACAGGCTCTAGATTTGTCCCTATAACTAATTAACTTATTGCAAGACTTTGTACACATCATTCAATTTCTCCAGACCTCTATCTCTTCATCTTTAAGCCAAGAGAGATTATACAATATGATTTTGAATGTTCTCTTCCACTTCGGAATTTTAGGATACTTGAAGTCTTTTTATTTCTCTGAGATGCAGTTTCCCTCACTTTTTCTGAATGGAATCATAGAGGGACTTGAAGAAAAAGAAGTTATCATCTGTTCCAGAATGCTTTTTGAAGGTAAAAAGTCTTTTCAGAACTGTAAGTAAAGAACTGAAGAGAAGATGACTAAAAAAGGCATTGGAAGATATGGAGGAAAGTTACCGATTAAGAGTAAAGTTGACCACGAGGCACACAGAAAAAAATCAACTGGCTAAAATAGTACAAAATCCAGGCAACTCCCAAGTGATCTGCAGAACTCAAATTAGGTTTGGTGACCAGAAATTAGTTATCAAAGATACCATCTTGAAAGTCACATTTTTAAATTCAGCAAAGCTTCTGTTGTGGAACCATATATTGCATGGAGTTACCCAAAATGAAGGTCTGAAAATAATTTAATTTAGAAACTTAAGATCAAGAAACAGCAAACTGCCTGAACTGATCATTCATTCTCTGCAAAATTTCTTGGTAAATACGGAATTATCTGCATGGAGGAATTCATCCATGTGGTCTGTACTATTGGCTAGTACTTCAAAGATGCCAGCAACTTCCTGTGCCCCTTCAAATTATCTTCTCCACAGGGGTGATTGAGAAGTAAAAGACTATATGTTTTGTGAAGATGGTTTTGTTGGTAATGGGGAAGAACACATTAACAAGTTTGTGAGAAGAATGAATTCAAGGAGTCTACCATGCTTATTTTCCTCCTGGTCTATAAATGAAAGTTCTTGTGATTAAAAGTGGAGATAATTATATTTTACCTTCTCAAAAACAAGGAAATGGATGAGATATGTGGAATTTTCTCTGCAGGCTCTAAGATTTGTGGTTCTATGAGCTAAAATGTCAGGCAAATGATGATTTTCCCGCAAATGTTTAACAATAAATCAGTTGGGATAACAAGGTGGTCCAGTGGATAGACCAACAGCCAGGCCTGGAGATGGAAGATCCTGGGTTCAAATTTGAACTCAGATACTTCATAGCTGGGTGACCCTGGGCAAGTCACTTAACTCCAAATGCCTAGTCCTTACTGTTTTTCTGCCTTGGAATCAATATTCAGTAATGATTCTAAAACAGAAGTTAATGATTTCTTAACAATACAGCAAATCAATCAATAGATATTATTAAGTTCTTACTATATACCAGGTACTCAGAATACAAAGAAATGGAACAGGCAAGGGAAAGTGCTCAGAACACAAAGAAAGGGGGAAAAGGTCCCTGCATTCAAGAATCATTACAAAATGGAGAGTTAAATGAATTAGGAATAAAAAAACTTGAAGTCTAGATCTGGTACAGGCATAACTTGTATGACACTGAATGTTATTTTATCTCTGTGGTCTTCACTTTCTTTTTTTCTAACATAAGAGAGTTGAATAAGATGATTTCTACAACTTTCTTTTATGGTCTGTAATTATATGATTCTTTGACAATCACAGAGTAAACAATAACATGAACTAATTAGAGGGGAAAAAACCCTACCTGAATTACTGAAAAGTCAAAACTATAGAATAATTAAGAAGCCTGGAATAATGGATAGACAATTGGCTTCATATTTCAGAAGGCCTAACTTCAAGTTCTGCTTCAGATATATACTGATTGTGTGACCCTGGGCAAGTCAATAAATCTAGAAATTTCTAAACAATTTCTAATGGAAATTGGTAGAGAGATTTCACTTTCCATTAGTAGGAGTTTCTTACATAAATGAAAGTATGCCCTCCCTCTACTAGGAAAAAAAGATTACTCTCATGTATTTGTTGCAAATAGACCTGAGATAATAAAAATGTTATCTACTAAAGATCTTTAATAGATCATTTATTTTTTAAGATTAACATATAAATTTGAAAGTTAATACATTACCCTTCCACTTAGAGATTCCATTGCTAAGCACTTACCCCAAGGAGGTCAAAGACAGGAAAGTCCCACAGATAATAAAATATTCAAAGTAGTTCTTTTTGTAGTAGCAAAGAACTAGAGACAAAGTAAATGCCCATTTCTTCTGGAATGGCTAAACAAAATATGACACACTGATATAATGGAATATTTCTGTCCTATGAAAGAAAGTATATTAGAATATAGAGAAGTTTGAGAAGATATATATGAATTGATGTAGAATGAAATAAGCAGTCAGGAAAAACCATATATACATTGACTACAAAAAATATAAATGCAACGAAAAACAAAGATTATATGGTAAATTATAAGTTATTATGATGACTAAGCATGACTAAAAAAGAGAAGAGAAAATGCAACTTCCATACATTATTTGAAGAGTTAAAAGGATGGTGGGTGTGGAATATTTTATAAATTTGGTGAATGTGTTAGTTTTGTTGAACTTCTTTTATATTTTCCTTGGTCAAGGTCTAGCCATAGCTATGTCTATTTTCTCTTTATTCTCTTTTCTTTTCTTGGTGATTTCATCAGCTCTCAAAGGTTTAAATGCCATCTCTATGGAGATGATCTCTAAGTTTATATATTCACCCCTCATCTCTCTTTTGAACCCTAAGTTATGAACTACATACAGGACAGTACAAATGATGTATCACAAGCATTTCAAACTCAAAATGTCCAAAATGGAAAACATGATTTCCACCCCCTTCCCCAACCATAAATGACTGAAAGCTATTTCTAGTAGCAAAGCCATCCTTCTAGTGACTCAGGTTCATAACTTCAAAATCATCTGCAATTTCACACACTCTATCACCCAAATATTCAATCAGGTGTGAAATCTTATTGATTCTACTTTGCCAACATCATCTTCCCTCTACTCATGGATCTATGAATCTAGCGCATTTCTTCCTCATTTCTTAGTACTACTGCAGGTCATCTCCCTTTCCCCTACAAATTCACCCTACAAAGAGATTTTCTTAAAGTATAGTTTTGATTATGTCTCTCCCCTACTCATAAATTCCAGCAGCTCCCTATTACCTTTAGGATTGAAGGCAATCTTCTTGGTTACTGAAAGATCTTCACAACATGACTCCAAACTATCTTTCTAGCTTTGTTTTATATATATATATATATATATATATATATATATATATATATATATATATATCCTCCCTTTTCACTCTATCACATAGGCACCCTGGATTTACTGCTGTTGCTCAAACAGGGAACTCTTCATATCTGTAGACCTTTTCATAGGCTGTCCCTTAAGTCTGAAATGTACACCTTCTTCATATATCAACTTTTAGAATCCCTAGTTGTCTTCAAAACTCAGCTCCAGTATCAATTTCTACATGAGAACTTTTGGGACTCCATTGACAACCCCTAAGCCTCTATTTCCTTGCTCTCTCCAATTATCTTATATTCATATATTTATTTTAAAAATATTTATATGCAATATATTATCTACCCTGAAAAAATACAAAGATATTTAATCTTGAGATACTCAATGTATCACATACTGCCTGTAACTTAGTAGGCACTAGAGTAGAAAATGAAAGTGATATAAAAAAGTTTCTAAGATTGAAAAATGAAAGATTAAAAAAATTAATGAACACTTATTAAACACTCAAAAGATTCCTTTTTAAGGTAATCTTTTTCCCCAACCCCCCATTTTCATTACAAATTTATTCATCCAAACCTTTCTTGATAGTGCAGAAATAAAATTCAGCTTAACCCCTCTTTAGAGAAATAGATTCTGGATTAGTAGAGTCTGAAATAATGAGGTTTCACTATAATTTTAAATCTTAGAGACTTTAGCTGATAAACTAAGATATTTACAAGACCTTTACTCCAACACACTGTCACATTCATTCTACTCAGTACTCAAAGAAGAAAAACAACCCTATGCCTTTTGTAAAAATTTATCTCCTAAGGACTGAAAAAAAAAATCCCGAACCAAGAAACCAAGGAGTTTGGAAGAAAAATATTTGTGTAACTATGCTAAAAATAAGGGTATACTGTCCCCAGGCTCCAAGTAGGCTGTCAGCTTTGTTTCTCAACACACAGGTTAGTGCAAGGAATTTCAGTTAAACATAATTTGATTGAATTACATTCAATGAGTGTTTATTAACAACATATCTAATATGGGCGTTATGATAATACTAGGAATAACACAGTTTTTCTTCTACTATGACTATTTCCTTAAGAATAATTTAGTCATCAACACTGTATCTGACCTTTTGCTCATCTTTGAGTACATGTGTGATAGGCACGGCACACAGGTATAAGTCAGATTCATTGTCAACTGATGCTTTTAACTCATCAAAAAATTTTTAAAGCTTTGTGGAGATCAATAAATCCATCAAACATACTGTAACAACATTCCTCCTTTTGAGAGTATTTTGGAATAAAGTATTCAACAAAGTAATTGTAAATCTTTTAACTGATAAATTAATGTGCTAAAAATCAATATCTGAATTTTGGCGTGCACTGGACACACTGGGCCCTTTCCTTCCTTATCTCAGAAGAACGTCATAAGGAAGAGAACTGAAAAGGGGCAGTTTTTCAAAGAGCTGGTCTCTAGGTTGGCACCAAATACTAAATCACTGATCAGCAAGTATTTACTGAGTGTTTGTTAGGAATAAGGTGCTGTTGCAAGGAATTTTAAGTAGCATAAAATGATCTCTGCCCTCAAGGAATTTATAATCTACTCAGGGTCTGGCACAGTAGGTGCTTAATAAATGTTTACTGACTAACTAGGGAGAAAGCCATAGATACACGAAAAGTTAAAGAACAGAAGAAAATAGTTGGTCAATGCAACAAAATGTAGTATATGTCAGTGATTAGTACCAAATGAATGAATAGGAATTTACTATAAACATAAGAGATACTAATAAGGCAATGTGGAATAGGAGGGATTTGATTTGATTTATGAAAAATGGGTAAGATTTGACGAGGTTAGGTAGAAATGGGAGAATTGTTCCAGGAGGAGTGAGTAAATGAATGTTATGAGTAAAAAGCATGAATGTAGCTAATCATAAGCCATGTTTATAGAACTGTGATTTGACCAGTCTGGCTGGAATGGAGGAGGGTGAATAGTTGGCAACAAGGTTAAAAGTAAGGTTTGGGGACAAAATCTAATAAGTCTTGAATGCCAGAAGACACCCATGACTTTAAGTAACACATGGTTTGGCATTCACTGTTACACAGGGTGTCCCCAAAGTCTTTGGTGTTAATAGTTCAGAAATGCTCACAATTTACACGTCTCCTTACTCACAATGATCATATCTGGTAGCTGGCAAATACGATCTTAAAATCAGAAAAGGAATGCTTGCCCCAGTTAACTGACCAGCTCCATGTCACAGAGCTCACAGGCGGCAGAGCTGGAATGAAAACCCAGGTGTCCTGAATCCAGGACTCTTCATACGAGGCCACACTGGCTCACCTTTTAACCCCTTAATCATTCTCGGTTGGATTTAGCACCCCCTCTGTTAGATAAATGTAATTACGTAAATGTAAAGGGAAAAAGAGGGTGGAAAGGAGGGGAAAAACCCAACTGTGTGCTTCTTTCTTCTTACTTCCACACATATTTAGAGAAGGAATAGCAGGGGCTTTATATTACCCAAACCTCCAAGGCTTTCTTATGCTAGGCTAGAGGCCATGACTGAGATCCTGAGGACTTCCTAATTATAAAGGGAGTCACACTATGTAGATAGAAAAGAGTTAAAGAAAACCTTCTCTGATAAGGGAAGTTCTGTTTTTAAGGATCTCTACAAATTAGTGGCAGAGAGTATATAGCCTTACTTTAGCACTTATTCACTGGTCTAATAATAATGAATGGAAGTTTGACTTTGGAGGGAAATTCTGGCCAGTAGTGAAAAGAGGACTAAACTTAGAGTCAGGTGCCTACGTTTGAATCATTATTCTAAGATTTAATTTCCAAATGGATAAACTTAATGCTAGTAATTTCATCTTTCTGTGCTTCAGACTCCTGAGGCGACCTGATTTGCCCATAGGCACACAACTAGTAATCAGGTCCTGGAACCGCATTCTCAACTGTCTCTTGAGATGAGAGGAGGAGCCAGACGTTTTTAATCTGTCATTTTTGGGCTTTCCATCGCCTCTTAGTTTTAGCATATCTCCTAAGGGAGGGCAGCAAGAGGCCAGAGCGGACATCTTCCGTCTACCTCCAGAAGTTAACCCCATGCCTTAAAGCAATGATGTCCGTCTGTGCCGGAAGAAGGGATTGTATACTTGATCTTAAAGTGAAAGGAAGCCCTTGGAGTTTGTTACGTGGGGAGAGGGGGGTTAAACATGATCAGACCCTTACTTCAGGGCTGTTTTAGACCTATGGGCGATATAGTGGAGGATGGCCTGGGCGGGGAGAGATGAGACAGGGAAAGCAGCCGGAAGGCTCCTGAAGGGGACCAGCCATGAGGTCCCGAGAGTTGTACCCAGGGTGTGTGAGGGGAGGAAATGAATAAAGACAAGAGATGGCGTGAAACAGAAATGAGAAGACTTGGCCACAGATTAGCTGGAAGAATTGGTATGAGAGCAGAAAAGGATATTGGGAGCCTGAGTGACTGGTAAGAGTGATGATACCCTCAATAGTAATAGGGAAGTCTGCAATGGAAGGAAGGAAATCACCTTTATTCAGCACCTACATATGCCAGTCACTGTGTTAAGTCCTTTACAAATATTTCACTGGATCTTGGAAGAGAATAGGGCTTGAGAAAAGATAATGAGTTCTGTTTGGAATACATTGAGTTTGAGATGTCTGTGGGACAGTCAATTCCAGATATCCAAAAGACAACGAGGATGCGAGACTGGATCTCAGGATTGACTAATTATATAATTATGGGAATCATAAGCGTAGAAATAAATATTGAACCCATAAGAGTGGATGAAATAATAGAGACGGAGAAGAGGGCTTAGGACAGAGCCCTGTCGGATTCCTGAGGTTAGTGAATAGGATTTGGATGAAGAATCAACTAAGGACACTGAGAAGGGATGATCAGTCAGGTAGGAGGAGAACCAGGAGAGGGCGTACAGGAGAGACAACTGACTCACAAATCTCTGGAATGGGGAGAGCACATAGCCCAAAAAATGATCAGCAATGTCAAAGTCTGCAGAAGCCAAGAAGGAGGAGGATTAAGGAAAGATGATTAGACTTAGCAATTATGCTCCTCTATCTCTCTCGCTTTTTTATTTTGATGATCAACTGAGATGAAGCAAGTAAAACATTCTGTAAACCTAATAGTGTTATTCATATTAATACAAGCTGTTATTATTAACTTATCTTTTCAACCCATAATGATGTCAGAAAAAGAAAGAGGTGGGGTGAGGGACAAAGTGAGGTCATGAATTCTCTTTGGGTATGAAAGATACCCTAATACATGAAGCTACTGCTTAGAGTTTTGCAGTAAAAAGGAACCTTAATGAATATCTAGTCAAGAGGTTCTTAGCTTTTCTTTAATAGTATGGCTATGGACCCCCTTTCCAGAATAATATTTTAAAATGTATAAAACAAAATACATAGTATTGTAAAGGAAATGAATTACATTGGAATCGTCATATATCTATTTATTTATAAACTAATTTGTTTGCAACATTGGAAATATTAGGATATTCAGTTCTGTTTTAAAAAGTTAAAAGAAAGGTTAAGGAACTCTGGCTCCAGTCCAACCTGCTTTATAGATGAGGAAAGTGACCCCCAGAGAGTTAAGGGATGTTTTCAAAGTCACATAGGTAGCTAGTTAAATCAATTTATTAGAATTTAACTCTATGCCAAGGTCTTATTCTATGCTATGCTGCCTCACCAAACCTCTGATCCAGAGACAAAATTCCCTATCAAGATAATTGTCCAGGAAGAAAAACGAATAAGTCAGGGGAAAAGGAAATAAAACCTTCTGAGAAGCTGTTTTCTCATACATGATTCTGAGGGAAGTATCTCACAAGTCAGTTCTTTATTCTGGACGGCTGACAAAAAAATGTTTTGTTTGAAGACTCATGGAGAAGCCTTTGTTGAAAAGTTCAAAAGTGGATTTGAAATGTTCAAAAGCTCCCCAAATTTCTCAATAGCAGCAGCGTGTTTATTTCCTCACCCTTTCTTTCCTTAAAAATAAGGAGCTGTATAATTACAAAGCATAATTAATAATAATAGCAACAATTACTGCAACTACAACAGAAATAATGATAGTAAGCTCCATGGGCCCAGATCCCCATAGTTACACAGGATGTGAATCCATCCCAGCATTCTCAAGACCAGGCAATAACCCAAAAATGCAGGAAAATTAAAATAAAAAAAATAACAACACTTTCCCTATGTTCTCTGGAGCACAACTAGATAAAGTAAATAATAAGCATGAATACTTGTTGCTAACGATCTTGGTCTCATTGTTCTAGTCAGACCACAGAAAAGAAGAGCAATATGAAGTCTCTAGTGCCTGGAAGAAGGCAGTATCATTATTAATTAATGCATGTACCCAATTCCATTTCCAGTTAAGCGTTATATTCAGATCTTCCTTCTCATCGATTCTGCAGTCTAACTAGACCAAGACCAGGCTTTTTCCATTGTCAAATGCAACAGGCACTGACCATCTTTGGTCTTTCTTGAATCGGTGAGGCATAACTGTGCATACTCCTTGAGATGATGCACATCTTTTTAAGATCAGTAAGATCTTCGGCTTAGTTCTCATACCATGTGATGGGGTCAGAGTCCCATGTTTACACACAAGTGCTCTAACTACCCATGGGCTTAAATGCTAATACAGACAGCCCTCATTTCCTCAAAAGTGTCGGACACAAGGTATATGTATAAAGTGAGGCTGGGCAGGGGTGCTAAGCCAAAAGCCTAACTAACCTCAAAGATCACTGCATGGTATGGCCTCAGATGTCAAAATACTGATTTTTAAAATCAGAGACCAATGTATATTTATTCAGAAGCTTGCTGAGATGGCAAATAGCAAATTGGAGTTTCTATGAAACAAAAGAGAATTTGCAGAGAAACCAATCTTCTGTTCAGTGACCTGGACTCAAAATTCACAAATCTATGAACACACTCAAACAGTTACCAACCTGGCATCCTCTCGATTAAACTACCATAGCATTTATTGTATTTTTACTCCTTATACACATTTCTTTTTTCAATTGATAGTGGGGATTTTTTGCTTTTGTTTTTAAGACTACTATATTTTCCGTTCATCTGTATATTTAAATTTTTTGGCTTTGCACATTTAGAGACTTGGCAAAACAATGTGACAGGGTAAACCCTCCCACAAAGGAGACAGGGCTCTAGCCTGGAAGTTACTTTGGAACTTTTGACTCTAGAAGTCAAAGAGGGGTCTAGTATATTAAGTATGTGTTATTAGTGAAAGAAGACTTTTTCTGTGCCCTGAGCAACAGTCATGTTGCTGCCTGTTTTTCTCCCCTCTGTATTAGCAAAAGAGCTTTTTTTTTTTAATGGATCCACTTAGAATTCTTGTTCCGTATCCTGGTCTCTCTTCGACTTCTTGACCAAAATTTTCAGGCATCTCTTTTCTTTTTCTTTGCCTATTTTCATTCCAGGGAATGAGGTGGTTTCTATACTATTAGAGATTTCATTCAGGGACAGAATGTCAGTCTGAGATCATTTTAAATGCTGGCAGAGGAGGAAGGTTTTGGGAAAAGGTGCTGTCCTCCGGTCACTGCCTACACTGGACAATAAGAATGGACTCTGATGAGGTAATGCTTTGTTCTCATTATTATGCATAACTCCATGTGACCTATGTTTCCACTTCATGCTATTCATCTGGTGGGAGTTATTTTTTTTCCTATTCATCCTGGCTGATTTTCCATCAGCATGGACTGGTGATAGTCTTTCCTTACAAAGCACTTTATTGGAGGGGCTAAAGAAAATACTTTTATTTTATTCCAGGAGGCTCCTTTCTTCTGCCAGAATAGCCTACAAACCTTAGGCAGTCAGCAAAAGTTCTTGGGGGTTTTGGACTTCAAATGCAGGTATTGGGGCTAATGAGAAAAACAAAACATTGAGATTCAGGTGCCTGAGGTTAGAAATACTGGAAGAAGTTCAATTACACTAATTAATATTTAAGAAGGGCCAGAGATCACAGACTGAATATGGGAAACTAGGCCAGTCAGACATGAGCGATACAGAAAGTGCCAGATCCATTGATAACAGTAATAAATTGTACATTAATGCTTTAAAAGGAACGGGACAGGGAACTTAAAATAAATGCTTTAGGAGCTGTAACAAAAAGAAGACAGAATGTTCCAACACAAAGTCCTGGATTGGTCAAAATATACTTTTGGGGAGGGGGTGATCACCGAATTATAAGATGGAGACAAGTGAACATAAATGTGGTATTGGCACCAAATTGATCTCGGTCTGAATTTAAACCCTGGCATGTGAACAAATAATTTCTGAGTGGTCAGGCCCACCTGGTTTCTTAGATCTGACTGACAAGTTAAAGTAGAAGGAAAAGCTGGCCAGGTTCCACCTAGACCTTTAGTGGCCAAATTCTTTCTTATTTTGACTTTTGCTACAGATTATACCAATGAGCATGTCACCAGCTCTGTACAATCTAGATCACCAGCCCTTACCTGGTTCCTGTCTAGCTTGGTGTCTGGCACATAATAAATACCTGAAAAATGCTTACTGAATCACAAAGGATCACTAACTCTCTTTATAAAATATTTTTTTATTTTTATATATTTCATATTTATTTACATATTATTTCTATCACCTACAACCCCCCATGAGAATATAAGGCCTTTGTAACTGCTTTTGCTTTTATCTTTCTACTTTTTGGTAAGTAGCAATGATTAATTTATGATTGTTGAAAGGTAAATGAAGAAGAAATGAATGGCCTACGCACCTTTTTTGCTACTATTGCTAGGGCTACCGAATTCCCCTTCCAAGTATTTTATTTAAGTCAGGGTTGGCTCTGCAGACATAGTACTGTTGTCATCTTAGCCAAGAGTCCCTGGCATGTAAAGCAGTCATTTTTGCTACAAAAGCCCAGCATGCACTATTCTATCTCCTAAGTCTGTTTTGTAGATTACTACAGATCTGCAGATGGTGGCTCCCAATCTTCCCTCTAGTCTCAAATGCAAATCAGCAAACCAGAACTTCTCTGAACTTGTTCTCTACAAGCCCTTCACCTTTCCACCCAGCTTTGGCCTGGAGTTATCAAAATTCCACCCCTTTAACGCCACAATTCCTTACAAGATCCCCCAAGATTGTTGCTAGAAGGGAGTCCAGTTTTAATCTCAATGCAAATATCAGTTCAAATAACGGGACCTGAAATGTTCTCAAAAGCATCATGAAACCGTGGCTGCTGGGCAAAGGCAGAGGGGGGCATATTGATTTTTTAGAAGATTGGTAGGTCAGAAGTCACACAATTATGTAACATTAAAAGGATATGACTCTATTAAAAGCCTATAATTGTATACGGTTATGACCACTTAGAGCAAATTTTGTGGCCAAAGACCTTTGTATTTCATAGAAATCTTGTGTATTCTTTGGAAAAGGAAATGCTACTAAAATTCCATACTATCCATGCTCCCAATTTTCCAACGAGTATTTATATATGGAGGAAATATCTACTTACCTACCTAATCTCTAGTAAGGAACTGTCCATTAATTTTGTGTTTTTGCCTATGTCCAAAAAATAAACTGATTAATATGAGCTGAAATCTGACATGTGTAAAGAACAATATAAGGCAGTAAAGTTTCAGTCCGAATCTTGCCATTAACTAGCTGTGTAACCTTAGAGCAAATTCCTACATTTCTGTGTCTCTGTTTCCTTATCTGTAAAATGAGGAATAGTGCAATTAAAAATCTCTGAAAAAGGATCTTTCAGCTCAAATCACTTTTTATTCTAAAATATATTTTCTGTTTTTGATAGGTAAGAAGGATCTATATAGCATTTCCCCAGTAAACAGTAAGCTGTTTCACCCTAATTAGATTAAATATGCTATTTAAAGTTAAGCCAAATTAAAATTTTACCAAAAGATGTACCTGACCTCAATTTTATCAAGGTCTCTCATTTTCTAGGCTTGAAAAAAACTGAAGTATAAACTATATATCATTATTCCTGTATGATTAGCTAAGTAAATGTTTTCCATCAAAAAAAAAAAAAAACACTGGTTGGAAAATTGGGTGTCTAATTGTTATGAAATTTAGTTTTTGCTTTAAAGTGCCTGATTACCTAAATTGAATATATAGGCTTTGTAATTTAGCACACAGTAACTAAGTCTGAAGGTTCTTTGTTTCACAAGCATCATATATATATATATATATATATATATGTATATATATATATATATCATATGTTATCATAAAATTTATGCATACACCTTCATTTTACAGTTGCTCAAAATACCTTGTTCAAAAGGCTTCAAAAGGTTTTCACAAACTGATCAAATGCTATCTTGATCTGTTTAGGTTTGATTATCTTTATGGCTGGAGAAGGGGCCCACAGTGTCTCTGATATCACAGGGAAAGTAAATGGCAAACCTTAAAAAAGAACCAGACTTCCATTTCCTAAGCCCATTCTCTCCTGACAATAGAGGTATTAGGTAAGACACCAGTGAGTTTCTGTATGGTGTTTTAAAGAATGTACAAGTCAGCCTTCTTTTTTCTTTCCTTTAAAAAAAAGAAATGAGTATCACTGATTTTAAACATTTGCACAAATAAGTTATTTTCTTCTGATTTTCATATTTCTCTGTGGCTTCCTTTTATTTTCTTGCTATTTGCTGAGGGCATGTGACTCTTATCCAGAATAATTAGTATGGACTATTTAATACGGAGATATCTTTTTTCTTTAGTTCTAGAAAATTCTTTGGATAATACAGACTCAGCCTTGCCATTAGGAGCAGAAAAGATTGCAATGCTTTATTTTGGTAGAGCTGCTTTTTTTTTTAACTGCTTGCTGTATTTTCTCTCTCATATTCAATGGTTCAAAATGCAAAACTTAGCTCTAAGGACAAACTCCTCAAGGAAGAACTCAATATTATGAAGAATACATTGAGACTAATGGTTACCAAAATTGGGTGGTAAAGGAAGTTATTAAGAATAAATCAAACAGAAGGAGAGCAGATGATGACAGCAGCTGCAAAATGGCTGTACGTGGTGGGAATCAGTGAACCCCAAATGTGAGATTTGGAAGGATGTGAAACTTACATGATTTACAAGGAAAGTCCGAGCTTAATGAGCAGCCCCAGTAGAATACAGGATACACAGAAGTCACTTCTGGATGAGAATATGGGTAAGAGACTAATGCTGACGTGACTACAATTGTGTGACCAAAAGGGAATTATGTGCAAGAATAGGAAGAATAGAAAAAGAAAAAGGATGGTTTTGGTTTATTGGGGTTTTCTGAATGCCTTATAATAGAATCTATCTCCAATAGTAAATTACTTATTATACAGTATACTTTCTCATACATGTGGGTGCTTATCAAACCTATGATGATGAAGATGATGCCTGCCTTTGCTATGATGGACAATATTTCATTTTTCCTCACTGCTTTCTTTATTATTTTATGTCATTTTTCAATATAATTTTTGAACACAAGCAAAAACTCAAAGTAAATGATATGTCATTTGTCCGTAGAGATTAGGTAGGTTAAATAGATGCTTACTCTAAATGGAAGTACTCATTGGGAAATTAGGAGCCTGGGTGTTATTAGATCTTAGTTGCAATTCCTTTTCCAGTGAATTTCACAATATTTTTATGAAAAGCAAAGATCTTTAGCTACAGAATTTGCTCTAAGTGATGATAACTGAATACAAGTATTTGTATAAAAGCTTTTAATAAACCCAAATTCAATTAATGTTACATTATTTATTGTTGTTTATCCATTTCAGTTGTTTCTGATTTTATGTGACTCCATTTGGAGTTTTCATGTCTTTTGCGATACTGGAGTGGTTTGCCATTTCCTTTTCAAGCTCATTTTAGAAACAAGGAGATGAGGCAAACAGTAATAACTTGCCAAGGGTCATGAAACAAGTAATTATTTGAGGCTAGATTTGAACTCAGGTCTTCCTGACTAAAGGCCTGTCTCTCTATACACTGTCTCACCTAGCTGCCCTTTACATATGTATAACTAATTGTAAATTAGCTTTTAATTTCTCTCTCCTGCTTTCTTCCCTTTTACCCTTGGACCATTCAGAAAGAAATATTGGCGAGATTTTTATCAAAATCAAGGTGGGCATTTCAGTAGCATTAATAATTCAAATTAAAAATCAATATCAGAGTCCAAGACAAGCTATTGTAATACTAAAGTCTGACATTGAAAACAAGGTTTAGTCCATTACTAGTATTTCTAGTATCATACTTAAAAAAAAAAAAAGGTTGGTTTTGTTGCAAGTAAGCAGGGAGGTAGATATCTCCTTGCCTTATTGCCAGGACCTAGACCTGCCTTTCAACTTCCATGGCACTAAATTCATTTAAAAACTAAAAACAAAAATACTGCCAAGGAAATCGAGATGGTAATGTAACATCATGCCTGACAAAATAAACTATCAAGATGGGATGAACAAAACCAACTGAAGTGGAACAAGCAAAACTTAACATGGGTTGAGGAAGCTTTTCTATACTGACAAAAGAAAATTTCTACTAAATAGAACCAACTAAACATTTATGAGAATAACAAGTTAAGAATTCTGCCCATAAGGCATGGTAACTCTCACGAGACTACTCCAAATGAGGAAAATAACACAGAATTACCTTTGTTTCCAAAACAAAACAAAAAACACTGTTAAAACATTTCCTGAAACCAAATATAACCACTACTCCCACCCATAAGAAATATAAAAAAAACCTTTATAATAAATTTCAAATGCTAATCTTGAGAAAAGAAAACAAATCAATTACAAAGACTAGTTAACCCCCATCTTAATATTAAAAAATAACCAAAAGAATTTCATTTTAAATCCATTCAAAAGAAATTTATTGAATGCCTCCTATGAATAAGGAAGTATGCTAGACATGGGGCAAGATATAAGATGGAGAGGTATTATACCTATGTTCTCAAGGAGATTACACATAGTGGGGAAAATAAGGAATGTACACTAAGAAGTATAATAAAAAATAGGATATACGTGTTCAAAGAGGGAGAATCATTTAACTTTCTAAGCCTCAGTTGCTTCATCTTTTAAATGGAGTAAAGAATACCCATTTCACAGGATTGTTGTGAAGTTCATATGAAAATTTTATGTGCAGTATTTTGCAAATTTTAAAACACTATAGAAAGCATATACTATTACATCTAGCTGAGGGGAGGCTGGCCACATTGTTCAAATGCCCAATGTGTGTTTGCCTTAAAGACTAATTTACAGAGAACTCACACAAGGCAAGTGCTCACATGGAGGTCAGAAGAAGAGCTACAAGAACACTTTCAAAGCTCTCTAAAGAACTTTATATTGATTCGAGACATGGACGTGTGTAATTAGAATCTCCTTCCCAGGACTTCATTTCCCAGCATCCCACTTTCCTTCTTACATTATGTGCCCAGGTAGGGAGGATATAAGCTTTGTGCAGCCCTGCCTTTCTCTCTCTCTCTTTCTGTGATACAGGGCTGTGGAAGTTGGTCTGGATCAAGCAGGAAAATGTATTCACGTGGTTTGTTTTTGGTTAAATAATTAGGTCTTTATTCCTTCCACTTCAAGTGATTGTTGATAAGCCTTATAAATATAATACTTGGAGTTATTGATATTAATTTAAATCTGACAGAAGACACTAGCACCGTACCATCCTGCGTGGCATACCCACATCAAAGAAGGTGCTATCTTCCTTGAGCAAAGCAGAATTGCAGTAGCTCAAAACAAATGTAAGATGCACAAATGTAGGGTCATTTCCATCCCAAATGTTCATTTGGCTATTTGTCCCCAACCTGTGGCAAAGTCTTCCCAGATTTTATTAGTCTGATCGCTACAGTCAGAAACACTGTGCAGGGAACTCAACATACTGATATCGTTTGGATCCTTGTCAAATACTAAGGACAACAACCACCTAAGGCAAGAGGGAGAAATTTCTTTTCACAGAGATCTCTATAACCATGTTTTTGCTTTGTTTCGTTTGTTCGTCATTACTGTTTGTTAATGTGTTCAGTCTGCATGACTGATTTAGAGAAGTATGCTCTTTCTCTGAAAACCACATTTAGCTCCTTAAGATGTGATTCTTTGGTGGAGAATGGGTGTTCAGCTTCAAATCTCAATGGAAGTGGGAGTGGGATGGGCAGAGATTATCCACATTCCAACTTGGGTTATAACATTGCTACCACAGTGAACCAAAAAAGAAAACTATGTGGCAGTTCTGCTAATTACCTAACTTGACATTTTCCCAGAAGTGAACATACATGTAGAAAGCCAGGAATGTGGACTAGGAATATAAACCAAGTTAAAACTTTGTGAGGACAAAGGAATGTGTCAAGACATTTCTTTACATCCTTATAAATACTAGGAAACAGTGGACCAAAGCATCTTTAGTCTCTCCAGAATGTTAACTAAATACAAACTTTAATATACTTCAAAGAAGAACAATAACTGAGTCAATACATCTGTAGCCACTTAAAACCATCTGATGTTACACAAAAGGAGAAAAGAGACAAATGAAAGTCAACATTGTTTTCCTGTAATGTTTGACCCCGAGATGGAGCTTCTAGCTTCTTTTGAAAAAGAAGAGTCCTTCATTTTGCCATGCTAGCATGATTTCCTCATCAACTATCCATGAACATAGTGGATGTAGTCAATATATTATAGGGAAACAGTGTGGTATAGTGAAAAGAACACTGGACTTATAGAAAGTAGGTAAGTTAAAGTCTATTTTCCAAAGAAGGGATCATTTCATGAGTTGATGAGATGGAAAAAAACCACACATAGCATAAATACTTTTCATTATAAATAGATTTAATGTCATATGGATGTAGAATTTACAATGGGTTACTTATTCCAGATTAATCAGGGAAGGTTTCTCAGACTATGAGACCACATGGATTTTAGAGATGATGCGGTATAATGGAAAGAACCAAAAGAGTAGATTTGTGACTTGAGTGACCCAGAGTCGGAAACCCGAGACTAAATGCAGGTCTTTTGCCTCTCACTGACTATATGACCTTACCACTCACCTCCACATCTTCATCTATAAAACAGGAATAATAATGGTGGTGACTCTAGGCAAGTCACTTAACTCTGTTTGCCTCAGTTCTACTGTAAAATGAGCTGGAGAAGGAAACAGAAAACCACTCCAGTATCTTTGCCAAGAAAACCCCAAATGGGGACACAGTCATATGCAAAAGAATAACAATAATAGCTTTATTTACCTCTTAATGTGGTTGGGAAGATTAGATGAGATAATATTTATAAAATTTCTTATAATACTATTTTATATTAGATATTCATATGTACATTTGTAGTTACTAATGAATTATAGCTATATGTATAAATATGTATTATATATGTGGTCTCCATTCATTATATTCAGTAGTTGTACATACGGAAACAAAGAATATGACAATGAAATTAGATTATAATAAAGGCTATTGCACTGTCCTTTTTTCCTTTTATCAGATCTCTTTGTGGGTGATATCATTTCATGTTGAGCTTTTTTGGTGCTGCTTAATATTATAATTAATAATTCATAATTTTGTCTTTCTCCTCTCACTCTGACAACTTTTATTTTTAATCGGTGGGCATGTGCCAAATTGGTTTGTTATTTATTTATAATGTAAAATGACAAGGGGTTGGAATATGTGCTATAAGATTGAGAGAGATTTTCTTTCATATGATAGAAATTTCTTAGTAATAGGGACACACTTTGCTTATTTTTCAGGGCTCGTGGGTTGTGAAAGGTTAAATCTGGGGACACCAAACACCTGAAAAGGCAACATGTGAGAGTGTATTAAATAGAACTGTTCATTTATTTTTATTTACTCCATTTTCATTTTGGTTCTGTGAAGACAGCTGGGCATATGCACAAAGGGAGGACAAACAAAACTGAAATTTATAAAGAAAGCTCTATTCTGATTGATCCTACAATGCCAATTAAATCCAAAATGTGATCAAGGTAAAAGATCTGATCTATTTTCCTGGTTTCCTGAAAACTGACATGTACAAATTCAGTAAAAATAGACACTGTCAGGCATTACAGAATTAGGGAACAAACAATTCCTTTCAAACTATCCATTGTTCCATACCATTTAAATCATAGTTCTATCATAATTTTGCCTTTTTTTTTTTAAAGGATTCTGGGCTATGAATTTCTCCCTAGAAATCTCCCAAGGCACTGCTGTCTCAAAGTCACGAAGCACAGTAAGCTGACTATAGCAATCATTGAATTTCCTTTTAAAGGCTCCCAAATCCAACTACAAAATTCTCTCTTCAGGTTTTGAGGTGTCCAGACGCGTGTGTCTGTTTGCTCTGAAACCTATTCGCAAACTATACTACTGTCTGCTTCTCTCTTCTCACTGGGCATATGATTTGTCCTCTATTTTTTGAAATAAAACCATTTGCCACCAATCTGTATCTCATCAGTCATTAAAAATTTTATTACTGTGATTAATATCATCCTATACTGAAGACTGGATGAAAGTCTAAAAGGAGGGTTGAAGAAAGAACTCTGGCATGATGAAGGAGGTTGGAATGGATGATGGCTACGATCTCATCTGCTATACAAATTTATAAGTCTGGCTACAAGGGAAGGAACCTTGACTCCTATGTCAGAGGACTTGGGTTCATATCTTCTTGCTTACTACTTGTGTGGTGTTGGTCAAGTCATCTAACTACGCCTACCTCATTTCTTCTATTGTAAAATGAAACAATTGGACCAAATGATCTCTGAGGGGCCTTCTTGCTTTTGATGGATTATCTATGATCTATAATATGTACAGTATTGCTTAATTTCTAAAATCACTTTTTTACAATTTATTTGATTGTCATAGAGATCCTGTTTAAATTAAATAAAAAAATTTATGTAGTAGATACAGAAAGTGAAACCCAGAGAGGATGAATGGTTTGTGAATAGTTCCATGACTATTTTGAGGCGGAGGCAGGAATAGAACCCAGGCCTTTTGACTCTTTGGGATTTTACTTACCATATTATTTTTGAAATCTACCTACTAGATCCAGACTTCCCTAAACAATTTGGAAGAAGTAACTAGGGCCAGACTTGTTTGGAACTAACCTTTAACCAACCCAATGTATCTAAAGTCTGCAGAATGGTTCTATTTCATTCTGAGGCTATTCAATAAATACTGTTATGTTGGTCATTAGGACCATATGAGTCAGTATCCTAATCAAGATTTGTAATAATGTTTGTATATAAATGTAATTTTGCATTTTCATAGAACTTTTCCTTTTGAAATTCTTGATTACTAAGTAACCCTACTTACCACATATCATACTTCTGGATAATTGATCTAGTCATTAGCACTGCTTCTAAGTCCCCCTGAGGAGAAGGATCATTTCTAGTTTATCTTTAGGATCTCCCTGAAGAATAGTAACACTGGGACCATAGGATCAAAGATTTAGAGTTAGAAGTATATAGAAGTGATCTAGTATAGCCCTCTCATTTTATATATGAGGAAACTAAGACTCAGCTTAACTGACTTCCTAACAAGGTTAGGTAGTAAGAAACAGAACCAAGATTTGAAACCACATCCACTCATTTCAATCATTTAACAAGCATTTATCACCTCTTCTTATATGTCACTTAGCACTGAAGGCACCATGAAAAACAAACAATACAAGTTCTTGGTATCAAGGAATTTGCTATTCTATTGTGGGAAATAGCATGAAAAACAGATAAGCAAATACAAAATATAAAAATATAAACAAATTAATTTTTGAGGGGGGCAACTACTAGATTCTGAAGATCAAGATAGGTCTCCCACTGGAGGTAACATCAGAGCTCCTTTAGGAGATTAAGGGTTCCAATGTATAGAGATAAGAAAGAGGTAGATATGCATTACAAGAAGATGTTTCCACCTTAATGTCAAAGGCAAATGGGAAGATTACTTCAATTTATGACTACTTCTTAGGAAGTTGCAATTTATGATCTGAATATGACTATGGAGAGTTTTCTAGGGAAGACATATTTTAGAATATCTTGCATACAAGGAATGTTTTTGTAATTTTGTGAAGTAGCAATGGCAAGGGAGATCATAATATTACTATCTCAGTGAATTAATTGAAGCTTTCAAAAGGAAGTATACTAAATATCTAGTTGCTTCAGGAAAGAGACTTTTCAGGAGAAGTAAAAAAGAAAGAAACTCATTGCCTACCCATTCAATTCAATTATGAAAAAATTACTATGTGTTGTACCTTATTTCTATATGAGATAAATCATTTTGCTCTACTTGTTTTCCTGCTGCAGAATTTGGATTTTAAAAAAAGCTATTCCCCATAGATAAGTGGTCAAAGTATATGAACAAAGAGTTCTTGAAACAAATGAAAACTATTAGCAACCATACAAAAAACTGTACCAAATCACTAATATTAAAAGAAATATGAATAAAAAACAACTTTGATCTCACATCCAGAAAACAGGCAAAAATTATAAAAGACGGACACAGTCTATAAGAAGTATGACACAAACGATATATTACTGTTGAAAGAGCTATGAATTTGTAAAATATTCTGGAAAGCAATTTGTAATTATGAAATGCCCACGCTTTTTGAACTATATTCTCCTGCTAGGCATATACCCCAAGAAAGTTAAGTTACATATATACCAAAATATTTATAGTATCACTTTAAGTATTAGCACAGGCAGTTAGGTAGCATATTGGACAGAGGGCCAGACCTAGAATCAGCAAGATTCATTTTTCTGATTTCAAATCTGGCATCAAAAATTTAGTAACTGTGTGACCCTGGGCAAAGTCATTTCACTCTGTTTGCCTTAGTTTCCTCACCTATAAAATGACTTGGAGAAGGAAATGGCAAACCATTCGGTATCTTTACAAAGAAAATTCCAAATGGAGTCTTGAAGTGTTGTACACAATTGAAAATGGCTGAACAACAACAAAAATGTGTCAGTAAAAAAGTGGATATTTGGATCATCAGAAACTTTTTTTTGGTTAGGTTTTAAAGAACCATACAGCCTATTTTCAACCTATCTTTCCAGCCTTATTTAGTATTACTCCTATTTCTATATTTGGTAATCTAGATAAATAGGTCTTCTCTTTGTGACTTATATATGATATACCATGTCTTTGTGCCTTTCAATCGGTCATTTCCCAAGTCTGGAATGGACTGAATCTATACCTCTGCCTCAAAAATATTCCTATCTTCCATTATGACATAGTTCAAACACTACTTACATGAAGGATTTCTTTATTTCCCTAAATGCTAGTCCCCTTCTTTCTGAATTTATATACTACCTTGTATTTTAATTTATTCTCTTTATATATGTATGTTTTATGCATATATACACTGAGATACATAAATATGGATATAATAACTATATTATATACATTTTTCTGGAAAAACACACACACACTTGCTATGCTCTCTCTCCAATATAAGGTTCTTGTGAATAGGGAATGCTTTATCCATTGGATTTATCCACTGGGTTTATAACTCCAGGACCTAGAACAGGTACAAAAAGAGGAGTCACTTTATTAATGCTTAGTGAATGACTGTTTAATGGAGCAAACCAAGTGTGCATCAATTGGGAAATGGATAAATAAATTGTGGTACAAATATGAAGACATAATACTACACCAAAAGAAATAACTACAAGAATTCAAAGAAATACGGGAAGACTCATATGAATGGATGCAAGGTAAAGTATGCACGACTCAGAAAATTATATCCTTGATGATTATAAAAAATATAAATACAAGGAACCAAAGCCAAAATCTGAATGCTGTGCAATTATAATGAGTAATCATGACCCCAAAGGCAAGTTGAGACATTATACCACCCTTTTTCCTTTGCAGAGATGGGGCACTCTATAGGTGGAGCCCTGGTACAACTAATGTGGTGTTTTGTTTTGCTAAATGGAAAAAATGTAAGCATTTTATTTTGTTTTTATTCTTTTTTATTCTCTGTTACAGTGGATGACTCTCTGTGAAGACGAGGGGGAAGGGATATGCTTCCAAATGAAGATTGTGTAAAAACAAAAGATACTAATAAATTTTTTTAAAAAGTGGGATATACACATGTTCTGTAATGACTCCCATTTGATCATCCTCTTAACCATTAGAGACAATTTTTTCCAAATGAAAGCTTCCCATGGTTTAGCTTGAATGGAAACTGTCTTTATGTTTTTATGAGTGTGCCCTGGGAGATGGGAGGCACTGCGTATTCTCTGGACTTTGAGAATGGTTTGGCAATGTTTTTGATTCCATTCAGCAGCAATGCTTACCCACCATACCTTGTATTTCCATATGACCTGTATTGACCCCAGAATATAAGACAACAAGCTAAAGATAGGCACATATACATGAAAAGCCTGCCATATTGTCTATTTGGGACCTCAGAGGTGAGGGCAGACTGAGATAGACTCATTGGCCTCTGTCTTTCCAAAAATTTCCTGTTTCCCAATTTCCTATGGTTACCACCATGGAGCTTGTTAAAATCTCAGTAGGGACTCTGTTTCAACTTTTCCTTTCAAAACACAGTGAAAAGGCTTAATGGAAAAAAAATGTCCTTCTCCTCCCCATGCCAGGCCCAGTGCAAGATCCACAAATCTAAAAGCCAGGCAAGTCATCTGTTATATGCCCCAAAGCCAAGCAAGTGACCTAGTGCTACAAAAATCCCCAAATAGCCATGTGATCTGACGAATGTGTACTGTGAGATGAGTCAAGGAAAAAGGAACCATCTGTACTTTTATTGGATAAAAAGCCGAATCATTCCTCTCTACCCACCCAGGTATACAGCCAGTAACGTGTAAGTAAGGCTTATGAAGAAATACCCTTGGGAGGCAGAACAGCTAGCTTGTATAGCTTACTCTAAAGAGCCTTTCCCAAAGGGGTTCCTCCTTTTATTCCCATGGCTGCTACCACTTGAGAAGAAACAGAGATACTTTGGACAAAGAGGTTTTGGGGTTCAGCCACAGAAGATGTTCTCTGAACCCTAGAGCTATTATTTCTTCCAAAGCTATAAAATTTCAAATACTCTGAAAATGATTCAGATCAGAAAATATACATTTAGAGGATGACATGAATGTAGAAATTTATGAACATTTTTGTAAGTTATTTTAACCAGTTCTCTTCTATCCCCAAGTACTTTTATGAAAATTACAGGAAGAGACAAGAAAAGGAGTGCTTAGGGAATGCTCATGAAACTACAGCCATATTTTGGAAAAAAAAAGGTCTGGGAGGCAACAATGGCCCTCAATCAACTGGTTACTCAACAGGAATTTATTAAATACTTCCAATATACTAGACAATGAATATACAAAGAAAATCAAAAGCACTATCTCTGTTTTCAAGAAGTTTTAATGGCACAGAGAGCATGCAAACAACTATATGCATACAAGAAAATAGATATCTATCTATATCTATCTATCTCTATATGAATATATAGTCAACTATCTCTCAGAACGGAGGAACTAGCAATGTGGGTAGAGAGGAAATTAGGAAAGTCCTCTTGAAGCAAGTAGAATCTGAGGTGAATCTTGAAGGAAACCAGGGAAGCCAGGAGGCAGAAATACAGAGGGAAAGGAAGAACAGGGTTATTTTGTTTTTCTTTTAATTAAACACTCATAAAACTGTGGAGCGCATGTTTGCTGGAGGGTTGTTATCCTGTTTGCCTACTATATGTTCCTAAATCTCTAGTATTTATCCCTTGAACCTGTCCTGTCTACAGAACATCTCATTACATCATTCATGGGGTAGTGTAGGGTAGTAAAAGTTTGCTAGAATGAGAGATTTTGGGTTCAAATTTCAGGCTCTGCCATATACTAGCTGTGTGACCTTGGACAAACATTTCACCAACTTGGTCCTTGGTTTCTAGTAAAATGAGGAATAGACTAGAGGTTTGCCCTTGAGTTCCATCTGGCTATAAATCTGTGATCTATGATCCTTCATATATAACATCTATAGCTACGTAGTGCAGTGGATAGAGTCCTAGGCCAAGAGTCCAGATGAAATGAGTTCAAATCCCTCATGAGACACGTACTAGCTGGGTAAATCTGGACAAGAGGCTTAATCCTGTTTACCTCCATTTTCTCATCTGTAATGAGTTGGAGAAAGAAATGGCAAACCATTCCAGTGCCTTTGACAAGAAAATCTAAAATGGGGTCCCAAAGAGTTGGACATGACTGAACACTAACAACAAGCTTTGAGAAATACTGGGGAGGAGGAAGCAAAAAAGGTAGCAGAACTTCAGATGACCTGATAATGTCAGATCCAAACAAAATAAGAGAAGTAGGGAGAGTGTAAGAGTTTAAAAAGGTAGCCAGGAAGATATAAGAAATATGGCGAACAACATATGAGGTAAAGTACTCAGGTATTTGCCAATAAATTTCCCAGATTGTTCAGGATTTCTCCAAGTTTTTTTTCATCTTTTGTCAGAGTTACAGAATATTAGATCTCAAGAGATTCTTAGCAATGGTGTGTCATGGACTGCTGGATTTAGAATCAGGAAGACTTGAGTTGAAATCCTGCCACAGATACTTACTGGTTGTATCATCCTGACAAAGTCTCTTAATCATTCTCACTCTCAGCTTCCTCACAGTAAAATGGAGATAATAATGTCTACTTCCAAAGATCATTGTGAGGATGAAATGAGATACAGTATGCAAATTGCTTTGCAAAATTTAAAGGACAATAGAAATGCCAGTTGTTTATTATTATTTTCAATGACCTCATTTCACAAATTAGGAAATTGAATTTTGACTAACCTCATATTGCTACTTAGTTTCAGATCAAGATTTTGGGAACTGTGGCCTAACTGAACACTACACTTTGATGGTCTTTAATGCTCTTAGGGCTTTGTCTTGTCCTTTCAAAACTGAAGTTTGTA
Source organism: Monodelphis domestica (assembly GCF_027887165.1). NCBI lineage: Eukaryota > Metazoa > Chordata > Mammalia > Didelphimorphia > Didelphidae > Monodelphis > Monodelphis domestica. The sequence goes on from NC_077230.1 coordinate 76,550,273, forward strand.
GAAATTGGAATTATAATGGGAATAATTTTAAAAAGTAACCAGTCAAGTTCTGGTCCCTGAACTCCAAAGACACAAATGCCCAGAGTCTATGATGACTAAACACCAAGAAAAATCATTTTAAAGGAATGGCTTCTAAAAACTTTCATACAGGAGAGAGTCATTTTACTTTGTAGGGGCTTTCTTTCTCTTTTAACACCAGTTCCTATGGAAGAGAGGGGTCGGGAATGTTAAATCACTAATACCAGGAAGTGAGAATTATAGAATTATGATCATCTATTTAGATAGGTGTAGCAAACCAGGCATGTTAGCATCTTGGAAGTATGATTGATGTATTGATATTGTATCCTATATATTAATTTACCAGACACCTGGTCAGATCACTTAATGATCATTGTGTGGAAAGGGACAGTCCAAAGGACTAGCCAATTCCTGGGCAGGGCGTTGACAGCCACAGTGCCCTGGCTGGGACTACACTCATTTAAAAAGCGCGGGTTGGATTAATCTCCTCTTTGATTCTGTCATTGTCAAATCAACCAACGTTAAAAGTTACATCATGTCACATATACATTTATCACCTCCCATGTCACATTCCTAATATCTCCAATAAAAGCTGGGGGACATGTGCAAGCCTCCTATTCTCTTACTTCTCTTGCCCTCACATCCCTTGTCTTGCTTCCCTCCCTCTTGCCTCTTATAATCTTGATGTTGGTCTTACCTATAATAGTCCTCATGTCTGACTGATTTACGCAGCGCAGCTGCCCCGCACATCTCCCATTAATCTCCTGGCCGTCTGGCCCGTGGGGGATGCCCCGGACTTCTCAGCTCATGCATGTTCTCTTGCTTCTCATACTTGTAGTCGCTCCACTTGCTTTCCTTTCCTAGAGAGGTAATTACAGAGCTCACGGCTCCCACGTGTTCTAACTTGTGGTCTCGGAGTGCTACGTCTCTCCCTATAACTGACTTATCTATCTTTCATCCATATTCCTCTAGCCTCCAAATCTCCTTCTCAGGTCACCACCCACAGGTTCATTATATAGGAGCCGCTGGTGGTTCCTATAATAGGAGGCCTATTGCCTGTTAAGGTTCACACAATACGGAGGACGTTTTCTATTTCACTTAGGACTTAAGGTAATCATAGGACATCTAACTGTGGGTAAGTGTGAAGTAAAATAAAGAACACAGGACAAAGTTCTCAGTGAATCTCTTAAAAGTCATCCAATGATTCTCTGAAACAAGGTAAAAGTGAGATACCTCCCCTGCAAATAGTTGGATTAAAGCTCTCTATTTTGCAGGTAAAGACATCACTTACGTCACAGAAAGATCTTATAAATTAGCCTCAGTCAAAGAGATGCTATGGGGTAAATGGAACCTTGAGTTGATGTTAATTCAATCACACTGTAAAACACCAACTACATTATGTTCATGTCTATTCAGAATAAAACTATAATAAAACCAGTTTTATTAAAAAAAAAGTTTATATCCTTTATAGCCAAAAAAAAGGCAAAGGGAGATTTTTGGATTTAAAAATGGGTTGACTTCTATAATTTAGGGCTGAAGCAGTCTAATGATTCTCCAAAAAGGTAGAGTTCCTAAGATCTCTCTATCTGTGACTGATTAAGCAGTCAGCCCAGTGGTATAGTGGATAGAGCACTGGTTTGGAATAAGGAAGACCCATCCTCCTGGGTAGTATCTCACCTTGGACACTTGAAAGCGAGGTGACCCTGGGTAAGTCACTTAGTCCTGTTTGCCCAAGTTTCCTCATCTGTCAGATGAGCTGCAGAAGGAAATTGCAAACCATTCCAGTATTTTTGCCAAGAACTGAGGGTCACAAAGAGTAAGACTCCACTGAAACAACTCAACAACAAAAACTCCCTTTCCTAATGCCCTGCTTTTAAGTGGTTCAGTGGTTAAAACTCAAATGAAATGACTTAATTTTTTATTATGTGCCCTATGTTTAACTTCTTTATAATCATTCTCATATCTATGCATTATATATTTGGATTGGTTCTTTTTTACCTCTCGCAATAGAATGCAAGCTCTTTATGAGTAGGGATTGTTTCATTCTTTGTATTTGTATCCTTGGTCTGAGCACAGTGCCAGGCACATAATGGGTATTTGATAAATATCTTTTGACTGATCTATAACTTGATTTTCATGTTAATATATTTGTTTCTGCTGTACTACTAAAGGATACTGCAAGCTAAACACTGCCACTCTATATATACAAGGAAGTTGCTGATGAGAATTGATCTGGTTTGGCCCAGTCCTCCCACCCACTCCAACACTATTTTCACTTCCCATCAATTACATTCTGTCTTTCCTTTTACTATAATTTGTCTAAGACAGAGACTAAGATGCCTGACACTTCTTCCATGCAAAGGTTCAATGTGTAAGGCAATGGAGTGATCATGATATTCCCTGTTTGAAGAAAAATGTTTTAAAATGACTGGGTGATAAGTAGTAAAAACAATAAAAAGATGCTTGGGTGCTATGGCAATAATTGTTATTTCAATATAGAGGAGAGAATTTATATTTTTATGCATAAGATTCACTTGTACATTGAGATATACCTAATATTTCAACAATACTGGAGAAATAAGGTTCATAAACAATGACACTATCTCTTCACTTTAACAGATTCAGAAAAACACAGTCTTGTCCTTTGTGAAGAAATGATCACATGCAAAGAAGCAAGGGAAAATTAGAAATGGGATGAGCTAAAGATGAATCTAACAGAAAAGGGTTAATTCCAAAAGACTCAGGTTTATGGAGCTATGCACAGTGACAAAACAAAGGCATTGTCTGCAAGAGCAGTGGCAACTATGTTGAAGTCTGGCCAAAGCATTAAATTGATGTTTGGCCATCCCCCAAAATATATACACACAGTTAAATCCTGATTTGGTTTGCTTTTTTGGCAATGTCACTGACACCAATTCAATCTGAGGTTCCCAACCCCCTTAAAAGAAATCAATACTCTCCTTGCATTTATCCTCACTTTCACCGATCTGAATCAGATATTAATAAACAATACAGGGCCTATATATTAGGAATGCTGTTCCTTCACTCATAGATTACTCTATTTCTCAGGGAAAATGAAGCGGAAGCCTATTGTCTTGGCAATCTGTGAGGACTGCTCTGATTTGGGACTGTGATAAAAACAGAATCACTAAAAACAAGATCACCAGCCAAGCAGGGAGAATGGAACTTCTGAACTGAACTTTGAAATAGATCCAAAGGGTTCCAGTTGTGGACCTATCACTAGTTATCTAACAGTATAACTTTGGGAAGTCTCTTCCTCTACCTTTCTGTGGTTCTGTCTCCCCACCTGTAAAATGAATGTATTGGACATTCTCTCTGGCACTTTCTAGCTCTCACATCTAAAGATTTTATGATCCTGTAACTCAGTTTCCTTATTTTCACTTCTTGGAAGCTGAGTCATTATTCCTCTTAAGCCTACAGCCAATAAGACACGTTGCATATTTATGTTAAAAAATAATAACAATATAAGAAAATCAAATGCAAAGTAACAACTCATTTTCTGAGTAGAGCTTAGAGATGAATATTCAAAGATATTAAAAGGAACTCCACATGTTCAAAAAGTGTTCACTAATTCTACAGGAAAATGAAAATAAGAAAAGAATGAGAAAATAATAATTACATAAAAATATTTCATGTTTTACAGAGTGTGTTTCAATCTACCTGCATCAAAGGTGAGTCTAGAAGAAAGTGGTTATATTTCCATCTTCAGGGTTCAACCAAATGTCTGGCTTCCCGGAAGGCAATGGATGTTCTTAGAAGAGACTTTAGTAATGAGATCAGAACGAACTCTGAGACTGTGGAATAAAAGCATCTCCCTGCCCCTAGTTTTGAAAGTTAACTATTAAACCCAGTGTCATTCATCCTGATTTGGTTTACTCAATTCTAGAAATAAGGACATGCTGATCAAATTCTCTTGAACAATTGGACACCTAGTGAAGCCCCTCGACAAGCATCATTCTTCCCATCATTTCTATCCAAAGGATTTCCATTATCAGAATATTAATCTCATGTCACTGGTTAGGAATGGAAGATAACCTCTATTTGAAGAATAAGTTGTTTCTTTCCCTGGGTTTCCTATTTCTCATACACAACATTTTAAGTGCTTAATTTTTTTTCTTTCATTCCTGCTTTTCTACTTTAGTTTATTCGTTTAATTATTTACAGACCTGCTTGTCTGGACACTTCATTTTAGTCTGAGTTGGCTGAATTTCCAACACCTTTCACTGAAATGTGATAATAGGTACATAGAATGGGATTCAAACTGAAGTCTTTCCAAATTCTGTGATAGCCAGGGGTATTTTTTTTTCCTTTATTGATTTTTTGAGGCCCATATTCTCTATGGCTTTAAGTGGCCATAGCTAAGTTCTTAAACATTAGTTGTTAGTTATCCTTCAAACCATTTTCTTAAAAAATTATTGTGAGAATATTGTTACTAACTTTAAATTGTATAGCACTGGTCTGAGAAGCAGAAAGACATGATAAGCATTCTCAGAGAGGTAGAATTTTGATGAGAACTAGGCTTGGAATTTTCTATAAAAAGCCATGCTAAGCTTAGATATTGAAATAACTTAGATCAATCAATCAACAAATAAACATTAATTTTTATTGTACCTACTATGCCTAGCATTGTGCATTTCCATGCACAACTGGATTTATAACTACAATGTGCAAATTTAAAATATATTTAAGATAGGTCTTTATATTTAAAGCATTTTCTGAAATATTTAATTACATATAATCATATACTATATAATCACATACTTTAAACATGTTTAATTACCTGTAATTAATATAAACATTTTAAATATTTAATTAAACCTGGTTAAGGATATTTAAAACATATTTAAGCTGTCTTAAATTGACACAGGAAAATATAAAACCAAATATGGGAAGATTTGAATAATGATCATTTTTAAAAACAAGCAGAATCAGACTCAAGAGTAAATATGATTATTTGTTTCAGATTCCATTGTTTGTGATATTAATAGAGCATAATACGGAAAGACCTTAAAAACTTCAGTCTATTTCATAAGTCAATAGCATGTGATATCAAAATTAAAACTTCATCAAGCACAGGCTGAAGGGCCACCAAAAGAGGAAGCCATTTTCTGAACTCAGCAGTTCAAAAGAAGCCAGATTAAGGACATTTGCACTGTGAATTTCTTCTATATATTTCTTAATAAATTGCTCATCGATTCCAAATCTTTATAAAATCTTCTATCTGGGGAAACCACAAGGGTTAGCTCTAGTAAAGTAGTGAAGGGAAGTTCAGTTTCAATAGATTCATTGATAGCCTAATTTTCTAATGTCAATCCTCTGCAGCAGTTAATTTTTCACTTTTATTTTCCATTAAAAACACTTCATTGGAAGACATGAAAAATGCTAAAGACTTTGGAATGACAAAAAGTGACTTAAAATTGTAGCTTTCAGGTATTCATGGTGATTTTTTAAAAATGTCTATTTTTGAAAGCAATAATTTTTGGTATTAGAATTTTACCATACCTTTTGGACACACAGATTATTTTAACCTCATGTATCATTCAAATTTTGAACAGAGAAGTATCAATTTTGCCTTTAAGTTTTAAAATAATTAACAAAGGCAAGGGCCATAAGCATGGATCCTCAAAACCTGTGGTTGGCAGAGTTAGGAAATGGCTGTGAAAAGGGAGGGCAGAAAAAGAGAACAGCAGAATAGTTACAGACAAGGATGTAGAATCCAAAGTCCACCAAAAGACTGTCTTGTCTCTGAGTTATTATTTTTTTTTGTGGCAATAGATTTATTCCAAGGCAGGATACGTCCTATGGCCTAGGTACCATCAGGCAACAGTCAGTCATTCTTTTCTCTTAGATACCTATAATTATTCTATCATCATGGCAACAAGCTGACAGGAGTCTCTAGACCTGTACCCATCCAGCCCTGCCCAAATTCCTGGTGTTAAGGGAAGTAATAACAATAATAGTTAACACTAAGTGATTACTATGGCACAAAGCTAAAATTGATTTACAATTATTATTATCTCAGTTGATCCACACAATAACCTAAGGAAGTAGGTATATTTATTCTCCCTGTTTCACACATGAAGAAACTGAGGCAAACAGAGGTTAAGTGACTTGCCCAGGGTGACACAACTCGTAAGTGTCTGAGGAGGGTTGTGTTCTATTCACTGGACAACCTAGCTGCCCAGTATGCAGGCTGGCTCGTTTAGTAGAAGCAGTAGCAGCCCTGAGCCTGCAATGAGGCTTCCTTTGAATCAAGTATTTGCATCTTGAATTCCCACTTGGCCATACCTCAAATGGCATCAATACTTAGGTCACTTAACCCCTCTCAGTTACTCTTTTTGTAAAAAGGTATACAATGAATCCCCTATGTATATCCTATTGTAACAATATGCTCTATACAATTAATCTACTTGACAAGTGTTCTGTGTGGATTCATGTTTTAGGAAGTTAGGAGCAGTAAATCCCTTTTTAGTCCTAATGTCAAAGGGCCTGGGTTCAAATCCAGAATTTGCAACTAACTGATGGCATGCCTTTGGACATATTGCTTGTTTTCTCAAAACCTCAATTTTCTCATTTATAAAATGTGGGGATTATAACAGATGACCTTCCAGCTATTATCATCCTCTGAGCTCACTGGACTCTTCCAGGTTTAAATTTATATCAACTGCTTTTTATTTATTTTTAATTTTTAATTGACATTTTTATTTAATTAATTAATTTAGACTATTTTCCCATGGTTACATGATTAATATTCTTTCCTTTCCCCCTCCCCCTGTAGCCAACAAGCAATTCCACTCCGTTTTACAAGATCATTGATCAAAACCTATTTCCATATTATTAGCATTTGCACCAGGGTGATCCCTTAAGAGGCTACACCTCCAATCATATACCCATCGACCCATGTGATCAACAATGTATCAACTACCTTTTAAAAATATTTTCAATAAATGGTGTATGAAAATAATTCGCCTTCCACTAATGTCCTCCACCACGTTCTAAAAAACCATGGCAGTAAACTGTGGCGAAGCCATTCAAGCTGGAAAGGCTTTGTGGATGGCTTGGGGTCCCGTGCCTGAATGCAGAGCCTCCCCATCGTATGGTCGGAAAGCAGGTGATGAGGTCTGGCCCCGCTAGCTCATGAAGAATATCTGCATGGGTGAAGGGAGTAGCCCTTCCCCTGGGATCAGAGAGTTTGAACTATTAAAGTAAAAACACTGGACATCATCATAATGGTAATGAGGCTGTGAATACTCTGGGGTGAGGCCTTAATGACTGACAGCTGGATTCTTCTGCCTGGGGCCAACAGCTGATATCAAATTTAGGAAGATGGAACAGGGCCACAGGAGGCTTGAGTACGTTTGGATGGGACGAGGCCATGCATTCCAGGCGCTTTACAGTGTCTAAAAAAAGTCTGCTGTGGCCCAAAGTGAGAGCTAAAGAAGAAGCCCACCTCTGGGGGCTCTCCCGACTGGCAAGGCAATGACGCCAACGCATACACCAGATTAACATGAAATGAGAAGGATGATCACGGAGGAGAGCTTCGTCTGAACACAGCTGGTCTCGACCAGGGCTCGGCTACAGTAGAGGTTTAATGACGACACGCCTCGGTCTTCCCCAGCCCATACACTCGCATCGCTCCTCCACAAGAAAGCATAACTCCAATACACACCAGTATTGTACAAGACTGCCGCCCTACTAGCTGCGTGGTAACACTTAGAAACTGAGATCCTGTATACGGAGACACTATCATAAATGGCTGTGTAAGAAATGTTGCTGATAGGAACTGAAGGAGATGGAAGCAGGTAGAACAAAGACAATTCATACAGTAGTAGCAACATGGTGAAGGAAAAGCAATTCTGAAATTCTGATCAATATAACAAACCAATGACTACATCAGATCTTAAACAGGCTGTAAACTCCCGAGTGCCACTGAAACAGATTACACTGCAAGTTGGAAATATTTAACCAAAAAATAAAAACGTAATCGATATTAGAAAATTAAATAACAAAAATAATGTGAATGTGTGGTTTGCCAAGTCTCTTTGCTCCCACAGGGATCTTTATGCAGGGTTTCATGGCCCCAATTTGTACCTGGGTCTGACGCCACTGCTTCAGAGACATAAGGATTCGTGGTACAGTCAGTAGTAGACATATCATTTGTACATGGAAAATGTGTGCATTTGGATTGACTGCGTTCATTTTTTTAACAAGGATTATGATTTTTTCTGCCTATGGCAGAAAACTTTGAAAATGAAGGGGGAGTTAATGATAGTATTGACAACAACAAAAAAGAAGAAAATAAAGTCATGGAAGCAATTTTTAAGATGTATAGGAGATAACAAAATAAAGTTGAGAAGGAAACAGAAAAGCAGGACAGTTTTAAAACTAAAATGCTGAATTCATTAGCTACTTTTAAAAAGCAAACTATACTTAAAAGAAATTCACAGCCAAATCTTTTCAATTTTGTATTTAGAAAGTTTTTTTTTTGGGGGGGGGATTTTGGAGTTGATTAAATTCACATAAAAAAGAAGCAAATTTTATAGAAAATTAGAACCTTATATAATAGAGAAGTATTAGAGATATACTTAGAACTGCAAGAATCTAAATCCTAAAAGGAAAAAAATAAAGACATCAAAAAATGAAAGTTGCCAGCAATTTGGAGAAGAAAGATACTTTATCTTCATGTTTTACAAATGAATGAAGAATGGAGAAAATTCAGAAAAGAGGTGCTTGGGGGAAAAAAAAGAAAGAGGAAAAAGAATTAAGAAACAGTTGACTAAAAAATATTAGAGGGGGTCCTGTAAGATTATAGTAACGAAAGACATCTATATCCTGATTGAGGAGAGGAAGTATAAGCAAGTATAGATATTCCTGTATAGGCAAACATCAATAGTAGACTACTTAGGGGCAAAAGCATTGTGAATATAACTCTGATGAGGAGTGAACTATTCTGGCTCATTGGTGTTTCTAACTATAGAAAATACAAATGTTGATGGGTTAAATCAAGGCTTAGGACAATATAAAGGCAAATATGAGAACCTTTGAATAATAATAATAATAAAACCAGGCAGCTTGCAACTCAACTGTCACCACAATTCATTTGTGTTTCACATCCTACTGTTTGTGACATTAACAGAATTCAGAATTTAGCAATGAACTATTTTTATATTGTGATTCTCTACAGCCATATTCCATATGCAGCTACCATTCTAACTTGCAATAATACTCCCCTAATTTTTAACAAGTTTCCAAGTATACTCCTACTGAAACTGAGGGACCCTGACTCATATGTAAGTTGACCAAAGTAATTCACTTCTCTAGGATTTTTAACTGTGAGATAGGAGTGGTGTCTGTGTTCTTTAATTCCATTAATCTCAAACAAATTTACAAGACACTTCTGAGTTTTTTATTTTCTTGGCATTTTACAAAGATCAAGTCAGTTCTAGTTTATGTGAATTACTGTTAATTTTTTTTCATTCAATTAACATACTTTGAATCAATGGGTTTTTAAAAACATCTTTAAATACAAATCTTTGTATTTCTCTGGTATTATCACAAAGTGTTGTCAAAATGCCTCAAAAACATTAATAATCAAATTTCTATTGTTCCATTGCTTCTTCATTATCTAAAAAAAGAAAAAATAAAGCTTGAACTTATAATGAGATTTTAAAATCAATATTTTACTTATAAAATAGTCTTCATTAATTTAGCATGTTAATTAGCAGGAATCAACATCCAGATTCTCTTATCATGTGCCAAATAAGAATAGATATATGTTTTCAAGTATTTCTCAGAAGCTTTAAAGTAGAAATATTTTCCTAGTCCTCCCTAGTAACACTAGTGGCAAGAAGGAAAGCCAAAATAAGTAGAAAACAATTATTTGTTGAGCTTAAATGATTTTCTGAATAACACAAATTTAGACGACCTTCCAAATGGCTAAAAAAAATGTGTAATATGAAGGGTTTTTAATAGCCGCTTTCATTACCATTTCTATCTAGAAAGAGAAAAACAATCTGTAGTTATTTATTATCCATTATGCCACATCACACTCTAATTTTTAGCTATAAATCTCAGTTTCTTAATGTGCTTGCTCTTTCATATGCAAAGATGACAATATTGACCCACGATCAAAATTACTTTGTACTGCGACAGTTTTGGTGTAGGGTAAAGAGTCCTGGGGACAGAAGTCAAAAGACTGAATTTCTACTCCGGGTTCTGTTACTAACTGGTGGTATGGGGTTATGCTAAATCACCTCTCATGTTATCATCATCATCTATAAAATAAGACAATCTCTGATATCATTTTCAGTTCTTATATTCTATAATTATACTGTGCTTTGAAATGTTTATTTTTTTCTACTACTATTGGAAGTTGGTTTGAATGAATTGTATTTTCATTTAGTTTTTCCTATGACTAAATGGACAAATAATTATTTGTTTATTTTGCTCTTCTTCAAGCATGAAGTGGAGACATCACTATGACCTTAGAAAGCAGTATTAATATTAACTGGTACATACAAAAGGCACTTAATCATGTCCTATGCTGCTTATTTCTTTGTATATATAGAAGTTTTATTCTACCAACTAAAATGTTGGCTCCTCAAGGACAGGGTTCTAGTTAGAAATTCTCCTGAACTGAACCCAGTAGGTCATGAAAAAATAAAACCCTTAATTAACTGAAATAAAATATAAGGTTCCTTTGCTCTCAAGAAGTTTAGAGTTTAGTTGGAAAAAATAAAACCACATGGATAAATAATTTAAAATATATCTACCACAAAAGAAAATTATTCAATATTAAACTACAGTCCTATGGGTCATTCATGGTTAGTGAGTTTGAACCAAATGAAGATATGGTAAAGACTGAGAAGCTATCAGATAAGTAGGAGAAACAGGAGAGAGGAATGTCATAGAAATCCAGAAAGAGTAGCAAGGAGAAGAGGGAGATAATCAGTAAATGTTCAAGAAGAATGAGAGAGTTCAAGAAGGATGAAGGTTGAGAAAAGCCACTAGAATTGACAAGAAAGAGATTATTTGTAATGTTGATAACATTTTAGGTTCAGTGATAAGGTTGAAAAGAGAATGAAGAATGTTGAGAAAAGTATGAGAAGAAAGGAAGTAGAAGCACTGATTACAGATTGACTTCTTATGGAGTTTAGTCACAAAAGGAGGAGAGATATGGGATGATATCAGGGATACATTGAGCAAGTGAAGTTTTTGTGAGAATAAGTGAGATGTGGCTATATTTTGTAGGCAGTAAGAAGTACTCAGTAGTCAGAAAGTTAAAAGTTAAATGAGAGTAGGGATGATGGAGGAAACAATCATCTGGTGAAGACAAGGTGGGATTGTATCATTTCTGCATGGAGAATGGTTTGCTCTGGCAAGGTGAAGGGCTATCTCTTCATATGAGACAGGGGTGAGAGATATGAAATTGACAGAAAGTATTTGGGTGTTATGAGATGAGGTGGAGAAAAGAACAGGGATTTAGTAACAAATGGATTCTTTTTCCCCCATTAAAATAAAGGTTATCACTTGAGAATTCTGAGGAAGAGGAATTTATTGGAGGCTGGAGGAAGGTTCCAAGTTCGCCCTGTACCTCTATCTCCTCATTTAATGGCCATTCAATGCATATCTTTCACTCAATTAAAATTACATTAGAGTCTATATACCTTTGGGGGCAGACTACCATTCTTTCCTTAATGAGTTCAGAGTCTGGCCCATAGTCTTTCCTCCTCACCTCATGCCTTCATACAAAAGTACTTCAAAAAATATGCCACTACTCCCTTCAAGACCATTAACCGAGGAGGCAGAGTCAAGATGGCGGCATAGAAGCAGCAAAAGTTCAGACCTCTGAAAACCCTTCCTTGCCAAGCACAAATTGAATGCTCCTAGGGGACTGAAAATCAAACCTAACAACAAGACAAAGCCAAGGAATCCTCCTGCTGGACTCAATCCAAAAGGTGCACAGCCCCCAAAAGCCTGAATCCAAGAACAGTTGTGTATAAGAGGAGGGCAGAAGGAAGGTTGCAGGACCCCATCCCACTTAGAGCACTAAGTCTCAAGTGGCAGACGGAAAATCTGGGTGGGCAAAGGCGCTGATCTGGAGGGAATATCTTGCAGGCAGGGCTGTGTCAGGCTCAGAGCTTCGAACACAGGTTGCGGGGAAGAAGCTGGAGAGGGAGCACAGAGTGGGCAGTCTGGTCAGAGTGGTGTAGACAACCCTCATTGCTCCAGCCATCCAAGAGGTTTTGGCTTCAGAGCACATCCAGCCCAACTCAGCTGAACTCAATCCAATCAAAAGACTTCAGAGGTCAGGGAAGCCCAAGTCCCACCCTCACAGACTGCTGGACTTTAATCCAATCAAAAGCCTCCAGAGGACAGGGAAGCTCAAACTCCAACACCCCTACCCTACAGACTGCACTAAAATATCTGACAAAGCTCCAAGAGGGGAGACTGACAGAAAGTCCCAAATCAAAAATGAGAGAAACAAGAGCACAGACAAATACAGGGAGCAAAGAAGGGGTAAATATGAGCAAACAACAAAAAAGAAGAAAGAAATGACAATCAACAGCTTCTGTACAGGCAATGAACAAATAACAAATGGAACAGAGGAGGAAGCAAGAAATAAACCAGAAATACCAGCAAATTGGATATAGGCTTTTGAAGAACTCAAAATGTAATTCAAAACACAATTTAAGAGAGGCTGAAGACAATTGGGGAAAGTACTTAAAAATTAAATAAGCCATCTAGAAACAGAAAATAGTCTTGAAAGCCAAAATCAACCAGCTTGAAAATGAGGCAAAGGAGATGAAAGATGAGGTAAAGATAATGAACGATGACCTCCAAAGAAAATCAGACCAGAAGGAGAAGGATGACCAAAAAGCCAGGGATGATATCCAGTCTTTAAGAACCAGAATACAACAACTAGAATTAAGTGACCTTACAAGGCAGCAGGACACTATAAAACAAAACAAAAAGAATGAAAAAATTGAGGAAAATATGAAACATCTGGTTCACAAAATGGATCATTTAGAAAATCGTTCGAGGAGAGACAATTTAAGAATCATTGGTCTACCAGAAGGCCATGATAAAAGGAAAAGCCTGGACATAATATTGCAGGAAACTATCCAAGAAAACTACCCCAATATTCTAGAACAAGAGGGAAAAGTGGGGATTGAAAGAATGCTCAGATCACCTCCTGTACTTAATCCCCAACGGACAACACCCAGGAATGTTATGCCCAAATTAAAAAACTCTCAGACCAAAGAAAAGATATTATAAGCTGCCAAGAAGTAGTCATTCAGATATCATGGAACCACAGTGAGGATAATGCAGGATCTGACTACATCCACACTGAAGAACCGAGAGGCATGGAATATGATATTCCAGAAAGAAAGAGAACTAGGTCTACAACTAAGAGTCAACTACCCAGCAAAACTGACTATATTCTTATAGGGGAAAGTATGATCATTCAACAAAATAGAAGAATTCCAAGAATTTGTAAAGAAAAGACCAGACTTGAATAGAAAATTTGATGTCCAAGCACAGAACTCAAGAAAATCATTAAAAGGTAATTTAAAAAGAGGGGAAAAAACAAAACAGAATAAAAGAAAACTTTTTAAGAGACTCAGTAAGTTAAAATGTTATGTACCCCTATAAGAAAAGAGGTCACTGGTAACTCTTAAAAATTGTTATTATCTCAAACCATACCATATGCTGTCTACAAGAAACACACATGAGGAAGGTAGATACACATAGGGTGAAAGTAAGAGGATGGAGCCAAATCTATAGGGCATCAACTGATAAAAAGAAGGCAGGAGTCGCAATCATGATATCTGACAAAGCCAAAGTAAAAATAAATCTAGTTAAAAGAGATAGGGAAGGTAAATACATCCTGATAAAAGACAGTATAGACAATAAGGAAATATCAGTACTCAACATATATGCACCAAATGGCATAGCACCCAAATTTCAAAAGGAGAAACTAGTGGAGCTGAAGGATGAAATAGATAGAAAAACTATACCAGTGAGAGACCTGAACCTTCCTCTACACGAACTAGATAAATCAAACCAAAATATAAAGAAGAAAGAGGTAAGAGAAGTGAATGAAATCTTAGAAAAATTAGAATCAGTAGCTATGTGGAAAAAAATAAATACGGACAAAAAGAAATACACCTTTTTTTCAGAAGAACATGGTACATTCACAAAAATTGAGCATGTATTAGGGCATAAAAACATTGCAAACGAGTACAAAAGAGCAAAAATAATATATGCAACCTTCTCAGATCATAATGCAATGAAAATAATAATTAGTAAGGGTACATGGAGAGGTAAATAAAAAATTAATTGGAAATTAAACAATATGATTCTCCAAAACAGGTTAATTAAAGAACAAATTATACAAACAATTAATAACTTCATTGAAGAAAATGACAATGATGAGACAACCTTTCAAAACCTATGGGATGCAGCCAAAACAGTACTAAGGAGGAAATTGAGTTCATATATTAACAAATTAGGGAGAGCACAGGTCAATGAATTGGACATGCAAATTAAAAAACTAGAAAGTGAACAAATTAAAAATCCTCAGATGAAGACTAAATTAGAAATCCTAAAAATCAAAGGAGAAATTAATAAACTTGAAAGTCAAAGAAATATTGATTTAATAAATAAGACTAGAAGCTCGAACTTTGAATAAATAAAATAAACAAAGTACTGGTCAGTCTAATTAAGAAAAGGAAAGAAGAAAACAAAATTGACAGTGTCCAAGATGAAAAGTGAGACCTCACCTCTAGTGAAGAGGAAATTATGGCAATCATTAAAAAAATATTATGCCCAATTATATGGCAACAAATATGGCAATCTAGGTGATATGGAACAATACTTACAAAAATATGGATTGCCTAGAATAAGAGAGGAAGAAAAAGATTACCTAAACAACCCCATATCAGAAAAAGAAATTGAACAAGCCATCAAAGAACTACCTAAGAAAAAATCCCTAGCATCAGATGGATTCACAAATGAATTCTATCAAACATTCAAAGAACAACTAATCCCAATATTATACAAATTATTTAACAGAATAAGCAAAGAAGGAGTTCTACCAAATTCCTTTTATGACACAAATATGGTACTGATCCCAAAGCCAGTCAGGTCAAAAACAGAGAAAGAAAACTATAGACCAGTCTCATTAATTAATATAGAGGCAAAAATCTTAAATAGGATACTAGCAAAAAGACTCCAGAAAGTCATCACAAGGGTTATTCATTATGACCAGGTAGGATTCATACCAGGAATGCAAGGATGGTTCAATATTAAGGAAACCATCCACATAATTGACCATATTAACAAGCAAACCAACAAAAATCACATCATTATTTTAATAGATGCAGAAAAAGCTTTTGATAAAATACAACATCCATTCCTATTGAAAACACTAGAAAGTATAGGAATAGAAGGACTTTTCTAAAAACAATAAACAGTTTATATCTAAAACCATAAGCAAACATCATCTGCAATGGGGACAAACTAGAATCCTTCCCAATAAGATCAGGAGTGAAACAAGGATGCCCATTATCACCTCTATTATTTAACATTGTACTAGAAACACTAGTAGTAGCAATTAAAGAAGGAAAAATAAATTGAAGGTATTAAAACTGGCAATGAGGAGACCAAGTTATCACTCTTTGTGGATGATATCATGGTCTACTTAAAGAATCCTAGAGAATCAACCAAAAAGCTAGTCAAAATAATCAACAACTTTAGCAAAGTTGCAGGTTACAAAATAAAACCGCATAAGTCATCAGCATTTCTATATATCTCCAACCCATTTCAGTATCAAGAATTAGAAAGAAAAATTCCATTTAAAATCACCCTAGATAATATAAAATACTTAGGAATCTATCTGCCAAGACAAACACAGGAACTATATGAACACAACTACAAAACATTCTCCACACAATTAAAACTAGATCTAAACAACTGGAAAAACATTTATTGCTCATGGGTAGGACGAGCTAACATAATAAAAAAGATAATCCTCCCCAAATTAATTTACTTATTTAGTGCCATACCCATTGAACTACTAAAAAAACTTTTTTACTGAATTAGAAAAAAACAACAAAGTTCATTAGGAAGAACAAAAGATCAAGGAAATCTCAGGAAATCATGAAAAAAATGCAAAGGAAGGAGGACTTGCAGTCCTATATCTCAAACTATACTATAAAGCAGTGGTCATCAAAACAACTTGGTACTGGCTAAAAGACTGAAAGGAGGATCAGTGGAATGAATAGACTTGGGGTAAATGTCCTCAGCAAGACAGTCTATGACAAGCCCAAAGATCCCAGTTTTTGAGACCAAAACCCACTATTTGATAAAAAACTGCTGGGAAAATTGGAAGACAGTTTGGGAGAGATTAGGTTTGGATCAACATCTCACACCCTACACCAAGATAAACTCAGAATGGGTGAATGACCTGAATATAAAGAAAGAAACTATAAGCAAATTAGGTGAATACAGAATAGTATACTTGTCAGATCCTTGGGGAAGGAAAGACTTTAAAACCAAGCAAGAGCTAGAAAAAAAATCACAAAATGTAAAATCAATAATTTGGATAACATCGAATTTAAAAAGTTTTTGTACAAACAAAACCCATGCATCCAAAATTAGAAGGGAAGCAACAAATTGGGGGAAAAAAACCTTCATTACAAAAACCTTTGACAAAGGTCTAATTACTCAAATTTATAAAGAGCTAAATCAATTGTACCAAAAAATCAAACCATTCCCCAATTGATAAATGGGCACAGGACATGAATAGGCAATGTTCAGTTGTAGAAATCAAAACTATTAATAAGCACATGAAAAAGTGTTCTAAATTTCTTATAATCTGAGAAATGCAAATCAAAGCAACAGTGAGGTATCACCTCACACCTAACAGATTGGCTAACTTGACAGCAAAAGAATCTAATGAATTCTGGAGGGGATGTGGCAAAGTTGGGACATTAATGCATTGCTGGTAGAGTTGTGAATTGATCCAACCATTCTGGAGGGCAATTTGGAACTATGCCCAAGGGGCGTTAAAGATTGTCTGCCCTTTGATTCAGCTATAGCACTGTTGGGTTTGTACCCCAAAGAGATAATAAGGAAAAAGACTTGTACAAAAATATTCATAGCTGCGCTCTTTGTGGTGGCAAAAAAATGAAAAAATGAGGGGATGCCATTCAATTGGGGAATGTCTGAATAAATTGTGGTATATGTTGGTGATGGAATACTATTGTGCTCAAAGGAATAATAAAGTAGAGGAATTTCATGGGAACTGGAACAACTTCCAGGAATTGATGCAGAGTGAGAGGAGCAGAACCAGGAAAACATTGTACATAGAGACTGATACGCTGTGGTACAATTGAATGTAATGGACTTCTCCATTAGTGGCAATGCAATGACCCTGAACAACTAGGAGGAATCTAGGAAAAAAAAAAAAAACCACTATCTATGTTCAGAGGAAACATTGTGGGAGTAAAAACACCAAAGAAAAACAACTGCTTGAATACATGTATCAAAAGGATATGGTTGGGGATGTAGACTCTAAATGAACATCCTAGTGCAAACAACAACAAGGAAATAGGTTCTGATCATGGACAAAAGTAATACCCAATGAAATTGCACATTGGCTGCGGGAAGAGTGGGTAGAGGGGATTATTGTATCCAAGGAATAATGTTCTAAATTGATTAAATAAACTAATTCTAATAAAAAAAGACCATTAAACCTTGGCTCTTCATCTTACGTATTTCATATGGCCTACCTCAGATACAGAAAAAGATAGTCATGTCCTTGATCCACAATTATACAACTTCATTGTTCTGGAACTCTAAAATTCCCTCATCTGATCCATATGTTGTCATTCCACCTCTTCTCTCTTATAACTTTAAACATTCTGTGCTTCATGCTCACTGTCACTTCCAATACCTTAATCCCTAAATTCAATACTCAGTTAAGAAGTAATGACGAAGTAATGTCTCTTAATTAAAACCCTGACGTTCCAGTTTCACATGAAACTGCATGTGCATGAGAATGAGTTAGCATAAGAATGAGAAGATTTATTTGAAACTGGGACATCAACGTTTTGAACATGAGACTATTCCTTCTTTATTTAAGGACTTAACTTAGGCATTTTAAGATAATTATTTTTCATTTGTAGCTTGAAAAATAAAGTCCTGATTTAAAGTACTCAATAAACATACTTTTGAATATTTGGGGAGCACATAGAATCTTTGGATCAAATAGCCCTCTATTTTGCAGACATCCTCATTTTATTTTCATTGAATCATTTCTCTTAGGAAGTTTGTTCATTAGACTTTGGGAAAAACCATATGACATGTCATCAAATTGCTGAATGCTTACATTTTAGATCAAGAGTTTAGTCCAGTTTCTGTTTGTTATGACCTGGTTAATCCTCAAATTGCTGCTAGCAAAATTTTGATAAATCTAAAGAGCTCTACCTGGGCACCAGGCATCTTCTTAATGATGATACTCATAGTGATCTGTAGTTATATGACCATTCTGTGCTGAAGGAATATTATGTGTGGGACCTTAATGTGATTCTTGGTCTTGCATTAATTTCTGAATCTCATATCCTTCAAATCACCAAAGGGTTATAGTACCACCCTGGGAATATTGCCAAATTGTGCCTGTTTTTTTCCAGCATGGGCAACCAATAGCTTATTCATGCTCCCATTACATCACAGCTGGACTACAGAAGTGCACTTTAGTCTGGCCTCCTCATGTCTCTAGCAACTCATTTGTAGATGGTCCAGAAGCTAGCAGCTGGACCTCATTTTTGTTCCAATAGTCACCATTTTATGGTGTTACTCTGGTTCACCATAAGTTTCACTGATGTCAAGACGATCAAAACCCATTTTATGAAGAGACATTTTAGTTCACTAGATTAAATCATTAACACGGGATCTGATATACCATTATGGCCAGTGCAGTTTAGTGAATGACATTTGAGTACACCAGCCACGATTTTTTCATATTATACATAGATTTAATGCTATGAGCTGAAAGCTCCAACAGAACTCAGAAATTATATCACTAACATGGGTGATCCTAAAGAACTTTTATAATATAAAGTAGCAAATTGGAATTTAAAAAATATTTTTCACAGAATTCTGGTTCCATTTTTTGAGCCTTTCCAAGTCCACATAATTCTTTGGTATTCATAATAATTAAAACAGATGGTTTAGTTGCCGAACATATGCTTTAAGTGCCCCCATTTGCTATTTCAAAATAATGGACCAAATTCTGCCCTTGGAACTC
Organism: Monodelphis domestica; assembly: GCF_027887165.1. Taxonomy (NCBI): domain Eukaryota; kingdom Metazoa; phylum Chordata; class Mammalia; order Didelphimorphia; family Didelphidae; genus Monodelphis; species Monodelphis domestica. The sequence continues at coordinate 76,569,627 of NC_077230.1, forward strand.
AAAAGCAACTTCTGCTGATTTTAGGGAAGCTGCTTCAGGGAATGTAAAGGCTGGATTTTGACCGAATAGAGATTAGATACCATCCCCTCAATTCTTTTGCTACTCTATTCAATTTTATTATATTTAATGTAAAATTATAAACTATTTTGCATTATAAAAAATAACACATGAAGAAAAATACTAATCAATATGATTCTGCAAAGATTCAATGAATCATCTGACTTTTAATTAACTTCAGTGTGGATGCCAGAATTTTCATGATTATTATTTCTTTCTATTATTATTACTATCATGTAACCATTTAAAAAAAAATCAAGCACCTTGCAATCATTAATTAGTTAATTTAGTTTAAATTATGTTTGTTCTTTTGTTTAAATTCCAAATTATTCAGTTATTTTAAAATACTGTTTCATCAGCCAATTATTCTCAATTAGAAAACACTGTTGTCTAAAAAAGAATGTGTATTTTATCCTTTCCAAGTGGGTGTAGAATATTCATAATCAATGCATCCTTAGTGTATGTATTCGCTATGGAAGTACTCTTAACTCTAATATCTGTACTAGCAAATATCTTAAAATCTCAATACCTTAATTTTTTGCATAAAACAAAACTTCATTAGTTTGAAAAATCTCCTAAAGCCACCTCGCTCTCATCTCGGAATGTTCATAAATTTAAATCATCTGATGAACATTTTAAAATGTCATTTCATGAGTACATTCCTTAAGACCAGAGAGCTTATGATAAATAAGCACACATTGGTTAGTATTATAGAAGCCTATGGTTCGAGCAACTCTCCTGAAAGTACAATAACCTTTTAGAACTGTTCCATGAGGCTGGTTCCAGTGCTTATGTAAAACAGTGTTTACTTTTAAAAATAAATGTGATAGTTGAACCCACATGTGTTACAAGCAATGCTAAGATGGGACATAATTAACAATGTCAGGAATTATGAAGGATTCTAAAATCATTTCATAAATATACACACATAGATGAACGCAAACATATACCTATTATTGGAAACAAACGTTTACATACTCTCCGGCTGATAGTCAGAGCGCCACTCTGGGAGACCTCCCTCCTTCTCACCCCTCTAACTTTCACAGTAAACGCTGCAATGAGCCGGAGTTCTCAGTCAACTTGGAGCTCTGCACAGAAAGTATTCCAATAAACAACAAGCTGATATAAACAGCCGATAAACCCAGTCCTTTCCCCCAGCCTCTCCGTGTTCCCTCTCAATCTTTGCACGCTCACCTATACATACACACACTCACAGAATCACAGCACGGCACTCCTTACCTGCGTAAGTCTCAAACATTGGTCTATGTGTTTTTTAATGTACCCTGCACCGATGCATTTTTTTTTTCTGTTTCTAGCCCTCGGGAATGTTAAGAATTTAGGAAGAGAGCCACAGCTTAAGAGAGCAATTATTTGCCAGTAAATACTCAATTGGCTTGTCCTGTGATTTTTCTTCTAGCTTGCATATTCAGTAATCTGTCCCTGGCTGCACCAGGAGCACAAAAAGTCTTTTCTTCACAGAAGAACTCTTTCACCAATCAACCTTCAGTCATGCCAGGCCACAGCTCATCAGGGTGATTTGTTAGCTTTAATTAATAATTCCTCACACTGGCCATTTTAACAAATAGCAAAGCAAAGCTGGGGCTCTCAGTGCTTGAGATTCAGGCTAAGGGAAACTGGTGGCTCAGAGGGGGGGCCGGGAGAGAGGGAAAGGAGGAGAGGGGGTCATATTCAGCTGCCGTTTATAAACACCTCTAATCACACTCTCTCAGTTTACAATATACAGGACATCTCAGCTGAATTGCCATGTTATGTCCAGCAATTTGTATTCAGATGGGAGCCATATGTTCCTCCATTTTATCTGAGGGGGCCTGATGAGTGCCAGCACAGACATCAGGCTCACATTTTCAAAGGGTTTTGATAGCCCCCGGATTGCAAAAGTTCTCTGCAGGGTGAACACGGAGAATCAGACAACACGATTCAGTGGGCATGAGGAAAAGTGGGGGAAATCCGGGTGTGAGCTCTGCATGGCAGCTCTGTTTATGCAAGCGAGTACAACGCCCACCATCTCTGTGGGTCCTTTAAAGAGGAAGGGAGAAGGGTGGACACAAAATGGCTGTTTAAAAACGGAATGGGATAGAGGATAATAACGCGAGCGTCCACTGTAAGAGCAGGGAACCTCCAACATGTTATGTTTTAAAGGAGAAAGCAGAAAGACTCACTGCCGTCTCCTTGTAGATGCTACCTTACCAGGATGGGAAGGCTTGGAGGGTTACCTAGGCCAAGCCTATCATGGATAGGAAAACAAACCTAGAGGTGAAATGGTTTGTTCAAGATTCTCATGTCTTAGGAGTAGCAGAAACAGGGCTCAGAGATCTCCGATATCCATCCAGACCACTGTTCTTTCTACTATCACGTTTTTCTCCCCCAATAATGACATAGTTTTTGATCTATTTGATGCTTTCTCATTACAACCCTTCAGAACAGTCACAAACCCACAGATAAGCAAAAGAAATATTATACTCAAGTTAAGCAACAAATAGTTTTCTAGAGAAGACCTAAATACATAAAGATTTTGCCTGTGACCTGGAGAAGGAAAAAAAAAGTAGCCTCCTGGCTGATCTTGGTTCTCAATTCAGTTCATAAAAGGGAACAGACATAAACTAATATCTACATTCTACATACACACAAGGCATTGTGCTAGGCAAGGAGGATATAAAGATAAAAATACCACTGTGACAAAGCCAAGTTCAACTGGTGCAAAACTGAGAAGCATGAAAGAAGGATCTGGCAAAAAGAAAGACATGAAAAAGGGAAAAAGAAGAATTTGCTATGGATGGAAAAGTAAGAGGGTAGCAGAAGCAGCAATGGAGACAAAGAAACCATTCCTCTGATAGTAAAGAGAAATGGCAGCAACAAAGAATGGTCATTAGATCTGAGAGATAGCAAAACAACTCTTTGTTTGCAAAATAAAGGAGTATGGGGAAATTTTGTGCAAGGGCAAATGAGATATGAAACTGGAGCAATTACTTTGCTGTAATACAAACCCCTTGACTAGACCACTATGGTGTTAATTTGGGATTGATACACTTACTTAACATTCTGTGTTCTGGCTTCCCATCCCATCCCTGAAATTAAACTCCTCTTTCCAAACAAAAGGGTGCTTGCTTACTTGCCAAATACAATGATTTTTTTCTCAAACTTTGTCCTTATCAATTTTTCTGAAGCATTTGATACGGTTGTGGCCCTACTCTGCCTGCTAGGTTTCTGTGCCCTTTTTCTCTTGGATTTTCTGTCTGTCTGACTGCCCTTGCACAATTTCCTTTGCTGGAGAATTGTCCATACCTCCTCTTTGTGGGCATAAGTGAAGATGCTGTCCAGACTCTTCTTTTCTCTTTTCATTCTTCTATTTGGTAATCTCATCAGCACCCATGGGCTTAATTATCATCTTTATGCAATGACTCAGAACTATACATCCAGCCTCTGGCTTTTTCCTGAGCTCCAGTTCCATATTATCAACTACCATGATTTCATACAAGATGTTCCATAATTGTTTCTAACTCAACATGCCCAAAACAGAACTTTTCCTTCTCCCCCAAACCCTTCCTTCTTCCAAATTTCCCTCTTTCTGCCAAAGGCACCACCATTCACAACCTTGAAATCACCCACAATTTTAACTCACTCCTTCACAACTTAATATCTTTTCAGCATTATCACATGTTGCTTGTTGTTCAATCATTTTTTTCAGTTATGTCCAAATCCCCATGACCTCCTTTAATGTTTATTCAGCAAAGATATTAGTGATTTCCTTCTCCAGTTCATTTTACAGATGAGAAAATTCAGGTGAACAAGGTTAAGTGACTTGCCCTGGGACACAGAGTTAGTAAGTTTAAAGTCAAATTTGAACTCAGGTCCTTCTGACTCCAGACCAAGGGCTCTATCCACTCTGCCACCTATCTGTCTCCATGTACACAGTAAAAATTTTATAAATACCTTTTCATTATTCTCCTTAACGTCCTCTTTGTTCCTCATCCTGGCCTTCTTGTTGTTACTCAGATAAGCATTCCTTTTTCCTTCATGTCGTTGCATAGACTACTATTCCTCACTTCTATAATGCCTCCACTTCATTCAAAACTCAACTTAAGCACAACCCTCTCCATGAAACCATTTCTGATCCCCCAGCAGCTAGTACATCTCCTTATCAATTACGCTATATGTAATATATTAATATGCATACATACATGCATACAGATTCATGTTTTTTTCCTCAAAAGAATGTAAACTTTTAGGACAGTGCTTGGTACATATCAGACAATTAATAAATAAATCCTTGTTAATTAACTGATTATACACATGCACTATTGATTCACAATACAATAAAATAGTATGCTGACGATTATAACAGGCACTCAAATATGTCATTAGCAGAATCTTATTCTCATAAACAAAATTATTACACACAGTAAAACCCTACAGAGAACTCTAGAGATTAAGCACAAACACACATGGACTACTAACTAACTAGGTCCAAATCTTAGAATATGGTTCACATTCTATTTGACCACCATTTTGTTCATCTTCATGTGATCTACCCTGTTCACCTTTCTATTTCTACCTTTTACTCTTAGGTGCAGTAATCAGGTCACTTATACTATTGTTTCTAACAAATATGCTATTAATTGATTTTCCCAATTCTCTAATTACCACCCCCTAAATTTAACTCAGTGCTTGGCACATAGTAAAAGTTTGCTAATGCTTTGCATTTGTTCATTGGAACATAACATTTCATTGTGTTAATATATTTAAAAATAAATCTTTAAGCAAAGTTTAAAATCCATCCATTGAACTGATATTTACATTTCATTTTGTATGATAACTATTTCTGAATATTTTAAGTTCTCTCCTAGATGTAAACTTCTGTGAGTTCCAGGACCAATCTTTTTCATATTCGTTTCCCTCCAAGAAGGCAATAAAAAATTCTTTGAATGAATGAGTTGATATTAATTTAATTTTAAGAATATTTCCTGACTTTCCTTGAGCTAAGTAAAGAAAACCTAATGTACAACTGTATTAGCTCTGTAGGCATTGTTAAATAATATCTGTCTGGAGGACAACAGAACATAATAGGGGATACATAAAAATGACCAGTTATAAAGGTTTTCTAATCTAAACCGTGGTCATTGGAAGTTGCCACAATATTTTCTGGGGACAGAACTACATTTTTCTAGTCCTACAAAATGTTAATTTAGCTCTTAAAACTGATGTAGAGATCTCAGATCATTTATATGGGTACATATAAAGTATTCAGATTTAAAGCCTAACTCTGACCCATAATCAGAAAAGGCTATTATTTATATCCTGAATATCCTGGGCATGCCTTTTCTAATGACAAAAAAAAAAGATGCTCACTAACCTAAGTGGAATATCTGAAATTTCAGCCATTAAACCATAGAGCATTCATTTATCAGATATTTGCAATGTGAGTGCTAGGTAGGAGCACTTATGTCAGGGAAGAGGAGACAGGTACAAACATGGGGGTCAATCTAAGGTAGCTAGGTAATACAGTAGACAAAGTTCTGGGCTTGGAATTAGTAATACCTGATTTAGTGGTGTAACCCTGGGCAAATCACTTGACTTCTGTTTACCTCAGTTTCCTCATCTAAAAATGAGGATAATAAAAGTACCTACCTCACAGTGTTGTTGGGAGGATCAAAAAGATAATTATAAAGGATTTAGCACAGTTTGTGACACAAAGTAAGTGCTATGTAAATATTAGACATTATTATTATTGCCATTGTTGTTATTATTACTAATCCTCTGGAGGGCAGGTCTTGGGATAGCTAAAGAGTTTAAGGAGCCTGAGAAACAACTCTCATTGGTCCTTACAGACAGAATGAACTACAAAACATCACCACCACCAGAAATACCAACAACAGAAACAAAGAAATAAATGATTACAGAAAAGAAAAGTGACTGCAACCAAAGGTCTTGCCTGTTCTAACTCTAAAATCCTACAACAAAAGTGCTTTTCTTAAAATTTTATATGTAAAAATAAGGGGGAGCAGCTAGCTTTCCAAAATTTAGGATTTCCAATTCTTGGCAGGAAATTTGGGGACTCTGGCTTTCCAAAAATGACTAGTCTATGTGGTTATAATGGATGTGGGGGACTAAGAAATCTAAAACTTTTTTGACAATGTTTTGTCTTTGGTGGGGGAAACAAAAGCTTTTTCAGTGAATTATTGAATGATCTTTTCAACGGTGGCAAATAAAAGTAAAGAGATATACTTAAAAAGAGAGAAATAGGACCTGGCCAAAAAACTTTCTTGAGTCAGTTCACTGAACTGAGAGGCTCAAGATTTCACCAGCTGCTTTATAGCTTTGCTGTATGACTTGCTCCAAGTCCCAATTTCTATAACGTTTCTATATGTCAGTTTCCCATTTTATAAACTACGCTACATGACTGAGAATATCAAGAAAATACAAATAGAATGCTTTGATCCTTTCACCTGTTAGAAGTTTAAAAACCAAAATCTACTAGATAGAATGGAATGGCACAAATTCCTTGTAGGACCTTGGATAAGTTATTCAACTGTTCTGTGTTTACTCTGTTATACAATGAATTTAATAATATTTACATGCCTCATCAAAGAGTATGCTGGAATAAATGGAGAATACTTACAAAATCTATTGAAACTTTGAAATGAAAAATGCTATAGGAGGTACAAAATATTTACATTATAATCAAGTCTGCAAAGTTGATTCCAAACAGATTAGAGAAATTCGTTTTAAAATATCAGGACTGAGGAGAAAGTTAATGTTCCCAAGAATATGCAGGCACTTATGAATGAAGAAAATGCAGGTATACTAAGCAATAAGCCTTTTACTTGAGAGGCTTTAAAATAGTTGCATATCAATGGTAGATCCATGGCCTAAGTAATCAGAAAACAAAATAAGGGGAAATGTTTTTCAGGAGACTGCTGGATGATACAGAAAGTAAAACGTTCCCTCTCATGAAGTGGCAGAAGTGTTATCCACGTGCTCTAGAAGCAGAGCTGTTTCAGTAGATTTCACTGCCTGGTACAGGCAAGGTCCCAGAATGTCCATCTATCTCACCTCCCACCTCTGGCCTCCAGTGCCCGTCTCCCCAAGTCTATCTATACTGCTGGGTGGGAGTAATGTGGATGGGGAGGTCAAAACAAACAGGCAAAGTCACTACAGCAGGAGGCACTCCAAGGATCAAAGCTTTGGCTCTTGTTGCCAAGATGAGAACAGTGGTGGGTGGCTGGCTCTTATTTCTAGTTTAGTGTCCTTAGCAGCACATTTAGCACTCCCCTCAGGCCAGTCCCTATGGATGACCGGGTGCTTCATTCTTTAGAGAAGTACTCTGTGCTAAGAACTAAATGTCCAAGCTCCCTCTCCCACCAGCTCTATGCAAGATTCAAGTTGCATTCTATTTTGGTTTTAAGTATATCTAGAAGAGGAGAAGGGATAGGCTTGATATGGCTCCCAATTGTGACATGGTTCCTATCTGCTAGAAGCTTGCACACTATGGGCAAAATCTAGGATGATGTTGCTGAAATGAACAACAATAAACAAAAAATCACAAGATTATCGAATCAAGTTTCCAAATCCTGTCCATAGGTATATTTCCTCAATTTCTATCTTAGCTGGTAACTTTTGAAGACAAGGACTATCTAATCCCAAGTTTATCTATTCCCCAGAACCTAGCAGTTCTCTAAACAATGCTGGCATAATAAAATTATTGTTTATTGATGGTTGTGGCAAGAAAGATTTAGTAGGGTGTATATTTAATGCAAAAATATTTCATTTATCCAGATGTCACATATCTCTTCTCCCCTTATACAGATATCTCCTATATAGCTTTATGTATCCAGAAAAGAAAAAAGAACCCAGAAGGAGAGGGAAAGGTCTTTAAGCAAAGTAGCTTTTATAATGTCTACGAACTAAAGTTCAAATTCTGTCCTCAGAGGAGACACCTCAGGCTTTCATTTTGTCTATATACTCTTATTTAAGATCGAGTACCCATATGCTTGGTTAGATGGTTTCCAAGTTCATGGCACAGTACAAGTAGCAAAGTAAAGAGGTCTGTTAGAAGCAGACAGACTGTCAGTAGCAAAATATGACAGTCTGGCTGTGAGGAGACAGAAAAACAATAAAAATTAGACATAAGCATTGAAAAGCATAGCTAGCTAGAGTCATTTAGCATAGAGATAAACTTCCTGATACCTTCAAAAAGATCCAGAGAGATTTCCTGTATTATATAGTAGACTATAATAATTGATTTTTTTCTCTTTTGGGCAGGGTAAATTTTCATTTATGTCTTTTGTCTTTCCCCCTCCAGAATTTTTCCCAGTTTCTCTCCTTATTCCTCCCCTACTCCCACAAAGAGATATCCAATAGAATAAATCATTTTTTTAAAAAAAGGAAAAAAGAAAAGACTTAAAAATCAGAAAAAAGTGAATACATGTAAAAAAGACAAAAACATGTGCAATGTGGACCTACCACCTTTGCAAAAGAGTTGTGTGGGAGGGTTTTCTCAAATCTCTTCTAAAGAAGTTTATTTTCTGTAATTTTACATTTACTTTTGATTGTTTTGTTTTTGTGCTTTCCATTTATATTATTGTACTCAATGTATGCATCACTTTCTTCGCTCAGCACACTTTATCCTGCTACAAATCTTTCCTTGTCTTTTGGTATTTGCTATATTTGCCATTTCTTACAGAATAGTAATACTGCATTATATCCATATATCACAATTTGTTTAGCTCTTCCCCTACTGAAGAGTATCTGTTCTGTTTCCAGTTCTTTGGTAAACAAAAAGTGCTGCTATAGATATTTTGGTGTGTAAGGGGAATTTCTTTTTATCAATCAATGATTTCCTAGGGGCATAAGCCTCATAGAAAAATCTCTGGATCAAAGGATATAGACATCTTAATCAATTTCTTGCTTCACAAAATGTTTATATTGTTTCACAGCTCCACAAATAATACATTAGTGTGTTTAACTTATAAATGACTTTGAAATGATGAATCATCAATTAAAGTTGAAATTACTTTATATATACTTAATATGTGACAGAAAAATTTCAATTTTTTAAAAAATATATCTTTTTTAAGTTTTAGTCTTCAAATAGATAAGCTTTAGTTTTCTGGAAAGGTTACTTTTCCCCACAATGCCATATAACTGTGGCATTCCCATAAGTAATAGTTATTACTTATAAAAAGGTTATTAATAATAAAAAATATTATGGTGAATATAAAAACACACAAGGTACTAGGGAACCTTCAGAAGTAAATGTGTTCAATAATATGCATCCTTATATGAAATATATTGATTATGGATGGTTTATCAGAAAGAAATAGTTGTTAAGAGAATCTACTTACTTGAGAGACAGGTTTCCTGAGATGGGGAATTCTGAACTAAGTTTTGAATAAAAAGAAGATTTTGGAGAAAAGGGAGTTTTAGGCTATTATGATGGTAATGGTAAGTGAGGTAATGGGGGAAAGAGGCTGGGAATAGGAATGAACTGTACTGAGAACATGAGAATAGATTAGAAGGCGGCAGAAAATTAGAAAAGGTAACATATGTAACCAGTTGAAAGTAAGATCCACAGAGGATGACGGGAAGGTACTGGAAACACAAGAGAGGAATAAAAGCCTTATACCAAGCTGTGGAATAGTGGTAACCCTGTATTTTGAACCAATTATAGAGGTCAATGTTGAACAGAAGAACTGAGTTATCTTGAAGATCAGCTGCTGAAAATGATTCTGTGTAAAGCAAACTGTACCACATTTTTTTAAAAAAAAGTCAATAACTAGTGGAATGGAATTTTTTTTCAAGCATGAGTTATGTAGTTATGGCAGGTAAGTAAAAGAAGAAACATCACATGAAATAGGAATTCACAACCTTATAAATGGTTTTCCTTACAGAAGAAAGAAAAAAATCAAAATATTCCTATAAAGTTTGTTTGTTAAGTCGTTTTAAAAATCTATTCAACCTAATTATTCTTAACATTTTATTCAACCCATTATCAATTTAATCAGTGGAAAGAAAAATCAGCTTGACTTTTTGACAGCCAAGTCAATTCAACTGGAAAATTCAAATCTTAGAAGAAAAGGGAACAGGGAAAATCCTGCTTAGAAACACTTTTAACTGCCAACACAAATCCAGAGGAATGGAATCTCCTCATGCACACTTCCCAGAGTCTTTCCTCCCTATGGAAAGTGAATTATTGGAAATGACATTTTGGGGGGGAAAGTAGAAAAAGAAGAGGACTATGCCCTCATTCAACTAATAGTGTGGTTTTCATCCAACCTAATGAAACCATGGTTATAAACTAGGGATTTATATCCATAGAGATTCTTTCTACTCTACATCAGAATTCGAAAGGGGTCTGAATGCCACCAAGATTTATCTGCTGATGAATTCCTTTATTCATTTATTTTTGTTTGTTTTAATAAAAGATCATGAGTTCACAGAGTAGGGACTACTTTGTCTCCTGGTTTCTAATACTAATCCTTTCTCAAAATTAGAAGCCAATGAATAAGAAGGGGGTTTATGTAGAAAAGAACACCTCCAGATTCAATGACAAGTCAAGAGACTTTGTATTAGAGACTGGTTTGTGCTACTGATATGCCAAATTTCCTGCTAGTTTTGGCGAATGTTGACCATCAGATTAAGTGCATATAAAGCAAACTACTGCTGCCTAGGAGTTTCAGAGTTTTCTGGTTATTGTTGTTGTTTTTATTTAGTATATTTTTGAAATGAGACAGAGTTTTGGATTAAAGTGAGGAATCAATAACTAGAGAACTCAATCCCAGAGAAAGAAGAATAAAGATACTTTTTGTTTCTGCCTTATCTCCTCTCCACAATTCATCTCCAAAAAACATTTGATATGGGCAGTAGGGAAATAGTTGGGATGATCTGTTGAGCCTCTATATTCCTGGGAAGGTGATGGGAATCAGATTATATGTGCTTAGGCCACTGATAGACATTTTGGTACCAATATCTTGCACAAGAAGTAACCAAAGGATCTCTGTTTGGAATCATGAATAGAATATTTCTCCTCCTACTCTATATTTTCTAGCAACAGCCAATTTTCATATACATCTATGTATCTATTTTATTTTATAATCATCTCGTGTGCCACTGTATCTCCATAACTATATCTAGTATGCAGAGTGATATTCTAAATGTAGAAAGTTTGTATTCATATTCTATATTTCTATACTATGTGTCTCTTTATGTATGTATAATCTTATTATGTAGTACCAATAAAAATATCAATTATTGCGAATATCTGGCAGATTAAAAAAACTGAATTATATTCATTAGACATATAGCTTCCTACATTTATGATATAATTATTAGCTAAATACAGTTATTAGGTAAATAGGTATTTATATGTACTCGTTAGTTGGAAATAAATTCTAGCTATATTTGTGATTCTTTCTAGCTCTAAAAATTAGTGAACCTATATGTTATGATTAAAGACAAGCATTACCTAATATTGAGATCAGGCAGGTCTTCAATAATAAGAGTTCAATTTAGTTTGAAAAACTACCTAACTAAAAAGAAAGGGAGGAAAATGTGAACTTGATAACATACTGTAGGGGTTCATTTATTATATTTCCTTACAATCTATAGTTAGATGTATTTTATATGTGTGTGTACATATATATTCACATATGTGTATATATACATATATATATATATATATATATATATATATATATAATCAAATCTAAAGATTTCTCTTTGTCTTTCAAAACTCCATCATCAGGATAAATGCCAGTACTCAGAATGACTACTTGGCACAGAGTTAGGAAGTCTTGAGTTCAAATTTGACTCAAATTTACTGGCTAGGTGACCCTGGGAAAATCACCTAATTTCTGCATCTTTTTTCAATTATAAAAAGAGGATGATAATAGTACCTACCTCAAAGGGTTATTGTTAAAATCTAATGAGATAATATTTGTAGAGCATTTAGAAGAATGCCTAGCATATAGAAAGTACTTAATAACTGCTTGCTCTCTCTTCTCTAATAAAATAAAACAGCATCTGAAACATAAAATATAATAAAATAGATTATTTTGCATTGATTTTTGTTTCTTGCATGTAAAATGTATCTCCCTAACCAAGCTGTGAGCTTCTTGAGAGAGGAACCAGTGGTTTTATGCATTTGTCATAACAGTTTGTCAAACAGTTCTTGGCCAACTGTCAATACACTAAGCTATTAAGATCTTATGATTGTGAAGATATAGGAAATACTTCAATATATGCAAATGACAACTTGTTTATAATAGCATTTAAGTCTTAGAAAACTATGTGAGATTCAAAGAATTAAAGTGACTTACTCATAACAGAATTTTATTTTATTATAATAAAATAATAATAAAGATTTAGAGAAATAGGAAAAAGATATAAACTTATGCAAAGTGAAAAGAGCAGGACAAGAAGAAAAAATCTATAAAAAGAAATATGCTGAAAATGAATTTGAAAGATTAAAGAATTTTGATCAAAGCAATGACCAATTATGATTTCAGAAGAAACATAATTAACCATCTTTTGTACTTCTTAGGAACAGATAATGGACTAGAAGTCTGGAAAAAGATAAACATTTTTATACTTACCAATGTATGAGGTTTTTGATTCATATTTTTTTCTGGAAAGATTTTTTAAAAAATTTAATTGCAGTAAGAAGTTGCATGTGTGAGTGGGAGGGAGAGAGAGTAAAAGGGAGTGTGTGTATGCACTAAATTACTGGGTAGTAAGAGTAATGCATAAAAGAGAAAAAAAGAAAGATAAGAACATGAATGAAATATTAAATATACAAAGAAAAGTACAGAAGGAAGTTCAGGAGGAATAAAAATAAGGAGGGCAATTTTGTTAAATGATGTGTTAAATTTAACATAAACTCAAAATTGTTCATAATAGGATTCTACGGTTTTATGAACCATCCTGTTTTTTTCTCTTATTTTTATATGGAAAGTCACATTACTTAAATTTGTAATAGAAAACTGGAAATGAAGAAAGACAGAAATGAGAAAATATTCACTGTCCATGGTTGGGACTAGCAAAAATAATAAAATGATTATATGAATTAATTTCCAGAATTAGTGCCATACCAATTATAACTATGAAGGAATTGCTTTATGAAGCAAAATATAATTATAAAATAATTTACATGGAGAAGCAAGAGGTAAAGAATTTCAAGACAAATAATGAGAAAAAATAGGAATGAGGGAAGCCTGGTTATACCAAATTTGCAACAAACAATAATCATTAAAACTTTGTATTGGCTAAAAAAAGAAGAAAAATTAATTGCTGTAAAAGACTTGACAAACAAGTCCCAAAAGCATATCAAGCAAGTAAGAAAGCAATAAGCATTCATTAATACCAGGCAGATATTTGCTAGGTGGAAAGAATACAAGTACAAAGAAAGAAGAGTGAACATATGAGGAATATGGTAACTCCGTGGTTAAGAGAGCCAGGTCTGGAGATGGGAGATCTTGGATTCATATCTGGCCTTAGACATTTCCCAACTGTGTGACCCTGGGCAAGTCATTTAACTCCCATTGCCCAGCTCTTCTGCCTTGGAATTGATAACTTAATATAATTAAGAAAGAAGGTAGGATTTTTGTTTGTTTGTTTGTTTGTTTTAAATGGACTCTTGGCTTCCCATGATCTCAAGGAGAAATATATAATCTTTTATTTTGTACATAAAATCATTTGCTATCTGGCCACAACTGAACTGTCCAGTACTTATTTATACAATCAATACTCTCCTGCATGGCCAACTGTGGCCCAGCTAAATTGGGTTTCCTGCTGTTCCTTAGACTTGGTATTCCATATTCCATTTTCGTTCCTTTGCACTTTCCTTGGCCTGGAATGAATTTTCTTTTCAACTCCAGCTCAAGTACCCCCTTCAACATAAGGCTTTTCCTGCTGCCCCCTACTTCGGACCTTCCCCTTAAAATCACTTTGTATCTATTTCACATCTATCTATGTCTGAACACGTTTTCTCCAAAACTGACTAAACAGTCAGAGGACAGGCACCACTCGCTGTATCCTCTTCCTCCCTGGCGTCAGGAGGGTCTGAGTGAAAATCCTGTCTCAGACACTCTCTAATGGGCGACCCCAGATCAGTCATTTCACGCCTCGAGGTCTCCGTTTCCTCATAGGCAAAGGGAGGGAAATGACAGCATCTAAACCCTTCGTATATGGTGAGGATCAAATGAAATCACATGCAAAGCACTCTGCCGCACTTAAGTGGCTGTATAAATGCTGGCTCTCACGGACTTGTCGTCGTCATTCTAGCAAGAGTTAACAGCAATCATCGTAGTAGAACTCTATCTAGGATACAATAAACACATACTAGATGCTTTTTCAGATCTCTATAAACAACTAGGGCAATACTCTGCAGATGGCAGGCATCTGGTAATGTCTGTTGGATGACTCAATCCCGGTACCAGTACTATATGGAAGACTCTCCCCGAAGTCCTCACCTCCCGGCGGAACACTGGCGGTCCGTGTGTTCAGGTGACTGTGTCAGCTGACTTCAGTACTGTTAGGCTCTATCCCTCTAAAAACATTCTAGGTATTGGGGGCAGGGGCTCTAGCCATCATGGGAGACCAGACGGATGAAATTCAGAGAAACTCACTCTCAAAACAATGGCAACAAATACTCAGTAGTTTTCAGTACAACTCTATATAAAACATTATATACACATATGTACATATTTATATTTGAATTCTATTTTTAAATCTTAAATTTAAATAAATATAGATTAAAGTTATATATTTAGTGGCATTAAAAATAAATATTTATATATATAATCATATATTTAAATTTTTATTATATGTTAAATACATATAAAACCATTATATATCATATACATGCATATATACACACAAATAACCAATTAATATGTTAAATTATATGTGCATATACATATACATCTATTTATAATTATATTACAGGTGTGCATATATAAATGTATATACAATTATATATACATGTGTATGTATAATGAAAATTTTATGTATATATATAACATATGAAAGTATATGTTTATTTTTCTCTGTTTTTATATATTTGTAAATTTTTTGATCTAGCCAAATTGGCTTTCTCTCTGTTTCTCACACACAAAATTTCATTTGTAGTCTCTGGGTCTCTGCACAGAATATCTTTCACTTTTGAAATGCTCTCCTAGGGACAGTTAGGGGGGGCTCAGTGAATTGAGAGCAAGGCCTAAAGCAGGAGTTCAAATCTGGGCCTAAACACTTTGTGGTTGTGCGACCCTGGATAAGTCACAACCTCCATTGCTTAGCCCTTACCATTCTTCATCCTTATTGATTCTAAGATAGAAAGTTAGTATTTAAAAAAATAAAAAGAAATGTGCTCCTTTCTCATCTCTGCCTCAAGAAAAAAAATCACTCTTCTTTCTAAGCTCAGTTCAAGTATTAGCTCCTTAATACAACTTTTTCTGATCCCTCAATATATTGCTGTCCTACCTAATAATCTTGAATTTAACTACGCTGTAATTATCCGTATATGTTTAAAAACATATATTAAAACATAAATACAGAAAAGGGTCAGAGGAATTTCAAAGAAGATGCAGAGAAGTTGTATAGCTTTGTTTTTGCTATATTAAATTTAGTATGCATTTTTTAAACTATGTCAACAGATCATAATATCATATACAATCTTCTTCTGTTCTTTGTATGCTGAAATATTTGTTTAATGATGTTTCCTGTGTTCATAATTTTAAAAGAATAATTATACATAAAAGACCACATATTCAGTTAGTGGCAGAACTGAAATTAGAACCCTATTTCTCCACTCTCAGGCCACTGCTCTTTCTTTTGCAATGCAATTTTAGGGGAAATAGCTTGGCTCATCTTACAAAGGAAGTGAAATGAGCTTATGACCATTTGTGATTTCATGTATGTGGACAAAGCTCTTTATCCTCAACTCCCTCATTGACTTCCTTATTCAGTAGCTTGGCATGAAACCTTTATTCTATAATGAGAGAAGAGGTTAAAAATGCAAACACTTTCTCTAGTTGAAGGAACATATTAACTGGAAAACAAAAACAAAATTATGCCTTTCTACAGCGATGGAATATTTTCTGCTTTGTTTCCAGGGCCTTTCATTATAATGTCCAGAATTTTGTTGTTTTTTTGGCTACGGAAGCACATTGCAGGATTCTTTAGGGACTATCTTAAAATGATCCCCGGTCACTTTCCACTTTCCTGGGTGGTAAAGTGTTACCTACGACCTCCACATACTCTAAGTATAGTCTGTACTTAAAAATATCACATCTATTTATTTTACTAGAAGAAGACTCTTAAACCTCTATAAAGCCTCAAAGAAGAAAAGCACGTGTATCTAATGTTTTTGGCATCTCCTGTGACAGGGTAGTAGAGGATACCTCGGAATGTTTGGGGCAGTCAGGTGACACAGTGTTTAAAGTACCAGGCATCTTCTTGAGTTCAAATCTGGTTTCAGACACTTACTACGTATGGGACTGGTCAAGGTACTGAACTGTTTGCCTCAGTTTCTTCAATTGTAAAAAAATGAGTGAGAGAAAGAAATGGCAACTCTTTCTCTCAAAAACCTCAAATAATGTGACAAATAATCAACAGGACTGAAAAAAATGAACAAGCGGTATGTTTTATGACTCTTCTAATATCAATGGTCCACATGATAACCAGCTTTAAAATAATGTAGTAAAGCATCGGAACAAAATTCCCCGTTGTTCCCTGGTTACAAAACTGGGAAGCGCTTAATGTTGCTCCTGTGCGATCTCTCTCTCTCTCAGCCTCGCACTAGGTTGCATCCCCATATAATTCAGGGAATGATAGAAAATGACAGCCAGAGAATTGTATCTAAACTTGCAAGCAGGATGTTCTTTCCCAAGACTCACATGAACCTCCCTCTGAACCTTGGGTTCAGAGGCCTATGTTCACAATATTGTCATATTAGTAAAACTAACCCCTCTGAATCAATGAACCACATTTTCTAAAAGTAGTTAGAAACAATATAGTGACAGAAAGCCACTGGGGAAATGCTTGAAAGGAAAACAAAAAAGTCCTGACAAACTTGCCCACATTTGTTCAGTAGGTGAAAAATGTCAATCACTATGTGGGTTGTTGAGTGCTTCCCCCCCAAACCCAGTAATTACTGACATATAATACACTGCATACATGAAACTGGACCTCATTTCTGCCCAAGCTTACAACAAAGATGCCATTATCTAACTCTTCACTTCTTACCCCATATCCAACCTGTAGCCAAGGTCTGTTCCTCTAACTTTCACAACATCTCTCAAATGGGCCCCCTTCCCTGCTTGGATACTGCCACCATGTTGGTGCAGGCCTTCATTACCTCATGTCTGGACTACTGCAAAAGGCTGCTCTTTGCTTTCCCTGGCATGTGTCCCCCTCTTCTAGCCCATCCTTTGCTCAGCTGTCAAAGTGATCATTGACAGGTCGGACTATATCCTGCCCTGCCCCCACTCTATTTAATAAACTCTAGGGGCCCCTTAAGACCTCAGATAAAAACCCATCTTTTCAGTTCTCTTAAACCTTATAACACACCTCACCCCTATACATACTTTGTTATCCAGAAGCACTGGCCTCCCTCCTTTTCCTTGAAAAAGACACTTGTCCTCAGACTCAGAGCACTTTCACTGGCTGCCTCTCATGCATGGAATGTTTTCCTTTTCATCCCAGCTTTTATCTCACGTTCTATAGGAATACTTTCCCAATTTCTCTTAATTCTACTGCCTTGCCTCTACTGATTAATTTCTTTTTAAAAAATTTATGTTGTATATATATTATATTATATATTATATTGTATATATTGTATAATACATATTTCCCTGTTTGTCATGTTGTGGAAGAAACCACATATTGCTTTCGCTAGAGAAAAATTTGTGAATGAAATAAAGCAGAGAATGGCAGGTTTCAATTTCCATCCTGCCTCTATCTGTTCCTTCTATGGCAATGGACAGCCCTTTTTGTTTGTTTGTTATGAGTCTCTTGGAATTGTTCTGGATCCTTGTTTTATTATTAATGGTTCAGTTATTCACAGTTGATCATAATATATTGTTGTTACTGTGTATGTTCTCCTGGTTCCGCTCACTTCACTTTGCTTCATTTCATATCAAACTTTTCAGTTGTCTTGTGATCATCTTATTTGTCATTTCTTATAGTACAACAGTATTCTATTAACAAACTTGTCCAGCCAGTTCCCAATTGATGGACATCCTCTATTGATTAATTTCAATATATCTTGTTTTTAAGATCTAGCTTGTTGCTTATTTGAGGTTTCCCCTATTAGAATGTGAGCTCCTTAGAGCCAGGGATTGTCTTTTGCCTTTTTTTATATCCTCAGTTCTTAAGCGAGAGGCACTTAATAAATGTTTACTGATTGATGCATTGATAGGTGTTTAATAAATATTTATTGATTGTCTGACTCTATCTTCTCTATCCCCTTTGTACATTTTTACATTTCTGGTCACTGCCTTTAGCAAAAGAACTGAAATGTGATGAGAATGAGTACAAGTACTTTTAGGATTATCACTCTGGAAAGGTTTGTGTGGTACAACCTTTGGGGAATTATGGAAGTTCCAAGAACAAACTTTGAGATTTAAACACCACCACCATGCTGGAAAAAGACTGATTGCCATTCATCGGAACTGCTCTAGGTAGGAAAGGGTAAATTTTCAGCAGGGTGTACACATTCTCCTTTGTAATTACATCATAGTATGAAAAACTACAAAAGAAAATAAGAAAGAAAAACAAATAGAGTGATGAAAAATTGCTGGGGAAACAGGACACATCCAGTTCTATTTACCCATAGAGACAGAAAATAGGCAGAGGTAAAAGATACTATGTGGAATAAGTAAAGCTGTCTTTTGACCTTCTTCCATTCATGCCAGGAGGGAGCATAGCCCCTTCTGACCTAGGATGATAGAAAGAACACCACATAATGAGAGGGCCACATGAGAATCTCAGAATCCTGAACTTTCCTCATCTTTTGAACTCTTCTTTCTTTTCCTCCTAGCTTTTTACAGCTAACACACCAACTTGGGGTTATGTTGCATCCCAAGGACAGGGATTACATGGCTTCCATTCACTACTGTCATAGATTCATTGCTGCTTTATTCTCTTTCCCTATGAGGATTTCTTAGGGGGCCCATGCTACCAATTCCTCCAGGCTGTCTTTTTAGGGCTATTCAGACTCTTAGAGCAAGAACATTTTAAAATGCAATCTCACAAAATCCACTTCTGTTAACCTTCACTCCTTCTTTAAAAAAAATAAGAAAGACATGATGTTCTTTTTTTGTTAATTAATTCATTTTAGACAATTCCTTAAATTTTCATTTTAATAAATTTTTTTGTGTGGGTGCATTAATTACTTTCAAAGACGCTTACAACTGTTACCTATTAAAAGCCTTTGTTAGTAGGGGGAAAAAAAAAAACTTCCAGCAATGCCCCCTCCCTTCTCCATTCTGAGCAGGTCCTTGCTATCAACTGCTGGAGTATGCTCGCTTTGCACCTAGAGCTATAATTATTTTGCTTTAATTTTACAAAACCTTTTGTTCCATTCCCACGAGCCCACCTGATCCTTATATTACACTCGCTCTATTAAAACACTCATGCAGAACAAAGCATGGCTGTACTGATTCATAAGTAACTTTTTTACCAGTTAACACACCACTGGCTGAGGTTCAGGACACCTTTCTGGGCTTCTACCTCCAAAGCCAGTTTCAGCTTTTGCATGTCAATGCTGAAGGGAATATTGTTCCATTGCCTTGTTTTCTTGTCCCCACCTCCCCAAACCCCCACAGACACACGCCTTTTACATTTGGTGTCATTCTTCATTTTATTCTTGGGCAATTCAAGAGAAGTAATGCTAAGGATGGCAGGTACATTACTGAATTGTAATCACTCTCAAGGTTTCTTTTATTCATGTAGCAAAGCCCCCTTTTAAAAAATCACTTTTGCTGCCTTCTTCGATTTTCCTTCTCTCTCCCCCACTCCACCCCTTTTCCTTATGATCTCACAACACATGTGGGCTTTTGGCTGGAAGTAGCTGTAGTGACTCATCAAGAGAATCATTTGTTTGCTCTGAGGAGCACCCTGAGGACCCTTTGGGCTGCACACAGAGCCCTTTGATCCTGAGAAATTTATTTCTTCCAGATGTTTTCCCCAAAGCCACCTTGATGTGATGCCCCCTTTGATTATGCAGAGTAAGGGAAACACTAGGGACTCACTGCCACAGAGTCTAGTCCTTCTGAATGGAGTGAGACAGTAAAATGACATACCATTGCACCCTTGGGTTCTCCTTGCCCTAGGCAGAATGGTGGAAAATTAGAACCTTGAGAAAAGTTGTTTTGGGAATCATCAAATAAGCACTCTAAGAGGAAGATAATGTGATACTGGCGTGTGACCAAGGAAAATGGGCTAATAGTAAACCAGGTACTCCCAAAATATTGACCCTCTAGTCTTTGCCCAGTGATCGGGATAGCACTGTGCAATTCTATCCCTGTCAAAGTTGGTCCATGCACACAATACACAGCAGATTAGAAAAGGAACATCTATTGGCATCTCGTGTTATTCCTGGCAGTGAGAGTTAGGGAAAATCCAGTGGGGAAGGGAAGGAAGTAAAGTGTCCATGTAGAAATGTAAAGGGAGAGCAAGCAATATGGCAATGCATCCGATTTATAGGAAGTTTCTGAAAGTACCATAGCCCAGGGCAGCATTAAGAGTATGGAAAGCATGGGGTGCTCTGGTTAAAGGACATGTCCATAATACCTCAGAAGAAAAATCTTCCTTGAGGTGACTATGGCATTTCTATGAGCATATAGTAGGAGGAGGACCATAATCCACAAGCATCAGAAGAAAACACACAAGTGCATTTGACAAAAGAGATACAAATTGTGAATGTAAATGTTCCAATTTTCTAAAGCTAGTTTGCATATTTTATGAGGCATGACAAATCTATCATTTTTTCTTTTAAAATAACTGCATATACTCTACCTCCAATCATTTTCTCCAAATCGATTGTTAGCACCAGTAACTGTTAGTGACAATTGATTTGGCAGGGATTTATGTTTACAAACAATGAATTTTTTAAAGTCTTGATTCTCTACCTGCCATGGCGGTTACTCTCTTTTGGGTTCTTGGAGAAAAAACTATTTTTAAAGCTTAGCACAAGGATAATCCAGTATCTAAGACATTTTTTTTAAAAATAGATATATTAAAACAATAATTTTTAAGTCTGGAAAAGCCCAATGCCAAAGTAGCTCTGTTTGCACTAAAAGCCAATTTAGTAACTTCTCTGGATAGGAGTCATAAAATCTCCTGTAGCAAAGTCACAAAAAGAGGAAGGGAAGAATGAATATAAGGAAAATTCTGAACATGTCAATGATACTTTTCAAGTAGTACTCTTCAACAACCAAATTATTCATGCTTAAAACTGCTACCATTTAATTAGTAGGGATCCATTCTGTTGATCAAGAAATTGAACCATGGAAACCCTGGAGGAAAAGATAAAGATCAAACATGATTGTTATTCTCTATTCAACTACTTTCTCAATATATCTAAATGAAGAACTTTCAAACACTATTCTGTAATGGTTCCCTGCACTACTATACATGAAGCCTTTCCACTTTGAGAAGGCAAAAACTGGTGCCTAGGTGAGTTTGAAGTTGTCACTCTTTGCTATTCTTGTACTGCTCACGGGGCTCAGGCATTCATTGGATGGTGGTTAATAAAAATGAGAAAGAACATTGTCCTGCCATTTATTTTTCTAAACAAATGATTAACCACTGGTTAATAAAGCTGGCTGTACTCATGGAAAACATGTCAAAGCATCCAGAGTACCTGGAGAATACAGGAACTAGTGAGCTTTCCAAATGTTCTTGTATCTGAGGAGATGAATCATTAGAATCTCATCAATATTTACTCATCTGTTGTGTGTCCTAACATTGAATTCATCAACTTGAGGTGAAAAAAGGTCTCATGGATTGAGTACAGCTTTAAGAACTTGGCCATGTGCTTTAGAAAAAATAATCAAGTTAAAATCTACCCTCAACATTCTGTACCTTGCAAGTTCCTTCATTTGGTTTGACACTTATAAGTCATTTGTCATTGAAACAATGACAACACCATACTGGACTAGATGAAGGCTTTTCAGACAAGTAGGACAGATTTCTAAAATTACATAAATATATCTCTCTGTGTCTCTCCACATATTTATATATAATATACACATACACATATATATAACTATGCAGAATTATATACACATGTATATATTAATATATAGGTATAACATATATTTATATGTATAAAATATACATACATATATGTATGTATTTGTTTTATTCTACTTAGACCTATGGTTTCACTTGGGATGAAAACTTTAAATGAAGAAATTCTTTCTACCAAAACAAATTTAAAAAACTATTTGGGAACTTATTTTATGATCTTAGAAAGTTTTCTTGGACAATAAGAGGTTGTGACTTGCCCAAGGTCATATATCAACTAAATGCCAGAGTTGAGATTTGAACCTTGCTCTCCACTACTCTGAGGCCTATCTCTGCTCATAATACCCCAATGCCTATTACCATAATATATACAGATACATGTGCAAAATGCACATATACATTACAAGTTACATTCAGGTTTCATAAAAGCAAATAGGGGACAGGCAGAAGGGAGTATAACCTAATTTTGGATGAAGAGAATACTCCTTGTCACAAGAACTAAAAATAATATATATTTATAATTGTTTTTCAAATGCTTGTTAATCTTATCCCATGAGAGAGTTATAAAGTCACATTAATCATCATCATTCCCATTTTCCTAAAGTTTATAGGTGACCAACAATGTTTTTCTTCTTTTTAGACTTCTCAATTTTTCATCTAGTGATCTATATCCAGCAACTACTCAAAAATATTTCTGACTGCTCTAGTCAAAGTATAGATCTATGATTGGTGGCTTAGATCACTAGTTTGTGCTGACTATGTAAATGTATGAAATAGTATAGGAACAGAACATGAAGGTTGTTTTTTTTTAATCATCATCAACAACAAAACATTTACTTTAACCTGAATTTAGGGAAAAACTAGACTTTTTACCATAGATAAATAATACAAAAGACCTGGAAAACTGTGAATTTGGCAGTATCCACATTGACTTAGCAAGAAACATATGACATTATTAACCCATAAGCAGCTTAGATGAATTTATCAATATGAAATTAGGACAAATCAAATCAAAACAAAACAAAACAAAACAAACAAAGCAAAGACTTCCTATATTCCAGAAAGAAATGTCCACTCATTATTCAAATTATAAATGAAGTGGGAGAGGGCTAATAAATCCCTGGTGCTCTGTATTTGGTAAAAAGAAATAGAAAAGAAAATCCCAAGAATCAAATCCATGCATAAACAGAGAATAAATTAGGATTGAAGTGGACTGCATGGCTGGGGTTGGGAGTTGGGGTGGGGAACTTCCAAATGAAGAAATGCTCTGAATAAATGCAGATGACCATTTGCTCTGAAACTAAAGATCTCAGACAGTTGTACATGATGACTTGTCCAACATCACATAGCTAGTATGTGTCAAAGATAAGTTTTAATTTAGGTTTTCCTCACTCTGAGGCAACCTCTCTATGTACACAGTATACAGCCTCTCTAAATGATACTTTTTAGTTAACAAAATTTTTTTTCCTATTTGTCACCTACTTATTTGCAATCCTGATCAAGTTTTTTTTTTATGGGTTCAAGAAATATCAATTACTAAGGCTTGCTTAAGTATGATGTTCCTTATCCTCTTAACTTATAATCTAAATTCTTGCCAATGCTCTGATATGTTACATGTAAGACAAAGATTCACCACAGTTAGATATTTGAAATCTTTCAAAAGAGGTTATCAAATTTGAGAGGAAATGAAAGAGGAAAGCAATGAAAAATTCTCCCTTTTTGAGTATGGATGGGGTAACAATGGTTCTCAAAAATGCAGTATATATATATATATATATATGTATATATACATATATATATATATATATATATATATATATATAGTAACTCCTATCAAAATTGTGGGCACCACCAAATGTTTGCCATTATTCTTGAAAGTTGTAAGGACAACAGTCAGAACACATGGAAGAGGGAAAGGCATCTGTGACTTTTGCAAATTTATTATGTACCATAAGATGAGAATAATGTAGCATAAGCACTCAGGACACTTTGCTATTTCAAAGACGATTTTGTTTGAGAACAGAGGATTATTCCCTTCTACCTATACAAATGGTTACCCTTTGAAGATTTGGTCAACTTTCATGTGCTTTGATGAAAAAAAGAAATTCATCATCGTGCGTTACTCTAATGATGTCTTTCTAAAATGAGCTCATCTGGTCCTTGATTGATATAAATATGGTTTGTTAGTAGGCTTATGCTAGAAACCTTTGTAGCTCAATGAGACTTAACTGAAAGAATTCTCTGCTGAGATAGCCTTTAAAAAGCCAAGTTCACTGCCACATTATGTTGAGGCATTAGAGTAGGATCTTTAGTGTCAACTAGCAATTATATAGTTGTATGTTGTTTTTCTAGTCACTATACTAAGGGATAAAATATCCTGAATAACTATAAAATATTACTGAAGTTTAAAGCTATTTCTTATTCCTACTCATTTATTCTTTGGGTTTTTATTTCTGTAATACAGCTTATGAAAATTTGAGGCTATTTGTAGACTACAGTAGGCTATATGTAAATGGGCAGATCATCCAAAAAAATTTCAGAAGTTATTTCAAACCAACTGAAATAACACACTATGAATGAAATATATTAGAAATGCTGATGCCATAGTACTTCAGTATAGCTCAATAAACAAAAAAATGAAACTTATTAGAAGGCACTTGTTATACAATTAGAGGTTAAGGGTTTGATTTTGATTAGTTAGAAAGGCAAAGAAAGGAGGGGAATTACTTTCTATTTGAACTTTGGTTTATTTTCAGCTTATCTGAAGTCAAAGCCAATAATCCTAATGGTTTTCAATGGCCCAAATACTTCTCTGAATTTATACAATGGCTAATACCTAAAAAGGGGGAAATTTCCACATGTGGCTTTAGATATAGTGTCATCCCCCAAGATTCCATGGATTAACTGCAGTAGAGAGGGATTGCCAAGGAGAAATTGTCGCAAATGGGACTTAGGCAGAAGTATCAAAGAACCATACAAACAGTGGACCCAGTTAATTAATAAAGCAAATCCTATATGGTGTTTAGCCTTCAGTTGACGCCTGGTTATCAGACACTGGCATTTGGACTGAAACATGGTAGAAACTGTAAACTTAGTTATTTCTTAATAGTAAGGAGATCAAAATATGAAAAGAAGGGAAAATGGGATCTCAATTGTACAAGGACAGGAGATATGTCTAAGAGAAGTCCAAGACATTACCACATAAGATGGGTAGTAGAGACAACAGTTGAAAGCCATTCTGGAAGACTTGGATGCAAGTCCTGTCTCTAACACATATACATGTGTGATGTGGCACTCTACATGTGTCTGTGTGACACTCTACAAGTCAGTTAATCAATTCTCTAGGCAATATTTTAAGGCTTTAAATAGTGGAATAGTAACCTATCCTCTTTAGGGAAAAAATTTTATAGTACAGAGTTCCTAACCACAATCAAATCACTCATCCCTTCAAAAAAAAAGAAGAAAGAAAGGGTGAGGGAGGTGAGATTAGAGGGAGACAAGAATGCAGCAAGTTAGTAATAATGAAATCAGCCTTGCTGCCATACTGCTATTTCACACAAATAAGAAACAAGTATTTATACTGGCCCAACTGTATTAAAATGGAAGAGAAGACTCTCCTCATCAAAGGAAGAATAAAAAGAACATGGTGGAAAAGTGACCCTATGTCGACTTGATTTATGGTAGAATCTTATATGTTAGTATCCAACTTTGGTCTGTTATATGACCTGTGTGCAACTTCTTTTCACATGATAGGCCTTCTTTAAGACATCTGTCACTCTAGACCTGCCAAATTCCTCATGTGACACAGATACCTGAGAGAACTTGCACATCATTTTTTCCATTGCATGTTAAATATTCTTCATTTCTAGTTGTGAAACAGCATTTTGATATTGGCATTACATCAAAGATATAATTTAAATGTTTACTTTGATGTTTGCAGGCATCTATTCATCAGATTAGTCAACAGTTGAATCTGATGATCTAGATGGCTTTGTCTATCCATGCTCTCACAATGCTAAATAAAGATGCTGCTTAAAGTATAGGAAAAATATAACTTTACCGAATATACCTTTACCTATACAAAATATGCCTTTACATAAGTACTTTAAGGTGAATTGAAATTCAAATTGTGTTGATCCTTAGTATTTCATGCTGAATTTTTCTGCTAAAATACACATTTTTTTTATCCTAAATGACAGTGACTTCACCAAGATAATGGCAATGATATATGAGGCAGAAAAAAAAAAATCTGTCTTCTTATACTAGATTAGATCTACTGAGGGAAAGAAAATCTTGTTTGGACTGGCAAATTAAGCAAACACAACACAGAAACCACAGATGAAGCAATTATATGCAACACCAATTCCCATCATTTTAATAAGTCAGAGTTTGAAATGGTCTTTTTGTTTCCCTCATCCTGGATTTAAACACAGATTATAAGCTATGTAGTCCTTAACTAAGTTTCCTAAGATGTATATACACATTGAGAAAGAGTCAAGTCCATTCTGGATCTGGACCAGAAAGCAAAATTTCAGCATTATTAAAGTAGAAAACATGTTGTCCTCTGTTTTCTCAACTCTTCAGTAAAAACTGTCATTTTTTATATGAAAAGTTGTAGTTAACTGGAACTGCCTTCAGGCTAGAGAACTAGCAGGGTGAAATATTAAATGATCAGATACACAGGGCATTTATCTCACTAAATTTCATCTAGCGAGATATCGTGGCTTTGCAGGATAAGCCATGGAGTAAAACCACTGTAAACTGTACAAATAATGTCTTATGTGAACAGAATAGAAAGGAATGAACAGATATAAGGTATTCCATTGTTGCAGTGTTTTCACTTTCATTCAGTCTACATTTAAGTTTCTTTTTTTTAATTGGCAGCTAATTCACCACTACATCATTAAAAGCAACCTGACCAATCTGAATGGCTTTAGTATAAGTGAAAAGAAAATGGTTCCAGTAAAGATCAGAAGAGAGAATAACAACATTCTAATGTGGCCAGTCACAAAAAACAACAACCAAAAACACAAACACATACACATATACTTCATACTTTAGTGTCTCCTTCAATGCTATGGATAAATGGATGTAAATTATTTGGATTATCCTTTTGAATGTCATTATAAGCACAAGTTATAAGTGAACAATAAAAATGCTAAATAAATACTAAGATATATTAACCTACCCCAAATCAAAGGTGACTTGTCCTGAGGTATATTTACTGAGAGGATTATAGAAACAAACAAAAATAAACTATCAGTGTTGGGCCTTCCTGCATGGGCCACTCCTTCCAAATTTTAACTCCATATTCAAGTTTTCAATGGAAAGATCACAAGATTTAGAGGCAGAAGATTGAAGTTCAAGACACAGCTCTGTCACAGAGCAACTATTAAATGACCAGGGCAAGTCACTTAACCCTGTAGTTAGATTCCTTATCACTAAATTGAGAATAATACAACATTGGATAGATTTCTTTCATGGTTATTTTGTGAGGGCATTGTGTAAGTCTTAAAGTGTTATGTAAATATCTTATTAATATTACTGAGTCAAACAATAATAGTAATAATATTAATAATAAAAGAATACTCCTGTTGATTTATTGCATTGGGGAGGAAATTTTTGGTTGAGGAAAGGAGAGAAAATGATACTAAATGAATGGAAATCATGGAATTTGGCAATATCACAAAAAATCTGCAAGTGACCCAAAAGACTAATGGAAGGACAAATAAGTGGGTTTGAGGAAGCTACTCCACAACTACTAAGCACTATAATATAAGCAAGAAGTGATATAAGAGACCTTATGTAGCCATACATGATTTGGTCATAAAATGAATGAAGTAGTAGACCTGAAGTTTCATTGGTATCCAAAAAAACACTGGACAGTCCCAAAACACATTGAATAGATACTCTATTATAGAGGTTCTTAGCTTGGAATTTGTGAAATTTTTTAAAAATTGATATATGTATTTCAATATTATTGTTTTTTAATAAACTGGTATATTTTATTTTGTGCATTTAGAAAGATGACTGAAAAGGGATTCAAAAACTTCAGGAGGCTATTAAAGAGGTTCAGAACACATTATTTCATATTCATTTTGTATTTATTCTCTATAATTTTATATATGTTTATGTTGTCTCAACAATAGAATGTAAACTCCTTCAGGTTAAGGATTGTTCCTTTAAAAAAAACTGTAACAATAGTGCCAGGCACAAAGTAAGTAGTGAATAAATGCTTTTTTAATGATTGATTAATAATCATGACTTCATGTATTCTATATCTAGAACTGATGAACTTTGAAACTAATCTAATTCTTTATTTTTGGTGGAATTGTATAGACAGTCATCATATTCACTTATAGCCCTTTGCAGGTGATAGTGAAAATTGATTTCTTCCAATATGTATAAATTATATATTTATACATATATTAGGCTAGAAAAGGAATAAAAACAAAGAAATTATTCTACTCTGCTTACATTTCTATTAAGAAATCCTTGTTTACAAATAATAGGTTCTTCTTAAATTGTAGTCATTTGCCATTGAGGAGTAAAAATATTATTCCAGTTCCATAGGGATCTTTGTGTTTAGGAATCTGAAATTTGACATTAGGGAAGTGAATCAACCAACAGCTTAATGTGCTACTACATATAAACAAGTACTGGAGTCTTATTTTAAACTATCAGAAAATCAGCCTTACTAATAAAAATGTAAATAGAGCCATAATTTATTAATTTTTCTGATTCTTTTCCCATATATAATGTGTTGATCTATGCTGGATATTTTGCAATGCCAAAAGGAAACACTATTAAAATTTAGGACAAATAAAAGGTAGAAATTGTCGTTATTATGTCTTGGAGAATAACAATTAGGGAGTTGAAAAGTTGAAAAACTAAATGAGTAGACAATCCCAGAGGGAAACATTCAATCTCAGAAAGGACAGAAAAGGCTAAAATTTTCTAAGAAAATATAATCACAATAGAAGACAAAATCTCTGTGAAAGAAAAATACCTAAGAACAGATTATTTTTGATATAGATTCATTTAGTACTAATCACAGAAAACCCCAATTTAAAAATGAGAGACAGGGGAAAAGTTCTAACCAATATTAAACATCATCAGCTTGGGCTTGAAAATAAAACATATTTCTAGTGCTATGTGTGTATGTGTGTGTGTGTATGCATCTTTTATGTAATGTTAAATTGGATACAATGACTAAAAGTATCCACCAATGGAACCAAATGTTAAAGTGAGAGTTGATTGTAAATAATGCATGTCATGACCATTGAAAGGCCAAATGAGAAGTAATAACAATCTGACAGATTCACTATAGCTTTAAAAAAAAAGGCTAGAACATGAGAAAAGGTCCCTATGATATATTTACTTCTCAGCTGATATCAGTTAAAAGCTTAAATTTTAAAGACTGAAGGGCTGATTTACAACAAAGTCTATTAGTTTAAGAAGGTTCACAAAATACGGTAAATAATACTTTCATTTTGTTATGAAATTTAATACTATTAGAAATGTAATCATTAACTCTAGACCTATTGGTAACATTGCAAACTAAAAAAAAAAAAAAAGCTTTTAAATTGGTTGCCAAATTTGGCCAGAGATTTCAGTTATCAAGTATTCCTAATGGAGAAAACTAAACATTTGGTTAGAATCTTTTAATTAAATTAAAATAATTCTAAATACATTGACTATCCAGAAGGTTATGTTTATATTCAGTATGTGTATACTGTAAACCTATATCTTGTCAGTATAGCTTTACATGAGATGGGTCATGATAAGATCAAGAGATATATAACTTGACCTAGTATCCCTAAACAAGGAACATCTATTAAGTAGTTCTCAAATTAATGTTATATTAATCATTTTAATTACAACAATTTATTTAATAATTGGAGGAGGTGAGATTCCCTTAAGATCTCCTATGAGTTACTTGTTCAGCTGTCTATAATGACCCACCAGAGGAATCATGGATAAGCATTGATTCACTATATTTCTCCAGGAGCTGTTTCTTCTGTTCTGCTGACTGAAGGACAAGCCTCTCTGATCTTTTGGCCTCTAGGACCCACTATAGTATGAGGAGAAGCTGATGAAGAAATATTTACAGATCTTCGCCCTGTTCTTTGTCTCTAATGAATAATGTTTGGAAATGATCAAATAAAATATTGTTAAAGAAAAAAAAAAGAAAGTGCACTCTCTAACTTAAGAACAAGCCCAACTTTAAGATAAAGATAAAAGGTGAGAAAAAGGCTAGGAAAATCAGTAAATATAAAAAAAAATAATGTAAACAAAAAAAATATTTTAGAGACAAAAGAAGAGCAAGGCATAAAATCAGAAGTGGTCAGTGAGATCAGAGCAGCTACATGCAAAACTCCAAAGGAAAAAAATGGAAATTGGTCTCAGGCTCTAGAAGAACTCAAAAAGAATTTAAAAATCAAATAAGAGAAGCAAAGTAAAATGGGGAGGAGAAAGAACTACACTAAATGCACTATTGGTGATATGAACTGATCCCACCATTCTGGAGGGCAATTTGGAACTTCTGCCCAAAGACCTATAAAATTGCATATACCCTTTGATCTAATAATTACCACTACTAGGTCTGTATCCCAAAAAGATAATAAGAAAGGACCTACTTGAACATATATGTTTATAGAACCCTTCTTGGCAGTGGCAAAGAATTAGAAATTGAGATGATGTCCATATAAGGAATGGTTTAATTATAGTATATGATGGGGATAGAATATAATTGTGCTCTAAGAAATGAAAAACAAGATAATTTCAAAAAAAGTTGGAAAGACATGTATGAACTGATGCAGAGTGAAATAAGTAGAACTAGGAGAATATTGGAACCAGAAATAGCAATATTGTATGATGATCAACTGTGAAAGATTTAGCAACACAATTATCCAATACAATGCTGAAGGATTTTTGACAAAGAATATCGTCCATCTCCAGAGAAAAAACTATAGGAGTCAAAATGCAGATCAAAGCATACCATTTTTTCACTTTAGTTTATTAGTGTTTTTATTAGAGAGTTTTGCTTTTATATGGATATTTTCTTATAACAATAACCAATATGGAAATGTTTTACATGATAGTACTTGTATAACCCAGTATAACCCAGATTAAATTATTCACCATCACTGGTAAGTGGGGGCAGGGGAGACAATTTGGATCTTATAATTTCTGATAATGTATATGGAAAATTACTATTACATGTAATTGGGAAAAAATATCTTTTAACAAACGACATTTTCTACATTCTATTTTTGAGGTATATTGTTTTCGTTGAAACATATGAAGAATATCTGACTTTACAAAGGCATTTGTCTTAGTATTATTATGAAAACAGTTTTGATCTTTTGAACCACCTAAAAGGGGCTCAGAGACCACCTCTATTCCAAAACCCCATTCTGAGAATCACTCATCTGGAGTATTGACAATTTAAGTGACTTGCTTGTGCTCACGCAATTAGAATGTATCAGAGGTAGGACAGGTTTTCCTGACTCTAAGGCTGTGTTTTTATCCATTCCACCATGTTGTTCTCCCAGAACATAACTGTAATTACTTGAAAGTAACTATGTTTGTTGAAAGTAGTCCCCTTACTTTATTAATTAGTCTGTCAATGAAAGATAATAAGGTGAACATGAATTTCAGAAATATATGTGAATTATACAAGTTTACATTTCCTATCTGGGCCCAGAATAACTCAATATTTTCATAGAATGACAGTTTATTGTCTTGAAGGACAGGTTATTGCTTATATGTAAGTTATTTTCCTTCTCAATAGTACTGACATTTAGACTTGATCCAGTGTAGTCATTGAGCATAACTTCATAATCTCTGTAAGATTCAAACTTTCAGAAGAATGAGTTAAAAACAGAAATAATCATACGAAAGCTTTTCTCAGCCATTTCATTGGTAATGTTACCAACAAAGAATTACATCAGTTAAACAGTGTAAAGAATATCATTAGAGAAACAACAGTGTAAACAAAAACAAAACAGTGTAAAGAATATCATTAAAGAACCATGTGACAGGGAAAGGAGGTGTGATGAGTATGAAGGAAAACAAAAGCAGATGGTCAAGCTCCACTGGATTCTATGCATCCTCAAGAGATGCAGAGGAGGACCTCCAGGAAACTAAGAGGACGCCTATTTTAAGTAGACACATTCACATGTATCCATGACACATATATGCACAACAACAGACCAAGAATAGATTGTCAGTTGCATTCTATGGAAAAGGAATAAAATAAAGTTCATATATGCACAACAACAGACCAAGAATAGATTGTCAGTTGCATTCTATGGAAAAGGAATAAAATAAAGTTCCAGGTTGATCATTTCTTATTTTCCTTCTCTTTTCTGGAAAATCTACAAGTAGTTAAATCAATATACTTAACACTTTTTCTAATAATCATGAATGATGACCTTTAAGGTTGAATGCAAGTATTATAATTTGAAGATATGTCTTCAATAAATCTTTAAAAATCCTTATGTATCAGAGGAATTCCTTCTCACCCTTAGTTTCCATCTTTTGAGTAGCACTTAGCAGCCATATAGCACTTCTCTACACAGCACCTTAAAAACAAACTAATTTGTAATAACTAACTTCACTGATGAAGCACTTTCTCTTGAGATGTAAAAGTGATTTGCACATAACTAGCACTGTAAGGGTAATACACTGTATCTATAGAGTGCCTTTATTGCAAACAAATGAATGCTTCAGTTGCATCATTTACTCTCCCTTTTTTATAGATAGGAAAGCATTCCTGGCTTCTCTAGGTAAAGAATCTGAAATGTTCAAAACTTTACCTAAAAACCACATTGTTTATTAAGAACTAAGCCGGATCTTCTCATGTTCTATCCCCAAGAGTCCGGAGCAATCTGCCTTTGCTATGAACATCCTAAGAAAGATATTAATACTGTGCCATCAATATGATGACATCATCATAGCATAGTAAAGAGTTAGTTTTTATTCCAGGACAAATCCTCATGAACCTTTATTCCTCAATGCATCAAACTCTATCACCATAGGGCAAGGCCTTTGGATAAATGTGCATTACAGAAACAGATGAAAAGGTCTTTATAACAATAAAAGCATCAGAATTTATTCTATCACCAACAAACATTTTGATGAATGGAAATAAAGAAGAAAAGCAAAGGACAGTTTATGGTTGAGAAACCTGCCTGTGGTTAATCTGCCAATTGGTGAGGGAGGAAGTACTAAGATTCAGGTCTTCTGACACTCAATTATTATCTACTAATTTAATTTCATCTCACAAACTAATATAGGATATTATTTTCCTGTTTATCTACAGAAATTTTCTCCCAGGGCATTTATGATGTGAGAATATGGCACCAAATGAAATAATGGACTCTATTTCTTGCTGACCCAACAGGAAAATTTTAGCACTATATATATATATATATATATATATATATATATATGTACATATATATATATGTATATATTTCCTGGGGTCAGGATTCAGAGCGCTGTGCTATCAAACAGTCATTACGACTATATGAAGGAGGTGCATTTATAGCCAAGTATGCAGCAATTTAATGTGTGACTCCCATTATCATTCCTAAGAAATTTGTCCCTAATTCCCTGAAAATGTACAGCTGAGAAGAGTCACAAGACTTCTGATTACTTCTCATCAGTCCTGAAAAGATTAGATAAGCTTCCTCCATCTTACAAAAGGTTTCCTTATTCAAAATTTCCACAAGAACAGAATATTGAACTAGAATGGTATTCTTAACAAAATGTTATATGACTTGGAAAAAGAATATCCCAAGGAGACCAATCAATTCAAAGGATGTGTTAATGTACTTCTGATTTAAAGGTGCTATCAATATTACTGACACTGAAACATCTTGCAAAGACAGGGACTTTACCAAAAAGCAAAGTCCCACCTGTCAGGTCTTTTTCTAATGCTGTTTCACTAGTGTCTCCCTTGGATGGATGGCTTAAAACCAACCAACCAACCAAAGAACACAGATCTGGAAGTACTGATGTTGGAACAAAAGGAAAAACCTTATGATTGTTAGAAGTGGAATTGCTTTAACTACAAGGAAAAAAAATTATCGGACCACTAATATCTGATGGTTTTTCTTATCAGGAATCTCTCTCTCTCTCTCTCTCTCTCTCTCTCTCTCTCTCTCTCTCTCTCTCTCTCATTTTATCTATCTAGTCATCCCTCTCACAATAGTGTACAGAGTAACCATCATCTGAACCTCAAAGAATAATTAGCAAATTAATCAATTCTGGTCTTATTAGAGTTCTATTTCAAAACTAATTGTTTAAATAACAACTTCTACTTTAATTATGGTATTTACTGTCCAATAAAATTGAAATTATCCTTACAATTCATAAATGTATGCTTGTACTTTTATAGTAGAAAGGAGAGGTGCTAAGAACCACATATTTTTATAGACTGTCCAAAACATTCATTTAACCATTGATAGACATTCCATCAAATCAAATGCTTTTTTATGTTAAACAAACTATAAACACATTTTGTATTCTCTGAACTTTTTATACAACTGAGTAGATTACAGAAGCAAAATAAAATTAATTTACTATTTACAAAAGACTGCCTAGTCTTTTCTCATTATTCAAGGAGTGAAATGTATATGTACAAATTATTCTCATACACATTTTCCAGAAAGGATATGGTAGTAAACCTATGGCACATGTACCAGAGGGTGCACTCAGAGCCCTCTCCATGGGCATGCACACTGTTGCCCCAGCACAAAATGCACCACAGTTCAATCCTAGAAAGCTGGGGGACTTGGGGCCAGGCAGCTCCCCATGTACTCTCTATGGATGCCTGAGGACAAGGTTTGTCATCAATGCTCTATAGGATGATATTTAATGGTATTTCCTTAGTTACATTTTTGAAAATAATGATGATTTTGACTTTTCCCAAGCATTTGGAAATCACTGATCTTTTAAATAGTTTGAATATTGATCCTGCATATCAAAATTATGTCATATCTAGCACAGAGATCTTCTGTCCAGAGAAGTATTCCAAAATTTCAGTATGAGCTCTCCGCATTCCAAAACGTCAGGTTTAATGTACACTGACAGTTGGTAACCACTCAAAACCATGGCTCTTGAGCCCCCACCAATGCATTTACTTTGAATATTGGCCTAAAGATACAATTCAAAGCAAAAGTATTTAATAAAATAAAATAACTTTAAATGGAGCAATAAAAAATTTCCTTTAAAAACTTAGGAAACACATTCCCACAAATAATACATATAATCGGCATGTACATATAAATATACATATGTATTTACATACATGTGTATATAAAGGTATGTGGTATATATGTATATCAACATATATGTACATATATGTAAATGTATGCTTATCAATATGTCAAATGACCAGAGTATACCTATAAAGGGCATAAGTACTGAATGGCCTCTTTTGGCCACGGTCCCCATTTGGAAAAGCTGCTTGTTTTTTTTGACACTGTAGGGCCATTGATGTATTCTGGTGAAGATATCATACTTTCCCTGCCAGAATCAGCTTGATACCACTCTACTGGCTATATAGCCTCCAACAAATATCACTCCACTCGATATAAAGTCTATACTGGATGCAGTTACACTGAACAAACTATCGTTCATGGTCATGGTTCCACCGGACACATAGTGCTTGTTGGAACCTGCCAAGACTCCACAAAGTATGAGCATGTAGAGCTTCTCTTGTGTATATTGAGTTTGATGTGCCAATGGGATATTCAAGTGAAGATGTTCAAGAGTCAACTGGAGATACTGAAAAAAAGATTAGGGCTGACGTGTATGGATGTGCTTATTATTAATAAATGCTTCCTGGATCGAATTAGTCTGAAATAATCATTGTAGAAATGATTACCGAACTTATGCAAGACAATGTAATCACCAAAGCCATTAGGTGAACTCATACTTAGGGGGTCAGAAATGAAGAGAATACAAGATCATTTTATTTATTGTTTGTTGCTTACAAAATAGCATTTGACTTAGAAGAGCAAAATACAGATTTAAAGGCTCTTCTCCAACAAGGCATTTCTCAGGCTTCTGTGTATACACGATTCCTTGAGAGAATGCAACCACAGAGACAACTTTGTTCTACAATCCTCTGAGTATCAATATTAAGTGAGGCATAAAACAGGGAAACATATGCTCAGGAAAGGTGTTTGCCAGTGTCATGGAGGATAATCCTGCATTAAGTCCAAATAGAACACGGATTTCTTATAGATTGCATGGTTCTCCAGATGCTCCTGTTTATGGAAAACATTGTCTTGACTGCACTGAATCCAGGAACACTACAGGGCCTCTTCATTGAAATCCAGGGTCCCTCAAAAGAGAGAAACCTACTAATTCTATATGCTGATGAAAAATACATTCTGTCCAGAGTATGATATATCTTAGATAGGCACTACAGATGGATAGTGAACTGGGCCCAGAATTGAACAGGAGGAAGAGAGACGGCTGGATCACATTTTGGAAACTGCCCAACTATTCCAATGATCCCAAGCTGCTCCTCAATGCATAAGTCTATTTGTTTAATAGCAATAATCATGAGGTGATTGGATATAGGGCTGCAAATCATGAAATGTCATAATCTCTGAGGAATCAAATTTTCATTTTTTACGAAGGGCCTGGAAAGATCATTGGGGTAACTTGGATAAAGGATTTTGTCCAACTCTTGGGCACAAGCAAAATTATATAAAAAGCACAATTAAGTGATCCTTAAAGGAGGCAGGACAATCATATAAGAACAAGTTGGCACATAGTAAGTATTTAATAAATGTTTGCTGACTGATTGATTAACTGAATTAAGGCCCAAGTATTGCTCCAGGATCCATAAAATATTAAAAGAAATTGAATGCTGTTTTATTTATAAACTAAGATATTTAAGAATAAAATTGAATCATTCTATACTAATAATACGTTTCATGAACTTGGATATATACACACACTTTTTAAAGGCTGACCTAAGTAAAGTCAAATGCTATTACCTACATGATATGGTTAGAACCAGGGGTATGATTATTAGGATTGTGGGATTATCAGCAAGGAACATTAAATATTAAAAAGAGTTATATGTCATGGGTCAAACATGAATCAGAAGGAAAAATTTCATAGGTGTAACTGATTTTATCAACCTAATTTTCTACTACATGTGATCAATGACTGGTGGTAGAAAGAGGGTTCTGCTTGTTTATAGCCAAAGTGTTATATTACAATAGTTTATTAGGGTCTTTCTTCGAATGTCAAAAGCGGGATGTCATATCTTTTTCTTCAGAAGTCTGACAAAGGCTAGTTTAACCACAATATTTCATCAAGCAAGGAACTAAAGCATGAAGAAGATTAAAAAAAAAAACCTAACTAATAATGTCATACAATAAAGTAGGGTTAGAATAGGAAATACCTTGGTCCTGATGGGTTCTACTTTAGAGAATCACAGGATTTTAGAACTAGTGAGTTTCTGGGAAATAACCCACTGTTAGGGCCTTGAATTGTGCAAATAATGCATTGAATCCTCATAGAGTGGTTGCATTACTTGAAATTTCACTACGTATTTCCAACAGACTGTAACCAATTACCATGTTTTGCATAAATACAACTTCAAATAGTGAAAGTTAAATACATACAACCATTTCACAGGATTCGTTATTCATTCCCATCAGGACCTAGCTGTAGTTTGAACCCCTTGATTTTAAAGATGAAGAAACTGAGACCTATTTAGTTCAAATGAAGTATGCGAAGACTCAATTCAAATCTTACCATCTATTGGAAACCTTTTCTATTCTCCAATGGTGCTAGTTCCTCTCTTCTCTCTGACTTTACCTTCCATCTTCTCTGTTCTATAAATACATGTATATACATGTTACTAACATGTTATCTTCCCCATAGGAAAGTGAACTCTTTGATGGTAAACAAAACTTTCCCTTTCTAATGTATCACACGTTCTTAGCACAATTCCTGGCACATACTATAAACTTAATGCTGCATATTAGCTGACTTCTATTTCTTCTAAGGAGCTAGGAACATTGGGCAAAGCACTGAACTTGGAGTCAGGAAGCCATAAATTTAAATCTTATTTCTGACAGTGACACTAGTCATTTGTCCCTGGACAAGTTACCTTAACTGCTTTAAACCCTACTTTCCTCATCTATAAAATAGAGACTGTTGTATCCGATAAAATAATATTTGTAAATAGCTTTGAAAACTTTAAAGGGTAATATGACTGTTATATTATTATCTATCAATTTTCTTTAGCTATAGGAAAATTTGAGAACTAATTACCCCTCTCCAATGCACATTAACAAGATATAGGGATAGGCAACTGATAAACACAAAATAATTTCTTATTTTTAACATTTTAAATAAGTCCTAGTGAGATTCATTTTTTTGCCTAATAATTGTTCTTATTCTACCTGAGTGTCCTATAGTAGCAATGGTAAGGCTTTGACAACTGGAACAAAAAGGTATTTGTTTTTAGTGTGTTCTTATATGCAGTTGGGCAGAAGTTTCTTCAGCCCACTATTTCCCAGGAGATACAACTCCACATAAACTTTCATTGAAGTAAAGTTCAAATATTATGTTTAACTTTTTTAAACTTTCAATTTAATTAATTTGATTGTAATTCTGCTAACAAATCCAAATAGCTACTCTCTGTTTATGGAGTTCAAATGTAATAGGCCATACTCCAAAAGAAGTCTGGTGATCTTTCGACACAGAAATTCTTTCAAAGAATTATTAGTGGTTACTAATGATTGATTATCATGATGATTCATTTCTAACATGTTTTACACTAGAGATGCAAAGACAGACAAAAGATAATCCCGGCTCTTCAGAACACATGAAAGTGACTACGTACAAATGATATATGTAGGAAAAATGGGAATAATAGAGGGAAAGCATGAGGACTAAGGGATATTGGGAATGACGTCTTACAAAAGGTACAATAGTTAACAGAAACAATCTGCTTGGGAGAAAAGAAAGAACCACGTCCTATTTTAAACAATAAATACTATAACCAAAATATAAAACATCCATTAACCAACCAACGGAATCATAACAATTATTAACTTAAAAGGAAATAAAATTCATATGATCTTTTCTTGGAAGATTGTCAGAGATCTACTTTAGCTTATGCAGAGGAAAAGTATGTTCTTAAGGGTCAGACCTTGCCAGGCTTCAAAACACACCAATCCAAATACATTTCTGAAATAATATTTTCTTTATAAGGTATTAACACAAAGCTATGGACCTTTTGAATATATGCACTATTTTTACTTTGCAATTTTTTCTGACAATTAATCTTATCTAAAATAACAGCCATAAATAGATATATAGATATAGATATAGATATAGATATAGATATAGATATAGATGTAGATGTAGATGTAGATGTAGATATAGACATAGATATAGACATACATATAAACACACACATATATTTGCTCAAATACTACATGTGCGAAAGACCCTGTATATGTATGATGTATACATTCAAGTATGGGCTTTATATTTATATAAAAATATATGTTTATATAAAAAAAGTTTATATTTAACTGCAATTATCTGGACTTTGAAGAGATCCTATATTGCCAATTCCCCAAATAAATCTTAGACAAACTTAAGTTTAACTTTTCCCTATGCTCACAGAATATTAAGATTTAGGCTACTGTAGGAGAAATCAATCACTGTAAGTATAGGTGCAATGTTTCACAAATGCTGAAATCCAGACGTCCCTTGGACCTCATACTTCAATGTTAACCCTTTCTGATACCTTTAAATACAATCTGTATATGTGGTTAAATAAAAAGATAAAAACAACAAAAGTTTTAACACTAAAATTAAGCAATTAGATCTCACAGTCCTCTATACTGAATGTACTTGCCTCTCCATAAAGAACAATGTAATCATGCAATGTATTCCTACTCATTCATCGGGCCTAATGCACCCTGTAACTTCTAGTCATAACTAAAGGTGAATTCTATATTAGTGCTACCAGGATAATGTGAATCATGACAAAGTGAAGTAGACATGATTTAAAAAAACAAAACCCCTACCTTCTGTCTTAGGATCATTACTGTGTATTGGATCCAAGGCAGGGGAGCCTGGCAATGGGGGCTAAATGACTTGCCCAAGAACATACCACTAGGAAGTATCTGAGGCCACATTTGAATTCAGAACCTCCCGTCCTAGGTCTGGCTCTCAATCCATTAAGCTACCCAGTTGATGACTCTTAAGAGCTGGCAACGTTGTTACATAATTTTTAGTCATGGTCTTTGCCTCTAACCCAAGAGGCTACCATTCTCTCAAGATGGCAGGCTTGGCTTGGCACAGAACGTGGGTTCTTATCCTACCTCTAACACTTCTTGCCTGTGTGCCCTTGAGCACAAGTCATTCAACCATCCTGGGCCTCAGTTTCTTCATCTGTCCAAAGAAGGTGCTAAATTATAGTCTCTGAGGACTCTTCTAGGTCCAAATTAATGCTCCCTTGGGGTAGAAGATTCTTCTTCATTTGCTACAGCCCCAGAAACAGCTCTGATTATCTCTGCTTCTTTCTCTATCTTTCCTGCATATAAAAGATGTTGTGGCTTTCCAGGGCACATACAGACACACACTTTTTATTACTTTACATACAAACACTCATACCACAACTATTGCCACAATGACTCAACCCCCAACTTCCTGCATGTAGTGACTGAAACTTATTCAAAAGGGAAAAAATAATGGAAAATGAATTTGGTGGAGAAAGTAACATCTTAAGATTAAAATAGCACCATCATTCCCTAATGAGAATACTTAGATGACTAAATGGCAAAAGTCACTGAAGGCAAACCCAAAGAAATGGGTAGGTGAGTAATTTGATTTGAAATATTAAAGCTTCTTCAAACTTTTTTCCCCAAAGCTCAGGAAAAAGTATTCTATGATGGAAATGATCCCTGGCAACAGTGACATCCTGACACCATGCATGATGCCCACATTTTGGAAGCCTGAATTCTCTGTCACATTGGCTCTCTTCTGCTAACTGGTTTCATTATGCCTGTAAGCCCAATTAAACTAGTGAAATTGCTAATGGTCTTCTGTCCATTTCATACATCATTGACAAGGGTAATCAGTCAACAAAATAAATTTGCCTCTATGTAATATGTAGGCCCAATGAATGTACAATGGCATAATGGATGGATGGGGGTTGGAGTGAACACCTATGAAATCCCAATTATAAAAACAATCTTTTGCATATGATCAGCTGAACATTCACCTACATTTTGTTTTAGCATCTAAAATTTAGAAGGCCTCAAAGAAATAAGCAATTTGGACAACTTAAATCAGGCATCAAGAAAGATCTAACTCTTAAGCTCCACGGTCATTTTTACAGCTATGGCACAGAGCAGTTTAGGACAAACGACTTTCATGAAATTGCTCATCTTTAAAATAGAAATGTGTCTGCCAAATTCTTTGAGGTTCTCAGATCTTTTTGTGTTACATTAAAACATATGATCTCAGTTTTGCTCCAAAGGCAGTTTTATGACAATTTTAATTTGGATAAATGAGAGGTCCTCAATTTAAAAGGTGGGGTGGGAGGAGTGAGGGTGGCATGGTGAGGGCGCTCATTAGAAATAAAATAATAGGAGCTGAACTCAGTGTCTGGCACATAGTAGGCTTTAATAAACGTTTACTTATTGCTTGAATAGAAGATTTGGAGCTACAATGGGAGCTAAAAAGCAAGGACACTAAGCCTAAGAGAGGTCCAGCTGTTCTGATTTCCAAGGAAAGTCTTTTCATTTGTATAGAAACAGTTTTCACACACTGAAGTAAAATATTCCTTCCTCTCAACTCTATGCCCAGGGTTACCTCATTTTCCTGAAACTTCCCTTTGAGTGTGGCATTGCAAACAAACTCTGGTAGTTAATCCATGTCAGGTTTTCTTTTGATTGACGGGCTCTGAGGTATAGTGAGATACAGGGAAACTCTTGTTTAAGTTAGTTTTACTAAATACAAGTTCCATGTCAGAGATGCTTCAAGGCCTACTGCCAACAGTATTTGTGGGAATACTTAGTAAGCATGGGTGGAGAAGGACCGAGAATGGAAAGACTAGAGAAGAAAGACTGATTGGTTAATGTGTGCCGAATTTCATGAAGATCAAGTAGGTTTGGAGAGAACTCTTCATTGATAAATGTCTTTGTATTCTTCCAGATGCTGTCTTACAAAACCTACTTTCTACCTGGAATCCAAAGGTTCTGATCCTCAGGGTAAAGGGAATGGTGTAAGCTATCTTTACTTCAACCAAAAGTCATGGCGGTGGTGATCCATACTGCCCACATTCCATTTCCCACAGGAACTGACATTGGCTAGAATACAGACCACAGAAATGGTTAACCAATTCAGAGGT
The DNA here is from genome assembly GCF_027887165.1 of Monodelphis domestica. Classification (NCBI taxonomy): domain Eukaryota; kingdom Metazoa; phylum Chordata; class Mammalia; order Didelphimorphia; family Didelphidae; genus Monodelphis; species Monodelphis domestica. The sequence continues at coordinate 76,612,369 of NC_077230.1, forward strand.
CCTTCAATGCATGTAATCAATACACAATATGAAGCTTCACATAATCCACTGGGCTGTCCAGTAATGCACGAACATGGTGAAACCAGTCAACATTGCAGAAATGGATTGAATCAGCTTTGTCGTTCTTTGCTAGAAGGGAACAAGACTCTCTCAAAGCCACTGTATGCTCTTCAGCTTTCACACACCAACAAAAAAAATCAGAAGTAACTAGAAACTATTGCAATGGATTGTCTCACCCTATAACTTCTCCCACCAATTACTACCACCACCACCACCTCTACTACTACCATGTAACTATAAACATTTTAACATTTCATACTAAAAAACAAAAATGCCACTTGAGAAAATTATAAGCTCTGGATTTCATTACCAAATTGTACATTATGATGTTGAATAAAAAAAAAAAAACAGATTGACTTTGAATTGTAGTATTTCACAATGTTTCAATGCAGAATTAAAATGCCTCCCCTCCACCACCAGCTATAAGCTTCTCTCTCTGTCTGTCTGTCTGTCTGTCTGTCTGTCTGTCTCTGTCTCTGTCTCTGTCTCTGTCTCTCTCTGTCTCTGTCTCTGTCTCTCTCTCTCTCTCTCTCTCTCTCTCTCTCTCTCTCTCTCTCTCTAACCTGGGCGTCTGAATCTTTTATACGCTAGGGTTCTATTCACTGCCTGTTATTCAGACATTGAAATCCCAAATGTTAATTGTTCTTCCAAGTACATTGACAAAACAGCAGATAAATAAGGGTAGGCCAGACTGTGGTAGACTCTGACATGCATTTATGGAACAATGGGGCTCTGAGAGACAGCCTTGTAGCTCACAGGAAGACATAAGATGTGCTATTTTGACTGCTTCATAGCAGAACGGGGAACACACGCACACAAGGGAATTATGCATCTTGCTTATTCTGTCCAAAGTCCTCAAGACAGCACAATTCTATTGTGATGTCATCAAGAACTTTCTGTTTCTTTCCATTTCCTCTTCAATAAAGGATAGCAATTTCTAATGACATCATAAAGGAAAAATGGATTCTACTTTGATGTCATCAGAAATCTGCTGCCATCTATTATCTTCATACCAAAACGTAGGAATCTTCAATGATGGAATGAAGAGCATGTCTGTGCTGAAGCATATAGTGTTCTTAATGCAATTCAAACCAGCCAACAGTAACGATTAAAATTTGGGTTTGATAAAAAAGATACGTTGAATTTTAGCCCAATAAACTTTTTTTTAAAAGAAAGGAAATAATTCAAACTTATACATCCAATCCAGGACACTCAGATGTTTACCTAAGTCTGGTTATTATTACTACTGCTTTTATCATTTAGGGGCTGGTGACAGATACATGGAGTTTTTACTTACAGGAATGCAGTAAAGCTCAATCTTTTTTGTTTTTAAGGTGCAGTGATTTCAGCCTCCAAATGTAACTTCAGGCAGTCTGAAAAGAAACAGGTTAAAATCTCTTTCAGTTATAATTGGTATTTCAGATTTAATTAAAAATTAAACTTTCATAATGTTTCACCATCCAAAGCAATGCATTATCAGTCAAGCGTAGCTTTTTTTTTTTTTTGAGGGGAAAAAAAAGAAACCCTCTTCCCAGAGTAGTTTTGTAATGAAAAGAAAAAAAATCTAAAGAAAAAAAAGAGGCAATTCTGAATACCAAAATATACCTTGGTATTAAAGACTTCATAACTATATGGCTGGAAAGTCTATCCTTCTGAATTTCAACAATATTATATCTTATGCTGCATTTTTAAGGAGGCAAAGATTCACATCCTAAAGAATATTAAGATGCTTTCAGACAAAAAAAAATGGAACTGTAAAAATCAGAAAGCAAAAACTGAAGTAAAATTATTATTTAAACTTTAAACAGGAAAAAAATTTACATTCAAACCACTGCAAAAGCAATCAATTGAGTTAATCTAAACTAACATTTAATGAGCCAAATGAAGCTTGGCAAAGTGTTGGTTAGGGTATCACATATCATGTTATTCATGTTATAAAATTTTATAATATACAGCTCCTGTTGGTTAGGGTTAAGACACTGAATGAACAGAGTGAGTTTCATAAATTAAACCAAAATACCCCCTCTAAATAATTTTAATTCCCTGCATTGATTTATCAAAATTAAAAAAAAATACCCTTTCAATTTTCAAATCAATAGCCTGGGTTTTAAATTTCCAAGTATAATATACACATATACTTCTGTCCTATAATTTATGTTTCTTAACTCTAATCTTTCTCTAGTCTTTCCAATTCAATAAAATAACAAGAAAATAAACATTCTAAATCAAATCATTAACACTTAGGGCTTCAAATGGACAACAGCAATTTGAAGGGGAAAGCATAATTTTCTATGTAAATTTTCAATGATCTTATTAGCTCTCCTTTATTTTTAAAAGCAGTAAATGTTTTGCAATATTGTTATATTTGTATTTTTGAAATATTACATATTATCTCTACATATTAGAATATTATCATATATCATTCATTTAAGGCAGCTAAATAAGTGAACATATTCATTACTCACTTATGGATTTTTCCCCTTAAATATATGTTTGTTGAGATGTTAGTGACTATATTACATACATAATATCTGTGTGTGCATACATACGTGTAATTTATATGGATAAGACAAACTTATAATGTTCCCCAAACCCTATGAATGGGGTTTATATTTTTCTGTGTGTGTGTCCCTATGTGAAGGCATTTAAATTATTGACAGTGACTTTAACTCAACTTTTCCCCCTGCTTCTCATGTGCCTGAATTAAACTAAAAATGTACCAGTGTATAGAAGACAGAAATTATGGAGGCGTCACCAGGGACAACTGAATGAGAGGAGGGGAGTGCACATATTTCCTTATAAGGCAACAAAACATTCATAAAAGAAACTGACAAAAATAACTCAAGCTCAGAAAATATATGGTATAACAATAATCCCCTGATAAATGATTCAGAAGCATAAAAATTATCTACCTCTAGATAAATTTGCATCACCAGCTGGCACTGTTCTGCTCACCAATTAAATATGGTGAGTGAATATGACCCACCAAACAGGGCAGAGAAGAAGAAAGGTTATGAACTTAGGCGACAGTTACATGCACAACTGGTTTGACTAAGGACGGAATTAGTTCCGTCCATCAGCCAATTGGTTTGAGTTCTTTTTTTAATGAACTAATCAAATAGTTTATTGAATTGCTCACTAATTCAGGTTAACTTATAAGACCACTTCTATGTGTAGCAGATACAGCGTATTTCCCCATTTTCTTCTCCTTTTGCTTAGCCTCTCATTGCTTCTTTATTTTCTTCTATTCTCATTTCTCTCTATTCTTTTCCTTTGTGCTCATTCTTTTTTACTTAGAGAAACAACTACAAAATTACATTCTTGAGGCCCTGGGAGAGGAGATTTGGTCACAACTACACATTCATTCTAAAGCTTCTGTTTTCCAATGCAAAGAAAACTAAGAGCAGCTGGGGAAGCAAATCATCCCCATCAACACCAGTAGTAGCTTTCTTTTGATCTGTAAATTGTACCTAATAAAATAAGGACCTTGGGGTGTTTACATTTGACCCTACCTCAAACAAGACCACAATAAGAATATAATAATAGGATTATTACTATAGCACTTGGGCAAAGGATTGAGCAAAACAGATGGATCTTATTCTGAGCCAGAACTCAAAAAACATAGTAGCCAACTCACTGTTGGCGACTACATATTTTGGCCCAGGGATGGGGCCTGGAAATGGGGCCAGTTGTTCTTTCATATGCATACAGTTCCCCTAATGGCTCCTTCAAGAGAAAATCACTAACTCTGCCTCAAAGTAGTTGGGTAGAGTGCCTTGAGTTGTTATATAGTTATAAGACTGGACATCTGAGAAATGGAGTATCCTAGAAGGAATAGGGTAAAATTATGGATGAGCCATTTCGATATTGGAATTTAATTTGAGACATTGGTGAATTCAATACGTTCCTCAAGAATTTCCCTCTGACATTTATTGACATTTGCATATTTAGGATGACTGATAAAATCCTTCTTAGTATTCCTTAAAAATGGCATTCCATCTCTCATCGTCATTTCTTCTTTGATGGCTATCTCCAATATATGGGAAAGGTTCCTTTCCCTCTATGTCCTAGAATACCTAGATTCCTTCCAACTCAGCTGAAGTACCACCTTCTATATACCTTTCTTCATCCCTCCGCCCCACCGAATTTATAGTACATTACTCCTCAAAAACACCGCCATGTATTTCTTTTATAAATGTACGTGTCTTCCTTGGAATGATTCTCTGAAGTTCTCTGAGGGCAAGGACTATTCTGATTTTGCTTTTGATCCTCAACACCTACATTATCACCTGGCACATAGTAGGTGCTTTATAAATGTTTGCCAATTGACAGATAATGGTTGTTTCTTAGCCTTGCAAATTTCCAACTCGGGCAGCAAAATCACTCATATCAATCTCATCCACTGGCAAGATTCACTGAGTTAAGCAGTGCCCAAACTATGCACTTTTTTTTTTTTTGGTGGATTAGACTCAACACCCAGAGATACAGTGGGAGACAGCTTGGTAATGAATGCAGACTACAAAGCCCCAGCAAATGCTTGGCAGAGACCACTTAACAAATAAGTTGCTGTATTCTATACTTTTGCAACCTCTTAGAGACTTTTTAGGGGGCATCAAGTGTAATATAAAGTAGAAAACCAGCAATCAGACCAAAAGGATACATATAGATAAGCCTGAAAAAAATCAATAACTAAGAATGAAATGAAGTTTTCTATCCTGAATTTGGGGGAAAAAAAGTGTTTCTGATGAATACAAGCAATTGTAAGGTCCAGGATAAGATTAGTTACTTACTGGCCTCCAAGAAATAAAAAAAATGAACAAATGATCTCACCAAATTTAGTAGATTTAAATTGATATCACCAAAGCCCTCTTAATGATATTTCTGTCCTGATCAATAAGTGAATAAATATTTATTAACATTTTATGGCAGATACTATGTTGAGTTGGAAATACAATTATCAAAAAAAGTTCCTGCCATTGAAGAGCTTATGATCTAACAGGAAAAGAAAAGATGTAAAGGTAAACTGAAAGAGGGTGAAGGGGAAGACACTCCAAACACAGTCATGGTGAAGAATTCCAAAAGAATTGCTTATTTTCTATCATAATTTGGATCCAGTTTTTGACAATTCACTCATAGTCATGCAGATAACTAATCCAGGACAAGTTCAAACCCATTTTAAGAAGGAAAGCAGGGGGGGAAAGGTATTTAATGTTATGAGCACAGAAGGGCCCATTCATATTATTTTCATTTCCTTTTGCTAGGGAGCTTCCTTCTCTTAATTCTAGAGACAATAGGTTTCTGTATCAACTCTCTCTCAAAAATGTGCATTTGACCTAACAAATTAGAATTTCTAGATTCTCCTTTAGAATGCAAATCAATGTAAGTAGGGGATTGTAGCATTCTTTGTACTTGTATCCATATGACCAAGCCCAGTGCCTGGCACCTAGTAGGAGGTTAATAAATACTTTTTGGTTAATTGATTCAAAGGTTACCAATATAGAAATCTACTCCTTTCATTTATTGTAAAACCAGTAATCAATAATTCAAGTAATCCAATACCTTAAGGATCCAAGATTAAATCATTATTAATCCTGCCTCTATTGATGCAGATTATCAACTATGCTTTCATAGATAGTTTTTGTGAGTTGCTGGAAAAAGTTATCGTTTGCTAGCCAACCTTCTGGAAATGAACATCTTTGAACCTGGCTAGTCTGGCCCTCAGAAGACAGACATACAGTTCATCACCAAGTCTGTATACAAAGGCTTTCCAGTTTTGCAAGAACTGCCAGAAGGTACGCACTCCACTGGCAAAAGCATCAAGGACCCAGAGCTACCTTTATGCCATGATGAGAAGGATATTAGTGGCAGAACAATTCACTATTAATCAAAATTCATAAGAAATAAGAGAAATGATTTATTAAATGAAGTGTAGGAATAGTGAAATATACATATAAAATTATATATTTCAGATATAGTATCTAAAGATTATATTCATATTCTTGGACAATGAAGGTTCCTTCTATTATTTTCTGACTTGGGAAGAAGGATGACCAAATTAAGCAATCAGGGCTTCAGAAGACTTATGACCATATTCAATCTCAAAATAAAATATATCAAAGAAAAAATATACAAGAATACTTTACATTGTAAGGAAGACAGAGAAGCTTCTAAAAGTGATTAGCAGATTCCTTAGAAAGGAAAATATCAGGAATAGAGATGAAGCTAGAGGGAAATAATATGCTAATTATGATTAGATTTGCATAAATTGTAAGAAAGACAGAGTAATAGGCCAGGAGACACATGAATCCTTCCTCCCCTAAATTCTTTATAATTAGTAGAGGTTTTATATTATGTTTTTCCATAGAACAAGGACTCTTAACTAGGATCTACAGGTTTCAGGATAGATTTCAAGGGGTTCATGAAACTGAATAGGAAAAAAATTACAACATCTTTATTTCAATTTAACTGGTTTCCTCTATAATTCTATATATATTTATCCTATGCATTTAAAAACATTATTCTGAGAAGAGGTCCATAGGCTTCAACAGCTTGCCAAAGGAGTTGGTCACTCACACACACACACACACACACACACACACACACACACACACAAGGATAAGAAACTGCTAGCAGATAGAGACTGAAGTATTTGGCGTGCAAATAATTTTAAAATATTAGAATCAATTTTCTAACATTTTAGAAATGGAATTAATCCACTAAAAATGGTGGGCGGAAAAGGCATGGTGCTTATACTTCATTTAATCATATCATTTACTGTACTGTTCTTTAAAAAAAATCTAGGAATTAGAACAATAGGGGTGCTACAAGTGAGAGTAGAAGGTCACTGGCTAAGCTCAGGGAAAAAACAAAAAACAAACACCTCTCCACTTCATTTCTTATGTTTTTTTTTAAATAAAGTTGTTCTTAAAATTTTCAGTAATAGCCAAATCCCTGTTTAGATGCTTGTTAATTATGTCCTAAAAAATCTGTGAGCACCATTACTAAAATGGACTATCATAGGAATGGAATCACAAATAGAAAAAAAAAACTAGGATAACAAAATTGCAGTTAGCTATATGGTCTCTGTACAACTAGTGGCTCAAACTAATTAATCCTTTCACCCACAAAGCCATAAGTGTACCCCCTTTCATAAATATGAAGTTAATACTCTAATTTTGGCCTTCTGGAGTTGGGATTGCATTTTGAAGGAGTATCTAGATTTTCTAAGGATGCTTTCCTCTGAATCGGAATTTAGGCCAAGGAATAGGTTAATAAGATTTTAATGAAGTATTTAATCACTGATCAAATATCATATCACTGATCACAGTAGTGTCTTGAATTCATGGATCATTTACAGTGACTTTTACATCTGTGAATAGACAATCACAGGATCACAGATTTAGAACTAGAAATGACATTAGAGGTCAGCTAGTCAAAATGCCTGACAGGAAACAGATGGCTAGGTGCTCTTCCCAGTGGGGTCTAGGAACTGCGATTGTTCCCTGAGATACATGAGTCAAATTAGACCTATTGTTTGGCATAATAGAATGAGCATCGTCATTGGGGTCAAAAGATGACTGAGGCTGAACCTGACAGTTACTAATTATATGACCTTTAACAATCCCTTAATCTGTCTGAGCATGTCTTTCCTCATCCTTAAAATGGGACAATAATTATCTCAGAGAAGTACATCAAAACACTCTACAGGAGTTGAAGGTGCCAAATCTTATCTAAATCCCTCCCCACCCCACTTCCAACTCCAGGATTCCCAAAGAGCAAATTAGGACCTGATAAAATTGTAGCTAGAAAGATTGATTAGGAATAGATTTTTTTCCCCTGACCACTTTGAAGGGGATGTGGAGGGAAGGAGGTTTCAAGTTTGAAGAGCTCTCCAGTGTTCCTAAATTGGTACCTATTATGATCAGAGATCAGATGAGGCAGAGTTTGGGACTATTGTTTTTAATGGCAAATCACATATTTAGAACTGGAAGAGACCTTATTCCTCATATAATCCACCCCCAAATTGGGATTCAAACTTCAAATCCAGTGATCTTCTTTCAACAATGTATCATGATATTACCTTTTATTAAACTTCTAAAAGTTCAAGACAAAAATGTTTACACGTGGATCCTCATGACTCTAATTCCAAACCTAAGAATCCTAAGTCCCCCAACCATCCACATCTAGAAAAACAACTCTATGTAGAAGCAGGTAGGTGGCTCAATGAATACAGTTCCAGACCCAGAGACAGGAGGTCGTGGGTTCAAATCTTGTCTCAGACACTTCCTAGCTATGTAACCCTGGACAAGGCACTTAACTCCAATTGCCTAGCCCTTACCTCTCTTCTATTTTGGAACCAATTCTTTGTATCAATTCTAAGACAGCAGGTAAGAACCAATTCTTAGTATTAATTCTAAGTTAGAAGATAAGAAGTTAAAAAAGCAAACAACTCAGCCTACCTCTCTCCCTTTACCATGGTCTCTAAGGAAGAGAGGCCCTTCTTGCCAGAAGCAATAACTTTGCTTGATAAAATTTGGTCTTTCTTCGCTTCTTTCTCTCTCTGAGTCTGTTTCTGTCTCTGGCTCCAATCTATCCCTGTATATTGGTTCTTGTGATTCCAGAAACACAAAGATTCTAGAAAATAAGCAAAGCAACAACAACAAAAAACAACCTTAATTCCTTGAAACTAATTATCCTACATTGTTACCCTTTTCATTGTCAATCTCCTGGAAAGGACTGTCTTGATTTGCTGCCTCTACTTCCTTACCATACAATTAATTTTCATTCCCTAGCAATGAAGCCTCCAGTGTCATTATGCTGAAATTTCTTTTGCAGTGTGAGCCTATAATGGAATATCCTGAGATAACAAACTCTTATAGGGAATGTATGTATGTTTGCATGAGGGTAGGGAGAGAGAAGGTGGGGAAGACAGGGATGGCCAATTATTGGACACGTGAAACTCACTTCAAGTACCTTAAAATCATAGCTTTTTTTAAAACAGACAAATCAAAGACTAATTGTCTGATTTATAAAGGAAATAGAGAGGAGAATCAGAAGAATCAATAATTAGGATCAGAAAAATATAGCAACATGGTACAATATCTCTGATAATTTTGTCACTAAGAAGCATGTTTTCTAGAATAGTTCTAATGCTTTGAATGTATCACATCCCAACAAACTAAAAGTATGTAAAATATATCATATTTCTAAATTGTCAGACCAGTTTATCTCTGATTCAAGAACCCATAAATTATTCCTGTCTATTTAGAGAGTAAAAATCTATCTCAAAATACCGCAAAATAAAATGAATTGTCCATGGTCACAATATCAGTCCAGTAATGGAATGTAATAGGAAAAGGTTTTTATTTGCAGTAAGAAGATCTAGTTCAGATGCTTTATGACCCTTCAGGAAGGCACTTAACTTTTTTCATCTAGGGAATACATACATTTCCATTTTTAATTTCTATACATCTTTATCATCAGCCCAAATCTCTCGATGGTATTCCAAGTATCTGGTCATGTCTTCTGTGCCTATCTGGTATATGTCTACCTCAATGTCATTCTTGATAATAATCAAGAATAACTGTTAAAGGTAACAGTTGTACAACCAGAGCTCAAAATCGCTTAAAGCTTTATTAAGTTATGAGAGGCATTTTCTCTGTTCACCAAATCCTTCAGAAGAGATCTTTGGTTTTCCACCTTAAATTGGAGTACTCTGAACTTTCCTGAGCTATATGTTCCCAAACCACTAATAATAGTGGCCACAGCTACAAAAGACCCAGAGAAGGAAGTGCTCACTACCGAAGTCAATGGCATTGTCCACTGCTTTAACACCATAAACAGTGTCAATGGAAATGATAGATATTAAAGAAGGTGCATTACCAACTGTCTTTCAAATGAATCCTAAGAATCACTAGGCCTTTCCATCAATTCTACAGCTGAACTCTCCATATATTTTATTTTCCTCATTAGAATGTTATTCCTTGAGAGCAAACACTGTATTGTCAATGGGAAAATGTTTTGCACATAGCAAACAACTAATAAATACTTTTTATTCAGTTGCTCATTCATTCACATAGCTACTTATTCTAGTAAAGCCATGATGAATATTGTAACATTGAACTAGTTCTCTAGCAGTTACATGGTAAATAAACATGTGAATAATTTTTAAAATCGCAATCTAACCATGGAAACTCTGTAGGGGTTTAGAATTTTAGTGAAAAAAAAAACCTTTTTAAAAAAATTGACTATTGTAGAAGAGGCATTGTTATTGAATTTATTATATAAATATTATAAATTTATAAATATTATCTATTTATTACACTGTCAACAGCTAAAAAATGAAGTTCTTCAACCCAATGACTTTGGTTTAAACTAGAGATGAGAGCATATATGAGTGCAGAATATAGTTTATCCTTGTAATATGTAACACTGTGTCTTAAACCAGTTATCACATTTTCAAAACATTTGTCTTAAAAGTACTTTCTTCCCCTGAAGATGGGAGAGGTAGTTGCACAGAATAACAGTGTTCCCATTCCAACTTTTCCATGAACAAACTGTCCTCTGTTTGTGGTTTTCAAGGAGAGTTGACTATATAACAAGTGCTTATACAAGGAGTGATTTGTAGGAAGGTATTTTCCCTGTGTTCTCAGGGACCACGTGACTCAAGTTGTGCCTGGAAGGCAAGCTAGCTTTAGGGAATCAACTTTCACTCATCCGCACAGAGGTTAAGGTGGATGAATACTTCCTCCTAGGCTGTCTTTCTCCTGACATTCTGTACATCCATAAGGGTTACAACTAACTTGGACACCTTTCCAAAACAATACTGTTCAATCTTCCATGTTCTAGGTTATACGAAATCATGTCTCCGAAACATGAGTATTAGTCCCTTCCTTAGACACCAATTTTAGAAGTAGTTTCACTGAGAGGGAACTAAAAATGAGCAAGGTAATTCAGGTATTAAAAAGCAAAACAATGTGAATTATCTTTTCTATTATATATTCCAGTTGGAAATTATGGACAGCGCTACTCACTTGTATTGTCAACTCAGAAATCAGCATTTATTAGTCACCCACTAAAGGCCAGAGTTGGAGCGGGGGCCAGGGATACAGACTTGGAAGTGAAGCGGTTCCTCCTTTCAAGGAGCCTTCATTCTAGCCGGAGAGAAAAGTATGGCCAAATAACTCATTTGGAAAGAGGACAGAAGTGAGTTGAGAAGTATGGGACAGGAAGATGAAAGTCTGGGTGCTTTAAAAAATGAAAGGATAGGTCAAGTTTTAATGCTCAGTTCTCAAGGCTACTCTTCCTTCCATGAGTTCTGCTCTGTACATCATCCCATCCTCCAACTGAGATGATCTTTAGTACATAAAATTGGATTAAAAATGTACATATAGTCTGCTAAGTAGGAGGCTTCAACCATATAGATCCACATCACTTCCAAACGCATTCCAGCTTAACAATGAAATGAGCAATGCACCATTGGGGGTTTCATTAGGGCAGTTGTTTCAACAAAGTATCAAGTTGGGCAGATAGAGGAAATGTGATGAGAATAATTTATTTGTATTTTAACAAGACCTTGGACAGAGTGTACCACACAGGAAGCTGGAGGCTAGAACGGCGTGGCAGATAAAAGCTGCTTCAGAGTTAGGAAGCCATAACTGTTATTTAATCAATGATATTGCTTCTTACTGGTGAGAGGGATTTAGCAGATTCCTCAGGGATAGATAGTGTGGTCTGTGACCAACATTATTCAACATAGTCATTAAATATTGAGGCAGGGATATAAATTTTCCAAGTGATAGTATATTTTCAAAAGCACAAAGCTAGATGATAAACTGAATACTAAGAATTTAAGAATGGTGGCCACAGAGTAATTGCATCCTTGATACAGGATTGGTGCTGCTTATATTCAAGACTCCATCACTTCCTGCTTAAAACCCCTTTGGGATATTTCCACAGGATATAATGTTCAAAAGGGGAAATCTGAAACAGTGGAAAGAATAACAGGATTTGGGGGTAGTCAGATGCTCTAGGTTCACATTCCAATTCTGCTACTTGCTACCCTTCAGTCTCTCTAAGACTCAGTTTCCCCATCCACAGTTTATATTAGATATGAACTTTTCAATTTCAGGTAAGAATATAGGATCAGAGAAGATGAATGACTTGTATAAGGTCATATGGGTAGTAAACAGAAGAGCAGGGGTTTATAGTATGTCCTGGCTCCACAAGAAGAAAATATTTATTTCTTACCAAAGATTTTTTTTTCCTGTCGAATTTATGACAACCACACATAAGGAATAAGCCACACTTTGTAGATGAAATACAAAACCCATCCAGGAATTAAAGTGTTTAAAAATAGATCAGAGGGTGAAAAGCCTTTGTTCTAGACCTCAATGGACTGGAGTTTTTATCTCTGGTATGTTACAGGTTATCTCAGATAGTTTTTCATCATTTAACGTGTATTACTAATGTTTGGAACACCTGGAAGACTGTAGAAATTCTATATACCAGCATTAAGGGTAGCATTTTCACTGAGCAAATGAACAGAAATAATAAAAATCTGCTGAGTTCTTAAAAATTTGTGTACTGAGGGAAAATGAGTGAAAGTGGTATGAAAACATAAATGGTGTGGTTACATAAAGCAAAACATATCAGTATAGTCTTGGGGCAAATCATTTAATTTCTCCAAGCTTCGGGTTGGGTTTCTTTATCAATTCATTGATAGGGTTGGACAAGATATCTGTGGTATAAAGGGATCTTTCTTCCTCAAAATTCTATGGAAACAATAATGATAAGAATAATTCATATGACCATTAGTCATGTTCTATCTTACGTCTTCTCTTCTATTGTTGTATTGTACTGTTACTTAAATCTTGTGTTCTTGTTTGGCATTTTGTTTATTTATATCTGGTCAAATCAATTACAATATGTCTTTAGTGGGCAGGGACCAAATCTAAATATTTCTTTCAAACGATTAATATAGTCCCCTAATAACTAGCAACTTTGTTGCACATATTGTGGATGATCCATAAAGTCAGGTCAATATTTTCACTGTATCCATCTTAAGGATAAACAATAAGGAAAACAAGGTTAAAAGAGGTCAAACCAGTCAGTAAGCATTTAATAAGTACCCACTCTGTCAAGAACTGTGATGAATTCTGGAAGTATATTTTCATTCAGTTATTTTTTAGTCATATTGACTTTTCATGACCCTACTTGGAATTTTATTGGCAAAGACACTGGAATGCTTTGTCATTTCTTTCTCCAGATCATTTTACATATGAGGAAAATGAGGCAAACTGGGTTAAGTGACTAGTCCAGGATGAAGAAGGGTAAAAACAAACACACACACACACACACACACACACACACACACACACACACACACACACTCACAAACCCATCCCCTAGTCCCAAGGAGTTCATATAAATAGCCATTGATTTCAATAGAAAGCTAAGGCACAGTCTCAGAGGAGGAGGGCCAAAGAAGTATGTGCCAGCTGGCCCTTTGTAAATATTTTTTCGAAATTTCTGTGGTTTTTCAAAATTGGAACCAAGAAACAATAAAGGTTGGAAAAGCAGTAGATGAATAAAAATGACAATAGGTAAGACAAATTAGCATAGATTATTACACTGAAGCACCAAGGTGAGGAATGTGAAAATTCATTAAGAAATCAAATATAAATTTGAGAAAGTGTCTTTCTAATACAATGTTAAATACAAGTTTTAAATGTAATTTTTTAAAATGTCTAAAGAAATACACATTTTGCAAAGGCATTTTGAAATTAGTTTGTCCCATCATTATATTGCAATTTGACATATCATGTAACAAGTTCTAAACTGGAATTGCAAATTACATTTTTCCTGATACCATATATATATATGCATATTTTGAAGCATTCTTCTTTATTCCAGATGTTACTAGTCAGAATCTGCAAACTTTCCCTTTAGATTCCTGAATAAATAATTTCAATTATGCATGGTCTATGTTTAAACGGAATTTTCCTGAAACACAAATGTTATATTGTTGTATAATGCTATCTAATATATACTTATAATAACCAAGACCAGAAATTTTTTATTAAACCTCTATTTATGCCGCTCTATATGGCATATGCCCAGAGAGAGAAATTGTATAGCCATAAAATTACTTTCCTTACTAATCTGACATTACGGGAGCCCTGCAAATGCAAATTTCTTAACTTTTCTGCATCAGAATCACCCCTCTATATTTGATCTTTTTTATTTTTATACAACATGCTATTTCATATGAATAAAAATCAAATCAAATTATCTCTCAAAGTACTGTATGCTTACACCCACGAGGCTCTACCAGACCTTTTATCCACCCACTCACTAAAGTTCACTGGTGCTGATGACATCTGCTTTGGCACCAAGTTCAGAAACGTTCAGACTTAGAGTGCTGATATGGCCCATTTGGTCAACACTGGAGAAGGCACCTTCAACTGAGTGTGACCAATAGATTGAGGAATGCGTTCCATCGCCGAGGCATTTCTGCTGACCACGCGCTAACACTACTTCACAGAAAATGTCCGAAACGTCAACCACACCTGGCCTTTTGCGTGTGCCTCTGGATAGGACTTTTCATGAGCTCTTAAAAAAGCTAGCTGCCAAAGTCACGCTATGCAATAACCTTCTAAGTTAGCTTGCTGGCTTGGAATCCGTACGATGCACACACCCTCCAAACGTCTGCACTCACCATCTGCTATTCAACCGCAGAATAATGCGCTCTAGTCTGGTGCTGCTTGGCACGCGCCAAGACATTCAATGTCCAACTTCACTCAGACATGTGCGCCATATCAGGAACCTTATGACACAGCCCTTGCCATCCGTGTGGTGTTGACTGGCCTCACTGCACATCCATCGAGTGTACGTGACACTCAAGCTGATAGGTGCAATTCATGCCAGACTTAACTTCCACTGTGTACGGATCTCTCCAGTTTGCCTGCAGCTCACCATCTATTAAGACATGTGCTTTGGCCTCCTCTTCGCTGCCAAAGTATGTCCATGGAGCCACCCTGGCAAGAGGAAGGGTCTCTATCAATGTCAATGAGTAAGCTCCTTGCTGCCGACCCTACCATCTGTCCCCGTTTTTCACATACTGTACCGTGTGTGGACTTTGCTGGAATAGCTTTCCAACGGGCCAAGGTCAAGGTGCAGCCAACCTTTACAGATGGGGTCACTGGGAATTTTCACATTATCCTGTGGCCAAACACATAGCTGGATGTGACTGATGAGGACTCTTTGTGCAAACTTCTTATAAAAAAGTCTGGTGGCAGAAAACAGCAAATGAAGAAGCTTTTGCCAGAGTATGAGAGTTTCACATCTGTTGGAAAGCACAGAATCTTCAATTCCCCTAAGTGCCCAGGAGAATTTTCATTTAAACTTTCTTTTTTGAAAATTCTCTAGATTGTCAAAAAATAAATAAGTTGTAATTCAGTTCTAAGCATAAATATTCCTTTGGAATTTATATAGTACCTTTAAGGTTTGCAAGGCACCAGCACTGTGTCACAACATTGCATGTAACTTGAAATGGTATTTTTTTCTAGAAGTGTTCGTATTTTGCTGTAAATAATTGTGTCTCTTTTCATATTAAGCAATTCCGGTTTCTTTCAAAACCATTTACAGACCATACTTACACAGATTTTAATTCTCCTTCCTTGAGTTCCATGTGTTATGTGCTTTTTGGAGGTTACCAGACCAAGATATTGTCCACCATTTAATCTACATACAATAATGTGGTGACACTGTGTTAATCCCTGCATGGACTGTGGTATGTCTATATAATTCTGAGATATTGGAAGGTCATATTTCCAGTGAGTATCACTAGTTTTATGTCTGTCTCCTCTTGTCTACTTTGCAAATATTGTGACTTTTTTGTGTTTCATCTAATCTCTTGGTAAGACTTTACTTTTCTCATCCACAAAATGGAGATAATAATGCACCTTTTATCAGAGTAGACAATTAAAACTAAGATGTTCCATTTCATTTTGCACTACACAGAGAGTACAATGCATAACAAATGCAAAGCACTGGTACCAAAATACTCTTCCATATCCTGTGTTTTGGTGATCATCCTTTCATTTTTTTCCCATAGCCAGTAAAGTAGCCTCTCAGAGTATTTTAATCTATCAGTAAATCAGTAAACATTTATTAAACACCTACTATGTGCCAGGCACTTTGTTAAGTTCTGGTAACACACAAAAAAAGGCAAAAGACAGTCCCTACACTCAAGAAAATTACAAGCTAATGGGGTAGAACACATGCAAATAAACAGATATATATGGAGACATATATATATATGTGTATATACACACACACACACACACACAGACACATGTGTGTGTGTGTGTGAGAAGCTTTGTGTAAGAGAAACAGGAAATAGCAGAGGAAAGGCTCTAGAGGAGCTAGGAAAAGCTTCATATTCAACAACCTAGTTCCATAATCTAAGGAGGAGATTAGTGGGGAAGGTTTACCCCTCAGTAAGGTGGTCTTAGTGATACCAAAATTGAAGGCAAGAAGTAACTAAAACCACGAACCATTATACAGTGACGAAAGGAATATCACCAAATTGCTGCGTGAACTTAAGACCTTCTCAAGAGCAAAAACTGCATATTAAAATTAAATCTCTAGCCCCATCACTCTGCTTTGAGTGTTGTAAATCAGGGTAAATGCTTATGACATACAAGGAAGGGACAATGGGATATGGCTACAGCAATTCCCTCTGGAAGAATCACAGAGGAATTAAATGGATAGCTATCTTAACACTCTCTGGATTAATATACCTGGTATTCTTAGACAAACCTTCATCTCACACAGTGCTATTGAATTCCTACATCATGCCTTGACTTACAGTGTTCTGGTCTAATCATTTGACCTCTCCGAGGTTTCCTGAAAATTGCTCTTACCCCCATTTTCTATGGGAATTCTCCCACAGATTAACACACAGAATGAGAATTTGGCCCATGTACTATAGGCACCATTGAAATGTGGCCACCTGAGGCATGCAGGGAGCATATCCAGCTGGCACATCATGTGTTGCCCTGGAGTAGAATACAATGAGAAGAAATGTTGGCTACAGATACCTGAACAGTCCCTGTAAAGACCCCGATTATGAAATGGACTCCAGCATTATCAATGTTCCATGATTGTAATAGGAGCCAGCAAGACCTCTACTTCAAAGTTCACATTTTAAAAATGCAGTCATAAGAAAAACCAGAGACTCTTGGATACAGTAATATGAAAAGGCCAAGCTTATCACATCAAAATTAGAATAATACACATCTAACTGGGAGAGTCTCTTTCCAAGAAGTCTAGGTGCTGACTATTAATAATTGGGCTAGACATTTAAAAGCAGTAAAGGTTGTAATATGAAACATGCAAAAGTGTACAACTTTAGTAATATTCAGGAGTAGAAATTTAGTTTATGTGTATTGTATATGATTCATATAATGATTATTGGGTGAGTCAGAGATTTTTATAAACTAAAAATCAGCCTCTTGCCAAAAAAATAAGCAGACACACATAAATATTTGTTGATTTAATTTTATCTCAATCTTCCCATGCAATTTATTCAAAACAATAAATCCATGCATCTGAACTGTGCTTCTATATGAAACAATTCTGTCAATTTTGGGCCTTTTTTTCAAAACACCAGAAGTGAATAGAGGACATAATGTGGTAGTCTTTTGCCAATTTTTGTCTTTTAAACCAAAGCTGTTTTTTAATTATATGAGTACATAAGTAGAATGTGAAACTTGGAATACTTATTCATGGATGCAAACTTTAAACAAGTTCAACTGACATAGATATTGCAACTCTCCATCATGAAGTGCATCTTTACTGGGGTGAATAGGGATGGTTAATGAAATAGCTCCAATGAAACAGAAATGAATATAACATATAAAACACATGACTGTTCCACCTGTCCCCATCACCACTGATGGGGAATAGAAAAACATATAAAATTGTGTGTGGATCTTGAGAGATTTATTATAATGGTAATAATTATAATATATTTGAAATCATTGTTTTTCTAGTTTATAAAGTATTTTCTCATATGTTACATTCTTTAGTTCTAATAATAACTTGTGAGGAAGATAGTCTAAATATTCTTTTCAGGTTGTAGATTAAGAAACAAAGGCTTCAAGCAATTAAGCGAACAGTTCCAGACTGCATAGCTAGCAAGGGACAGAAAGTCCCTTGCAGCAACCTCTTTCTGACTGAGTCCAGTGATCTTGTCACCAGGCCATGCTGCCTCTTTTAAGATGTCTGCTTTGTGATGTCAGCAGAATGCTGAAACCAATTACAGCTGCATTTCACATTTGTGTTTACTTGTTATGTTGCATATGGATATACCAAAAACCAATGAAGAGACACTGTGTTACAAACACATCCTGGAAGTGAAAGACAGATCCCATCTATCAGTATAACCAGTTGATAGTATTTTTCAAGACGGAGTTTGACAGTAAGCGAAACAAACAAACGTAATGGTTTAAATATGCCACTGCAGTCCCTCGAGCTGTCACTCAAGAGGCATTTTTATATCACTACTCCAATGTCATGCTAATAAAAATTTTGACTATTCAACAAGTTTTGGTGACAATTTATCAGCATTAAAAAAATCAACACCTGGGTAGAAACCTTTACTCTGCCATTATGTATCTTTACTTAGATTTAAGCTATTACTAACATGGAGTTAATTTAAATTCTCCACAGGAGCTCCAACAAATAAAATATGCCTACTAGAAAGAATTTCAAATTTAGAGACTTAAAAAAAATCTAAAGAACAGAAATGTCAAATAAAAATGATCATGGTTTCAGTATAAGTCAGTAATAAAGTTGTGGAAATATAATTTGATTATAAAAACCATTTTATTTTTTTCTCTGACATTCCTCTGTACTTGTATATAGAATGATAGAGTTGGAAAGATTTATAGAGAACATTAATCCAACCTGCTAATTTCACAAATGAGGAAATCAAGTTCCACAAGGAAGTAGACTTGCCCAGGATGACACACTTAATAAGGAGTGCAGAAAAAGAGTCTAGAAATCTGGTCTTTGACATCTAGATTCAATGCTGGTGAACTCAGGCTAATGTAAATTATCATCACCATCATCATAATCATTATTTACCAATTATGAAAACAAAAACCAAATGTATAGACTATCCTTTTCTTCGTGGAATTTGGGGAATATATTGGCCTTTCAAAATAGAATAGCAATTAAAACCCAAATAGGGAAAATAAGTATTGTCACTTTAGCCAGGCCTCCAACTTTGCTGCCTGAAATCCACACTGCCAAAAAGCCAGCATTGTTGGTCCCTGATCTTCATATCTAAATATTGACTCTTCGAAAACTTGTGTTTTGAAACAGTTTTCTCCATTTTAGAACTACAGGTAGAAAGTCATTTCTCTTTGATATAAACTGCATGCAATAAGGAAGGAGGCAGGCTTGCACAGTAAATATGTATGGAAGGGTTTCCTACCTCTGCATGTCACAGAAATTCCCACTGAGTTAAGTAGGGTTCTACAAAGGCCACTTAAACATATTAGCCTATTATGCTCTACATTTCTTTATTGTTCTCAAAAAGCTAATGAAATGTTCCAGCAAAATGTTTACACTGGAGTACTTTTAGAAGGCATTGTAGAAATGATGTTTCTCTTATAACTCCTGAGGGGGTGTCCCACTCCCTAGAAGTAGGATGGAGACCATGTGGACCTGTATTACTCTCAATGTTTAGCTCCATGGCTAGAGAAAGAAGTCTGAGGGGAAAAGGGTATACTGAGTGATTGGGACAAAATTTTCTCTTGATAAGGCACTAGGAATTATTGGAAGATATAATGTACCACCAATTAACAACAGATTTGAATAAAAACATTTAAGGACCCTTATTATGAAATTAAAATCTGTCACAATCACATATATATATATATGTATGATCATTTGTAAAATGCATATAAAATTATGTGCTATATGAATATATACACACATGTATAAATATGTATGTGTGTGTATAAATAAGTGAAAGTTCCAAATTCCTGGACTATGTATTGAGAAGCTCACTTTATTATAAGTAGTTGATAGGCCACCACTTTTGAACTATTTAGTCAAATAAGTACTGAGTTTGAATCCTTTCTCAGTTTCAGGCACTTAATGGTTGTGTGACCCTTAACTATTCTTGGTTTCAATTTTCTTCATCTGTAAAATAGGGATGATAATAACGTCTACCTCACAGGACTGTCATGATGATCAAATGAGAGACAACATGCAAATTACTTTGCAAACTTTAAGCGGCTATATGAATGCTATAATATCAATATTATTTAACATTAAATATTAACACATAATATAAAGATTGTTATTTATATGCAGTAAGAGGGAAAAACAACTATTCATAACAGCTTCAACTAGAACAATTAATTTCAGAAAAGGAGGTAATAATAGTTCACATGAATAGAATGGGTCCTTTTAATTAAAAACTGACATTTATTTAAAGGGGGGGCCCAGGTCAAAGATCCTTCAAATTTGGTGTGGGGCTTAAAATTCAAGAAGGTAAGATTTCACCTCTATTAGGCAGAACTAAGAAGCAGGATACAGATATATTAGCAAAAAAGAAAACCTGATATAAAACATGGTCCTGATCCAAGAAAAAGTAGTAAATCTAGTAAGACAGAAAATAAGGAAAGAGATGATATTCATTATGAACTGAACCAGGGTAAAAAAAAAAAGGCAGAACCAGGACAATTTATACAAAGACCAAATGTTTAAAAAAAAAAACAAAACTTTTTTTAAAATTAAAAACCCTTACCTTCTGTCTTGGAACCAATACTGTGTTCCAAGGCAGAAGAGTGGTAAGGGATAGGCAATGGGGGTTAAGTGACTTGCCCAGGTCACACAGCTGGGAAGTGTCTGAGGTCAGATTTGAACCTAGGACCTCTCATCTCTAGGCTTGGCTCTCAATCCACTGAACCAACCAGCTGCCCCCAGGAAAACAACTTTAAAAAGCTGAAGAACTGTGAATAACAATGATGACCAACTTTGTGTGCAAATGACTTACAAGAAAATGTGATATAAATAATGAACACAAGATGCAAAAAGAGTCATACATTGTTGGGCCTGGCCACCATGTGGATTTGTTTTGCTTCATTCTTCTAGTTATATCTTACAAGGCTATATATTTTCCCTTCCAGGTGTTAAAGGAGAAGGAAAAGGAATGATAGAGGAGAGGCTAGCAATAGAGATCACAAAAACAAGAGGGTGACTTTAACCTACTTAAAGTGCACAGAAGAGAACAAGAATAAGGTTAAAAAGAAGCACAGACAAGCATTATAGTTTTGAAAGTAAAGTGTAGAATGTATTATGCCTTCCTTTTTTAAAAAAGCAGAGGTTCAATTTCACATAGAATCCTCTGTTTTCTGCCATGTGTATGGAAATATTTTGGGTGTCTGTGTATATCTGTTTGAGTTCAAAATAAGGTCAGATCTTCATCTTGACACCATATCCAGAATCTACTTTACCTTACTTCAGAGGCAGTGTCAAGATGGCGGCCTAGAAGGAGCAGAAGTTCAGACCTCTGAATACCCTTCCTAACCGATCACAAACTGAATGCTCCCAGAGGACTGAAAATCAAACCTAACAACAAGACAGAGCCAAGGAACCCTCCTGAGACTCCAGAGGCAGTGGGAACTTCTGGGTGGGAAAGGTGCTGGTCTGGAGGGTGTACCTTGCAGGCAGGGTTGTGCCAAGCTCAGAGCATCGAACACAGACAGTAGGGAAGGAGCTAGAGAGGGAACATAGAGCTGGCAGCCTGGCCAGAGCTGTAGAGATTCTACATATTTGCTCCAGGCTTACAGGAGGTGTTGTCTTCAGAGCACACCCAGTCCAATCCAGCTGAACTTAATCCCATCAAAAGTCTTCAGAACAAAGGGAAGCCCAGGATCCACACCCCTCCCTCATTGACTGCTGGACTTTAATCCAATCAAAAGCCTCCAGAGGATAGGAAATCTCAAACCCACAACAACCCTCCCTCAGAGACTATACCGAGAGATCTTCTGTCAAAGCTCTAAGAGGGGAGACTGACAGAAGCAACCAAAACCAAAAAAACGAGAGGAGCAAGAGCACAGACAAATACAGGGAGCAAAGATGGGGTGAATATGAGCAAACAACAGAAAAAGAAGAAAGAAAGTACAATAGATAGGTTCTATACAGCGAACAGAACAGAGGGGGAGGGATCAGCAAACGATAAGTCAGAAATCCCAGCGAATTGGATACAGACCGTGGAAGAACTCAAAATGCAATTCAAAACACAATTAAGCAAGGATGATGACAATTTTAACAGCAAGATAAGTCATATGGAAACAGAAAACAGTGTCTTGACTGCCAAAATTAATCAGCTGGAAAATGAGGCAAAGGAGATGAAAGATGAGGCAAAAGAGATGAAAGATGAGGTAAAGAGGTGAACGATGACCTCCATAGAAAATCAGGCCAGAAAGAGAAGGATGACCAAAAAGCCAGGGATGAAATCCAGTTTTTAAGAACCAGAATATAGCAACTAGAATTAAGTGAGCTCACAAGGCAGCAGGACACGATAAAACAAAAACAAAAGAATGAAAAAATTGAGGAAAATATGAAGCATTTCATTCATAAAACAGAGGATTTAGAAAATCGTTTGAGGAGAGACAATTTAAGAATCATTGGTCTACCAAAAGACCATGACAAAAGAAAAATCCTGGACATAATATTGCAAGAAATTATCCAAGAAAACTGCCCTGATATTCTAGAACAAGAGGCAAAAGTGGAGACTGAAAGAATCCTCAGATCACCTCCTGTACTTAATCCCCAACTGATAGCACCCAGGAATGTTATGCCCAAATTCAAGAACTATCAGACCAAAGAAAAGATATTACAAGCTGCCAAGAAGAAGTCATTCAGATACCATGGAAACACAGTGAGGATAGCACAGGATCTGGTTGCATCCACATTGAAAGACCGAAAGGCAAGGAATATGATATTCCAGAAAGCAAGAGAACTAGGTCTACAACCAAGAACCCAGAAAAACTGACTATATTCATACAGGGGAAAGTATGGTCATTCAAAAAAATAGAAGAATTCCAAGAATTTGCACAGAAAAAACCAGACCTGAACAGAAAATCTGACGTCCAAAAACAGAACTCAAGAGAATCATCAAAAGGTAATTAAAAAAGAGGGAAAAAAGAAAAACAAAACAAAACAAAACAAAATTTCAAGAGACTCAATAAGTTAAAATGATATGTATCCCTATAAGAAAAGAAGTCATTGGTAATTCTTAATAACTGTGGTTATCACTTGGGCAGCTGGAAGAATTACACTTAGAGGGAACAGAGACAAACTGTATAGGATGAAAGGATAAGACATAAACAGGTATATAGATATATGCATGCATAAATACATATATGTGTGTATGTGAATATATATACACAACTAGAGCTTAAGAAAAGAGGTTAATGGTAAAAGAAAAGAGAAAAGAAACAAATGGGGGTAAATTTATGTGTCACAAAGAAGCTCATGGTGGGAGGGGGGAGAACATCAATACATTGGAAGTGTAAAGAGGTTGGAGATAGAAAATACTCAACTCTTATGTTCTTTGAAATTGACCCAAAGAGGGAAGAACAATCAAATACATTGGGGCAGAGAATAGATTTGCACCCAATAGGGGAGTAGAAGGGTAATAAACGGACTGGTGGGGAGGGAAGCAGTACAAGGGAGGTAGAGAGTGGGGGGGGGTAATTTAAGAAAGACTACAGGGAAAATAAGGGGGGGATAAGAAGGGAGAGGGGTAGAAAGGGAAGTAAAATAAGGGTGGGGACTAGGGGGACTGATTAAAAACAAACATTGGTGTAGAAGGAAATAGTGAAAGAAGAAAAGGCAGGATCAAGAGTAGAAATCAAAATGCTGGGAAATACACAGTTAGAAATACACAGCTAGTTATCATAACTCGGAATGTGAATGGAATGAACTCACCCATAAAACACAAGTGAATAACACAGTGGATTAGAATCCAAAACCCTACCATATGCTGTCTACAAGAAACACACATGAAGAAGGTAGATGTGCATTGGGTGAAAGTAAGAGGATGGAGTCAAATCCATTGGGCATCAACTGATAAAAAGAAGGCAGGAGTCACAATTATGATATGTGACAAAGCCAAAGGAAAAATAAATCTAGTTAAAAGAGATTTGGAAGGTAATTACATCCTGATAAAAAGCAGTATAGACAATGAGGAAATATCCATAATCAAAAAGTATTCACAAATGGCATAGCATCCAAATTTCTAAAGGAGAAACTAGTGAATCTCAAGAATGAAACAGAAAAAATATACTAGTGGGAGACATGAATGTTCCTCTATCTGAACTAAATAAATCAAACCAAAAAATAAATAAGAAAGAGGTAAGAGAAGTGAATGAAATCTTGGAAAAATTAAAGTTAGTAGACATGTGGAGAAAAATAAATAGGGACAAAAAGGAACATACCTTCTTTTCAGCCAGCAAATGGTACCTTTACTTTATATTACCTCCCTTAGGGCTAGTAATGAAATACTAAATACTAAAATAGCACGGTCATATTAAAGTTCAAACCAAAGACAGAGAAGCAAAAATGAGAAAATAAAGCATAATTAGGGGGAAAAAAAGCTTCCAATTATATCATTCCTTCCCAAGAAGTATTTGCTATGTTTTATATTAAGTGGACTGATTCTTACATAAATACTAATTGGTAAAAAATGAATTGATGTTTTATCTGTCAAGGCAATGCTTCAAAAATATCACTTATAGTGATATCAATAAGGGTCATGAATATGAACTTAATGTGTTGATATTGAGAGTACCTTATTTAAATACATGTACATGCATAACATATATATTTTATTTGTGTACATGATATATTTGGCATAAAACATAAGGAGTCAAATACTGAGGATGGAGTAGATCCAGGAAAATCAGTTTGAGCTTTAAGCTGATTTTTATTGAAAATATTAAGGTTCATTAGAAAGTAGTGGGTGAATTGCCTTAAAGACATAAAGGACATAGAAGCTATTCATTAAAGACTTTTTTTTTTAAGTCAGAGGTGGTATCTACCATCCTTTACTAGAGAAATATCATTACTCTGTTTTACTTGCACTGTTTCTTCTCACATATATCCAATGCATTCCCTAGGGGAAGTTCCCATTTGTCCTTTAATTCTGCCCCTTTACAGAATTTGGAAACCATTTTTGATGTTTTAACTTAATCCCTAACACAACATTCATTTACTTTCTCTCAACCTTTCTTTCTCTTAATCCTAAATAATAACATAAATAGCATTTATGTAGCATGTTAAGGTTTGTGAATTACTTTACATGTTATTTCAATCAATCTTTACAATGACGCTCCAAAAAAAAGTGCTATTATGGTCATCTTAATTTTACAGATGAGGAAACTAGGTTGGAAATATTAAGTAACTTCCCCAAGGTCACATAGCTAATAAATGTTAGAAACAAGATTCTAACTCATTTCATTAATTTCTTCTTGCCCAAAAGCAGCACAGACTGAGCTACGTCGGTGACCTTAAAAATTATCTGCTCATCCAGGACAATAAAAAATATAGAAGCAAAGGAGAGGTTTCAATGCCTAAATGCAAGTGTGAAACCCAATTGTTACTCCTCCATTACAACAAATACAGAAGAAAAAATTTTAGATAAGAAATGTCCATAAAATCCAAACTGATTTTATCACTATAATTCTCCATGATATCTACAATGGATGGTCCTTCAGTCTTCATTTGAAAATCTCTAACAATGGAGAAATCCACCACTTTCTAAAGTAGTCTGCTGGATTTTTAAATAGTTTTGTTATTAGGAATTTTCTTTCCTTTAACTGTACTGAATATACCTCTCCAAATTTCCAATTACTTCAAAGTTGATTCTTTGGGGTCAAGAAGTCTAGTCCCTTGTTTCAGAAGCAGTTGTTAAGTCTTTTAAAAAAAAATGTCCAACTACATGTGACTCCATTTGGGATTTTCTTGGCAAAGATACTAAAGTGGTTCGCCATTTCTTTTTCCAGCATATTTTACAGATGAGGAAATTGAGGCAAACAAAATGAAGTGATTTGCCTAGGCAAGTCTTATAAAACATCTCTAATCCTGGTGCAGAGTTCCTTCAAAAATCCCTCTTATGGAATGATTTTAAGACCATTGACTAAAGTAATTACCAACAAGAATGTTTTATATTCTCTAATGATAAAAAAAATCACTAACTGAAGAGATAAAGTATTAGAAAATAGACAAAATTAAGAGACAGAAATTTTGGATTATTCTTGGTTCTTTTATTAACTAGTTACATAATATTGGGCAAGTTACACTATTTCCCATGTGTAAAATGAGTCAGTGGGACTGGATGATCTCTATGATACTTCTCTTCTAAAATTCTATGAAACAACTATTCATACTGCCAAATAAGAATTTATTGTATTTAATACATGACAATTAAAGTCAGTGTAGTTATTCATTTGAACATTTAAATTACATCCAAGAAAGAGGGGGTCAGGTGTTAAAAGTTACCAAACAAAAGTTGTATATTGACAATAGAAAACTGGTATAATAAATTGCTGTTTTAAGTACTGCTGATACATCATTCTTAATAGTTCATTAGTTAAATGAAAAGAGAACTTATAACAAACAAATCTGTTACCCTCTAGAAACCTTGGACTAACTGGTTTTCATTTTGGAAGGTCATTTCAGAGATAAAAGTCAGCTAGAATGGGGCAGTTCTCTAACCTATTTCCACCTTTCTCATGGGTCCCTTTCCATTAGCCCGACACTGATATCATGCAATGTTTTTAGTACCAGACTACATTGAAGATCAGTGCAGCTAGGTAGAGAGTGGGGAGCCTGGAATTAAGAAGAGTGATCTTGAGTTCAAATCTGGTCACAGACATTTACTAGCTGTGTTACTAAGGGCAATTCACTTAAACTTTGCTTCTTTCAGTTTTCTAATCTGTGAAATGGGGATAATATCATTAATATCACTAGGTAGTTGTAAGGATAAAATGAAATATTTATTAAACACTCTACAATCTTTAAAGAATGGATAGATGTTAGCTATTATTAATGCTAAGCTAGTATGTGTGTATTTTTGTGTGTGTGTGTGTGTGTGTGTGTTTGTGATATCTTTTGAAGGCAGTAGAGGATATAGAAAAATCTGTTTCTCCTTTTTTTGGTGTGTGGTAATGGTTGTGAGGTAGAGAAGAGGTTTCAATTTCATTTAAGTTTTTACTAAAGCACTCCTGAGTCCTGCTTGTAGCCCCCAGATGGCTACTGCAAAAGTTTTCACTAGAGGGTGCCATTGAGCTTCTAAAAGTTGTCAACTCCACTACCAATGAAGCAGATTGGGCAGGAAGATTTCACTTAGGCCTCCACCATGAAAGACATTTCCAAGAGCATAAGAGGAAGAGGAGAAGATCTTGACTTCAGGTTCCTCTGTTAGGTTTTCCTTACTTTTATTAAGGGCAGATTCGTATAATCACCAAATGACAATTATTTTTTAGATACTGAAGGGACATTGGAAATGACTAGAAGTCATCTTGATCAGAGATGGAAGAACTTCTTGAAATATCAGTGTCAATATGATGAATCTGGTTAGTTAGCCTTGGGCGCCACTCTTTTTTTTTTTTTACATGTACATGTTAAGTCTTAAAAGATTAACTCATGATTTGCAACAATTTTCATTTACTTAATTTTTCCCCAATACCATTTACCATATCATAGCAATGGCTATGGAAGTATGCATCAATCTTCAGTGAAAAAAATACGGCACAATTCTTTAAATTATATTTCTACTTCATCATTGCATGATTTCTTTGAGATTTGTGTCAATTTCTTTACTTCCCAGTCTTTTGGTTCCCAGAAAATTTCCAAAGCTTATTTGGTTGTTTTGAAGACTTTGGCCCAAGAAGTAGGAAACTCCAATTTTCCATAGCACCTTGCCATGTAATATCCTTATAGATCCATACAAGCTTGTCCAACACATACCCAGGAAATGCTATCCACTGGATTTTTATCCAAACCACTAGTCTTCCCAGGTTTCTGAGTTTCTTGAAACTCATTTATGCTGTAGTAATAAAACTCCAATAATTTCCCCTGTATCGCTTCCATTTTTCCCTTGATCCCTAACTTTTAGATCTTCTGCAAGAAATCTGTTACAAAGAAATATAGGGTAATGTAGAATGGAGGTTCTTCCCTAACACAATATAGACATGACTCATAACTAACAAAGCAGCAAAGATGCTTATAAGATAGTCCAACTAGATTAGGTCACTGCTTGGACTGCTTTCTACCAAGCTTCCATCTTCTTGATCTTTTCCTTGATATAAATTTATTTCTAGTTCTCCAAGAATGGCTTTTGTTTTTCAAAACTGTTGGGTTTCAGCTCTCCAGATTCTACCCTACAGTACTCAATTATGAAATGCAGAAATCTGGGACTTTCTTCCCTCATAGGAACACAATTCAAGCATTCTTTGGTCAATCAATTTATCAACAAGTATTTAGGATGATAAGATCATGACCCTAAAGACCATGAACTCCAATTCCATCATGTTACAGTACTCGTAAAGGGTAAGTGACTTGCCCATGGTGACTAGCTGGTAATTGCTTGAGGAAGGATTTTAATTCAAGTAATCTTTCTGACTGACTCTAAGTCCAGTGCTCTATTTACTACATCACTACATTCTTCCTTCCTATCTCCCCAGACTCTTAGCAAGAAAAGACCTTTCTGGACCCTAAAGATACCTCAACCAGTATGAGACTCTAATCTCACCAAGTGCCCATTTCTTAACCATTCCCACCTTTCCCAATATGGTTTTTCTATAGGATCCCTCATTCATATTTGTCACTTAATTGGCTTCCAGAAGGCAGAAATATTTTCACGTTGGGCTAACTTTCTGGAAAACACCATGACATCTTTTAGACGGCGGGGTGGCAGAGATGGTGCAAATCAGATATTCCTGGAAAGTCTCAAAGAGATAAGAATTAAATTTATGGGAGTGTGGAAAGATCAGGTAGAATGTCCATTTGATTACTTTTTCTTTTAAATGCTTATCCTTTAGGTTTAACCTTAGAAATTGTATAGTCGATTTTTGTTATACATCTAGAGTTAAAGTATTTTTGGCAAGCTGAAATTATGATGAAAATCAGGAGGAAAATACCATTAAAAGAAACTCTTTCAAACTGGATATAACAGAGGAGATAGTAGTGTAAAGGAAAGGAATATTGTATTATTTTTTGAAAAAAAAAACTGAGTTCTACTCAGTTGAACCACTAATTCTATATATGGCCTCGTGAAGGTCACTTATTCTTACTTGGCATTAGTTTCCTCATCTATAAAATGATAGAGATGGTAGACCTAATGATCTCTCCATTCCTGTGTAACTATAAGTTTCTATGACTCTACTCTGGGATTCTATGATACTATCCCCGTGGGATGCCCTGCTTAAGTTTCTATTATTAATTATATTTGAAGAATATCATTAAACTACTACATTTTATCTGAACATTTATATTAAGCTGCTGAGATTTCTAACAGCTTAGCAGCATTATTTTCACATGTGAGAATAAGCCTCTTCTTAGATTCTGGAGCCAGGCCTCTCCTCTGAAATGAAAGGCGCTGTAACGGCCACGCGAGGCAGGGCTCAGTCACTTAATGATGCATTTTAAGAGGAGAACTCAAAGGCCTACTGTGCAGAGTTCTGCCAGCTTGGTAACTTCCTGAGTTCCGCCAGCTGGTAGTGCAGCTCATTTTCAGGTGCCACACGAGACAGGATTTCTTGGTGACTAGCTCATACCAGTACCTCTACTACCTTTAATAACAGCTAAAATTTATACAACATTGTTAGGTTTGCAATAATGCTTTACAAATATTATCTCATTTAATCCTCACAACAACTCTGGGAGAAGATGCCATCATCATCCCCACTGTACAGATTAAAGAACTGAGGGAGACAAAGGTTAACACGACTTGCCCAGGGTCAAAACAACTAGCATGCATTGGAGGTAGAATTTGACCTCAGTGGTTCAAGACCCCAAGTCTAGGGTCCTATCCAATATGTCTCCTAGTTTCCCTTTAATATATAAATATGGTGGCCAACGTCATTTACTAGTACAAATATCTAGCATTAATAGAGCATTTTCTGTGTTCTGGTTCTAAATGCTTTCCAGATACTTCATTTGATCCTTCATCAATAATGATGAAAAGGTAGATGTTACTCTTATCTTCATTTGAGTTGAGGAAACTGAGAAATGGATGTGAGGTGACTTTCCCAGGCTCACAGAGCTAAGTGTTTGATCTTCGGTTTGAATTCTGGTCATACGGACTCCAGGTCCTGTATGCTATCCATTGTCACCTAGTTTTCTCTGGTAAATCGAGGAACCAATTGCTCAATATCAAAGTCATTTTCTCCAACCAATATCTGCTTTACAAAATACTTCGTATTTTGTAGAACATTTAGACAATTTCTAATGACTTAAAAATATCAGTGTTTAATGTATACCCTTTATACAGATCTAATTTGTACATTGTTATTGGTCTATTAATGGGGAAAAGACACAATGGTTTTAAAGCCCTTACATATGTCTTGGTATAACACTTTCATTCAAAAAATGAGAAAACTGAGGCCACAATTTGCCCAAAGACAGTGAGTTAATTAGTGGCAGGGATCAACTAGTCCACAGGTATTCTGCCAACAATACCCATCTTCTCAGGGCAGCCAAGTGGCACAGTACATTTGGTGTATTCAGTGCTGAGCCTGGACTCTGGAAGATTTCAAATCTGGCCTCATATACTTCCTAGCTGTGTGACCCTACACAAATGACTTAACCCTATTTGCCTCAGTTTCCATATTTGTTAAAGGAACTAGAGAAGGAAATGGCAAACTACTCCCATATCTACCAAGAAAACCCCAAATGGAATCGGAAAAAGCCAGACACAACAGAAAAACAACTAAACAACAAAAATACTTTCTTCTTCTCTGAATAATAAAGCAAAATCTAAAAGAAGGCCAAGAAAAAAGGCATCCCAAATTAAATAACAAAATAATATTTGTTACTTAGTAACTGAACAGAGTGACATCCTGTAACTGACTAATTATTTTCTTCCAAGGAGACACTAAATTTGCAATTTATTGAAAATTTGTCTGCATTGAAAACTAACATTTAAGTTTTACTTCTATGCATGAAGAGTGGTTGGTTATGGTTTACAAAGGCAACTATGTTTTCCCAACTGAGATACTGAATTTGGGTGATTCATGAATTTTCTTCCCTATTCATTTATATTCACACTTTCTCTTAGGTTAGAAATATTTTCATTACTCAGTTCAATTATCTATTTTTGAACTGTCTGATTTGCTGCACCGCCTAGGCAGGTGGAAATCTCCCAAAGTCTCTTTTTTGGACATATAAAATTTTGTAACCTCAGTTTGATCTTTAAATCATTCTGTATAAAATGATTGTTTGACTCTCATTCTCTCTATAGCTACTGATACTATGGAAACTGGATGATGAGGAAATCTTAGGTGGGGGATATCTTTAATTAAAAGATGAAAGAGATATACTAGATTTCCAATATATTTAGAACTGTTTTGACTTCTTTTCAACTATTTTCTTGATGGATGCATCTTTTGTGTCAATCACAAAATCTTCTGATCCTTATATATTCATCATGCCACTATCTGGCTTAGTTTGTGCATTTTAAAAATCCCACAGGAGAAAAAAGCTGGGTCATCTTTGCATATTCAGGAAACATAATAGTCATCCTTGAAATTAAAATATTAAAGCTTTTGAGAAATTGCTGCTATAGGAATAAGCTTACCTGACGTTTGAGGGAAAAAAAGGAGTACATATGGTACACAGAAGTATCCCTAAAATTAAAAATGGTATCAGTCTTTCTAAGAAAGCTCATCATTTCTGAGTCAAGTATAATGAAAAAGCAGAAAGAAGCTGGACACATCTACCTTAGCAAGATGTTTGATAACAAATAGCTATTAAAAAGTTAACCTCAGCCACATATTAAATTATTTTAAACCTCGGAAAGTTCCTTCAATTTTTCATTTTATGTTTGATCTGGAGCAGATTTCTCTCTTCTGACTTAAAACCCATGAAGATCGGGCCTTAGAAAAGTAACAAGGGAAGACCCTTCACTATAGTAGTACCTATGGCGCCAAGTATATATAAAACTAAACCCAGTTTTAATTTATAACATATGAATAAGGTTGGAATTCAGCTGTTATCAGAGATAATAATAAACTTGTACTGGTGACTTGGTCTCTTAGTCTTTGATTTACATTCTCACTAGTCACTAAGAGTTTTTAGATTAAACAATAGTACAAAAATGAAATAAGTAACATTATATTATGACAGAATTTGTTTCTACTTCTTTGGCCCTGAAATCTTTGATTATCCCTGTCCCCATTTCCTTCCCTTTTTCTGCCCTAACCCCTCACCACTTCTCACTCTGGCATTAAGGAACTATGTCACAAACTGCCTGGATGCTGGGCATCCCACACATGTGGCATTAAACCCAGATCCACCCATGACCTACGTCTCACTCTTCATTTATTCAACTATCAAATCATTACCAAACTATTCAGCAAGGCTGGATACTTTTTATTTTGAGTGATGAGCTATGTGACAAGTCTGTCTGATTGATTCCTCCAAAAATTATTCCTATTATTATTTTCACCTTATTTTTTATACCACTCTTTAAATCACAATGAAAGGAAAATTATTGTGGTCACTCCTTAATATACTCTTCCATTTTGAGAGTAAAGTCTTCTTTGAAAAAAGCTAGCAACAATTTCCAGTTTGTCTCTAAATATAATAGTTACTGCTATCTATTTAAAGAAAATGTCAAGAGTAATGGAGATAGAATAGTCCTCATAATACCTGGGGTTGGATACCTCACTGGACCCATTCTGCAGATGGCCGGAGGGTTTCTACAAAGGTAATTTCCCCACGATGTTGGTTTTTCCCTACCTACATGGTTCTCCTTCCCCAAAAGTAAAACCTACATTACTGACCATGATGTTTGAATGTAATTTCCCAATACTTAACTTGGTCTCTCAGGAACAGCTTTAATGGATTTAGATTTTTTGTCATAAAGTATTCTATTTATTTCCCATAAGTTGGTATCAAAAAAAGTTGTTGTTGTGTTTTTTAATATTCTTTTTAAATAAATAAAATCTGTTTTCATATTGTGTAAAATTAGTTTTGCCTGCTGTGAGTTTGTGGCATTATGAAGTGATCATTTCTTCCCATGAATTATTTAAAATGAGGATATCAAAATCTGACAGAACAATACAATACAGTATACAATACAATTTCCTTTTATAATGTGCTGTTTCATACAAGTATCTTACAATGCACAGCAGTTTTGATGCATGGGCTTAGAATTAGTAAATCCAGTCTATGACCCCTTGGTTTCATATCTGGTTAACTTCTGTGGTCTCTTCTCAATTTTCCAGTGGGCTAGAGAATTTCTCTTTACCTGATGGAGCACAGATGCCTAAAGAAGTTTTTACCAGCTATTAGAGAAGGGGACTAATGTTGAACTGGTTCTGGATGGCATTTAACTCTATTTATTCTTCATTTGGGGCACTAGGTTTGACAGCTTTTCCCTCTCCATTTATTTAATACTATTGGTATTGTTAGAATTTTCTCTGAAGGCTTCAAATTACTTTTCTTACAGGACTTAGGCAATTATGTAACTGATTATTCTCACTAGTTATTCTCATTGTAATTTTTGGGAAAAGGGGAGGAAGGAATATAATGAATCTCCATTCCAACCTCTTCACAGTAAGAAACCATAACAAAGATGCTACAAACTTTTATGGTGAAGGAGTTTAAAGGAATGAATGAATGAATGAATGAATGAATGAATGAATGAAGAGAATGAACCACTAATGAATAAACACAAATTTCTCTAAAAAATGGGGAAAGGAATGATTAGAAACTTAGACTGTAATAAATAAGTTTGAATCAAATGGAAAGTAGAAGTTTATCTTGTATTTCAATTTATTTACATGATGATAAATTATAATGAAAAGAATACATTTATTATGCTTTTTCCCCCCAATGGATTTCAAAGTACTCTATTAGTGGATATCATGCCTAACTAATCTACTACAGTTCTTTGGGGGAATATATAACCATGTAGACCAATGGATGTTATTTATTTAGATGTTCAAAAAGCCTCTGACAAGATTCTACCCCAAAAGGTATTTTTAAAATAGATAAATTGAGACACCATAGGGTTGAAGGAATTTTTTTCCAAATGGATAGGTAGCTGATTTAAAGTAAGGAAACAAAGGCTAAGGATTGATAGGCATTTTTCTGGCTGGAAAATTAGAAACAATAGTACTCTGGGGATAGATGGGTTTCATTTTATAGCACAAATATAATCAATACAAAAAATAGACATCTATTAAGTGCCTATAATATGGTTAGGCATTTAGGCTCTAGGAATATATAAATAAGAAAAAGATAGTCCCTGCCCTCAAGAAGCTTATAATCTAATGAAGGGTATTTTAATTGATTAAAATCTAGTTTTAATAAAAAACTCTATTAAGAATGATAATAGCCTATATATATATATATGTATATATATATATATATATATAGTCTTTATAGTTACTAAAAAATCATTGACATTTACTCAACTTAAGGATTAACAAAGGACTCTATGTATATTATCTTAGGAAGAGGGGAAATAAGACCAAAGGTGGTTTTTTTAATTGTATTTAGTCAATTTAGAATATTATTCCTTGGTTACAAGAATCATATTCTTTCCCTCCCTTCCCTCCCCCCAACCCCTTCCTGTAGCCGACATGCAATTCCACTGGGCTTTACATGTGTCCTTGATCCGAACCCATTTCCATGTTGTTGTTTGCACTAGGATGTTCATTCAGAGTCTACATCCCCAACCATATCCCTTCAACCCATGTGATCAAGCAGTTGTTTTTCTTCTGTGTTTTTACTCTGAATGTGGATAGCATCTTTCTCATAGATCCCTCCAAGTTGTTCAGCATCACTGCACTGCCACTAATGGAGAAGTCCATTACACTTTATTGTACCACGGTGTATCAGTCTGTGTACAATGTTCTCCTGGTTCTGATCCTCTCACTCTGCATCACTTCCTGGAGGTTGTTCCAGTCTCCATGGAATTCCTCCACTTCATTATTCCTTTTAGCACAATAGTATTCCATCACCAACATGTACCACAATTTGTTCAGCCATTCCCCAATTGAAGGGCATCCCCTCATTTTCCAATTTTTGGCCACCACAAAGAACACAGCTATGAATATTAAGACCACATGTCTTAAGCATTTCCAGGTAGTGAAATTTGAACCAAAGGGAATAACTTCAGGAAGATCTCTAGATGCTATATGAGAGGAAAGAAAAGGAACAGACAATCCCTAATGTGGATTCATGTTTTGGGAAAAATTCCAAAATCTACTATACTCCTGGGCTATCAGTAACATAATGTCATAGGATTTAGAGATGAAAGGACCTTCAAGGTCATCTGGTCCAATCCCCTCATTTCATCCTTTATTTATCCTTACATATTTCAATAAACATTTTATTTTTATGATAAGAGTCTCTTTAGTGTTCTTGTGCCTGGTCCTGAAAGGAAGTTCACATTTGAGCTTCACTTCATCACTGAGGATACTTTTGATTACATCTATCAAAAGTATCCATACAGTTTTGAACCTATATTGGAACAGTTTTTCTATCTATATTTTATGTAACTTGCCAAATTTATTTTTACATTATATAGTCAAAAATTAC
This sequence comes from Monodelphis domestica, assembly GCF_027887165.1. Lineage (NCBI taxonomy): Eukaryota > Metazoa > Chordata > Mammalia > Didelphimorphia > Didelphidae > Monodelphis > Monodelphis domestica. The sequence goes on from NC_077230.1 coordinate 76,648,294, forward strand.
TGAAAACAAAACCAAAAGTTTTCCTCTCCTTGTAGAAATAATGAAGTTCTGAATGCATAATTTTTTATGATAATCTAATTGTCTCACCTTATGCAAGATATTATAGAAAAAGAAAAGGTCTAAAGAAAAAGAACTAAAATAATCCAAGTAAAGTAATTTGTAGGTGATTAACAAAACTTTCTGAAAATACAAAAACTGAGAGAAAACAGGATCCAACTCATTGGTAACAAAGAATATGCTGATAGGATATCACAAACTCATTTTATAAATCTAAAGAACATAAGAATTAGGGAGCTATTAGGCTCAGCATATAGAGGGCCAGATCTAAAAACAGGGGGTCTTGGGTTCAGATCTTACCTCAGAAACTTCCTAGCTATGTGACTGGTTGGTCAAGTCACTTACTTAACCCCAATTGCCTAGCCCTTACTGCTGTCAGAAGGCATGAGTTTGAAACAAAAAAGAATATAAAATTTAAGGTAGTACCCTTTAACCTTGAAACAGGTAAATTTAAGAATCACTCCCTGCTGTCCTTCCCTTTCTTTCCCCTCTCCAAAAAGCAACTGCTGCATCATAATTAAATTCTAGGCTTCCAGAACTTATCCCAAGTATTGGAAGAGGCTAAAAATATAACCAGATTGAAAAAGGAAGTAGAGATTTCCATGGATAACATATCTAGAAAAGGAGGGGTCATACTAAGGAATAGGGTGGGAGAGCAGGAATAATATGTTTAATTAACTACAGACCATAAATGGAAAGAGGACTTACTAAGCATTTATAATATGCTAAGCACTGTATGAAACTGGGGATTAAAATACAGTCTGGAAGATAGTCCCTGCTTTCAAGAAGTTTACATTTTATTAATAAAGAAAAACAAAATCCATAAAGGAGTGATGAATAGCTAGGTGTGTCTTGAATTACTTTGGAACAATGAACAAAATCAGAGGGCAATTGATTGATAAGATTCGTTAGTAATTTGATTTATGTTCTCAAAATTAAAGGTAAAAAGTGGAGGAGAAGAGGTAAGAGAAAAGGTACCCATCATAGGATAAATACGGCCAGAGGTCAACAGTGTGATAGGTTGCTTTGGTGTAGTTATGGAGAACTGCAAGAACTTTTATGAAGTACCTACAAATGGAATGCATTGTGCTAGCTCCTGGAAATCTAATGATGAAAAATGACAGTCTTTGGCCTCAAGGAATTTATGTCCTAAAAAGGAAGAAGAGAGATGTACATGGACTACTTTAAAAGAAAGTAGAGTGCAATATGCAAAACAAACTACTCAGAGAAAGTGGGAAAGAACTACTATCAGAAATGCAAGAGTACAGGACAACTTCAAGAGGCCTGAGATGAAAAAGATAATCCACTATTATAGAAGAAACTAATATATTTGAGTGCAGATTAAAGCATATCATTCTTCACTTTATTTCCTCTCTGAATTTTTCTTTAGTGTAAGCAATATGAATCTTCTTCCCTAACATGATTAATATGTGTATATATGGTATAACAACTTATATCATATTGCCCAAATAGGAAGGAGTCAGAGAGAAAAAGAGAACATGTATCACAAAATATCAAAAACTAATTGTTAAAAATTCTGTCAACATGTAATCTGGCAAAAAAATTAATTTAAAAAATTTTAAAGAAAGTGAGCAAGAAAAAATATAGAGGGAAAGAATACTCTCTGCTCCATTCTGAGACATTTAAAATGTTTCTTAATCTGATTCATTCAACTTTTTAATCATTAATATATGATCATGTACATCACTCTCAAACCAAACTGGCCTTCTTTCATTTACACATATAATACTCACTTTTCATTCTGCAGAAGAGAGCTTTGAGTCTGCAGTGAGACAAAACTGAGTCCAAATTCAATCTTACATACTTAACTAGCTGTGTGACCCTGGCCAAATCAACTAACCTATTTGCTTCAGTTTCTTCAATTGTAAAACGGAGATAATAAAAGCACCTACCCTCTGGGGTTGTTGTAAGGATCAACCTGGCACATAGCAAGTATTATATGAATGTTAATTACCTTCCCTTCTCACCTCTACCTCCTAATTTCCTTAAACATTCAAATCAAAAGCTACCTCCAGGGGACATTTTTCCTGATTCTCCCTCCCGCCCCAAAATTTTGTACCTCTTGTATATATATGCCCACATATATACTCACCTACCTCTAGAATCTAGATTCTATCTAAAGTCTAGATGCTCAATGGATAGTCACAAGATATACTCAAACTACCACACACTCAGAGACCCACACATGTTCAGGAATTGTATTAACAATACACTTAATAAATGCTCATTGACTGGTAGAATGATTAAGATGAATCAAAGAAGCTTTACCAAAGATGGTACTTTTTTGTAAGCTTAAAGAAGAATCAAAAATCGCCAAGTTAGAAAGGCCTCAAAGATCATATAGCCTGAACAAGAAAGCTCCTTTGCAAAATTACCAATATACTGACATCCAGCCTTATTGAAAGACCTCAATTGACAGGGAATACCCTATTTCAGGAATGATAAGAAAGAAGGTAGATTAAAAGAGTCAGTGATCTGAAGCAAAACAGATGTTTGAAAAGAAAACAAGATAAAAAAGAGATTGAATAGAAAAGAATAGGATGAAAGAAAATATACAGTAGTAATAACTGTGAATGCAAATGGGATGAACTCAACCAAAAAATGGAAGAGAAAAGGAGAATGGCTTAGAACCTAGAATCCAACAATATGTTGTTCACAAGAAATCCCCCATTTCCTGGGGCAGTCAGTTCTACTTTGAGATAGTTCTAATTGTAGGGAATTTTTCCTTTACATAGAGCTGAAATGTCTTTCTGTGATTTCCACTTCTTCCTTAAAGTTCTGACTTCTAAGACCAAGCAGAAATTAAAATCCTCATTCAGAGAAGAATTCTGACAATAAATGAAGAATAAGCATGTTACAATCATAAGAGAGCTTGTAAAAATGCAGAAGTGGAAGATAAATAATTTTTGTTTCTTAGGCCCTCTGTTAGAAATGGATCATGAGTCAATGGTTTGCATAAGTATGGAAACTCATTAATTTATTCAGCAAAAATTTTCATTTTAAAACATTATATTGAAAGTATTATTTATTTGTATATATTAGAGAATGACTTCTTCTTAGTTGGTATTGATGATGAATCACTAGTCTGGTCATTTAAATAGGCAGAATTACCTCACCTATCAGAATCACATTTGTATACTCTCTGCCCTTGTGTAATTTTTTCAGTAGAGGTAATTCCCTCCATCAATACCAACAGATAAACCCACTTTTTCACATTGTGATAAAAAAATTTCTGAATTTGCAAACACAGTCTTCCTATCTTGTTTTGTTAGTGTACATTAGGATAATTTAAGAGCAGGGAAGGACAACTCCAATATTTTATGCTACCTAAAGGATGGCCTGATTTATTTGGCTAGCATTTGCCTTTTTGTAATTTTAAGGGGTAGAAAGTAGGGAAGTTTCAGAGAAGAGACAAAATTGGTTTAGCATTCTGGGAAATTGCCATCGGGTTTTGCACCATGCTTTTCAACACAACATGGACAGTGGAGGGACAATCCAACCTGTGGAAAATTACCACTTCTGATCAGATTTTCCCTATTTTATATCACATAAAGAATCTTTTGAATATAAAGTATGTAAATACAATTCCCTGTGTTCTTTCTAGAAATGTCCAAAATCTACTATTTGACATCACAGGAAACAGTTGAAAAACTATTTACTAACTTCTTATTGTGCAAAAAAAGCACAGTGCTAGGCACTGGTCCAAATGCTGAGATAAATAGGGAAAGATCCTCTCTGAATATGCCAGGAGCTGCATCAATTCTCAAAGCAACCATGACAGTGGTGCAGAATTTAAGCTACACTTGAGTATGTTGGCATAGTTTGTAAACATAAAGATGGTTGGTGAGATAGCAGGGATACGGGGCAATCTGGGACCTGTCCAGAGACAAAGAGAGAAAGAAAGGGAAGCTCAGAATTTCAGAAACTCTCTTCCTTATTGTAACTTCTAATTTTGTAACATTTTTCACTGACAAAAAAAGGAAAAACCATGTAAGTAAGCAATCTGTATGTGTATCTAGGAGAAATCTTTGTGATGAATTGATACTTAAATCACTTAATGGGCACACACTGCTATGCTCAATTCCTATTACCACTGAACATTTAAAAAATGTTGTTCAAGGGCGGAGTGAAGATGGCAACATGGAGGCAACAAAAGTTCAAACTTCTGAAAACCCTTCAGTAGCAATTACAAACTAAATACTCCTAGGGGACTGAAATCAAACCTAACAACAAGACAGAGCCAAGGAACCCTCTTGCTAGACTCAACATAAAAGGTAGGCCCCCAAAAGCAAGAATTTGAGAACAGTCCAGTTTAAGGGGAAGGAAGATGGAAGGTCCCGGGAACTCTCCTCCATGTAGAGTGCTAAGCCTCCATTGGCAGCTGGAAACTCTGGGTGGGCAAAGGCACTGGTCTGGAGGGCAAAGCTGTGCCAGGCTCAGAGCAGCCAACAGTCAGTGGGAAAGTAGTTAGAGAAGAAAAGCAGAGCTCAGAGAGGGACGCATATTTGCAGAAGCAGAGACACTCCATATTGTACCCCCCTTCCCAAGTTTTGGTCTCAGAGCACATTCAGCAACCCAGCTGGACATAATCCCATCAAAGCCTTCAGAGGACAATCAAACTCAAGCTCCAACACCCCTCCCCCACAGACTACTGGACTTAACCCCATCAAAGACACCAGAGGGCAGGGAAGCTCAATGTCCAACAACCCTCCCACACAGGTAGCACTGAGAGATTTACTGACAAAGTGCCAAGGGTAAAGGAGGAAAGAAAAGCCCAAAACAATACACAAAAAAAATGAAAGGAGTAAAAGCTCAGGAAACAGCAGGGAGTAAAGCAGGGGGTAAATATGAGCAAACAACAAAAAAAAAAAAAACAAGAAATTACAATCAACAGTTTCTATACAGGCAATAAACAAAGAGCAAATGGAACAGAGAAGGATGAGGGAACTCCAAGCAAAAAACAGAAACCCCAGTAAATTGGATACAGTCTCTGGAAGAACTCAAAATACAATTCAAAACACAATTAAGAGAGGCTGAAGATAACTGGGAAAAGAACTTAAAAAATAAGATAAGCCATCTGGAAACAGAAGCACTTGAACTAAAACAAGAAAATTCTGTCTTCAAAGCCAAAATCAACCAGTTTGAAAATGAGGCAAAAGATATATATAGAGAGAACAATCAAATACATTGGGGCAGAGATTTATGGCCCATAAGGAGGTAGAAGGGCAACAAATGGAGTGCTGGAGAGGGAAGCAAAACAAAGGAGGGAGGGAGTGGAGTTATAGTTTAGAAAGATTGAAAAAAAAATAAAAGGGGAATAAGAAGGGAGAGGGGGTAGAAAGGTAAGTAAAATAAGGGTGGGAATTAGGGAGACTAGTTAAAAACAAAGCATTGGTGTAGAAGGAAATAATGAAAGAAAAAAGGGCAATAGAAGGAGTAGAAATCAAAATGCTGGGAAATACACTGCTGATGATCATAAATTTGAATGTGAATGGAATGAACTCATCCATAAAACACAAGCAGGTAGCAGAGTAATTAGAAACTAAACCTCTACCATATCCTATCTACAAGAAACACACAAGAGGAAGGTAGACACACAGGGGGTAAAAGTAAGAAGATGGATCCAAATCTATTGGGCATCAACTGATAAAAAGAAGGCAAGAGTCTCAATCATGATATCTGACAAAGCCAAAGGAAAAATAGATCTAGTCAAAAGAGATAGGGAAGGTAATTATATCCTGGTAAAAGGCAGTATAGACAATGAGGAAATATCAGTACTCAACATGTAGGCACCAAATGGGATAGCATCCAAATTTCTAAAGGAGCAACTAGTGGATCTCAAGGATGAAAAAGATAGAAAAACTATACTAGTGGGAGACCTGAACCTTCCTCTATCAGAACTAGATAAATCAAATTTAAAAAATAAATAAGAAAGAGGTAAGAAAAGTGAATGAAATCTTAGAAAAATTAGAGGTAGTAGATATGTGGAGAAAAAAAAATAGGACAAAAAGGAACACACCTTTTTAGCAGCACATGGTACATTCAGAAAGGGCATAAAAATATTGCAAATACGTTCAAAAGAGCAGAAATAATAAATGTGGCCTTCTTAGACCACAATTTAATAAAAATAATAATTAGTAAGGGTTCATAGAGAGGCAAATCGAAAATTAATTGGAAATTAAACAATATGATTCTCCAAAATCAGTTAGTTCAAGACCAAATCATAGAAATAATTAATAATTTCATTGAAGAAAATGACAATAATTAGACATCCTTTCAAAATCTATGGGATGCAGTCAAAGCAGTACTAGGGGAAATTTAAATCCTTGAGTTCATATATTAACAATTTAGAGAGGGCAGAGGCCAATGAATTCTGCATGCAAACTAAAAAGCTAGAAAGTAAACAAATTAAAAATCCTCAGATGAAGACTAAATTAGAGATACTAAAAATCAAAGGGGAAATTAATAAAATTGAAAGTCAAAGAAATATTGATTTAATAAATAAGATTAGAAGCTGGTACTTTTTAAAAACAAATTAAATAGACAAAATACTGGTCAATCAAATTTTAAAAAATAAAGAATAAAAGCATATTGACAGTATCTAAGATGAAAAGGGAGACCTCTCCTCTAATGAAGAGGAAATTAAGGCAATCATTAAAAATTATTATACTTAATTATATGGAAATAAATATGGCAATCTTGGTGATATGGATGAATATTTACAAAAATATAAATTGCCTAGACTAACAGAGAAAGAAATAGATTACCTAAACAACCCCATTTAAGAAAAAGTAATTGAACATGCCATCAAAGAAAAAAATCCCCAGGTCCAGATGAATTCACAAATGAATTCGATCAAACATTCAAAGAACAACTAATCCCAGTATTATACAAACTATTTGATAGAATAAGCAAAATAGGAGTTCTATAAAATTCCTTTTAGGACACAAATATGGTACTGATTACAAAGCCAGGCAGGTCAAAAACAGAAAAAGAAAACTATAGACCAATATCATTAATGAATATAGATGCAAAAATCTTAAATAGAATACTAGCAAAAAGACTCCAGGAAGTAATCAAGAAGGTTATTCATTGTGACCAGGTAGGATTTTTACCAGGAATGCAAGGATGGTTCAATATTAGGAAAATCATCCACATAATTGATCATATTAACAAGCAAACCAATAACAATCACATGATCATCTCAATAGATGCAGAAAAAGCCTTTCACAAAATACAACACTCATTCCTATTGAAAACACTAGAAAGCATAGGAATAAAAGCATCTTTGATAAAAATAATAAACTGTATATATCTAAAGCCATCAGCAGACATCATCTGCAATGAGGATAAACTAGAAGCCATCCCAATAAGATCAGGAGTGAAACAAGGATGCCCGTTATCACCTCTATTATTTAACATTATACTAGAAACACTAGCTATATGGATTAGAGAAGAAAAAGAAATTGAATGTATTAAAATAGACAATGAGGAGACAAAACTATCAATCTTTGCAGATGATATGATAGTCTACTTCATGAATCCTAGAGAATCAACTAAAAAGCTAGTAGAAATAATCAACAACTTTACCAAAGTGGAAGGATACAAAATAAATCCAAGTAAGTCATCAGCATTTCTATGTATTTCCAACACATCTCAGCAGCAAGAATTAGAAAGGGGAATTGTATTTAAAATCACGTTAGATAATATAAAATACTTACAAATTTATCTGCCAAGACAAACATAGGAATTATATGAACAGAACTACAAAACACTCTCCACACAATTAAAACTAGACCTAAAGAATTGGAAAAACATTAACTTTTCATGGGTAAGATGAGCTAACATAATAAAAATGACAATGCTACCCAAATTAATTTACTCATTTAGTACCATAATCATTGAACTACCAAAAAACTTTTTTATTTAATTAGAAAAAAACACAACAAAGTTCATTTGGAAGAACAAAAGATCAAGGATATCCAGGGAAATCATGAAAAAAAAATTGCGAAGCAAGGTGGCCTTGGCATCTCAGATCTCAAACTATACTATAAAGCAGTGGTCATCAAAACAATATGGTACTGGCTAAGAGAAAGAAAGGAGGATCAGTGGAATAGACTTGGGGAGAGTGACCTCAGCAAGACAATCTATGATAAGTCCAAAGATCCCAGTTTTGGGGACCAAAATCCATTATTTGATAAGAACTGCTGGAATAATTGGAAGACAGTATGGGAGAGATTAGGTTTGGATCAACATCTCACACCCTACACCAAGGTAAACTCAGAATGGGTGAATGACCTGAATATAAAGAAGGAAAACAAAATAGTATACATGTCAGATCTTTGAGAAAGGAAAGTCTTTAAGACCAAGCAAGAATTAGGGAAAAAAATCACAAAATATAAGATAATTTTGATTAGATCAAATTAAAATTTTTGGTACATACAAAACTAATGCATCCACAATTAGAAGGGAAGCAACAAATTGGGAAACAATCTTCATAACAAAAACCTCTGACAAAAGTTTTATTATTCAAATTTATAATGAGCTAAATCTATTGTACAAAAAAATCAAGCTATTCTCCAATTGATAAATGGGCAAGGGACATGTAGAGGCAAGTTTCTGTTGATGAAATAAAAACTATTAATTAACATATGAAAAAGTGTTCTAAATCTCTAATAATCAAAGAGATGCAAATCAAAACAATTCTGAGGTATCACCTCACACCTAGCAGATTGGCTAACATGACAGCAATGTAAAGTAATGGATGTGGCAAAGTTGGGACATTAATGCATTGCTGGTGGAGTTGTGAATTGATCCCACCAATCTCGAGGTCAATTTGGAACTATGCCCAAAGGGAACTGAAAGATTGCCCTTTGATTCAGCTATACCACTGCTGGGTTTGTACCCCAAAGAGATAATAAGGGGAAAGAGTTGTACAAGAATATTCATAGCTGCCCTCTTTGTGGTGGCAAAAAATTGGAAAATGAGGGGATACCCTTCAATTGGGGAATGGCTCAACAAATTGTGGTATGTGTTGGTGATGGAATACTATTGTGCTCAAAGGAATAATAAAGTGGAGGAATCCCATGGGAACTGGAACGACCTCCAGGAATTGATGCAGAGTGAAAGAAGCAGAATCAGGAGAACATTGTACACAGAGACTGATACACTATGGTACAATCAAATGTAATGAACTTCTTCATTAGAGGCAATGCAGTGATCCTGAACAACCCGGAGGGATCTACGAGAAAGAACACTCAAATTCAGAGGAAAAACTGTGAGAGCAGAAAAACAGAAGAAAAACAACTGCTTAATTACATGGGCCGAGGGGTATATGATTGGGGATGTAGACTCTAAATGATCATCCTAGCTCAAACATCGACGACATGGAAATAGACACATGTAATACCTAGTGGAATTGTGCAATGGCTATGGGAAGAGTGGGGGAATGTAGGGGTGGGGGAATAATGTGATTATTGTAACCAAGGAATAATGTTCTAAACTGACTAAATAATAAAAAAATTTTAAAAAGATGTAAGCTCCTTGAACACAGTTGTTATTCTACTTATTTTTATTTCTATGACAAAAGCTAAGCATAGTGTCTGCCACTTGGGAAACACTTACTAAGTGCTTTACCTCTCTATCTATGTATGGAAGGAGAAAAGCATTAGGATAGAAAAATTTTTTTCACACCACAGCTTTATAAGTACTCACCAGGCAACTAAGATCAAAATGGCAAGTATGCTACAGAAACTTCAAAAATCATCTCTTTCCAGGCTAAAGAAGTATTGGTCTACTTTACATATAACCACTTGGGGATGTTATTAGCTATAGTATGGAGATATTTCTTTATGTATGGAATAGATTATTTTTTACATATCAATTTTTGCTACATGGAGAAGAGTCTTTTCAAACAAAAGTATTCTTTGGTTTTTCAATGAGATGATATTCAGTAATCTTCCTACTCTGTCTTATTTTAAGACTTATTTTATTCTCTATAGACAGATAATGGAAAGAAAGTTGAGGCCAACTATGGATTATTGCTGGAAAGTTGGCTTCAAATAGACATAGCTTAAGAAGAAAAACTGTTTTGAACAGAGCGTTGTAGCAACTAAAGCCTTCAGATTACTGGTTTAAGGAAACTGGCCATAGCAACACAACCAAGGAGAACAAGGTTGTCAAAATCATCCCAAGTATGGATATTGTCAAGTATCTCTGACATTAGGTCTGAGAAGCAAATAAAATGTGATTTTTTTTCTAAGCAACTTTAACAAAATTTCCCTAGAGGAAAGAAGTAGAAATCATTCATATTCTATAATCTCTCCTTAATGTGAGATGAATGTGATTGTAGCTAGAGCAAGTCACATATTTTAAAAAAGTGAAATGTAGAAATGTAGAAAAATTCTCTCATACATTCCTCAGAGGAGCATGTTACAAATGCTGTAAACTGAATAAACTGAGTGAAATTAATAAATTAGCTAGAATATTGCTTGTTGAATTTTGCATTAAAAACTAACAAAAAGTATATTGAAAACACAAAATAAAAATAAATAAAAATAAAATAAAAAGAATAAAAAAGTTATTCTGATGCCAACAAAGCCTTCCCAAGGAAAATTAAATGATTACTGTACCCTCCTCAGTGGTATCAATCCACTTCTACTGATATTAAGCACATGGTATTAATATCTTCTACATGGCATTTTCTTTCTGAATTTTCTTTGGGAGAACAGGGCAAAATTATGAAAAAAAAGGAAGTAAGAAGTTTGATTTTTCCCCATCATCCAACTCTTCTTCCTGTCTTTTCTACTTTTAATCACCTAACACTTATCCTTCTATAACTATAACTATCCTCCTAAAAATCAGGTTAGATTGCTCTGTTAACTTCAACCCGTTTATCCTTGGAACTTTTACACTGGAGCACCATGCTCCGGTGGGGTAACTGCCTTTCCAAGACCATTATTTCAAGAATGCCTGACTCATACTCCATTTCACACCCTTCTCTATGGCCATCTCCTCCACTGCCTTGCCAACCATGTACCTGCCACATACCTTTTTCTTCACTCCCTCTCCTCCACAAGTTCTGAAATCATGATCAAGTGTATTTTATTATAGCTTTTAGAAGCAGTAATGCCATTCTACTCTCCTGTGGCTTTACTTTCCAAGCCATAGTTTTCAAAAACTAAAATACCTTTACTGTCTACCACTATACTATCTTTCCCTCTCGGAATATAAGCTCATTGAGGGCTGTGCATTCCTTTGCTTTCATATTTATCCAAATGACATAGTATGCCTTTAATATTTTAATTCATTTATTCAAAGAATTTTAATAAACTAGTTCTTATGATGTTCATCATTAATAAGCTAATTTGTCATACTTCATAGGTCTATTTGCATTTAAAAGAGAAAGCTAGAAGAGAATAATGTTTAATTCAAAGAAGTGAATATCAAATGGTAGAATGTAAGGAAGTGCTATAGGTGGGGAAAAAAGTTTGGGTTCAGTAATATTACATTGGAGGCTAATTTACCAAGTTGTGAGGTTAGTCCTGAAAGGAAATAGAACAATCAGATAATGATATTGTCATGTACTATGTATCATTTATATAGAACATGACTATCTGTTCATCAGATTTAATTTAATAGCAAATTATAAAGATATTTCAATTCAATTCAACATGCATTTGTTAATTTGTCAAAAAAAATTTACCAAGCATTTCCGAAAACATGAATATGTTTCAAAAAAAGCAATATAAATTGTATGAAGTCAAGGAAAGTTAATATTACAATACCTGAGTTTTTTTAAGGATATAGGTTAAAGGAAGTTTCAAGTTTCCAAATATACTAAATCTATCCAAATGTTTTTATGCTTCAATTTTTTTAAAAAGCCAATTTGGTCCAAAAATCAAAATTCATAAATATTTCAAGTAAAACTGGTTCTCCCTTCCAAGGACTGACTTTTCTCCCCAAAATTTCAACCTTAAATTTTGTAAAACTCCATTTCAAAGTAATAATCTCCGATCTCCCCAAAAGATTCACTTAAGCCCCTGTAAATCAAAGCTGCTGAATGCTGTAAAACACTAATTGCACCAATTAGAAACAAGCCTCAGGACGGTTTCAACCATCAGTGTCCCCAAAACCATTTTCTGCAACTATAATCCATTATTTTTCTTTTATAATTAATTTTTCTAAGTAGGTCAGGACTATTCATTTTAGTTAAGTGCTATTTCAGCCATTCCATTTTCCCACAACGGAAGTCAACTGTAACTATATACATGTTTTCTATTAAACATATCAAATGTCACAAAATATACAAAAACCACAAAAGCATTCAACATTAATTTTTTCCTAACTGTAAGAGCAGATAACATGCAGTTTGGAGGTATACAGTAGGAAAGATTAGAGAACTAATGAGCTGTCTCAGATGTTCTTTGTAAAGTTTAAGGTGATAATACTATGCTGAGAGTTTGGGAGTAGGAAGATGTTAGGAACTGTAAGAGAGAGCATGTGAAGGAAATCCAGGATTGAAAGATAATTATTCCGAGCACACTGTCTTGTCTGCCAGTAATGTAAATCCATGTATATTGACTCCCAGTCCCCTGGCCATAATAAGAGGAGTTAGAGTTTATACATATATATGTGTGTATTTTTTAATTCTTATTTTGTTCCTTACTGCCTTTGTAACCATGAGCAAAGCATGTTAAATATGCTGTTATCAAGCATTCTATACTCTAGAGTTCTCTGTTAACATGTATTTCCAAATATCAATTATTTAATTAGAGGCGGTGCTAGAATTAGAATGAGGCGTTCTGAGTTCAGATCTGAAATGTATTAGCTGTGAGACCCTAGACAAGTCACTTAAACTCTCAGTATCAGTTTCCTCATCTATAAAATGGGGATAATAATAGCACCTACTTCTTAGCATTGTTGTAAGGTCCACATTAGATAATACATGTAAAATGCTTTACAAACTTTAAGGTGGTAAATAAATGCTAACTCTTATTGTATTTATATTCAAAGTCGTGTTTGCTATTTGTGTGTACTTTAAGGTAAACCACTTCATTGACTCCAACCTTAGATTCTTCATCTGTGAATCCAACAGATTGAACAAAATCATTTTAAAACACCATCAATAAAATCAATATTATAGTTTTAGTCCATGGTGATATATTGGGTTCTTTTAAAGGACTTATTTACAAAATTTTATATGGAAATTCATAAGATTATCACAGAATCATAGCTGGAAAAGGAATGAAGCCGTCTATCTCATTTTATAGATGAGGAAACTGAGGTCTAGATAAAGAAACGTGTCTTATTAAGCCAATATAATAAAAATGATACCACCAAAATTAATTTACAGATTTAACACTAAACAACCTAAAGGATACTTTATAAGGCTAGATAACATTTAAAAATTCATTTGTAGGAACAAAAGATCTAGAATATAGTAGAAAAATGAAAAGGCAATGAAAGGGGAATAGTACTTCTAAACTTCACAGTATGTTCTAAAGCAACAATTATCAAAACCATTTGGTACTAGACAAAAAATAAAAAGGAGGTCAATGGACCAGATTAGATAAGTAAGAATGAGAAAAAATGAATTTGTTTTTAAAAACAGGTTTAGACAAACCCTAGCTCATAAATTACGCAGAAAAGAAGTCCTATTAAATAGGAACTTAGAAAATGGAAATGCAACATGGTAAAAATCAGGCTTAGACCAACATCCTATACTATATTCCACTAGACATTCACAATGGATATTTGATGTTAATGTTAAAGATCATACCATTTAAATAAGAAAAAATATCACATACTTTTTATAGCTATAGGTAGGGAAATAATTATTAATTACTCAAAGGATAAAAATAATTACAAATGATAAAATTTTCATTATGTGAAATTTAAATGTTTTTGCATAAACTTAATGCATCTGGGATAAGCAATAGATGACTAGAAAAAAATCTTTTGATGAAATATACCAAGTATCTAATATATATAGACAAACAACAGAAGTATATAAGAACAAAAGCCATTCCCCATTAGAGAAATGGTTAAAGGATATAAACAAACTTTTCTCAAAAGAAAAAAATAAACTATTAACAATCATATGAAACAATGTTCTAAATAACTAATAACAAGAGAAATTCAAATCAAAATTCTCTGAAATTTCATTTCACATTCAGCAAATTGGCAAATAGTCTAAGTTAGAGGGACTGTGGAGACACAGACACAGTAATGCATTGTTAGAAGATCTCTGAATTGGTATAACCACTTTGGAAAGAAACTTAGAATTATGCAAGTAAAGTGATTTAAATCATCATAACTTTTAGATCAATGAGATTCTATTGTTAGGCACATAGCTCAAAAAGAAAGGCACTCCATAAAACAAAGTATTTATTAGGAGTACTTTTTGTGTTACAAAAAAATGGAAAATAAAGAAGATGCATACCTACTAGAAAATGGTTAAACACATTATAGTATATGGGTGAACTGAATGCTATTTTGCTGTAAGGAACACAATGAATATAGGAAAGCAAAGAAAGACAGGAACAGATTCAAAATGAAAAAAAAAGCTGGCAAACAATATACATAATCACTAAAATTCTGAAAATGAAATACAAATTACTATTAAAAAATTGAATTGAATATTATGAAATGATAAAGCTTGTCCCTAAAGAAAAGACTTTTATAGAGGTCAGGATTCACAGATATAGAACACTGTATACAACTTCAGATTTTTGGTATGTGTTTGTATTTATTTTTGAAAATTTTGCCCTTTCTTCTTTCTTTTTTTCATTTCTTTCCTTCTTTCTTTTTTCATTCCTTCCTTTCCTTCCTTCTATATTTCCTCCCATCCTTTTTCTCTATCCCTTCTTTCCTTCCTTTCCTTCTCCTTCCTTCCTTTCTTTATTCCATTATTCTCTCTTCCTTTCTTTCCTCCTGCTCTCTCTCTAATTCTGTCTCCCTTCCTCTCTTCCTTCTTTCCTTCTCTTTTCTTGGCTGCAATTCTTTGTTATAAAGATTGTTTCTCTAGGAGGGGTGTAAAAATTTATACAAGGGGTAACTTAAGTAATGTAAAAATAAAAGATATTTAATATATTTTTAAAAAGAAATTTAACTGAGTTCATGCAACTGTGAGGGCCAAAATACGAACTAGATCTTCTGCCTCCAAATCAAGAACTTTTCTACTGCATTAGGTATTGGCTTATATGTAGCAAGAAAGATCTTTTAAATACTTTACATCTTTATGAAAATCTAAAATAGCTTCTTGGTCTTCTTCAGTACTGTTTTTGGACTCATTAGTTGATATACTTTTTAGCTTACCTTCTTTCTTCAGGCTTTTCCTGCAAATTTGACCTTTAGGCATTTTGACAACTAATTTGGGTGAAATGAATTGTCCTAGCAATGTTCTTATCAATTAATGGTGACAAAGAAGCAAAGCTCTGTGTTTCATGTAACAACCAAATGACAGTATTATGCCCATTACTCACTGATGAGGCTTGAATTAAGTTTTTAAGCAGAGGCAATTATCTGCATATGAAGTGGCTATCACAACTTTCCCTAGCCCCTTGGGCTGTCACTGGAGTCCTCCTTTCAAATGTTTACTCAGGATAGCGCGCATAACTGAAGATGTCCTTGTCCAAGAATCCACCTCATACTCTACAAACAAAGGCATATTAAATGAGCTGAAAATAAATATTTTCACTTGATTGTATGAATTGGCAAGTATTGCCTGAACATATACTGTGTATCAAAGTGCTATGTCAGGTACTTTGGGGGCTCTCAAAGAAGCAGCTTTACTTTCACCCCTTACATACCTTGCAAAATACCTGGGGGAAACAAAATCAACAAGAATTAACTAATTAAGTGATAAGATGTATGGTCAAGATTATTAAAGCAGAAGGAGTTCAGCAATTGGAGAATCCATTACTTGGAAGCCAAGGAAAGTTGGTTTTTTAATGCAGACTTCAGCTGTCTTTTAAGAATAATGTGACATAAGTAAGGAGAGAATAATATGATTCTCAGCAGAACAGCCTCAATCAAAAGCACACAGGTAGAATTGAATAAGCATGCCCCACAAGATGGAGACTTCCTCAATTTCTGTGCCTTATGCCAATTGTTCTAGCATATCCTTGAATCCCCTCTACCAAAAGGTCAAACTAGTTAAAGACCCCTAGAGGAACTTTTCCCATTTTAATTCTTGGCAAAAGTCAAGGGACATCACTATCTTTGGAGCTGACTGAAAACAAGATGGTCTGAATAGCAAATCAGCAGTGACAGAATATCTTCCTACTTATATATGTCTAAGCAAGGGCAAGTTGTAGGTGTTGGAGAGAGATGGATTTAGGGGTTTGTGCACTGAAAGGCAAAGGGCACCATATCAAGAACGCAGGCTCCACAAGATGTCAGATGAGGGAATATACTTCGAAGAAAAGCAGAAACAAAATATTTTCACCACATATGAAGTATCACTAGATAACAGTGTGACTGATCTTTTAAACAACAACAAAAAATGCCAGATATTAAATGCCCAGGTTAGATTTGTCTTTTGTGGCAACCACTTTGGGAAATTCTATATTTATTCCAGATCAAATTTTTGTAACTCTCTCTAAAGGAACTGCCTTAAGGACCCAGAGATACAAATACTTTTTGATCCAACTTCTATACCAACTCAATCAATTTGATTCCTATAACATGAATCAAGTGTCTATTAGGTTTCAGGCACTGTGATAAGATGCTGAGAATTGAAATATGATGCTATGTGCATCAATGTATATCCACATGTGGTGATATCTCTACCATCCTTGAAAGTCGGGGCACTTTCAGACAACTAGATATAGATTTAATGTAGGTTATTGATTGAAGGTAAGGGCTTAACACATACATAACAGGGTAGGATGTGATAGGAATAAAGAAGAGATTCAGGTAAAGTACTGGAAAATCTGAAGAGAAAGAGATTATTTTCACCTGGGGGGATCGGATTTAACAGTTTGGGGCAGCAACTAAACCAGACCTTGAAGGAAAGGACTGCAATAGGCAGAAATAAGGGATTACACCAGTAGTATGAGAGAGATGCTGAATGAAGGCACTGGGACAGGAGTTCAGGATATGATTAGGGAACTGTTCATAGTGTAGTTGGGCAGGAGCCAAAGCTCAAGAGACCAGATTATTTTAAATGCTAAGTGTGACCCTTTACACTTTAGAAATCAGCAAACATTATAAATTGGGGTTGCTTTTTTATTGTTTTGTTGATTGTCTCCACTACTTAAGATTGTCTCAACTACTTAAGAAAGTAACAAAAAAAATGTTAATAATGTAGATTAAACGTAAAAGTGTATGGGCATTTTTTTTCTCCTGGAGTGCCAGTTGTTAAAACATTTACCTGAATAGCCCTGGCTGGAATATAAATTTTTCTCAATAGAAATAGGTTTAAACAAGATTTGAAAAGTCAGAGCCAAACTGTAGAGATGCTTAAGAGTAAAAGTAAAATAAACAAACTGTTTTTTAAAGGAAGGAAGGAAGGAAATGGATAAATATCTCATTTGAAACTCTTGATTCATGTTATATGAATGGAATTAAGTGAGTATCTAAGTTAGGTCAAAAAATGTGTGTATCTAAGGACCCTAACGCCAATTCCTTTAGAGGTAGTTACAAAAATTGTTTTGAGCTGGAATAAATAGATAGTTTCCCAAGACATTTGTCACAAAAGACAATACTTACTTGGGTATTTAATATTTTGCATGTTTTGTTTAAAAAATCAGTCATATTATTATCTAGCAATACTTTAAATATGATGAAAATGTTTTATTCTTCAATGTGTATTCCGTTTTCTTACATTCTTTTCTAGCCTGTCTTTGAAATACCCTTTGCCTACTCATGGTAGGCAAATATCTCATCTGATTTTCATAACTACCCTGGGAGGTAGGCATGTTATTATCTTCATTTGCAGGTGAAGAAATTGAGACAGACAGGCATCTACAGCCACAACAAAAGACTTGACTAGGCACTGACAAGGCAGAACACAGCACATATTGGGATTTATAAAGGGACATTTAAATATTTTTAAATTACATTTTAAACAATTTTTCATTCTCTTTCTTAAATTTTGAGTTCCAGATTCATTCTCTACCTCCCTACCACTTCTCTCCCCCAACATTGAGACGGTAACTTGATATAGGTTGTTCGTGTGCAATCATGCAAAACATTTCCACATTAGTCATGTTGTGAAAGAAAATAGCCAAAAAAGAAGAAAAAGAAAGTTTTTTTTAAAAGTGTTCTTCAATCTGCATTCAGACTCCATCAATTCTTTCTCTGGAAGTAAAGGGACATGTTGTAATTCAACTTTTTATAGATATACAAATATTTAATGACAGAAAAACCTACTCTTTATGACAGGAATTTATTTTGTGAAAGTGAAGTAATATAATAGTGAATGTTCAAAAGCTTCTATGGATAAGAACACACAGGAAGTTCACATAGAAAAAATAGTGGGGTGTAGTATACTACAGACCACCCAGATAGGAGAAAATATACAAGGAGTCTAAGAAACAAATGGTAAGTCTATCATGGAAGTATACTACAGTAATAATAAGCAGTTTCAATTATCTGAACAATTACTAGAGGTTTCTTTCTGCCAAAAGCAGAGAGGATATTAAATTTTTGGTTAAAATTATGAATTATTATTCTAGATCTCATTCTGATCATTAAGAAACCAACACATTTCTGAAACTAATACTATGGAAACATTGGGAGAAGCAGCCTCTCTATCTTAGAATCTATGATAGAGAAGGGAAAGAAAAGCTAGGCATATGTGATAGATTGTAGGTGAATAGATTTCACAGAATTTGAAGAGAAGATTAGTATGCTATTCCCACAGTTCTAAAAGAGAAGGTAGTCCAAGAAGAATATAAAGCTCTAAAGAATAAAATTCTGAAGATGAGAAATACAACTTTCAATAAGGAAGAAAAGGGAGGGCCATCTAACGAATGTAATGTGGATGAAAAGGGAAACCTAACAAATTAGATTTTCCAAAAAGATGTGTAGAAGATAAGAGCAAAGAAATATAAGAAAATGAACTCAGTCTTAGAAAGATAATTAGATAAACAGATGGATAGATGAAGAGATAGAATGATATATATATGTATATATATATATATATATTTATTAAATGTTTCCTATGTACTAGGTACTTAACTAAGTTCTGGAGATACAAAAACAAGCAAAGGAGTCTTTGCCCTCAAGGAGCTTACATTATGTGGGATGGGGGGAAAAGAACCCAAAGAGGAGAGACAGAAAGTGAGGGTGGGAAATGGTGTGAATCTGGCCAGGAAATGAGTTTCAGATATACATTCGGATAAAATAAGATAAATTTTGTGAATCAAGTGTCCAGGGTGGTTTTAGGGCATAGAAGTCCAACACTGTGGTGGGAAAGAGTTAAAGATGAAAGTATGATTGGAGAAGGTAGGGAATGGAGATGGCTAGGAGGCAGAATCCCATTAATGCTAAAACCCCAAATGAGCAAACTTTGGGCAATATGAAAGGTTCTATTAAGGAAAAGAGTAGGATTAAGAAGGGGATAGGACTTTGGCTTGGGATAGATAGATTTATGATAATAAAGGAGGGAAACAGTAAAAACTATCTGGCTCATATTTCATTTTTGTTTTCTTTAATAAAGTGAATAATTTTTGGTCTACAGAGGACAGAACAGAATTATTCAGGGGAGCTGAAATCTAAGAGATATTAAGAATTTGTTTGTGCTTTCATGGAATTCAAGTATCAAGGTCTAGAAAACCACAATCAAGAACACTTAAGAAAAATCAGAGAAGATTGTTGAGTAACTCAGTCATTGTAAAAAAAAAATCTGGGAGAAAAGGAAAGATGCAATAGCACTGGAAAAGGGCATAGGCTGTCCTGTTTTTCAAAAGATAAAAAGGAGTACAGCTTGCAAACCAAAAGTCATTAACTTACTTTTACTCTTGGCAAAATTCTAGAACCTCTAATGAGATGGTTCGTAAACATCTAAAAAGAGAAGTGGTGAACATGAAGAACTGGTATGGCTTAATCAAAAATAGCTCATTCTAATCAGACCTCATTTTCTTTTATTGAAAGAGTTACTAATATCAAGGGAATACTATATATATACACACACACACACATATATATATATATATAGTTTAAGATTTCATATTTGATACACTGTTAGAGTTACAGCCCATCCTTGTAGACAAAATGGAAATATGTGGGCTAGATTATAGTTCAATATATGAATAACTGTTTGAATAAGTATTCAAATGCCAAATTAGAGTGAGATTTGTCCTTGGTTCTATCACTGGAAAAGGGCATAGGCTGTCCTGTTTTTCAAAAGATAAAAAGGAGTACAGCTTGCAAACCAAAAGTCATTAACTTTTACTCTTGGCAAAATTCTAGAACCTCTAATGAGATGGTTCGTAAGCATCTAAAAAGAGAAGTGGTGAATAATTTTTGGTCTACACTGGGCTATGACTCAGGAAGATGAGGTCTAATCCAGTTTAAGATACTTAACAAGGCATATGATTGGTCAAATTAGCTAACCTCCTTCAGACTCAGTTCAGTCATCTGTAAAATGGGGATAAAATTATCACCTACTTCCCTTGGTTGTTGTGATAATAAAATGATATAAAATTTATAAATCACATTATGAATCTCAAAGTACCATGTAAATTCTAGCTATTATTATGTCTTGGATGAAAGCATAGAAGGCATCCTATATAAATTTATAGATTTCAAAGCCAGGAGAGATAATTTATATATTGGATTACAGAATTAGTACCCCAAAAAAAGCTTGACAGAGTATAATGATAGGTTAAATCTAACATGATCAAATTATAAAGATAAATAAAATGCTACCCCTTGTTTCAAAAAATTAACACCCAAAAGCACTAAATGGGAAAGGCAAGGCTGGACACAAGGCTAGTAACAGTGGGGAAAGATATTGGGGATTTAGTGAACTAAGATCTTGCTCAATTCGAATCAACATTGTGGCTTAGCAGCCAAAAAGTCATTAAGAACTTAAGCTGCATTAAAAGAAATACATACAAGGAAAATGGTAGTTCTACTATGATCTGTTCTGGTGTAACCACATCTCAAGTGTTAGTATTAGTTCTGGGTTCCCCATTATAGAAAGGAGATTTAGGGAAAGCATGCAGATGAGGGTGACCTGGGTGGTGAAAGGCTTCAAGTTCACTTCACAGGATGGTCAGCTATAAAAACAAAGGGCGTTCATTCTGGAACATGGTACTTGTTAATGCCACGTATCCATTGCATTTAATTTTACGATGTTATTATTTAAGCCAGAAAAAAAACAAAAAACGCTTGTTCAAAATGATCTTGAGTTTGGCTCTGTAACAAAGGCAGAGTTGAGGATGAAGCCTCATGAGTGACATGTCACCATTAACACATACTCAGATATATAACAAGTCAGAAGCACTTGTCCGAGGGTCTGAACACTGACAAGATCTAGGGGGTTCTGTAGCGATATGAGCAGGAGCAAGAGATCCTGCAAGGGCAGAAGCACTCTGCAGGAGTGACAGGGCTGTAGCTTCTTCTAACAGGCAGGGAAGGAGAAGGTGGAGTTTTGTCTAGTCTTCTAGGATGGACCTAGTGAACTAGATATTCTCTCCCCTGTGGCTTCCCTGTGATCAACTGCCTGTTCTTGTGGATCCTGTGGGTGTTGAGAGGTATTTCTACAGAGTCCGTGAGATCTTCCCTTTGAGCCCTGGTACTGCTTACCTTCATACCCTGCTGCCTGTATCACCATCCAAGAGGGGGATCTGGGTTAGAGAAGTGTAGTTGGTGTAGGAACTGGGACTTTTAGGTAGAGAGCGAACTGGCCGTGCAGACAGCATCTCTCTGAAGTGACCAGCTTGTTTGGGGGAGGCTTATTTCTGCTCTTTCGTTTAGATCTCCCAAAGGCTTTTCACCTTTCCCTTAGTTATGAAACCAAGGTGTCCTGTGATTATGCAGTGTCTGTGCTTATTAGCTCAGGGTCTGACTCTGCGTGCCCTGGGCTGGTATACCCCAACCCAACCAGATGACTGGCCCTATAATACCCCCCTTGAACCTACAAGTGTCCAATTAGCTATTTCAATTAGTTATTATTTGAGTCCCCATTGATATAAGGAGATAATGGCCTACCACACAATACAGAGCTATGGAGCTGTTGTGAGATGAGGTAAAAGAATACTCTTCCCTTTGCGCTCCTGCATCCTTCTGTCTTAACTCATAAGCAGAACATTAGATTGCACGGCTACTGCTCAGCAGTCTCCTCCTTCGGTTTCTCTTCACCCAAGGACTGCTAACCCGGAAAGTAGCCCAGTGTAATAGACGTGAAAATTAGCAACACGTTTTAAAAATTCTTTTCACATTCATCCTCTGCTCAACTATACCGGCCTCCACTTTGTTTTCTTTTTTTTTTAATCAGTGTTCCAGGTTGTGATGCCTTACAGCTTCATGTCTGTGTTGACCTGTTTGGCTACAATAATGAATGCCTC
Organism: Monodelphis domestica; assembly: GCF_027887165.1. NCBI lineage: Eukaryota > Metazoa > Chordata > Mammalia > Didelphimorphia > Didelphidae > Monodelphis > Monodelphis domestica. The sequence goes on from NC_077230.1 coordinate 76,670,895, forward strand.
ATGGAAAAACGCACACGTCTTGGAGGCAGAGAACATGAGTTAGGTCCTTTCCTCTGCCACCGATTAGCCGTGTGACTTTGAGCGCGTCTTTTAACCTCTCTAGACCTCAATTTCCTCAGTATCTAAAACAGGGATAATAATACCTGCCCTGACTACCCCCTAATAGATTGTTATGAGATTAAATGAGCTAATAATGTATGAAGTTTTTAAACAAACTACAAAGTGAAAAGCATATACAGCATGATTATTATTTTATATAGCACCTAGCACAGGGCCGTGGTCCTAATCCTCTTCCAATCCGACACTCTGGCTTCAGGTCCACTTCTACTCTCCAAAGTGTTCACTTTTCTAAGAGTAAAACTAAACCACAATGATAGCATTTGGCAGGGCTGTGCCATCACTGTCCTCAGATGCTGGAATCTCTCTGTGGGAAGGGCACCCAGAGAAGGTGGTAATCAATTTTGATAAAGATCTACAAAGCCTCTGCATTGTGGCCCCATTTTTATTTTCCCCTTCATCTCATGAATCAAGACGTTAAGCTACCTGTACCCTAACTCTTTCCATCTGTGCATTCCCAGAAAACCACCAGTGCTTCGCACCCAGGACTAGCTAAAACACCTGCATGAGCTCTACATGTCCCAAACAGAATTCATTATTTTTCACCCTAAATCCTTCCCTTTTCTGTATTTCCCTATTATTGTCAGGGGCACCAGCATTCTCTTAGACAGGTTTACGACCTCAGCAACATCCTTATACACTCACTTTTCACTCACTCCATATTTCCAATCCACTGTCAAATTCTGGGTTTTCTGCCTTCACAACATCTTTCATGTATGCTTCCATCTCTCTGTTCACACATTTAAAACTCTTGTTCTTGGATTCATCCCTTCTCTCCTGAACCTACCTTTCTGGTTGGTCCCCTTGCCTCAAGTATCTCCCTATTCCATAGCATCCTTCCCTCCCTTGATAAGGTGATACTTCCAAAGCATACAACTATGTCCCTGCTCAATGAGCTCCAATGGCTCCCAATTACCACCAGAATAAAAGTCAAAAACCTTTTTTTGTCATTTAAAGTTCTTCATAATCTTCCCTACATTTTATCCTAGCATTATTTATTCATTTGGTTGGTTGTTTAAGATATTTTATTTTCTCAATTATGTGCAATAACAATTTTCCTAAAATTATAAGTTCCAAATTGTCACTTTCCCTCTGTTTCCTCCCCTTTCTCAAAATATTAAGTAACATGATCTGGGTTATACATGTATTATCATACAAAATATACTTCCACATTGTAAGAGAATACTCATTTAAAACTACAACCCTAAAATAAAAACATAAATAATGTGAAAGATAGTAGGCTTTGATCTGCATTTTGACTCCCAACTATTCTTTTTCTGGAGTTGGATAGCATTCTTTGTCATAAAAAAGTCAAGTTTCCTAGTATTCTTATGCTTTCTTTCCCTACATCCATTCTATAATGTGGCCACACAGGTCTTCTTCTTCGATCCAACCTTCCTTCAGCCTTGACCTCAATCCCATCTCTCAGCTCTGTAATTTTTGCCACTACCTGCCACCCAGCCTGGAATGCTCTACCCCCATTACCCTCTATACTTTTTTGGTTCCCCAGATTCTCTCTAGGAGATCTTTCTCAGTCTTCCAGCTGCTACTACCTTCCCCTCCGAGATTATCTTCTTGTTATTGTTCATTCATTTTCAGTCATGTCAGATTTGGGTGTTTCTTTACAATGATCCTGTAGTGATTTTTACCACTTCCTTCTCTAGATCATTTTGTAGATGAGGAACTGAGGCAAAAAAAAAAGTTAAGTGACCTGCCCAGTCACACAGCTACTTATGTGTTTGAACATATTTGAACTCAGGAAGAGGAGTTTTCCTGACTCAAGTACTGTATCCACTGTGCCAACTAATTGCCCCCTTCCATCTGCTCTTTCTATATGATATATGTACTTAGTTATAGTAGTTCCATGCCCTCTCCCAAGTAGTATGTTTGTTCTTTGATGGCAAGGAATGTCTTTTGTTTTTCTTTCTCATATACACAATGCACAGAAATATTACACTGAAGGTGTCTAATAAAAACATATTGATTGACTGACACACATTATCTCAGTTTTGACCCCACTGTAAATCAAAATTTCTTCAACATACCTCTAAGCACTCCCAAACCAATTCCAATTTTTAAGTTTCCATTAATATTCCAAATCCTGTATTCTGCACTCCACATTCCCAAGAAGTTTTTTCCCTCTGAATTATGCCTTCTCTACCAATTACCAGCATCAGACAACTTCATTATGAGTTGGGATGGGGTAATAATGAACATCTCTGAAGGGCTGCAAGTCTTTTTGACTAAAGCATACAACTTTAAACTATTAAGAATTCATTAGATTCTATCTCTCAATTATCTGGGTTTTTAATCAATATTATTGGTGATGAAAATGAATGGTAGGACTACTGAATTCCTAAAAAAAAGGAACCATAGTCAAATGAGGTTATGATGTTTTATAATCTGGATAATAGATTCAAAAGGAAAGTATCTGGAGAGCACTCTTAAAGAAAGAACAGTCTTCAAGAAGCTTTCTTTCTTTCTTTCTTCCTTCCTTCCTTCCTTTCCTTCCCTTCCTCTCCTTCCTTCCCTTTTCTTCCTCCCACCCTTCCACATTTCCTTTCTTCTCATTGTCCTTCCTTTTCTTCCTTTTTCCTCCTTCATTATTTCCTTCATTTCTTCCTTTTTTCCTTTCCCTGTCTTTCTTACCTCATTTCTTTCCTTCCTTCCCTTCTTTTTTCTTTCCTTTTTTCTTCTTCTCTCCTCTCTCCTGTTTCCTTTTCTCTTTCATTCCTGCCTTCCTCCCTTCCTCTTTCTTTCTGTCTTTCCTTCCTTTTTTCTTGGCTTCCTTCCTTCCTTCTTTTCTTCCTTCCTTAATTGAATTGCTCCCCCAGCACCTACTATAGTCATTTGGTACCTGGAATCCAGGGAAGAACTCCAACTTCACCCTGGCATGTGTGGCACAAATGCCGTAACAGCATGGTGTGGCAAGTTAACTTTAAGCACCTAATACTGTGCAATGCACCCTATAGACTTTTGCTAAATACATGTTGACTGTCTAACTAACCACTTATGTGATTAAACCCAGAGCATCCTTCCACTGAAATGAAAACAATCAACCCAAACCCCTTTTTTCTTTTGGGAAGTCTAATAGCTGATTAGGGAGTAACTGGCCATGGAAGAACAAAGCAATACCAAAAAAAAATCATTAAAAGGAATTAAAGAAAGAAGATGAAGAAGGAGAGAAAAATGAACACAGGAAAAACAATTAGCTGAAGCGTTATGCAAAAGTCTATAATATTATCTAGACTGACAGCACAGCCATTGTTAGGGCTGCCAGAGCACTGCATGTTTGCTATATCACCCGAGGTCCTAGGAGAATAATAAACTAAGCAGATTAGACTTAGACTGATGCCTTCGTGCCACCACTACCTCCACACAACACGCATACTGTTCTGTGTTTCAGAACACATGCAGGTAGGTAAACCCAGAAAATGGGTACTCCATGTTGGCAGGAGGGGGACAGGCTGCCAACAAACAGGGCCTGTTTATTATTTAACAGTTGGTACTGCTAGAGGCCTGGCACTGCTATAGAGCAATCTCTGTTTCGGTGCAAGTAAGCCTGATTATGAGAGCATGTGAGCCAAATCATGTTTACCATAGTCTGTAAGAACCTCAATGCCCCCAGCAGACATGGAAATTTCTACTACAGCTACCATCCAAATAGAAAATCATTCCTGAAACTGAAGTAAATGACTCAATGTACATTCTCTGAGCCTCAGCAAGCTAGGAAGTGACCGAAGTCTTATCTCTGGGGTCATTCCCTGTGCTCTGCCCCAACCCTGATCGCCCGCCTTTGGGGGGAGCCATCCTTATGGTTGCCAGTCCTCTGAATTCAGTCATGCCTCTTGGAGGCTTTTTTCTGAGAGACTCAAATGAGGCAAATAATGTTTAAATCCCCCCTCACCTCGAGCTGACATTAAACACTTACTCTGGCTACAGAGCAAAAGGCTGTCTTGCCCAGGGGTAGATACTTTCACCTTCTCCTGGGCCAGGATGGACCCTGAATCCTTGCCAACATGGGCCACAGGTGGATGTTTTCTTACAAATTCAATCAGCATGATAATGGACTACTATCACAAGAGTAGACCTAATGACAAAGAGCTCAGCTTAGATGGTCACCCCATTAACTTTGATTTGATTATTCTGCCCCAGCAGAACACTTGCCTTTGTAACCACAGATGGCAACAAACCAATATGAAGCCTGTTCAGAAACAAGTAATCTTGGCTGATCTGTTTTAAGAATGTTAAATCTGATTATAAAATATAAAATGTAATCATATAAAATGATATAAAAATTAGAAGTTACAATATGCTTAGCTAAGAAAAGAACAAACTGAAATCATATGTAAATATCTAGATTAGGGCATCTAAGTCAGTCAAGACATAGATAGATAGATAGATAGATAGATAGATAGATAGATAGATAGATAGATAGATAGATAGATGGATAGATAGATGGATAGATAGATAGATAGATAGATATAGATATAGATATATAGTAAAGCCTTTTAGAAAAAACAAGAAAATATCGGTTTCACCAGTCACTCAATCTCCTTGAAATTCAGCACATTTCAACATTTCTTTTGAGGTGAAAGGAGTTTGGCCTTTGGCACCATGAACAACTGAACTGTTTATAATTCTTTACATTTCTGGGAAAAATAAGGCTCACCATAATCTTGGACCATATTTTGAGCCTGAATTTTTGCCTTTGGCATGTAGATGGATTCCTTTACTCTGTGACTGAGAGCAAGTCAGTATACCTATTAGCACTTCTATTTTCCTCTCCATATTATGAGGATATACTAAAAAAGAATGTCTTCTTCAGTGATGTTTTATTAAATAACATTTTTATGGATAAAGAACTTACATAATGTCCTAATTATTATATGGAAATGTCAAAACATTCCTTTTCCATATAATCTTCCAATTATACATAGGACTTAAAGTACCCCATATATGTTGGATTAAAATTACATTATTACTACGAGTAAAATGTCTGTTCTATTATAAATAAATGCATATGTATATGAAAATATAAATACAGGCAACTTGCATCATTGAAGCAAACTTCCAAATTAATGATACCAACAATAATATGAGTATTTGAGAGTTTTTATATAAAATATATAAAAATATATATAAATGAAAGCAAACAACAACAATGGCAACCATGAAACACAAATTAAGAAACATTTCCTTAGTAGACCTTAGCTTCATCAGCAGTTGTATTTAGTCACTTTCCCCATCACTCAAGATTTAGAATCTAAGTAAACAGAGAGCTTTGAACTTACTTTAGTATGGTTCTGTTGCAATAACAAAGGCAGTTAATCCTAAAATCACGTGGGCCCTCATAGCATTCTACCCATAATAAAGTGCAAAAAACATTCCAAAAGTCTAGTATTAGATGCTGAATCTGGTCATACAGGTCATGAATAGAGTGTAATTAAACACAGTTAGTAGGTTAAATTGTGCTTCCATTGATGCTTGAAGACAGAGAGAGAAAACAGAAGCAATATTTGTTACTTGCTATTACCACCTTACAACTAAGAAATATAGTAAAACTATCAATGGCTTTAGTACCAACACACAGTTTAAATCCCATCTTTGATATTTATTATCGATATAAATATTGGGAAAGTAACCAAATCTTCCAGTCTCATTTTTCTCATCTGCAAAATGGGGTTGCACAATATAGCCCTTGAAGACTCTTCTGCTTCTAAATGTATGGAGCCTACAATCCTGAGATCTTTTTTTTTTACTTTTAAACATTATTTTTTTGGTCATTTTCAAACATTATTCACTGGAAACAAAGATCATTTTCTTTTCCTCCCCGCCTCCTGCCAACCCTTCCATAGCCGATGCGTGATTCCTCTGGGTATCACATGTGTTCTTGGTTCGAACCCATTTCCTTGTTGTTGGTATTTGCATTGGAGTATTCATTTAGAGTCCCTCCTCAATCATATCCCCTTTATCCCTGTAGTCAAGCAGTTGCTTTTCCTCAGTGTTTTACTCCCTACAGTTTGTCCTCTGCTTGTGGATGGTGTTTTTTCTGCAGATTGTTCAGGGACATTACATTGGCACTAATGGAGAAGTCCATCACCTTCGATTGTACCACAGTGTATCAGTCTCTGTGTACAATGTTCTCCTGGTTCTGCTCCTTTCGCTCTGCATCACTTCCTGCATCACTTCCAGTCTCCATGGAATTCCTCCACTTTATTATTCCTTTTAGCACAATAGTATTCCATCACCAACAGATACCACAATTTGTTCAGCCATTCCCCAATTGAAGGGCATCCCCTCATTTTCCAATTTTTGGCCACCACAAAGAGTGCAGCTATGAATATGCTTGTACAGGTCTTTTTCCTTATTATCCCTTTGGGGTACAAACCCAGCAGTGCTATGGCTGGATCAAAGGGCAGACAGTCTTTTATCACCCTTTGGGCATAGTTCCAAATTGCCCTCCAGAATGGTTGGATCAATTCACAACTCCACCAGCAAAGCATTAATGTCCCAACTTTGCCACACCCCCTCCAGTATTTATTAATTTCCTTTGCTGTCATGTTAGCCAATCTGCTGGGTGTGAGGTGATACCTCAGAGTTGTTTTGATTTGCATCTCTCTGATTATAAGAGATTTAGATCACTTTTCAATGTGCTTATTAATAGTTTTGATTTCTTTAATGGAAAACTGCCTATTCATGTCCCTTGCCCATTTATCAATTGGAGAATGGCTTGATTTTTTGTACAATTGATTTAGCTCTATGTAAATTTGAGTAATTAAACCTTTGTCAGAGGGTTTTGTTATGAAGATTGTTTCCCAATTTGTTGCTTCCCTTCTGATTTTAGTTACATTGGTTTTGTTTGAACAAAAACTTTTTAATTTGATGTAGTCAAAATTATTTATTTTACATTTTGTGATTCTTTCTATATCTTGCTTGGTTTTAAAGCCTTTCCCCTCCCAAAGGTCTGACATGTATACTATTCTGTGTTTACCAGATTTACTTATAGTTTCTTTCTTTATGTTCAAGTCATTCACTCATTCTGAGTTTATCTTGGTGGAGGGTGGTGAGACGTTGATCCAAACCTAATCTCTCCCGCACTGTCTTCCAATTTTCCCAGCAGTTTTTATCAAATAGTGGATTTTTGTCCCAAAATCTGGGGTCTTTGGGTTAGTCATAGACTGTCTTGCTGAGGTCATTTAACCCAAGTCTATTCCACTGATTCTCCTTTCTGTCTCTTAGCCAGTACCAAATTGTTTTGATGACCACTGCTTTATAGTATAGTTTGAGATCTGGGACTGAAAGTCCTCCTTCCTTTGCATTTTTTTTCATGATTTCCCTGGATATCCTTTATCTTTTTTTCTTCCAAATGAACTTTGTTATGGTTTTTTCTAATTCAGTAAAGAAGTTTTTTGGTAGTTCAATGGGTATGGTGCTCAATTCTGAGATCTTACTCATTACTATCTAACATTTAAATTATTTGTTAAATATTACATTTATATTAATGCTTTTGTTTGGAATTCACATTTATTTTACTCCCCTCTTATATTCCATAAGTCATCCCATGTAACAATTTATTTTTAAAGAATAAAAAACAATTCAGCAAAAATAACCAATATATTAACTATGCCAAACATTATTATGAAATGTTCTACATTTAGTTCTCCATCTCTGCAATGGGGAAGAGATTCATTTTTTTTTTCAATTTTACCCTAGGATCAAGTTTCAGCATTGTAACTATAAGGCATTAAGTTTGGTTCTTCTTTACATTTGCTTTGATATCATCATGTATGTTATTTTAATCATTCTGATTGTTTCACTCTTAATTAGCTCTTTTGAGACTTCTTATGCTTCTCTGGATTAATAATACTTTTATTACTTTTAGTACAATAATATCTCATTATGTACTACATGTATTTAAGAGTATGAACTACATAATGAATTACATTCTTATACCATAGTTTGTCCATTTACTAATCCATGAGCATCTAATTATTATTATCTTTCTGACACCAAAAATTAATACTAATTTAAAGCATAAGGAACCTTTCTTTTTGTATCTGAAATCTTTAAGGTATCATTTACTTAGCTAATTCCTAAGTTAAAATCTCTTTTCCATTAAAAATATAGGCCTTAGTACTTATTAGAATAGTCCAATTAATCAAGAGGTATTTATTAAATATCTATCATGTGCCAGGCACTATACTAGGTGGCAGGGAAACAAATACAAAGAATGAAGCAATCTCTGAATTCCTGATATAAATCCTGTTTAGTCATAATATATAATCTTTGTGACATTTTGTAGTTTCCTGGCTAACATTTTATTTAGGATTTTTGCATTTATATTCAGTAATGAAATTGGTCCATAATTTTCTTTGTCAAATTTATAAAAATATGAGTCATTCCCCAGCTGATAAATGGTCAAAAGGTATGAACAGAGTTTTTGAATGAAGAAATCAAAGCTATATGTTACTATATGAAAAAATACTCTAAATTCTAACAGACTAGAAATATGCAAATTTAAAAAGCTGAAAAATTATATCACAGAATCAAAATTGATAAAATAGTGAAAAGGTAAAATGACAAATTTTGAAGGGGATACAGAAAAAATGTACAAATTGAGTACAAATACTCAATGGAACTGGAATATATCCATCCACTTTGGAGAACACATTGGAATTATGTCCAAAGAGTAATAAAATTGTGTATTCCTTTCAATTCACTAATATCACAAATTTATTTCTTTAGGTAATCAGGGAAAAATAAAAATAACCTATAATTTTAAAATATTCATAGCAGGTCTGTTTGTGTTGGATAGAAAGGTGAAGATTGAGAGGATGCCCATTAGTTGGCTGGACAAGTTGTGACATGTGAGTGTGATGGCAAACAGGTTAATTTTTAAAAGACATGGAGATGCCTACATGAAATTATAAGGAGTGAATTGAGCAGAGCCAGGAGAAGAGTATATATAACAAAAGAAATAATGTTTGAAGAATGACTCAAATATGACCACATCCTGAGAAATAACTAATAAACGAAAATAAGCAAAACATAGTTTTACACACACACATATCTTTTTGTCAAATAATATCTTCTCTAATAGGGGAAAGGAGGAAAAGAGTGTTACCTGGGTGTTTTAATGTAACAAACGAATTAATCAGTTAATTTTTTTAAAAAAGAACAATTTCTATGTTGGAAGAGTTTACATTCTAAGTTAAGATACACAAAATATATATCGAAGTACACATGGAAGAAAAACTAAAAAAAAATGCAAACCAATACAAAGAAATAAAATAATTTTAATTTGTTTAAAATTTAATAAAAATTCAGTTGGGAGGTATGGTACTAGCATTTGAGAAGATTAAGAAAACCTTCCTGTAAAAAATGGTGCTTGAGTTATATCTTAAAGAAAAGGGATTCTGAAGTGGAAGGGAGAACAAATCACACCATAGGAATGAAGGACTGCCAGTGCCAAAGGCTCCATGACAAAAGCTTGAGTGTAAAGTATAAGGAACAGAGAAAAGTTCATTTTGGCTGGATGGGCAGGTACAAGAGGGACATAATTGGCTGGAGGTACAGGAGGAAAGTAATTGATTGGACAAACAGAGGAGTTTACATTTAATCATAGAGGAAAAAGTAACAGAAACTGACTGTTAGATATATAGGTCTTCATGGAATCTATAGAGAGAGGATAATTAAACCCCTGCAAGCTGATGACTTAGGGAAAAATTATAGAGAAAGAGAAAAACAACCCTAGACCAAGTCATGGAAGGAACATCCAGTTAGAAAGAATAATATAAATGAAAAACCAGTAAGACACTATGTAGGAGTCAGATAGATGGGAATAGAACCAGGGAAGAGTCATGCCACAAAAATGAAAAAAAAGGGAGCATCTAGTTTGAGAGAGTGGACAGTAGTGACCAACAGAGCAGGGAGGAGGATAAGGACTGAGAAAAGATCTTTGGAGCTGACAATGAAGAGGTTAATTAATGAATCATCTTCATAGTGAAGCTGTTGTGCCATGAACTACATTAATTCTCAAGACAGAAAATTTTTCCTAGATTAAGGACATATTATATTTTAAAGAAAAATTTTAGTAGATGCCTATAAAAAGATATATGATCTCTCCACTCCTTTCTAGATAAGAGCTAGAATCTATTGATGTGTGTGCATCAATCTATTCTTAAATATCCACTTATCCAGAGTGATTAGATGACCTGGATAAGTAAATGATATGATTATTGGAACTAGAACATGAAACTAGTAGATTTTAAATTAATTCAAATAAAATAACAAATTTTATATTAAAAGTACATAAAACATCCTTCAATATTTTGGGAAATTCTTTCAGTATCCTGAGGAATCTCAGGGTCTTTATTGTTATTGACACCAACTGACATTGTACATCACTAAAGAAAAAGAAGGGGCAGGATGTTAGGTTGAACATACCTCAGAAGTTTTGTTTTGCTTTTAAATAATTCCTTCACATCAGTTTTCTTGTCATGTGCCCATGAGAATTAGAAACCTAAAATAATTATTATTTGATTTGATGATTTGATGTCTACATTCTGTATAAATGGGAATTTTAAAATTACTTCTGAAATTTTATAAAAATTATTACATTGAAAAATAATAAATATGGCTTTATTGGAGTGGGTCTACTACTTTTAATTCGAGGGAAAAGGATCCTAATTGGTGTCAAAGAGAAAATTGTGGATAGGTGAAAGATCTGATAACTCCTAACAAAATTGTCATACATCCCCATCCATTTCATTACTAACACCTCTCTCCTAATTCTGATCATTCCTGCTAAGAATTTAGCTGATATCAGCTTTCTCAAATAAACTCATTGAACACTAAAAGGTATCCAAGATTAAAAGAAATTTAGTTATAATGAAGTGGCAAGCAGTAAAGATTTTTTTGATAGTTCTTTTTTATGTCTTAGGAAGTCTGCTACCACCCAACTCCATCACAATAGGTAGGTGAGGTTTGTAAGATTTCTAGAGTTATAAAAATGATGTTAGAAAAGTTATTCTCTAAGACTAAGTTGCAGAGAAGATGGTTCTCTGAATTGATAAAGGAAGTTGCTTGGGTGTAAGGATTTGTGGGTATTTTTGAAAAAGAGATAAAAAGAGACAGAGAAATTTCATTTTTTTCAGCATCATCGGAAATAAGATGAACCATAAAAGGACCTCTATAACTAAAGTGTAACCCCATTCAGAGTCAAAATTTTTACATTTTAAATAATTTTAATGGAATTTCTAATATATTACTCAATTCTGTGCCTTCTTTAGTAGAAATTATAAACAAAGGCATTGGAGCAGAATATAAAAAGTGAATGGACTAAGAACCATGAGACCTGGTTTTACATGCTTACTTGTATTTCTTGACTATGAGACTGTGGACAGTGCATCATCACCTCTGTGAGATGGTTTCCTCATTTATAAAATAAATCAGTTGGACTAAATGACTTCTAAGTTCCCTTCCACCTCTAAACTATGGGTCTATCTCTCAGAGTTATTATGAGCAAAGCATTTTGCATTTTTAATCTTTTAATTATTAACCAAATATGTGAATATTATAATTGATCACTCAGGGGCATCATTATGGGCAATAATTATTATTCCAGCTCTAACTTTACAAACTTATGATCATAGAAGAGACTAGGAGTGTATATAGGGCCATTTGTTCCTTGTAAAGATTAAAATTTAGGGGAGACTGAGGCAGGTAGAAATTAAGTTTCTTTCTGCAAGGAGTATTATATTTTTTAGAGGTTTATTAAGGATTAAGGATTAAAGAAAATACAGGATAAGAAACATGTGATGCCTAGGCCACAGAGGCCTAGACAAGGCCTCACCTACATTATGGAAAGAGCTACGTCTGCTCCAAAATGGAAGTCCAAAAAGCCAGAGCTCTCAAAAGCCTTTGCAATCAGCTTAAGTATCTTCTTGATCTCGCCCACCTCAGAATTCCATGAGATTACAAAGCATTTTGGGGAAGTGGAGCAAGGACTTGTGGGGATTGAAGTTCAGAGTTCAAATCTCAATTTTACATTCCCACGTTTGATCCTCTGGGAAGAAGTCCTTCCCCAAAGGATCATAAAAACATAATCAATTTAAAGATTACAATAATTTGAGGATAAGAAAAAAAAACCAATTACTGCTGAACGCATTGACAAAAAGCCAGTTAGGGGGCAGTCTCCTTTAGCATGAAAGTATACATACAAATAAATTTTCAATCAACCACACCCAAAGTTCATTTTTGTGCAGCTTGTGGTCTGGAGGCTTCTTCATGGTGGCTTCTCCAACAGTTCAGTTCTGGATTCAGAGAGGTAGCATCTTATTTACCTAAAATTCTTCTCAAAAGGCATTTAAACTTTGCAATTTAAATGATATTTTTTGCATTCCCCCATTAAGAGGGTGATTGACAAATACAGGATCACTTAGGGATGCATGGCTGAGGTATGAAGTATATGAATCAATTGGCAAGAGATATTAAAAGGATATCAGAAAAATCCAAATAAAAAAAGAAAAAACTCTGGATGAAAATATAGACTAGGAAAGTCTTATGTGAAAAAATTCTAAGTAAAAAGAAAAATAAATCTACAACAGGTCCTTGAATCAGGGCCCAATTAAAATGATCTAAGCAATGATGCATTTACCCAGTCAATAGCCAGGACTACAGAAAAGTACCACACTATGAGAGGTAGAAAAGGGGACAACATTATAGGAGCCAAGGTTTGGGGGATACTCGTCTGTATTTTCAGAGTGAGTGTGGACACAAGGAAAGCCTATGTCTTAACATATGTTAAACACAGTAACCTCAAGTCTTCACACTGGGTTCAAGACTTTTGTATTGGCCTAGAAGTGCATCAATCCATCCTGGATTGGCTTTTGTCAATGTGCCCAGCAAAACATTGGTTTTGCTGTCTCTCTCTATCTCTCCTATTTTTCCCTTATCTCTAACTATTGTAATTTCATAGCTAGTACGTTTACAAGACCCATAGGAGAGGTTAGCCTTCCTTGGGCCTCAGGGGGGCTTGTGAATTTCAAAACTACTCAACCCTGTTCAAACCATTCTTTAGAGGATGGGATTTGGCTATTTCCTGATCAATAACAATAGAGATACTTGGAATGACAGAATCAGGTCTTGGAAACTATAATCTCCACCCTACTCAGGGTAACAGGATTTAGGAAGGGCTGCAGCAAAGCTCAAGATTTAATTATTTGAGAATATGACCTTCAACAGATATGTGCAAAGGGGATAGACCTCTGGGCTGTCCTGGGTTAAGCTAGAGCCACCATTGGCACAGGGGAGACACAGGGAGTGAGGTAGAGGACAGCTGAGGAGTCTGGGGACTTCCTGTGTGGAGGAAAGGAGGTTGTTGGAGCCTGGTGCTTGGAGTGGAGGCCCTGAGACTGTTTCTCCATTTGGTCACGTGAGTGATAGGGACTGATCTCTTTTCTTTGCCTCGGCTATCCAAGGCCTTGGGCCTTTGGCCCAGCCTAAGCAGAGGTGGTATTTAAGCCCTATTCCTCCCCCCCCCCCAATACCTTTCTTCCTCCTGTTAGTAATTAAAAACTCCATAAAAGGTTGACTGCTGACTTGAGTTTTCATTTAGGAATTACATAGCTGAATTCCTTGGCGACCTTAAATTAATATATATCAGTCTTTTAATGTGATTTCCATATCATACCCTCCAATGAATGGTTCTAGAGTCTTGTGTTTTGGGAGTTCTAACTTTTATGAATGTTTTAAAAGTTGTTTTTTTTTTAGAAATCTCCCTTTATGCCAAACTCTCAGATTTTCTTATTGCTGTCATTAGTGTCCCCTCCTCTAAATGCATTCTAGTTTTATAATTCAGATCTAATGTGGGTCAAGGGACCATATTTTATGTTGATTAGAAGTGATATTTAAAATAAGAATAAGAAGACTATGAATGAAAGAACTAAAAGACACAAGCATTTTAGGATCAACTGTGTTTTTTTGCTTATGTCCAATTTCTTACTGGATTCTTCATACCTCATAGAATAGGAAACCTCTAGATAACTGAAAGGTCAGTCTACTAAGATAGTCCTGTTCCTATTCAACAATATGTCCACTCTTTTTCAAGTATCACTTCAAAACTTCGTGATACTCTCAATGACTTAATATGTCTAAAAGCTTCATTTCTTCTACTTCAACCTTCTCATCCTTTACTTTCATTTTAAATTCTAAGACCCCAAAAGACTTGATTAATAAAGCATGTTGGAACCATACCAATGTTAAAGCAATAACAATATATGGAGGACTGCCTGAGATTATTCATAGTTAGTAAAAGATTATCTTCAGTGAACATTTAGTTATATATTCTTTTATGTTTTTGTACAGCATTTAATTAACATTTGACAACCTTTTGAAACACAGTATAGATTGTCATTGTTAATCATAGTTTACAAGGAGGAAAGGAAGCATGGCTGGACCATATATAACATGTTGTAAGGAAAACCAGGACTGGAACTCAAAGCCCTTCATCTTTCATTCTACTGAGTAGAGTACAGTAAGCAACATGAACAGAAAGTACACTCTACATCTCTGCACAATGCAGGGAACTATAAGGTCACTAGAAATCCAACCTTCTCTCATGGAGGAGGCAGTAAAAAATTAAGCTAATTAAATATAGGCTTTGTTGGCAGAAACATACAAGTATTATCTTAACTTGCCCAGATCATTCTGAAGCATCAGGATTAAGCCCAATATAATTGTAATAAAGATTTGGGAGGAGTTTTATTAGTTATAGTGGTTTGGGATTCCTTTTCTTCTTTGTAAAATCTTATTAACTGACCAGTGAGAGTCCCAGAAGGGTGTCTTGTAAGGATGTATGTTCTTTGTAGTATGGTTGCAGAAGTACCCTTTGTTTGTTTAAAGTGTTAGGTTAACTGATGATTTGGGCACAACTGAGACTAGAGAAATTAGGCAATGACAAGAAGAATGCCCATCCTCCTTGTGTCCTAGAAAAGTCTTCTTTAGACAGAATTACAGAAAAACAATATTAAAGCTAAAAAATACTTTAGAGAACCCATGAATGTGTTTAACTGTCTCAGAGGTCTTGGCCTCTGATCCTCACTCAACTAGATACCTGGTCTGACAAAGGAGAAAAATCATAATGATTCACAATTACATATTATTTTGTGGTTTCCATAGCACTTTCCTCACAAAAGCCCTGTCAATTGTCACACAGGTAAAATACCCATTTTGTAAATAAAGAAATCAACACTCAAAGAGGTTAAATTAGCTTGTTTGCAAAGTTGCTGTTAAGAGTTGCTATTTGAACCCATTTCTTCCCATTCAACAACCAGGAAGAGAGACTAGCAGCCTTAAGAACCAACCTTTGACTGACATAACAAAGGTGGCACTCTTTAATTTTAAAACAAACTTTAAGACCACAACAAGTCTGATCCAGGTTTAGGGGAAGTGGAACTTAGGGAAAGGGAATTAATGGGACTCAGGCAGTAAGAGAAAGTTGAGACAAAATTGGCAAGGTAAAGAGTATCCGCCATTACTTGGAGACTCTAGTGGAAGAAGAAGGCTCCTATACTCTTCATTGGAGATTTCCTCAGTACCCTGAAGGAGACAAAGTTCTCCCACTGCTGCTTCTTCATTTGAGGGACAGCAGGGGAAGGCAGGAGACCCTTTGCCAAATGAAATCCTTCCTGACAGCTGAAGGGAAATGTGCTTATGCCACAGAGTCCCTTAGAAAATTGTCCCTAAATGACCGAGGTTCAATCAGCCAACAAAGAAACAGCTCCCAATGGAAATATCTATCTGTAAGTGTGTATATATTTATATATTATAGATATAGATAGATAGATATAGATATAGCCAGAGAGAACAGTACAGAAAACACCAAGCTCCATCCATTTTTCACTAATTCTTTCCTCTATAATAGCCAACCTTTTAATATTGCTTTGGTTTGCTAGGCACTTGACTAATACCATCTGATTTTATTTTCACAACCCTGGGAGGTAGGTACTATTATTAATCGCATTTTACTGATAAGGAAACTGAAATACATAATGGTTAAGTGACAGGGCACACAACCAATAAGTCTCTGAGGCTAGATTTAAACTCAGATCTTGCTGACTCCAAGTTTAATCTGCTATCAACCATGCACCTAGCAGCCTCTTCAAGCCATTTTGTTCCTACAAGGAGGCAACATGATCTAATATAAAGAACACTGAAATGTGAGTCAGGAGGCTTGGATTTGAGTCCTGGTTACTCTACTAACTAGCTATGTGACCTTAAGCAAGTCCCCTCCTCTTTGGGTTCCTTTCCTCCTGAATAAAATGAGGTGACTGAACCAGATGGTCCTGAATAGCTCTCAAATACTGGGCTCTAAATCAGGCAAAAGGGCATTTGTGATTGCATCCTTTAAAAGGAGAGTTCAGAAACCACAAAATGTCTGTGCTGGCATTGCACAGATGTTCCCCAAGATGGAAATACCCCTCTCCGAAAAAGAAGCAGCTGATGTCAATGAGGATAAGTAACAGCATATCACTTAGGGAGGGCTCTGCTCAAGATGATATTCTTGGGCTCTATGTGGGGGTACAGTGATGTTTCTGCTTTCTATACTGGGGTAATGATAATCCACCATGTGGAGTGTTATCTGATGATGTATTTATAAAAAAAAACTAATAAAAAGAAAATTAAAAAAGATACAATAATTGTTACTGCACTACACCCTAATGAATTATTGTGTTCAAGGTTCCTACAAAAAAGTAATATTATACTCGGCTTATGTTTTAATTGATTTATTAATATTTTATCACAGGAATGTAATTTAAGCTCCTCATGATTTAGATCTCATAAACCTTTAGCATTTTGCAAATTCAAATTCCAATTTAAAGCCAGGGCGAGCAATTAACTTTTCTATCATCTTGTCAGGGGAGAAGGTTCGTGTTTAATTTGAGACAAAGTGACAGAAATATATATATACACTGTATGTATTACTCCAATTTAATTTATGAGTCAGCACCATCCACCTTCAAAATGTAGATTTAATAGAAGGGGAGGGGGAAAAGGCCCTGCTGTCATGGCAGGGCTGTGATATCTGTCCTGAATTTCCTATGAAAAAATGTTCCTGGTTTATTGAGATACCCGGATAGATTGATTGCAAGTCTATTTTCAATTCTTTTGTTTTAATTTCCATTCACTTATCACTTTCTCATATAGGGCATATTCTCTCGAATGTCACCAAGTCTTTCCTTGCCAGTTATAAAGCAGGGCTGACACTCCAGAAGCTCAGCTCAACTATAGAAAAATAAGACATTCTCAAAAAACATTGCTTAGAGCTTGTCCTGCACCCCTCCCAATCATCACTAACCCCAACCATTTAGGTGAGTTTTATCATGAGATAATGACAATAATCATCTAATTTAAGCCTAACGAGGTACATGATAAACAGGTTTGGACCACTTTATTTCTCAATGACCTTTAGCCTGGACATTTCAGGTTTATTGCAGAATAAGAAGTCATGGGTGCAAAAGGAAAAATATAAAAGAAATTATAAAACACATATGAAAAGGCATTCCTTTACGAATGAAGGCTATCTATCACAAATTGGGAATAGGCTAGTGAGGGAGGTTATAGAATCCCCTCAAAAGCTACAATCCCATAATTCACCAAAGAAGCACAATGCTCTATGCTAATGAGATGAGTTACATGACATCTCCTCCCTAGTTCAATCAAAGTGAAACAATTTACATCTCAAACCATTTCTCTCATCAGTGGGACATATAAAGTAGAGAACAGAGAGAGACACAACAAAAATGCATGTTTATGTAGCACTAGCCAAATCATCACAATTTTTTTCTTTTCATACCTTCCTTTCCCTTTCTTCCTATTTATGGTGGCCATCATGAGCAAGGTTTGCAAAAAAATCACAAAGTGAGAAAACGGCAGTATTAATGTCTCTCATTTCTCCTCCATACTGACTACCATTCTCCAACTTCTTTCTTTAGTCATGGTAGAATTGGTAGACACAGAACTGGAATGCTGAGCCAATTCCTTTGTTCCATTTTGAAACAGAATCATTTTCTCTTTATAGGTCAGAGGGAGGGATAAAAAGACAGGGTTACTGAGGGAAGTACTAGTAGGTAACAAAATCTTTTTCAACTAAGACTTTTTTTCTGGGAATATGATACGTTGTTATGCAACTGAATGGTGCCCAATTATCAGAAACAAATGCTATTTTGGGTTACTGTAAGGTCTTCATTTTTTTTAAAAAAGTATTTTACAGCTAATCTATAATTAATAGCCATGGCTTAATCATCCTGGCCAATTTGCACTTGTGCACAATGCTGAAAATGGCAAACAATGCATTCACTGCACCTCCTGAAAGACACAATCATGTTCCTGAAAAACGGTTGCAGGGAAGGAGGGGACGGGTGGGGGGATCCTTCTAGTCATGGCTCTTAAGCAGAGTACTGGATTACAGCAGAGGGGCTTAAATATGAGGTAAAAATGGTAATCGCATTCATCAAGTACACAAAGAAGTAAAAACAAGAAGCTGGAGATAATTCCTTTTACTGGACTCACTAAAATAACAATAACAGCTTGATGAAGAGAACATGATTGTCAAAAGCTTGTCCATTTTACATTTTCTTTTTACATTGTACAGTAAAAGGGAGCACCTGCAGCTTCTACTTGTTGTGGGGTTTTTATGATATTAAACTAAATCATGGGGTACATTTGTTGTAGGAGCTCCTTCACTCAATCTGAAGCACAAATTCCCTTCTATAAACTTAGACTGATGTCCAACTACAACCTCCTAGATGACCACCACAAAGTACAAGGGTCTGGGCAATCTACCCAATCTATCTTTGCTTAACACTCACATCATCGTGCTAATTTTCATAAAAACTCATCAGATCTTTATCCTTCAGAAAAAAAAGTGTAAAACAAGCTTCACTGCGCTGAATATTTTTAGATAAATTACAGCAGACTCCTTTGCAATTTCTTACTCTGAGGTATCCATCCCCTTGATAAGATACCAGCACACATCAGCATTGCTGCTGAGGTGTCCCCATGCTTGTCTAAAAGACACTATTAACTGCACATCATGGACATTTGAAGTGCATAAGAAAACTATAAACTTAATTACATTGGAGGACTGGTGTGATCTCACATGAAATTTGAGCTACTGTTATTAAAAATAGAGATTACATTTACTTAATGCTTCTTAAAGTAAACCAGTTAATTGTAAACTTTCAAGGTTGTGTAATGAGACAAAACAATGCTTTAAAGAGTTGAAATTGCCTGCAAAATTTATCAACACAATTGTTTCATGTATCAAGAAGATCACTTTTAATTTCAGGGGGGCGGTCAGAATTGTGAGTTAAAAATAATGTGGATTTTTTTCTACTAAATGCATATACTCAGGTTACTCAAAGTGTGAATCAAGGATTTTCTCAATTGACTTTTTTACAGGATTATGTCTTGGTATTTGTAGATTTCAGTTGGCTTCCAAATTATATTCAAATGTTGTCCAAATATCTTTAGTGTTCTGCACAGTGTTCTGCAATGGTGACTGAGAAAAGACCACAGAATCACAGAATTTCAGAACTGTAAGACAGTGCAGAGGCCATCTAGTACAACTGATACCCTAAGATGGAATCATCTCTGAATATTCCTTGGAAATGATCTTAGAGCATTTAGTTTGTAATTGGTAAAGAAGGGTTTATAGAGGTCTGAACTTTTGCTGTCTCTATGCTGCCATCTTGACTCTGCTTCTCTCCAAGATATCTCTAATAGTGGTCTAGACTAAAAGGGATATAAATGATGTCATCAATGAGATGTATGATTGGAAAAGGGGGCACACCATTCACACAGTGAAAGCAAAGGATCACAATAGCAAATGGACACCTTGAGTGTGAAACTGTTATAAACTAAAATTTAAATCCCAAAAGAAGTGTTCCAGAATGTTGGCCAGAGGCTCTGTAATAGGTCGTTGGGGGAACATAGATAAGAATCACACAGTCCAACATCTCTCTAATTTGTACCCAGATGATTGAGCAATACTCACATTGATGAGATCACAGAATAAGTTAAACATTGGATCCTTGAAAATGTTCATTGCCCTCCCACAACCTATTTCCATAAAGTCAATGAGCCACAATGTTGATAATTTGAGGAACTAAGGTTTTAATGTTGTGGCCTTCATTGATTTTTAGGTTTCCTTTTCTTTTAGGTATTGTCTTATACAAGTGATTCTTTTACATTTTTGTTTGCATCCTGATATTGTTTGGTATATAGTATGGTCTTAATAAGTCCTCTTCATTGATCAATTGATTCATTCCTTCTTCTTAGTGAATTACATTTTTCAGGCGCATATGTTTTGAGAGACTTTACATGACAACTATTCAACATTTTATGAAGGGCAATCATGATCAATGCAGGAAAAAATGAATTCATGATTGTAATAAACCTGTCGTTCTTAGCCAAAATGTATATGAAACTTTTGCCTCTAAGACAAGAAGCCATCTTCTAGTAAAAACAAACAAGCAAACAAAAACAAAGAGCAAACTGAACTAAATTTAAAAAACACAACCTTCAATAGTAGTAGAGATGTAGATAAAGTTGTTATTTCAGTCCTTTTCTTAGTTTCTCTTAATATTATTTTGTTCAACATTTATTTCTGAAAAAGAAGGACTTCGCTACTTTTGTTTTTAAAACAGGAGAAAATATTTTGGTTGAGTCAGGAGTCCTTGGTTCTTTTCCCAGCTTTGCCATAGCCTTGTTATGTGACCTTGGCAAGTCATGGACCTTTTTGTGTTTTCCCACCAGAAATTGAAAATATGATTAAAAATAGTTCTAATTCATAGATAACAGAGCAAAACTTACGACATTAATGCTTTTTAAGGTACTTAGAAATCTAAGCCAGAGAAGTGCTAAGAGAATGTTAATTATTATTACAACCAAATTTTTGTTTTAGACATTTATTTTCTCCACTTTTTCAAAAACTATATGTGATAGTGGAAGAAAACCCTAATAACTAAGTACATGAAGAATCAACAAAGATATTGTCCTACCACTATCATATGATATCTATTTTTTCAAGCAGCTAGGATGTCACTTTCCTGTAGTAAGTGAATGGCTTCTGAGACCTTATGATTCACCAGTCTGGACAGATGGATGATTACATCTTCTTACGTAAGTGACAGGTGGCAGCGCCAGTAGAATGGCATCCAAGGCTCTTCTGATTTCTGTTCCCTTTGCCTCTTTTCCTCAGCTTTTGTTTGCCTTGGAGCAATAAAAGTAACAGTACAATCTCCATTCCAAGAGCAAGGACTTTTTTTTGTCAGCTCCATGGTTAACTGAATCTATTAAACTCTCTGGCTGAAATGGCCAATAATAAATGTTTCAGAGTTGTTTTTTCTCTCAACAAGCTGTAATTTGGGGATCGAGTCTACTTTAACTGCTCCTGGAATCCTGATTATTAACAGTGATTACTTCATGCATTCTCTATGAGATGAACAGTTGTTACACAGACAGTGATGACAACAAGGATTGCAAAGAAAATGAACAGCACATTCTTAAATATATTTTATATTTTAATAGATAGTAGTCTGTACAGAATTTTTGGGGTAAGACTTGTCTGGGGTCCATACATAGGTATCTATATTTTCAGAAGGTTTCTACCTCCCACATCTAACCCTCTGACTTTATATAATTTCAATGATACTTAAAATGATCATGAAAGTTTGTTTAATCTAAATGTTCTCATTACAGTTTACATAATACCAGATACTGTCCTTGATAAAATTTAAAGTATGGAAACTCACTGCTTATATGACCATGGGTAATTCACTTAAGTTTTTTGCACCTCAGTTTCCTTACTGGTATAATTGGTATTATAATGGATATGATCATGAGCTACTTCATTTGATCATATGATTTTGAATCAGAAAGGACCCTTGATATTGTCTAATCCAACAAAATTGATAATATGAATGAACTAAGATCCAGAAGAGTAAAATAATTTGTGAAGAAAGCATTTGGTAAACTTTAAAACCTCTGATAAATGAATTATTATTATCACTATATTTCAGAAACAATGTTCTAAAAGAACATGAACATGAAGTTTACAAAATCAGATGAGTGTATCACCACTAGGCCCAAATGCTCAGTTTTCCCAAGATGAATCAAATTAAAGATACCTCTTGCCATATTTTACCTCTAGAAGAGTATTTAAATCTGAGACTAAGTATTTAAAGCTGGAGAAAAGCAGAATGGTGGATAATTATCTTAGGTGGAACAGTTTGTCTCAGTTTGATTGGCTACGGCCAGTACCTTGACTTCATTCATACAGGGTTATGACAAAAATAGTACTTTTCATTTAGTTATAGAAGCCTTAGAGTATGCTCTCAGAGGAAGATAACAAGGATGATAGGGATGACTGGAGATGTGGGGATATATGGATTTGTTGAGGGAACTGTAGAAATTTGCCTTAGACTAGAAAGAACTTGGAGAGGGGATGACATTATATCTGTCTTCAATCGTATGAGATGTTGTCATGTGAGTGAGTGTACTTATTATGCTTGACCCAGAGGTCAGAGCAAGGAACAGTATGGGTAGAAGTAGGAGAATGGCATATTTGGATTTTATGTGAAGAAAGACTTCCTCCCAGTCAGTGTTATCCAAAGTAGTTTAGACTACCTTAAGAGGTGATTCCACTTCAGTAGAGGTCTTTAAGAAAAATCACTCTAAGATCATTTCTAAGGAATATTCGGAGATGATTCCATAGGTATATTCCATAGGTAGGGAAGCAGTACAAGGGAGGGTAAAGGTGGGAGGATAGTTTAAAAAGACTGCAAAGAAAATGAGGGGGGGATAAGAAGGGCGGGAGATAGAAAGGGTATTAAAATAAGGCTAGGAACTAGGAGCACTGATTAAAAACAAAAATTGTTGTAGAAGGAAATAATGAAAGAATAAAAGGCAGGACTAGGAGTAGAAATCAAAATGCTGGGAAATACACAGCTGGAAATCATAACTCTGAATGTGAATGGAATGAACTCACCCAAAAAATTCAAGTGAATAACAGGGTGGATTAGAATCCCAAGCCCTTCCATATTTTGTCTACAAGAAACACACATAAGGAAGGTAGATATGCATAGGGTAAAAGTAAGAAGATGGAGCCAAATCTATTGGGTATCAACCAAAAAAAAGAAGGCAGGAGTCCAAATTATGATATCTGAAGAAAGCAAAGTAAAAATAAATCTAGTTAAAAGATATAAGGAAGGTAATTACATCCTAATAAAAGGCAGTATAGACAATGAAGAAAGTTCAGTACTCAACATGTATGCACCAAATGGCAAAGCATCCAAATTTCTAAAGGAAAAACTAGTGGAACTAAAGGATGAAATAGATAGAAAAACTTTACTAGTGGGAGACCTGAACCTTCCTCTAACAGAACTAGATAAATCAAATTAAAAAATAAATAAGAAATAAGTAAGAGAAGTGAATGAAATCCTGGAAAAATTAGAGGTAGTAGATATGTGGAGAAAAATGAATAGGGACAAAAAGGAATACACCATCCTTTCAGAAACACATGGTAAATTCACAAAAATCAATGGTGTATTACGGCATAAAAACATAACAAACAAGTGCAAAAGAGCAGAAATAATAATAAATGCAACCTTCTCAGATCACAATGCAATGAAAATAATAATTAGAAAGGGTACATGGAGAGGTAAATCAAAAATTAATTGGAAATCAAACAATATGATTCTCCAAAACCAGTTAGTTCAAGAACAAATCATAGAAACAATTAATAATTTCATTGAAGAAAATGACAATGATGAGACATCCTGTCAAAAACTATGGGATGCAGCCAAAGCAGTATTCAGGGGGAATTTATATCCTTGAGTTCATATATTCACAAATTAGAGAGGATAGATGTCAGTGAATTGGGGATGAAAATTTAAAAAACTAGAAAGTGAAACAAATTAAAAATCCTCAGATGAAGACTAAATTAGAGATCCTAAAAATCAAAGGAAAAATTAATAAAATTGAAAGTCAAAGAACTATTGATTTAATAAATAAGACTAGAAGCTGCTACTTTGAAAAAAACAAATAAAATAGACAAAATACTGGTCAATCTAATTAAAAAAAGGAAAGAAGAAAACAAAATTGACAGTATCCAAGATGAAAAGGAGACCTCACCTCTAATGAAGAGGAAATAAGGCAATCATTAAAAACTATTATGCCCAATTATATGGCAACAAATATGGCAATATAGATGATAGGGATGAATACTTACAAAAATATTAATTGCCTATACTAACAGCGGAAGAAATAGATTACCTAAACAACCCCATATCAGAAAAAGAAATTGAACAAGCCACCAAAGAACTCCCTAAGAAAAAATCCCCAGGTCCAGATGGATTCACAAATGAATTCTACCAAACATTCAAAGAACAACTAAATCGAATGTTATACAAACTAGTTGACAGAATAAGCAAAGAAGTAGTTAGCTACTAAATTCCTTTTATGACACAAATATGGTAATGGTCCGAAAGCCAGGCAGGTCAAAAACAGGGAAATAAAACTATAGACCAATCTCCTTAATGAATATAGATGCAAAAATCATAAATAGAATACTAGCAAAAAGATTCCAGCAAGTCACCACAAGGGTTATTCACTATGTCCAGATAGGATTCAAACCAGGAATGCAAGGATGGTTCAATATTAGGAAAACCATTCACATAATTGACCATATTAACAAGCAAAATGAAAAAAATTCACATGATTATCCCAAAAGATGCAGAAAAAGCCTTTAACAAAATACCACACTTATTCCTGTTGAAAACACTATAAAGTATGGGAATAGAAGGACCTTTCCTAAAAAAAATAAACAGCATATATCTAAAACTATCAGCAAACATTGTCTGCAATGGGGATAAACTGGAAGTCTTCCCAATAAGATCAGGAGTGAAACAAGGATGTTCATTATCACCTCTATTATTTAACATTGTACTAGAAAAACTAGCTGTAGCAATTAAAGAAGAAAAAGAAATTGAAGGTATTAAAATAGGCAATGAGGAGACCATAGTATCAGTCTTTGCAGATTATATGATGGTTTACTTAAAGAATCCTAGAGAATCAACCAAAAAGCTAGTTAAAATAATCAACTACTTTAGCAAAGTGGCAGGATACAAAATAAAGCCAAGTAAGTCATCAGCATTTCTATATATCTCCAACATATTTCAGTAGCAAGAATTGGAAAGAGAAATCACATTTAAAATCACCCTAGATAATATAAAATACTTAGGAATCTATCTGCTGAGACAAACACAGGAACTATATGGATACAACTACAAAACACTCTCCACACAATTAAAACTAGATCTAAACAATTGGATAAACATTGATTGCTCTTTCACTCAGTGAAAGAACAAAAGATCAAGGCTATCCAGGGAAATCATGAAAAAAAATGCAAAGGAAGGAGGACTTGCAGTCCCAGATCTCAAACTATACTATAAAACAGTGGTTATCAAAACAACTTGGTACTGGGTAAGAGACAGAAAGGAGGATCAGTGGAATAGACTTAGGGTAAATGACCTCAGCAAGACAGTCTATGATAAGCCCACAGATCCCAGCTTTTGGGACCAAAATCAACTATTTGATAAAAACTGCTGGGATAATTGGAAGAAAGTATGGAAGAGACTAGGTTTGGATCAACATCTCACACCCTACACCAAGATAAACTCAGAATGGGTGAATGACTTGAATATAAAGAAGGAAACTATAAGCAAATTAGGCAAACACAGAATAGTATACATGTCAGATCTTTGGGAAAGGAAAGACTATAAAACCAAGCAAGAGCTAGAAAAAATCACAGAATGTAAAATCAATAATTTGGATTACATCAAATTAAAAAGGGTTTGTACAAACAAAACCAATGCAACCAAAATTAGAAGGAAAGCAATAAATTGGGAAACAATCTTCATAACAAAAACCTCTGACAAAGGTCTAATTACTCAAATTTATTAAGAACTAAACCATTTGTACAAAATATCAAGCCATTCTCCAATTAATAAATGGGCACAGGATATGAATAGGCAATCTTCAGTTAAAGAAATCAAAACTATTAATAAGCACATGAAAAAGTGTTCTAAATCTCTTATAATCAGAGAAATGCAAATCAAAACAACTCTGAGGTATTATCTCACACCTAGCAGATTGGCTAACATGACAGCAACTGGCAATGTCTGGACATTAATGCATTGCTGGTGGAGTTGTGAATTGATCCAACCACTCTGGAACTATGCCCAAATAGCACTAAAAGACTGTCTGCACTTTGATCCAGTCATAACACTGCTGGGTTTGTACCCCAAAGAGATAATAAGGAAAAAGACATGTAGAAAAATATTCATAGCTGCCCTCTTTGTGGTGGCCAAAAACTGGAAAATGAGGGGTTGCCCTTCAATTGGGGAATGGCTGAACAAATTGTGGTATATGTTGGTGATGGAATACTATTGTGCTCAAAGGAATAATAATGTGGAGGAATTCCATGGGAACTGGAACAACCTCCAGGAAGTGATGCAGAGCGAAAGGAGCAGAACCAGGAGAACATTATTCACAAAGACTGACACACTGTGGTACAATCGAATGTAATGGACTTCTCCATTAGTGGTAATGCAGTGATCCTGAACAACTTGGAGGAATCTATAAGAAAGTACACTATCCACATGCAGAGGAAAAAGTGTTGGAGTAGAAACAGAGAAGAAAAACAACTGCTTGAATACATGGGTTGAGGGGATATGGTTGGGGTTGTAGACTAAATGAACATCATAATGCAAACACCAACAACATGGAAATAGGTTCTGATCAAGGACACAAGTAATACCCAATAAATTGTGTGTTGGCTGGGGGAAGAGTGGGTGGAGGGGAGGGAGGGAAATCATGTGATTATTGTAACCAAGGAATAATGTTCTAAATCAACTAAATAAATTAAAAAAAGAAATATCTTGCAACATATTTATGTTTATCCTTTGTCTTTCCATTACCATTAGGTCACTCAAAACTTAGATTCCCTAGAAGTTTTGGTGTTATAAAATTTACAACCATACAGCATTATAAGAAGAACACTGCTTTTCTAAAAATGGATTTTTCTACATAGGCGCAGCTTGAGATGATTGACATCACTGTGAAATTTCCTAAATACAATCCATCTTGCTTTCTTCTTTCTATTTAATCCTGAGCATAGCTGATTGTTTATTTGCAAGGCCTAGCCACTACATATGTACTATGGCACTAATTCAATGGGCTGGACATCTAATTATATGTCCAAGTTTGGACACGTATGATTAGTCTATTTACTTTTTCCTTTAAGTATTGTTGGGCCAATCTCATTTGGCTACTCATAGATCTTAGTGAAGAAGTCCTATAACACTCTGGTGTTTGACGTAATTGGCACAATATTGGTACAATCTCTTGCCCCAAGTCTCACCAATTGTCTTTTATTCATCTTGTATATATTTTGTTCATATATATAGAATACATGTGTTATATATCACCTAAGCAAAGCCACAGTTGTGTATATACCAAGGTATACACCAAATATATATACACATTTATATGTAAACAAAGTATGTGAATATATACATTTATACATATTATATATAGCAAAAATTTGTTTCTATATATAGAGCAACCTAGAATCTCTTCACATATTTAATATAGTGCATGTATATATGTATATACAAAATAACAAATGTGTGTGTGCATATGTTCATGAGTTCTCCCTTAACAGAATATAAATTCCTTAAGAGCAGAGGCTATTTCCCAGCAATGCTTGGCACATAGTAGGTGTTTGTGCTGATTAATTAAAAATCAACTATAGGGGGCAGCTGGGTGGCTCAGTGGATTGAGAGCCAGGCCTAGAGATGGGAGGTCCTGGGTTCAAATCTGGCCTCAGACACTTCCCAGCTGTGTGACCCTGGGAAAGTCACTTGACCCCCATTGCCTAGCCCTTACCACTCTTCTGCCTTGGAGCCAATACACAGTATTGACTCCAAGACAGAAGGTAAGGGTTTAAAAAAAAATCAACTATAAACAAGAACAACTGGAAAACCTCACTATCTATAAGGAACACTTCTCTCTATTTGGACTCTGTTTAAGTCCATGGCACTGATGAAGCCACTCTGATAGCCAGCATACATTTCCCTGTTTTGTGTCTCACCTGGCTTTATTAATTAGAGTATAATTAAACAGAGTTCTTTTAGTCAATGCATTTTTTTAAATTATTGAATGTGTGGATAGGAGATTCCTTGTTGGAGGAGCACCCTTGAGGCTGTGTTTTGTTGTCTTGAATGAAATCATTTTTTATAATCAACAAACAATGAGCACACATATCACCTTTTGTCCTCTTTTCTGCTACTCAGAGTCAACTGCTTGAAGTGAGAGATGCATTTAGAAGGAAATTATTTATTGTGTTGTTTTAATTTTCTTACCTCACTACTGTAGATATGATACAGTATAAATCTGTTATAAGAGTGTTGAATTGTATTAGATGACTTCCAAAGCCCCTTATAACTCTCTATATATTATATAGGATTTCAGTGTCATTCTGAGAAAGATTCAGGATATAAGAATTTGTCTAAGGAATGACTCGCATAAATGAACAGCCACAGCTGTCCTCTGCCCAGTGATTCCATGCTCTTTCTTCCTAACCTGTGACAACTTTGATTCAACAACAATCATCTTTGATGCTATTCGTTGTCATACAAAATTTGGTGGCAATTTGACAATTCTAAACTTAATCCTGATCCACGCAAACAGAAAAGCCAGTTAGTTAATTAAGGCATCCAACTGGGTTCTGGAGGATCCAAGCTCACTGGTTCAGCTGCTGACAGTGATCAAATTAAATTAGTAATTGCCAAACCTCAACCTCACTTTGCACTCTGTGGATTCACCCTGAGCTTCACTTGGGGCCAAACCATCATGTTCTGGTCATCCTAATGAAGTTGCATTCTTTTATCATCAAATTTTGGTACTGACTTTCATAAAAAGTTGAGTATTTGTCATATAAAGTCTCACAAAACAAGTGAGTTAAAAATGTGGCTTTGCTGAGATCAACGATTGAATGAATGGAAAAGTGATTATTAAAGTTTCATGAAATGCCAAGCAGTACAATATATCACTCTGCTAAAGTCTAGGGATGCGAATGGCAGAGAAATAAGACAGACTAGTCTGAAAGAGCTTAAACTTTAAAAAAAAGGGACCCAGAAACTAAGTTAAAATACTCTTTTAAAAGTTCAAAAATAAAGCTAGTTTTAGTTCATTGAAAGAAAAAAATCTGACAAAAAGTTCTTCATGCTTACTCCAAGAGTCCAAAATAAGGATATTGTTGTTGTGGACGTTGTTTTTCAGTTTTTGTTTCATGTTGGTTAATCAGGACAGAGGATACTCAAAAGAGTCATGATTCATCTCCACCTACCATGGTTTGCTACAGAAAGCTCTACCAGAGCCATTCAGAATGAGGTATATCAGACACAACTAAAGCAAAATATGGGGGGGGGGGGTTGGCAACTGACCTCCCAGCTTAGCTCCCTGTGATCCATTCAGTTTGGCAAAGTATTCAAAAGCATCTTCAGGATCTTTGGTCTTGACATTTATAACCTTCAAAGACCTTGGTCCAAAATGCATGCATTTCTCTATCCAGTATGATATGAACAGAATTTTTAAAAATTACCAAAAATGGCTGGCTATTTCTAGATGTTGAGAAGGCTAGCAGACTATAACTGACAGAACTACATGTTCCCATCAAAAACATTAAGAATATATTCTAAATTATTTGGGGAATTGGAGGCTGAGGGGAATGGAGAATAGAGGGGAGTTTGGGAATAATATTGTTGGAGGATGAACTAGAAGAAAACTGAAAATTATCTACTTGCTCTACTTTTGCCTGAAAAACCAAGATATCAGGGGCAGATATGCTTCCACCTGCTGACTCTATACATTCCTAAAACTGAAATTCCATATCTCAAAATTGCAAATGTTATACTCAGTATTACTCAACATTCCTTTTCATGTTTATACAGGCTCGTGTCAAGGATCCAGCAGCCCCAGGCATTCTACCACAAACCTCCACCTGTATGGCCACTAACATTGTCTCTATGCGATTCAATCCAATAAAATTAAATGAAGTTAAATAAAACAGTCCGCTTGAACCAGTTCACTCAGCATTTCCCATCTCCTATGGTGTTATATCTCTTATCAACTCTTATTTATTTAGCCAAGGCACAAAAAAAGGTTTCCAGATTAAATTATATTTTCCCCCTCCTGGTCTCCTATTTTCTAAATACTGTTTTTTCCTTAAATAATACTATTCCTGTCAACTGCCAAAAAAATAAAAAAGGTCATCTTTGTAACTCTGAAAATACAAAGGTCTTAATAAAGAAACTATATTCCATAGGAGAGAGGTTAGTTTATATTTGCTTACATTTTCATCTTCTCCCAAAGGCATTCAGTTAGGGACAACTAGGTTTTCCTTAGGGCAAAGCAAATTGGGCAATTGCCTCAGGGACTTCAAACTAAGCTACTGGAAAGGTAGTTGGACAGTGACTCACAGAGGGAGCTGGCAGGGTAGAAAAAAGGTAATCTGCCTGCAGGAACTAATAAAGACCTAAAACTTATATAAGACAAAAGGGAGGGACTGTTTTTCTTCCCTTTCAGACACCTGTCAAGCTCTATATAAACTGTCACTTGGGTCTTCTCTCCCTTTAGAAAATTTTCCTTGATGTCCATTTTAACCTAGTTTCACCAGGATAAAAAAGGGAGGGGAGGGATAGAGTGAGGGAGAACAGAGGATGAGGTCCCTAAGGTAACATGTCCCAGGTTAAAGTCTTTCTAGAGCCAAACAACACATAGTTTATCTTGGGCAGGGGGTGGGAGGGAGAGAATGAAAAGATCTTTTATATCCAAACTGATCAGACAAGATTTTCGGTTTTTATTTTATTCTGAAAGATCTAACTTCCCCCTCCTCCTCCTTATACCAAGAAACTAAAGCATGTGCAACTCAATTTATCTACACCAGAAGGATGAAGTACTGAGTCAACACTTCCAGGATTTGAACCTATCTAACTATGTATTTCTCAATTGCCCATCACCATGGTATCTAGACCCAAAAACAAACACTGAATAAAAACAAACGCATATGTAGAAAGAACAATTCTCCAGTTTTCTCACCTTCTTAACTGCTTTTGGTGGTATGGTGAGAAATTATAGATGATTGTGTAGAATTTTAAGACTATATTTCTGGAAGATGGACAAGAAAATACTTACTCTAAGTGGTAGGTCTTCTATTATTTCTAATAAAAGAAAAGATTAGGTCTTGATTAGAATGCCCCTATACTTGTCTCTACCCTGGTTAACTCTCACTTCCTCCCCAAGTTATTTAACTTCATTTTGAGGAAATATACAATAATTTTTTAAAAATTTGTTTCCTAGCTTGGTACTTGATTTTAATGTAAGACTATATTTATATTAGGGACCCATTGATACATGAAACCATATTAAACAAAGAAAAGGAAAAAGGAAAGCAACTAAAGTGGTAACATCAAATTCCAATAGAAAGTCATCTCTGCAGGTCACATACTGACTTTTAATGCCATTAAATATCATTATCTATGTTGTGCTCTATTTTTATTAAACATTTTCCAAATGCACTTTAATCTTATTGGGGCGAGTGTGACACCTCTGGCTTATAGCATGGGCAGTAAGTGTGCAGGATCAGACCCCAAATATGTTTCAGAGGTGACACTTGAATCTTTGGTCCCTAAACCAAGGCAAGATTGGGAACTCCAAGCTCCAAGGCAAGTTCTCTATCCACTATGACAGTGCTTCTCATGTAAATATTAACATACTTCCAACAAGCCATTCCACACTCGATCAACTTCATTTTTATCCATTCTCCAATATGATCAGATACAGGGTGTTAAAGTTTACAAAGCACTTTCCTCACAACTCAGATAGAAGGTATTACAGGTATTATTTATCACAGTTACTAGGTAGGTCAGAAAGATTTCAGAAATATTAAAAATGTAGCTTGAACCCCAGGACTTCAGACTCCAAGTTGAGTATTCTTTCTATTTTGATATACTGCAAGGTTCACCTACCTCAAAGGTTCCCTTTTTCCAGAAGTATTTATCCTCATTATGTCTCTCTTGCCATTAGAGAGATATTTCATTGGATTAAAACAATGTCCCTAGATATCCTCCATTCACTATTAAAGATAGTTTTTCTGTAAGCAGCAAATTAATACCTTAGTTTCTTTTCCAGCGATAGTTAACTGAGAGGAACCAATGCACGGCAAAGTTTTCACATGAAAGAGAGAGAGGAATTGTATGTCTATATCATCTGGCAAAGCTAGATGCATGGGGAGCCCTGGGCAGTGTGTTTTGAGGGCATGGAGAAGACAGTGGGTGGCCTTAAAATGGAAGGGGAGATGGTAAAATGCTAAAGAAACGATGACAGCTTCATAACTTCACCTTAGGATAAAGTAAGGTCTGATTACTCAACAAAGACGAGGTCTAGCACCATTAGGGAAAGTTAAACCCAATGTAATAGAAAAGACTTCTTGATTGTGACAGAAATGGCTTAACTTGCATGAATACATGTAGATCATTCCCTTCTTGAATTAAAACTGTATGGAAATTATGAATGCATTGCGAGAGCAGGTCTGATGTTTCTCGCTCCTCATTAATTTGCCTCAACTTTCATATATGCCTTTACATTGCAGGTGAAACCATTAAGCAATCAATCCCTAGATCAAAGGGATTCTTTTACCTGAGGTCACTGAATTTGTTTCTAAAAATACTTTGATAGCCGTATTGTAATAATTAGTTTCCTTTGTAACTCTATTTTTCCCCCACATTTAAAAA
Source organism: Monodelphis domestica (assembly GCF_027887165.1). Taxonomy (NCBI): domain Eukaryota; kingdom Metazoa; phylum Chordata; class Mammalia; order Didelphimorphia; family Didelphidae; genus Monodelphis; species Monodelphis domestica. The sequence goes on from NC_077230.1 coordinate 76,703,936, forward strand.
CTGTACTCAGGGGCAGCTAGGTGACACAGTGAATACAGAGCCAGGCCTAGAGGTAAGAGGTCTTGGGTTCAGATCAGGACTCAGAAAGGTCTTAACTATGTGACCTTGGGAAAGTCACTTAACTGCAATTGCCCACCCCTTATAATAGGTCTTTTGTTTTTGGAACTATGTCAATTCTAAGACAGAAGATAAGGTATATGTTTATGCAAAAAATATTTTTAAAAATTTACTGGTTCATCTTGAATACATATATATATATATATCATATAGGTTTTTTTAAATGTATATAAGGGAGATACAAAAATATTTTTTTATTTACTCTAAGAAGGGATCCATAAACTTCATCAGATTGCCACAATGGTTCATCACACAGATATAGATAGGAACACATACACACATACACATACACACACAATAATTAAGAACCCCTGCTTTAGAGAATAAGTTACATTCCTATACTTCTTAGGTTTAAATATTCTACAGAAAAAAAAGGCTCAGGATTTAAAATATGTTAGAAAAGAAGTGCTTAACTTGAAGTCAAAGAGCTTAAGTTAGAATCAGCACTTACTGGGTGAGATCTTGGGCAAATTACTCAACTTCTTCGGGGGCCTCTGAGAATGAGAAGACTGAACAAGAAGACCTTTGAGGTCCCTTCTAGCTGTAGATCTATGATTCTAAGACACACTCACTGAAAAATCATCTCCGAATATCACGTAGCAGACAAGTACAAATAACTTCAATAATTAGTTCTGTGTGAAAGAAGAAAAGTGGGCTATAGTCTGAGGCTCACAGAACATGTGTTTCTCCTGCCATCAAAGCTAGAAAACAGGATGCAACAGCAGCTGTGAAAGAAAGGATATGAGTATTTGATTTTTAAAAAGAAAACATAATAAAAGAAGTTCACTGAATTCCAATACATATGAAATACTTTTCTCCATGTAATTTTTTTTCTTAAAAAGAAAGGTTTATTGTTATCTTCATTATGGTGATAATCACCATCCCTCTCAACATGAGTGAAACTGGCATTCCAGCAGGACTTCCTTTATTCCCTAAAAAGTCAAAAGACACTAAACAATTGCTTCTAAGTTCTTCAAAAATATTCACCAGCATTCACTAGCTGGGCACAAAGATGGAGCCTGACCTGTTAGGAGGCTAATAAAGCAGGCCTTCTGTTTCTTCAAATGCATAGAGAGGCCAATTCACCGGATTTAACATGAAATTAAAAGTTATGACCATGTGACCACACGCACTAAAATACCTGACCACCAAGTGGCATTATATTTGCATGTACATTATAAATATAAAAACAGGTCTTAGATTTACTTCAACATATAGAAATACAAACACCACTAAAGAATGGCTAAATGCTCAAAGGATGCCAAGTTCAAGGCCCTACACCACACACAGGGTATTTGTTTATCTCAGTTGCAGATGATCAATGGAAAAAGCCATTCAAAACAATTCTTAAACCAAATGTCACCATGCATTAGTTTATAGCAATGGGGCTCTTCCAATTTTTTTTTCATAAAAAGATATGTGTTTAGATTGGATTGCTTTTTTTTTTCACTCTTATCACAGCAACTCAGGCAGCACACAGAGAGAATGGGTGGGTGAAGCAAAAATAAACTAATTTAATGTCCTTAACAGTTTTCTTTTAAGCAAACAAAAATGCCATGATCATTTTAAAGTTAATAACAGTCATTCTGATTAAATATCTCTACTGCATTATGTTAACATTAGTTCTCCTTTGGCAAAAGGCAGAAATAGTTTAGTGAAGCTGCTTGTTTCCCATTTCAGCCTGGCCTTGGGAGATCCAAGCTCTATCTAGATCTCATACTAGGTTTGTTCAAAATGCTAATAAAAAATATCCTTGATACTATACCTCCTCTAGATAACAAGCAATTTGAAAGAGTTACTATTTCTGTTCCTCATTCCCCACTCATTCCCTTGACCTCTTGAAATGCACCTTTTCTCCCAACTACTCTACTGAAAATACTTCCTTGAGGTTTTCAATGCCCTTTCCTTTGTCCTCACATTCCCTGAACTTTTAATTAACATTGAACACTACTTAGCCCTCTTCTGCTTGACATAGTCTATTGATCTTTCATTTGGGATACTGCCTTGTCTTCATTCCCCTGCTTCTCTGCCTGCTCTTTCTCAGGCTACTCTTTCTCCTCCTGCTTTCTTAATGTGGGCATTATTCAAGGTTCTTCCCATGATTTTTCTTCCTTTTACTATATAATCTGTTTCCCTTGAAAATCTTATTTACCTCCATGCCTTTGCTATCATTCCAATGGGGATGACTCAGACCCATCACTGACCATTCTTTTCAGCTCCAGAGGTTAATTTCTGTCTTTTGATTGCACTTCTCAACCTGGATAACCTCTTGGCATCTCAAAGCATGTCTAAAATTGAACTCATCTTTCTTTCATAATTTGTTCCTCAGTGTAGTAGAGTAAAAAGAACATTGGCTCTAAAACCAGAGGAATAGGGTTCAAATACACCCTTCAAAGATGACTACCACTGTGGTCTTAAGGAAGTCATTTTATGGCTCTGGGCTTCAGAGTCTTCATGTGTACGACATCTGTGGTCTAGATAGCCTCTGAGGTCCCTAACAGCTATGCTCCTCTAATTCCATGATCTTTCTCTGTTTGCTATCTATAAGGTAATCATCAATGCTTCATAAATATATTTCCCTCATTTCCCACCTTCAATTAGTTACAAATTACTGTGGATATTCCATAATATTAATTTATTTCTAGCCTTTCTCATTGCCATTTTCTTAGTCTTGGAACTCATTGCTCTACCAAGGTTAATACAGTAGTGTCTGAAAACCAGAAATACTTTAGGATCAGATATTCCTTCACCAAGTACTAAAGAAGGCAGAAAACAGGTACATGTCATTGGATTCACTGAATTTAATTAAAAAATTGTTTATAACTACTTACATGGAATACTGTAATAGTCTCCTAAAATACCTTTTATCAATTCTTTCTTTTTTAAAAAAATATTTTAACTTATTTATTTTTTAGTCAATTTAGACCATTACTCCTCAGTTACAAGAATCACATACTTTCCCTCCCTCCCCTCCTCAACCCTTCCCACAGCCAACTTGCAATTTCATTGGGTATTACGTGTGTCCTTGATCAGAACCTATTTCCATGTTGTTGGTGTTTGCACTAGGATGTTCATTTAAAGTATATATCCCCAAACATATCCCTTCGATCAATATAATCAAGCAAATTGTTTTCCTTTGGTGTTTCTACTCCCACAGTTTTTCCTCTGAATGTGGATAGTGGTTTTTCTCGTAGGTTCTTCCAAGTTGTTCAGGATTGCTGCATTGCCACTAATGGAGAAGTCCATTATAATTGTACCACAGTGTATCAGTCTCTGTGTACAATGTTCTCCTGGTTCTGCTCCTTTCACTCTGCATCACTTCCTGGAGGTTGTTCCAGTTCCCATGGAATTCCTCCACATTATTATTCCTTTTAGCACAATAGTATTCCATCACCAACATATACCACAATTTGTTTAGCCATTCCCCAATTGATAGGCATCCCCTCATTTTCCAATTTTTGGCCACCACAAAGAGTGCAGCTGTGAATATGCCTGTACATGTCTTTTTCCTTATTATCTCTTTGGGGTACAAACCCAGCAAGGCTATGGCAGGATCAAAGTGAGGACAGTCTTTTATCATCCTTTGGGCATAATTCCAAATTGCCCTCCAGAGTGGTTGGATTAATTCACAACTCCACCAGCAATGCATTAATGTCTGGACATTGCCACATCCCCTCCAGCATTCATTTACTTTGCTTTGCTGTAATGTTAGCCAATATGCTAGGTGCAAGGTGATACCTCAGAGTTGTTTTGATTTTCATTTCTCTGATTATATGAGGTTTAGAACACTTTTTCATGTACTTATTAATAGTTTTGACTTCTTTAACTCAAAATTTCCTAGTCATACCCCTTGCCCATTTATCAATTGGAGAATGGCTTGATTTTTTTGTACAATTGGTTTAGTTCTTTATCATTTTGAGTAATTAGACCTTTCTCAGAGGTTTTTGTTGAGAAGATTGTTTCCCAATTTGTTGCATCCCTTCTAATTTTGGTTGCATTCATTTTGTTAATAAAAAAACTTTTTAAATTGATGTAATCAAAATTATTGATTTTACATTTTGTGGTTGTTTTTTTCCCTCGGTCTTACTTGGTTTTAAAATCTTTCCTTTCCCAAAGATCTAACATGTATACTATTCTGTTTTCACCCAATTAACTTATAGTTTCCTTCTTTATATTCAAGTCAATCACACATTCTGAGTTATCTTGGTATGGGGTGTGGTATGTTGATCCAAACCTAATCTCTCCCATTCTGTCTCCTAATTTTCCCAGTTGTTTTTATCAAATAGTGGATTTTGGTCCCAAAAGCTGGGATCTTAGGGCTTATCATAGACTGTCTTGCTGAGGTCACTTATACCACATCTATTCCACTGATCCTCCTTTCTGTCTCTAAGCCAGTACGATATTATGTTGATGACCACTACTTTATAGTATAGTTTGAGATCTGGGACTGCTGGGCCACCTTCCTTCTCATTTTTTTTTCATGATTCCCATGTATATCCTTGATTTTTTGTTCTTCCAAATGAACTTTGTTATGTTTTTTTCTAATTCAGTAAAAATGTTTTTTGTTAGTTCAATGGGTATGGCACTAAATAAGTAAATTAATTTGGGTAGCATTCGCATTTTTATTATATTAGCTCGTCCCACCCATGAACAATCGATGTTTTTTTTTTCCAATTGTTTAGGTCTAGGTTTAATTGTGTCGACAGTGTTTTATAGTTGTATTCATATAGTTCCTGTGTTGGTCCTGGCAAATACATTCCTAAGTATTTTATATTGTCTAGGGTGATTTTAAATGCAATTTCTCTTTCTAATTCTTGCTGCTAAGATGTCTTGGAAATATATAGAAATGCTGATAACTTACGAGGCTTTATGTTGTATCCTGCCACTTTGCTAAAGTTGTTGATTATTTCTACTAGCTTTTTAGTTGATTCTCTAGGATTTTTTAAATAAGACTATCGTATCATCTGCAAAGACTTATAGCTTGATCTCCTCATTGCCTATTTTAATAACTTCAATTTCTTTTTCTTCTCTAATTGTTACTGCTAGTGTTTCTAGTACAATGTTAAAAAGAGGTGATAATGAGCATCCTTGTTTCACTCCTGATCTTATTGGGAAGACTTCCAGTTTATCCCCATGGCAGATGATGTTTGTTGATAGTTTTAGATATATATTTAGTAATTATTTTTAGGAAAGATCCTTTTATTGCTATGCTTACTAGTGTTTTCAACAGGAATGAGTGTTGTATTTTGTCAAAGGCTTTTTCTGCATCTATTGAGATAATCATGTGATTTTTGTCAGTAGCTCATTAATATGGTCAATTATGTGGATGGTTTTCCTAATATTAAACCATCCTTGCATTCCTGGTACAAATCCTACCTGATCACAATGAATAACCCTCGTGATCACTTGCTGGAGCCTTTTTGCTAGTATCCTATTTAAGATTTATGTATCTATGTTCATTAAGGAGATTGGTCTGTAGTTTTCTTTCTCTGTTTTTGACCTGCCTGGCTTTGGGATTAGTACCATATTGTGCTGTAAAAAGGAATTTGGTAGAACTCCTTTGCTTATTCTGCCAAATAGTTTGTATAATATTGGAGTTAGTTGTTCTTTGAATGTTTGATAGAATTCATTTGTGAATCCATCTGGAACTGGGGATTTTTTCTTAGGGAGTTCTTTGATGGCCTGTTCAATTTCTTTTTCTGATATGGGGTTGCATAGGCATTCTATTTCTTCCTCTGTTAGTCTAGACAATTTATATTTTTGTAAAGATATATCCATATCACCTAGATTGCCATATGTGTTGCCATATAATTGGGCATAATAGTTTTTAATGATTGCCTTAATTTCCTATTTCTTAGAGGTGAGGTCTCCCTTTTTATCTTGGATACTGTCAAATTGGTTTTCTTCTTTCCTTTTTTAAATTAGATTGATCAGTACTTTGTCCATTTTATTTGTTTTTTTTTCAAAGTACCTGCTTCTAATCTCATTTATTAAGTCAATAGTTCTTTGACTTTCAATTTTATTGATTTCTCCTTTGATCTTTAGGATCTCTAATTTAGTCTTCATCTGAGGATTTTTAATTTGTTCACATTCTAGTTTTTTTTTAATTTGCATGCCCAATTCATCGACCTCTGTCCTCCCTAATTTGTTAATATATGAACTCAAGTATATAAATTTCCCCTGACTATTGATTTGGTTACATTCCATAGATTTTGTAAGGATGTGTCATCACTGTCATTTTCTTCAATGAAATTATTAATTATTTCTATGATTTGTTCTTGAACTAACTGGTTTTGGAGAATCATATTGTTTGATTTCCAATTAATTTTTTATTTATCTCTCCATGTAATGTTTTTATGCTCTAATACATGGTCAATTTTGTGAATGTACCATGTGCTGCTGAAAAAGTGTGTTCCTTTTTGTCCCTACTTATTTTTTTTTGTCTCCACATATCTACTACCTGTAATTTTTCTAAGATTTAATTCACTTCTCTTACCTCTTTCTTATTTATTTTTGGTTTGATTTATCTAGTTCTGATAGAGGAAGGTTCAGGTCTCCCACTAGTATAGTTTTTCTATCTATTTTATTCTTGAGCTCCACTAGTTTCTCCTTTAGAAATTTAGATGCTATGCCATTTGGTGCATACATGTTGAGTACTGATATTTCCTCATTGTCTATACTGCCTATTATCAGGATGTAATTACCTTCCCTATCTCTTTTGACTAGATCTATTTTTACTTTGGCTTTGTCAGATATCATGATTGTGACTCCTGTCTTCTTTTTATCAGTTGATGCCCAATAGATTTAGTTCCATCCTCTTACTTTTATCCTATGGGTGTCTACCTTCCTCATATGTGTTTCTTGTAGACAGAATATGGCAGGTTTTTTTGTTTCTAATCCACTCTGCTATTCACTTTTGTTTTACGGATAAGTTCATTCCATTCTCATTCAGGGTTATGATTACCAGCTGTGTCTTTCCCAGAATTTTGATTTCTACTTCTAGTCCTGCTCTTTCTTCTTTCACTATTTCCTTCTACACCAGTGGTTTGTCTTTAATCAGTTCCCCCTAATTTCCACCCTTATTTTCTTCTCTTTCTACCCCCTCTCCCTTCTTATTCCCCTCTTATTTTCTTTAGTCTTTTTAAACTACCCCCTACCCTCTTCCTCCCATGTATTGCTTCCCTCCCCACCAGTCCATTTGTTACCCTTCTAGTTACCTATAGGGCGCAAATCTATTCTCTGCTTCATTGGATTGGATTGTTCTTCAATCTTTCAGATGATTTCAATTTACATAAGAGTTGATTATTTCTTATATTAAACCTCTTTACTCTTCCAATGTATTGATGTTCTCCCCTACTAACTCCATGAGCTTCTTTGTGACATATAAAGTTACCTCATTTTTTTTCTTTTCCCATTTCTCTTAGTATTAACCTCTTTTTTAGAGTGTTCATTCAGAGTCTCTCCTCAGTCATATCCCCTCCACCCCTATAGTCATGCAGTTGATTTTCATCAGTGTTTTTACTCTAACAGTTTATCTTCTGCTTGTGGATAGTGTTTTTTAGATCCCTGCAGATTGTTTAGGGACATTGCATTGATACTAATGGAGAAGTCCATTGTCTTCGATTGTACCACAATGTATCAGTCTCTGTGTACAATGTTCTCCTGGTTCTGCTCCTTTCGCTCTGTATCACTTCCTGGAGGTTGTTCCAGTCTCCATGAAATTCCTCCACTTTATTATTCCTTGAGCACAATAGTATTCCATCACCAACATATACCACAATTTGTTCAGCCATTCCCCAGTTGAAGGGCATCCCCTCATTTTCCAATTTTTGGCCACCACAAAGAGTGCAGCTATGAATATTCTTGTACAAGTCTTTTTCCTTATTTTCTCTTTGGGGTACAAGCCCAGCAGTGCTATGGCTGGATCAAAGGGCAGACAGTCTTTTAGCGCCCTTTGGGCATAGTTCCAAATTGCCCTCCAGAATGGTTGGATCAATTCACAACTCTACCAGCAATGAATTAGTGTCCCTACTTTACCACACCCCCTCCAGCATTCATTACTTTGCATAGCTGTCATGTTAGCCAATCTGCTAGGTGTGAGGTGATACCTCAGAGTTGTTTTGATTTGCATCTCTCTGATTATAAGAGATGTAGAACACTTTTTCATGTGCTTATTAATAGTTTTGATTTCTTTGGCTGAGAACTGCCTGTTCATGTCCCTTGCCCATTTATCAATTGGAGAATGGCTTGGTTTTTTGTTCAATTGATTTAGCTCTTTGTAAATTTGAGTAATTAAACCTTTGTCAGAGGTTTTTATGAAGATTGTTTCCCAATTTGTTGCTACCCTTCTGATTTTAGTTTCATTGGTTTTGTTTGTACAAAAACTTTTTAATTTGATGTAGTCAAAATTATTTATTTTACATTTTGTGACTCTTTCTAAGTCTTGCTTGGTTTTAAAATCTTTCCCTTCCCAAAGGTCTGACATGTATACTATTCTGTGTTCACCTAATTTACTTATAGTTTCCTTCTTTATGTTCAAGTCATTCACCCATTCTGAATTTATCTTGGTGTAGGGTGTGAAGTGTTGATCCAAACCTAATCTCTCCCACACTGTCTTCCAATTTTCCCAGCAGTTTTTATCAAATAATGGATTTTTGTCCCAAAAGCTGGGGTCTTTGGGTTTGTCATAAACTGTGTGATAATAATTTTTAAGAGTTACCAATGCCCTCTTTTCTTACAGGGATACATATAATTTTAGCTTATTGGTTCTCTTAAAATTTTTTTGTTTTTCTTTTTTTCCCCTTTCTTAATTACCTTTTGATGATTATCTTGAGTTTTGTGCTTGGGCATCAAATTTTCTGTTCAGGTCTGGTTTTTTCTTGACAAATACTTGGAATTCTTATATTTTATTAAATGACCATACTTTCCCCTGTATCCCTTACTTTCCAGAATATTATATTCCATACCTTTTGGTTCTTCAGTGTAGATGTAGCCAGATCCTGTGTTATACTCACTGTAGTTCCTTGGTATCTGAATGACTTCTTCCTGGCAGCTTGTAATATCTTTTCCTTGGTCTGATAGTTCATGCATTTGGCTATAACTTTCCTGGATGTTGTCAGTTGGGGATTGAGTACAGGAGGTGATCTGTGGATTCTTTCAATCTCCACTCTTCCCTCTTGTTGTAGGGTCAGTTTTCTTGGATAATTTCCTATAAGATGATGTCCAGGCTTTTTCTTTTGTCATGGTCTTCTAGTAGACCAATAATTCTTATGTTACCTCTCCTGGATTAATTTTCTAAATCTTCTGTTTTGGGAATGAGGTGCTTCATATTTTCCTCAATTTTTTTCTTTTTTGATTTTATTTTATAGTTTCATATTGCCTTGTGAGGTTTCTTGCTTATAATACTTGTATTCTGGTTTTTAAAGACTGAATTTCATCCCTGGGTTTTTGGTCATCCTTCTCCTTCTGGTCTGATTTTCTTTGGAGGTCATCGTTCATCTTCTTTGCCTCATCTTTCATCTCCTTTGTCTCATTATCAGGCTGATTAATTTTGGCTTTGGAGACACTATTTTCTCATTTTAGTTCAAGTTCCTCTGTTTCCAGATGACTTATCTTGTTTTTTTGTTCTTTTCCCAGTTGTCTTCTGCCTCTCTTAATTGTGTTTTTTATTGTATTTTGAGCTCTTCCAAAGCCTGTGTTCAATTCGCTTGAGTTTCTGTGTTTTTGCTTGATGTTCCTTGATCTTCCTCTGTTACATTTGCTCTTTGTTCATTGCCTGGTTAGAAGTCAATTGTAATTTCTTTTTTCTTTTTCTGTTGTTTGCTCATATTTGCCCCCTTGTTTTCCCCTGTAGTTGCCTTGCTACTCTCATTATTGGCTGGATCTGTGGTTTTGGGCTTTTCTGTCATCCTTCACCCTTGGAGTTTAGTCCTCAAATCTCTCAGAGCAGTCTGTGGGGAAGGGGTGTTGGAGCTTGAGCTTCCCTGCCCTCTGAAGGCCTGACGAGATTAAGGCCAACTGAGTTAAACTTGCAGAGCTGGATGTGCCCTGATGCCAAAATCTTGGGATGGGGGGGGGGGGAGGTGGGGCATGATATAGAGTGCCTCTGCTGCTGAGACTAGGCTACCAGATCTGAGTTTCTTCTCCAACTGTTTCCCTACTGCCTGTATTAGAAGCTCTGAGTCTGGCGCAGCTTTGCCCAAAAGTTACTCCCTCCAGACTGTACCCTTACCCACCCAGAGGTTTCAGTCACTTCTGGAGCATCAGTGCTCTAGGTGGAGAAGGGGTCCTGGGACTTTCCTTCTTCCTTCCCCTTCAACCTGAGTGTTCTCTAATTCAGGGTTTTGGGGGGGCATACCTTTTAAGTTATGTCCAGCAGGAGGGTTCTTTAGCTCTATCCTATTGTTAGATTTGGTTTACAGTCCCTTATGAACATTTGATTTTTAATCAGTGAGGAAGGGTTTTCAGAGGTCTGAACTCTTGCTGCCTCTACACTGCTATCTTGACTCTGCCTCTCCTCTCTTTTTTTCTAAGTGAGCTTTTAGACAACTGTCACACTAATCATTCTTATCCAAAGTTCTGAACATGCAACATATGAGGCTCCTTTTCTTAATCATCTTCATTGGCTTCCATTGGTCTATGGAGTCTACTCTGTCTATCATACCCTATCTACCCACCTATATTTATGAATGATTTCCACATATTCTATGCTCATGACAGGCTGTATTATTTCTGTCCCAGTTAATAATACTCTTATGCTTTCCAACTTCTCAAGTTTATTCACATTGTGCCCTGTCTAGAACATACTAGATGCTTAATAAATGTTGATTGATTAAAATGTCCTCCCTCTCCCAATCTTTGCCCGGTATATTCCTTTTCATTCTATAAAGCCCAATAAAAATGTCCCTTCTTGAATCAAGTCAAATTGGAATCAAAAGTTCATAGTCCATCTCCATATATTCCTATAAAAGCTATGCCTAGAATTTGCTCCCTCATCTCTCCTCCTCATAGTCCCTATCATCTTTTAAGGCCCAGGTGAGGTGCCACTTCCATCATCAAGTCTTCCCTCATTTCCTCAGTTGTAAATAAACTCTCAAGTCTTAAATTACTACGCATTCACTTACTTTGTACATATTGTATTTCCTCATCAGAATGAAAGCTCCTCAAGGGCTGGCACAGAGTCTGACACATTAGTAGGTGACTAATATATCTCTATTTAATTCAAATAAACAAAGGTTTACTTGGAATTCGGATCTGCCATGTAAACATTTTTTTTTCCAGAGAATATAGCAATGTGCCTCAGTGTTACTGTGTTGCTCAGTAACTAAGTTATTCAGAGGTAACAAGAAATAGCAGGAAAAGTTTTCCAATATCTACCACATATTTGAGGTCAGGGATGGCAATAGCTGTGACTACAGTTTAAATGCTCTGTGGTTGGGGCAATAGAGCTCAGGCAAGGAGCTCATAGTCAGATAAGCATCAGCAGAGTCCTAGCATGGAAACAAAAACAAAACAAAACTGAGAAGAATTGGGCAGGTGAATCTTGAAGCTAAAAGGGCAAGGGGTGGGGAAGCCATATCTGGAAGCAGGGTCAAAGCTAGCAATCAGAACATAAGTCTAAGAAGGAGCTTAGTGCTGTGTCTCTAGGCTCCTGAGTATTTTCATGCTTGGCCACTTGTGGCTGGATCTACCATCAGGTTGCTTCTAAAGTTATTGAAACCAAAAAGTTTCTATTGCCTTCACCCTCAGGATTCTCCATTGCAATAGCAGAATCAACACAGTTTTAAATATTTTGCTTGCACAGACTAGAGAATCTTCTTTTTAATGACAACTGTATAGGATTCCAAAAGAAGAACACAATCAAAGCTCCTACTTTTACCCTAGGCCTTTTTAACGTGGGAGAGTCTCCAGCTTTTCTAGCTAACTCAAGCTAGCCAGTAATATATTTTGCAATTCAGTTATAATTTGAAAATGTTTAATTGCTGTAGAAACTAAATGTTGCTAGATTAAGCATTGCTAAATATCATGGAAAATCATCTAGAATTAGAGATTTTTCCTCTTAAGTGGAAACTGGAAGCCAAATTTCAAGGACCACCATTTTACAAACCAAATGTCTCAGTTAAATCTTTTACAAAAATATATGCTAATTCCGTATCTCAGTACTACGCAAGGCTGGCTGCTTTTGTCTCACATAAACAACATGTGCCTAATGCCACTGGTGCCATTACCAATATTTATTCCTGATGGCCACAGCTTTTCTGGTCTTGGTGTATCCATATGCTTAATGTTACATAATCCAGTGGGAACTGCATCTCTTGAAAATAGGAAAAAGAAATACTATTAAGCAAAAAGCAATTGAATGTATGTTTTTTTAAATGCCAAAAAGGAAGACAGAAAAAGAATTCCAAAACTTATATTTGATAATTTATGTATAAAATCAGTTCTTATACTTTCTTAGGAAGAGTGTAGGGCCTCTGGAGGAAAGCTGTCTGACAGTGTACAAAATGCCAGCCCTGAGAGAGCAGCCAAGACAATAAGCATCTATAAAGATCTTCTTCTGTGTTAAATATAAAGAAACAAAGACAAAACCAAACACCAGCACAAGCCTTCAGGGAGCTTAAATTCTTTTGGGGATGGGAGTATATTGTAACACATAGACAGGAATTATGTGCAGGGAGCTTTGAGAGGAGAGAGAATACACTGACAACTAGAGGATCTGGAAAGGTTTAGGAAAGAGGCAGGAGGTGGTTACAGGAGTAGAGCCTTGAAATAGAATAATAATAAATAAATAATAAATGGGAATAGAAACACAGAAAAAAAACAACTGCTTGATCACATGGGTCCATGGGGATATGATTGGAGATGTAAACTCTAAACGATCATCCTAGTGCAAACATCAACAGCATGGAAATAGGTTTTGTTCAAGGACACATGTAAAACCCAGTGGAACTGCATGTCAGCTATGGGAGGAGTTTGGGGAAATGGAGGGAAGGAACATGATTTTTGTAACTAGGGGGAAATGTTCTAAATTGACTAATTAAATAAAATTTTAAAAAGAAAAAATTATGCAGAAACTAAATGGCAAAAAAGAGCCTGGGTTCTAACATGCATTAATGAAAAATGAGAGCATTAAGGGGATGGGGATATTCATCTGACATAAAAAAAAAAACAAACAGGAGTTTGTTATAAGGAGTGTTCTCTAGTCTAGGCTAAAGGTCCTTCTATATCTCTGTCTTTCTCTCCACCTCTGTCCCTCTTTTGTTCTCTATATCTCACTCCTCTCTCTCCCTGTGTCTCTCTCTTTCCCTCTCTTTTATTCTGTCTCTCTTTCATTTTCTCTCTCTCCTTTCTCTTTCACTGATTCTCCCTCTCGCCTCTCCCTGTCCCTCTGTTTCTCCCTCTTTTCCTCCTCCCCCAATTCTTGGCTGAGAATTCCTGCATGACCATGCTATTCCTAGGCTCTAGCTTACCTGTCTCTGGAGGTGGCAGTACAGTGAGTTTTAGAATTCAAGGCCAAGAATCACTTGTATAGGGAGAAAAATGAAGACAAATCAAAATACTAAATTCACTCTACATTTACTAATCAGTGAGTCCAAACATACAACTCCATGGATGGCTACTTCCTAAGGTTAAGTCACATGAACTGAACCTAGTTTCAAATAACTGGATAGGCTAAAATATTTTGGTTTAAAATCTTCTGATATTGGTAAGGATCTCTTCCAAGCTATATCCTAATCACCAAAGTTTTCTTCATTGTATAATCAGGCTGAATAATGAAAGAGTTCTATTCTCTTGCTGAAAAAAAACCAATTGGGTCATATTTAATAACCTGACAAATACAAATAAGTTAGCTTAAGTTAGCAAATAAGACAAAACAGACAGGGAAGTAAGTACATGCACAGGGAGGTATTGTTTAAGGCAATTTCCATTTTTATTGAGACAAAATAAGTTTCACACTAACATCCAAGGTAGCCTTGATAGGGAAAAGAAGTCACAGTTAAAAGCTTGAAAAGTAACTTATATGATTTGGGAAAGGCAATCAATCCTGCGTCCTATATGCCTTGATACAGGTAGGGGAAGTGATGGCCTAACTCTTATTCCAATTGGTTACTTCTCAGATTCATAGCCCAGACAACAATCACTTCAATAGGGCAGGCGCCATCAAAACTTGGGGACTAGAACAATCATCCTGATTTGCCATACCCGAAAGAGTTCTACTTCTAGAATTATTTCATATAATCTCCCATCTCCACTTTTCTATCACTTCCCTTATCACCAATCTAATTCAATCATGAAATGGTAAGGGAACTGAGTGGATAGAGTGCTGTGCCTAGAATCAGTAGGTCTGAGTTCAAATACAGCCTCAAACAGAGACTCCCTTTGTGACTTCAAACAGGTCCCTTAACCTCTATTTGCCTCAGTTCCTTAACTGCAAAACAAGAAAAATAACGCTGCCTATCTTTAACACTACGAACTTGAAGGGTGATGTGAAGGCCAAATGAAATAATATTTATAACTTGTCATAATCCTTCCCTTCCCTTTCTCCATGCGTAAAGTGCTAACCATATAATACGCTAGAAATAAAAAGGTAAGCCTATGTGACATAAGTGAGGAAGTATTTGTCTCCCTGTTTTCTAGATGATCCAATATGAGACCCCAAAGGGCCAAAACAATTTGTCAACAACCACACAACTAATATATAAAACAGAGCTACATCCTGAACCCAGGTATTTTGGCCTCAAGGCCAGTGTTCTTTACTATACTGAACTGACTCTAATAAAGTGTGTCCTAAAAGGTTTTGCAGTTTTAAGCATCAATAAGCATTAAACAGTTCTTCAAAACACTTCAACTACACAAAGAATTTCGTGGCAACATATATAATGCCATTATCTTAGGCTCAAGACATAGACCCTTAGTAGTCAATATCCTTCTCCTTTCTATAAATCAATCTCATTGCTAAATGGAACCATGTTCCCTTCCTTTACCAAAAAGTTATGATGTGTTACAATAAAAGGCCCTATCATCTCAAATGTATTAAAATTGGAGTTGATCACTTTTTTGCTATTTTGTTTTAATTGGAATGTGTTCTAGTGATGCTAACATAAGATGGCTTTAATTTGATGCAGAAGAAATAAAACAGGAGACAAACTGAAAATGAAAAGAAGGTAGAATGAGAAGACCCGATCATTTTAACATAACTTCAAGAATTCTAGAAAACTACTTAGAGAAATTAATCTAGGGTAACGAGTATGGGAGGAGAGCTGATGATGCAGATCTCCACATGGAAGACATCGGGTTGGGGAGCTTGCCTCTAGAAGAGAAATGATTACATGTAATAGAAGTGCCTTGGAAAAAGTTTGGATTACTTGTAGACGTTTTGTAACAGGTTTGATTTGCTAACCACATGTTAACTGGACACTCTTGTTTGGATATTTCAGCTGTAAAGTTAGAACAGGGTGGAGAGGCATTGAAAGGGTCTTAGGCAAAGAGAAGAATGGCAAGTTTTGGAGAAACTGATGCATTGTCTATGGAACTGTGAATTGTCCTATTATTTTGGAAAGCATTTTGAAACTCTCCCCAGAAAATTACCAAATTGTGCATACCCTTTAACCTAGTGATATCATTACTAGTCCAATGCCTCAAAGAGATCAGAGAAAGAGGAAAATGATTTATTTGTATAAAATAGATTTTGGTAACCAAAAATTGGAAAATTATGGTCATTGATTTTTAGATTTTGTTTTTTAAAATTTGCTCAGTTGGAGAGGGGTGAGAAGATAAAAGGAGAACAGATTACCAAGAATACTGTTAATTAGAAAATAACAAACTATTTATTTTTTTAAACAAACAAAAAAAAGGACTCACCTTAGGCTTTTTCTCCCAGTTCCCCTTTATTTCCCCAGAGAGTCTTCAAACTCTCACTGTCCTAGAAAACCCTGACCTCTGGTCTGTATTTTGTAAGAATAGAGGACTTTTATAAAACTTGGAAGAAACACAATTCCCAGGTTCTTTGTCGATGCAGGCTTCATTAGAAGCAGTCAGTTTAATCTTGCCAAAAGAGTTAAAAGTAGGTTTGTTTTGTTTTCTTTTGAATGGGAAACATGGGAGCTAGAAAGTATGGAACAATCAGAGAAGAGAGCTGAAGATTTCCAAGGAAAACAGTTTTTGCATATATTAAGAAGTGTTGGGTCTAGTCTTCATATAAAACTAGGTGGAACTAGAAGAGAAATGGATTTATTAGTTAGCTAAATAAACTGGGATATAGTAACTAAGTTCAAAAATTTCTCTCTAGATAGATAGATATCTGTATAGACATATGTAAACATATATAGTAGTATATTCTATGTATAGTCTGTATCCAAAATTCAACGCGTTACAATAAACGAGCCTTGCATTCTGAGCTTGTGATAGTCCATATGACTTCTAAAAAGTAGTAGATATTAAAAGGACAAGCAAAAATTGTGTGTGTGTGTGTGTGTGTGTGTGTGTGTGTGTGTGTGTTGGTTGAATTGTGGTGGGTGCAGAGGTGAGCCCCTGGGGTTCGGGAAGGATGCCTTTTGCAAGAATGTAAAACTCCAAAACTTAGCTTAAAAATAAAAAGGAGAAATTTATTAATTTAAAAAGTAATGTTGAGAATGGCCAGGAGGACAGTACAGGTGGAACAGCAAGATGGAAGGCTGCTCCTTGGGAGGACAGCCTAGCTGGAAAAGCTGTCCCCCAGACAACATCAGTTTGGGGGATTTTATACTCTTTACAACAGATGCTGTGTCATGGTGAGGGCATGACTCGAGAGTGGTGAACCCCCAGGCATTCGGTGGTGGGGTTTGGACATCTGCCAGGAGACATAAGGGATGACCCTCATAAAAGATTCTTTAGTTTAGGGAACAAATGGATGTCTAAGATACAGTTGGATGGTATCGAGGTGTAGCCTGGAGGTGCAGCTCTCTGTCCACTTTACATCTAAAGCATGATCAAAGAGGGTAATTCTCTCAGGGTTTTATAGGAGTTATTAGAGTTTGGGGTTAGGAGTCACGAGGCTGTAAGGCAGCAAGGGAATTTCCCTGATAATAGTTTGCCCGGGTTTCTGGGAGTACAAGGCCCACGCCAATGCTACTGTTAATCAGCAAAAAAGCTTTAACCTGTTCCATTTCCAATGCAGGCCAGTTTGTTCCTCCCCAAGCGGCCAGGGGACCTTCTAATCCCTGGGGTAGGGGTGGGGGTGGGGCTCACCCAGTAGGTCCTGGACTTAGTGAGGATATCTGATTAGATGCAGACCAGAACTCCCAAACTCAATAGGTCCACCAACCTCAGTCTCTCCACAGGCAGGGATTATAGGCAATCAAAGAGCACCCCCTTTGCAAGAACTTTATTTTTAAAGATGAACGTTCTCTCTCAGTGCCATTAGTGGAAGTTCCTTATATCAAACTCTAAGAGCTCTGGCTTTCTGTTCCATCACTCTCTTCTTACTTCCACATAGCTAGAACCTTCATCAAAGTTTTCTTCACCACATACCCAAAGTAAGGCAGGCCTCATTGGCATAAGCTCTACTATTGCTAATGAGCTAGTGATTAGCTCTATGAGTTGAGTATTCATCAAGGAGTCCAGCTAATGTCACCTTCACTACTGGTCAACCTTGAAATTCTCCAATGATTCCTAATACCTTCTATATTAAAAATCAAATAGTTACTCTGTTTTCTCATGCCCAAAATATGAAAGAGGGTCACAAAGTAATTGAAATTTCCAAACTGCTGTTTTGGTAGACTCAAGATTTTGTAAAAGTAAACCAAGAAAGAATACAAATAGATCTGTTATAACAAGAGGCAATATACTTATTTCTAGTGCATTCCTGGGGTGCAAAAACATATGAACAATATTTTGTTATTGAAGTCCGGTTCCCTCAAAGCTGAGCAGAAGGACTGCTTGCAACAGAATTCTTTGAGCCAAGTTTTCAAAGGGCCTCCAACAGACTTTCTCCATTTGTGGGAGCGAACCACTAATAAATTCCTTTCCTGACTCTCCTTGGAAACCAAAAATCTACATCATCCCTTTTATATCTTAAAATGAAATTAGAGTTGATTGAGAGGAAAACTTAAAAATGGAAACCCTCTCTTCACTCAGAAACACAGTGTTTCTACATTAGATGTTCCACAGTCATTCCAACATTAGATCTTCCTCATGGGCCTAGAGCAGTATTGGCAAATGTTTTTGAGTTGGTACCCAAACTGCAACTTCAAGCTGCCTATGAGCAACCCCTCAACCCACCACCTGCATTACCCCAAAGAGTGGAGGGAGGAAAAGCTTGCTTTTGCATAGTTGAACAGAGGGGAGGGGCATGCAAAAATGTCTCTGGGTGCTGGGAAGAGGGAGAATGGAACAGCTCTTCCCACCATGCCAACCCGGCACCTGTGTCAATACTTGACCAAAGCTGACCCCACCGGGAATTCATCATTTTCAACATGTTCACCCACATTCTCAAGCTTCCAGAAATCTAGTTCATTGGTGCTAGTTGTTGTGGTGGTTTGCACTTAGATATAAATTTTACTTGCTGCCTTTAAAGGAAATAAATGTTTTTAGTGGATTACAATAAAAGAAGAGACTTAACTTTTAGGAAGAACCCAAAAATCTTTTGCCCCAGGTCTTAAATGGAACACAAATTACATATACTCAAAACTCAGAAAAAAATATGTGAAAAGTCAGGAAATTCAGTAACCTAAAAGGTTTTTTGGCCCTTGGATGAATTAGAAACAGTAGGCTTGTAACCACTTCAATGATGACTTCTCAAATCACTAAAGAGAATGGGATAAAAAAAAATCACAAGGGACATTTCTGAAGTGATTGGAAGCCAATTTTATCTTCTTAAAATAAATCACCATTGTTCTACAGTAACATATAAACTTGTTTATAAACTAATCTTCACAGGATGTTACCCAGCTTAGTAATTGGGGCCCTGCTAGTTAGGAATAAAATGCACTTTGATTTAGAAGCCAGAGTCCTTCCAACTGGGATCTATACTATATAAACCTTTATATGTTCCTTATCATATTCCTTCTCATCTTCCTCAATCAAAATGATAACCAGCTTTGAGAATCGAGTGATCACAGTGTAGAGGAAAATGCAGGAACCAAAAATCATGAGACCCAGCTACCAGTTTGGGTTACTCTACTAACTACTAACCCAGTGACTTTGGGCTAGTTCCTAATCCTGACCAGCCTCAGTTTTCTAGCTCAGAAATCCAATCCAGTTCTAAAACTCAACTCTTCAGAGTGAATAATTGCCTTGATAATATTGCAGTAGTAAAATGTCTCTGTTTATTTGCTTATTGTTGATGTTGGTTGTTGTTTCTCTACAGGAAGTTATTCTTTTATTTTTTTTCATTCCCTTTTTTTAATGTCTTCTTTTACTTATTGGTCTATTAGCATCTACTTTCTCTAGTCTCCTAGGAATTGATGCTTGCCAACTGCAACAAGTTGTTTTGACAACTTGTCCAGCTATATAATACTCAGCTACTCTGACTCCATAGAATTTGTTTTGTCTTTTTAGTTTCAAGCGAGTGCCTTCAAACTATTGCAAAGACCAGTCAAGCAAATGATGTAACATTGCTAGGGTGGGGTGGAGAGGGAAATCTTCCTGTGGGTAACTATCAAAATCCCCAAACCACAATCCATCCAGTGTTCAAGGTATTTGCCCCCCTTCTCCCTTCATTTCTAATGGAGGTGAAAATCCCTCAGCTACTTTGTCTACTCCTATCTTAATAAGGAATGACTGCCGTGACTACCCCCATCCAGCAGCCATTCACTGCCAGCACCTCTGCTCTCCTCATGTGCTTCAAGAAGAACTGATTAGCACTTTGCATAATTAACCTGATTAGCACTGTGCATAATCAAACTGATTAGCACTTTGCATAATTAAAAAGAAATAATAATAATAACAATAATAAGCACTAAATAATATCAAAAGCTGCTAGTCCCACAGCTCTTTGGTTACCTCCAAGATTATTTCAGTTCAGTCTAGCATATTCTATATAATCACAACATATTCCTTTCCATTTTTTTTCTGAAAATGGCAATAAAACAAATAAAAACACATTCAGTTGGCAGATTCATTATTGTGCTACTATCCATATCCATTTCATGCCTATGCAAATCTCTTCCAGTCCCGGCCATATACACACTATGCTAGATATTTGATATTTATTATTATTATTATTTTGGTCAAAACCCAGATGTGTAACTCTTCTATTATTTTGTCTTAAACAATTGCCTGTGGAAAGGAGAAGTTAAGTGGCCTGCCCAGCCCAGGAACACTTGAATCTAGATCTTCCTAACACCAAGACTGGCTTTCTTCATTATTTCACACTTTCTGCCTGTGTGCCCTGCTAGCTGTTAAGAAAGAAGAAGGAAGATGAAGGAAGTCCTATAGTTAGGTTTGGAGACAGCATTATTAACCAGGGATAAGCCAGCTTCCTCCCTCAAAACTGATTTATAACTGTGTTGATTCTGGGAAGCAACATGGTGTCCTGACAGGAACCCTGAAGAAGTAAAAAAAAAAATACCCCTGAATTCTAGCTCTGGCTTTATAATGTATGACCTTGAGCAAATTATTTAACCTCTCTACATTTCAGCTCCTCATCTGCAAAACAGATGTAATAACTGACCAACTAGCTCTGAAGACTTGCGAGGATCATAAGAGATAATGGGTGTAAAAATACTTTGAGAATTATAAAGCATACACAAATGTAAAATATTATTATGGAGCACTCCCAAATTTTGCTTCTCATCCTACGCAAACATGTGTCGAGGGCTTCTTGTTAGAAAAAATAAGTTTAACTGTAAGTTATCAAAGAGAGTGTGTGTGAGGAAACCTACAGGATTCCTTTTGATTTTAGACTCTGACACACGGAATCACACGAAAATCCAAGTGAAAAATGCAATTCTATTCATTCAACAAGCATGTGTTCAGCAAGGATTGGATGCCAACCTGATCAGTTACAGAGTGCTGTGGAATCTGAAGATGTCTTGCACAATCACAACCTCCTTACTGGTTAATGATTGAATATTTACAATGTAAATGTAGTAAAAATCAGCTTCAGGACAGATAGAGAAGGGTAGGTTAAATCTGCAAGGGTGAACCAAAGGAAATTTGAACACTCCCATGGCAGGGATCCTTAGAGGCCCTTCTATCACCTTAAAGAAAAAGAACCCAAATAAACACTCAGTGTTCCAGAGCCAATCATCCATTTTACAATTCATTTAATTCAAGAAGAAAAAATGCTGTTGTGAAGATTATTCAAGTCCAAATGTTCCTGGTGAAGGTGCTTCCAGTAATTCTGGGAAAGGAGCCAATCCCTTAGTTTTATATGTAAATATTTTAAAAACACACACATATATATAAGCACAAAGGAAAGGTCAGGAAGACGTAAGTCTTTTAAAAGTATATTTTAATAATTTTTCTTCATGACTGTCCACAAAAAGTTTTAGGGTGGTTTTTTTTGGTAGCCTCACATTTTCTTTTACAGAATACACCTGCTTTATTTTTGCAAAACTAAATATTTCTTCCATCTAATGACTCTCTTTATTAGACAGCATCTAATTTGCATACATTTACATACAATTTAACTGCTAGCTTGTGAGAACAAAGAAATGGCTCTGTATTGTATTGAAGGACAATACTCAGAAAAGGAACTATAAAAACCAACCAGCTAGGTGGCTGTGTAAGCTCTTTGTTTCAGATATACCAGGGTTTTTAAACACACCACTTAAAAGGGGGAAAAGATGATTTCATCAAACAATAAAAAAGGATAGAGCATTGCTCTATTTGACAGACCTATTTGCCCCAACCTGGTTACTGCAATTGGGGGTCCAAGCTCCCTGTGCCTTATACCATTTCCTTTATTAGATGTGATGAATTTAATTCCTTCACATATTTTTGCTCCGTGTTTTCTGCCTGAAACAACCTGGGGTTCCACCATGCTAAAGCTCTGTTCCAATGCTAATTTTGTTCTGCCACCCGCCTTGTTCCCTAACAGACAGGATGGAATATGGCATATTGCTCTCAAGTGAACGACAAATACCCTTACCCTTCCTTAGCACACTAATGGATTTCACTGAGACCATCACAGCTTTATAATGTGAACTAGCTATACAGAAAGAAATACTGCCCCATGTCTGATGGGTGGTGGTACAAGAAGGAATCTTTAGACAGTTATTAGAGTATCTGTGGTCAGAAAAAAGATAAAAGAAATGTCAAGCTTTCGAATTCCCACAGAGAAGAAATCATTTCCCATTAGTTCTAATAAGCCTCTAATTTTGAAGACAAACAGGAAAAGGTATGTTGGGGGGAAAGGCTCTGAATTTGGACTCAAAGATCCTAAGTTCAAATACTGTATCCTCTACTTAACTTCAGTAGATCTTAATTTCTTCACCTGTTAAAAGAGGGAGCTGGAGTACATTGGTAAAAGTAACTTCTAATTGTAAACTCAGGAAATAAATCAAGTCAGAGTGAGGCTCATAGAGCTAAGAGTTCTCACTCAAGTAAGATATATTCTGTGGAGTCTCAGAAGGAAATGAAACAATTGGTAGAAATCATAGGAATGAAATTTTCATCTCAACCTAAGGAAGAACTTCCTAACAATCACACCTGTCCAAAAAGGTAATGGGTTGTCTGCTCAGTGACCAGTTTTCAAGGAAAAAGAGTCATGTTTCAGCCTGGGATGGACTATATCACATCTACAAGGTTCCCTTCAAATCCTGTGATTCGCAGTCCCAGGTTCCAGTCTTATAGCAGATTTCATAATGTTGAGCAATAGTGGGCAAATTATTTTTTTTTATTGTGTGTTCCCTGCATCTGTAATATAAAGACTGGTTTTATTTATATAGATATTATCAAGTCACCTTGAAAAATCTGCAGAATGCTGCTGGTTATTATGTGGTATTATACTAAACTGATATTATTAGCCTATGTTTGCTACCCAATAAAGGGGGTAAAATCTTCAGAGAAATTATATTTTGGGGGAGAGTCGAGTTATTACACACACATGCATAATCACATGTGATCAGGACCACAGGACCCAGTCGAAGCAGCCACAATTCATGGTTATTGGTGAGCTGAACACAGGTGTGTAAGCCACAAATATTCAGAAGAGTATTCAATATCTCAGCTGTTGAATTTATCAAATGAAAATTTATCTAATTCCTAGCTAATCTTATTGCCCTGATTTGGACCAATATATTATACATTTATTTGGTTGTGAAACTTTAGATTTTCAATAATAAGAAAGTACAAAGTTAGAAAAAAGTGGAAATATTTTCTAAGATTCTGTGAGCTCTCAGCTCTCCCACTCCTCTTAAATCATGCGATTTGGAATTGTCATCATATAAACAGCAATCTCGTTATCTTGTGGCAAGTCTATTTCTCTACCTTATGAAAAGAATGACTGAATTAGAGACTTTTTAAGTGAGTAGTACACAGGCATTGGCAAATTCTAGCTCTGCTATTTTCTTAACCCTAAACCATCGTGAATAATTGTCAGACACCAAAATGGATGATTGGCAATATAAATTATTTAAGTACATTAAAAAGTACTGTCATTCTCACTTACACTGGTTTATATCCCCTTCTTCAAGTTGTTGACTCTTTCAAAATCATGGCTAAGCTCTCAAATATCTTCAAATACCTGTAGGTGGAGGAGATGGGGTTTTGCATCCCACGGGGAGGTTACCAGGGGTGGCTGATCCTACAATAAATGTCCAGTTACAGAACATGTGAAGCCTAGTCCTGGGCAATAGTCCTTCAGAGGCATGCTGGGTGAATTTTAAATGCTGTTCCTTGGTTTCTTGGTTATCAGTTCTCTTTTATTAACACATATTAGGAGAAATGCTTATTTTCACATCAGATAGGGTGATATATATTGATTTTTAATATAGCATCTTTTAACAAATATACATATAGAGAGAGACACACATGCATTTCATTATGTTTAGCTGTGTTCTACATTTGCACAGCCACGGCCACCTCTGTTGGAGGTAGTTAAGAGCCACCTACCAAAAGCATGTTATCATGGTGACAAAATAGGTTAATTAATTAATTAATGGGTTAATGAAGCCAAAAAGAAAGATCTATAGGCTAAAAATCTAAAATGAATTTCTCCAAAAAGTTATATAAATATACACATATTTAAATAAGATTTGTGTGTATATAAATCACATATATATGTATATACATGTATGTGTTTAAAATAGCTGCTTACAAAGTTAACAAATTCCAGGTGTACATGTGTCAGTTAATATACATTTTATGTTTCAGGATGTGAGAGAAGCAAAAAATATCAAGTGACGAATGCAAACTTTCCCACGGATCCTGTCATTCAACATACACAGACACCAAATATGCAAAGGTTTAGAATGGGGATGTCTATTGGCTCAAGTAATAAATGCACAGGGTATGCCTTCCCTTTGGAGAAGATAGAAATCTTTCACAACACATCGATGAAGGTTAGATATAGCTTGTTTGTCCATATAAATTTTTGCCAGCGTCTTACCTGTGATCCAGGGCATTTCATGAATTTCTAAATTGAATATTACTTCTATCTGCTTTACCAACTCTTTCTGATGGCTTTTTTTTTTTTGTGGAGCTTACAGCTTTCCACTGAACTATAAAAATTTAACTACAACCTCTCCATTCTTCCTAATTCATTCCACACCAAAGTCACTTGTTTCTTCCTCTTCCCTGTTCATCATCTCATGCCCAAGACAGAAAGAAAACAATTATTCAAAATGTGAAAATGTCCATTTTCCATTAAATCAACATATGAATGTCTCTGTTAAGTGTCTTTTTATTTAAGATGCTAACACAGATGCTAGTCAGTTGTAATCACTATCACCTCTACCAAAACACTCTGTGTTATTTTCTAAACTTGGGAAAAAATATTCTCTTTAAATATGGCCTCTACCTGCTGTGAACTTCTTAAGGTTCAGAGGAAATGAACTTATCACCTGTATATTCGAACCTACTGCAATATTTTACAATTTATGCTAATTCTATCTATAGTATTACAAATTGTATTCCTTTTACATTTCTCCACTTAGAGGGCCTTGCTCCTAATGAATACACTTTCAGTACTTTTCTCAATAAGTAGAATTAGCATTCCCACATGAACTGGAAATGCTAAATTGTTAATAGTCTCTCTAGGGTTTTGTTCTGTCTATGACGCTTTCAATGATTTCATCATGGTTTAGATGTGTTAAAATATCACAATTTATTCTCATAAGTATGAAACTCTCTGAGGCTTTGTCTATGTATAGACTAATGGATGTCAAAGATCAATTGGCTAGTAGATTTCACCTGTCTTCACAACTCAATATTTTTTCTAATAGGTGATTTTGACTTTTACGAGACTTTATAGGAACAATAAAATAGAATTTGCTTATCTTGTTGAAGTAAAATCAATTTTGTGTTACTCTTTGGTTCCTGAAGCAAAATCTTGGGAATTTTCTTGTCTTTTAAAAAAAAATTAAAGTTACATCTCCCTATTTTACCTAAGCTGAAAAAGCAGGGGCCATTTAATGGGCTCATATCAAGGTTGATAGGTATGGAAGCTTTAATCTGCTCTATTTTTCTGAACTGGACCAGTACACCTTTCCTTAAGTAACCTGGGAAATCTTCACTTCAAAGGGCTTGTCATTTGGTATCCTACAGATACCCAATCAGCTTGAGGCAAACTACATATAGCTCAGAACTGAGCTCAAGTCATCCTGTAGCCTCAACCTTCCCCATGCCTGGCAGGTGTCTTATTTTTAAGAAAACAACATACAATGTAATGACATATGGAAAGCAAAGCAGTAGGGAAGTCAGTTTGGAAAAAATAATTTAATCCTCATGGCTCTGTCTTTAACTAGACATGCAACTATCAGCAATTCACTAGACTTTTCTATCTATCTATCTATCTATCTATCTATCTATCTATCTATCTATACACACACACACACACACATTTAACATTGAAAACAAAGACATTGCACTAGATCTCTTCTACTACTTTGGATCTGTGAACTTTAATCTTTTTTTCTTTTGTTAAAAGAATTTATCCAGAAGTATCTCAGCTCCCCTCTCCTCCCTGAATCACAGAAGGTATCATCTGGACGACAGACATATTCATACAAATCATGTCTTTCATGTTTCCACCTTTCAGTTCACTCTCTGGAGGTAACATTCAGAATTTTATACTTCAAGTATTAAAACTGTAGCTGTATATGATGGTTTCTTGGTTCTATTAATTTTGCTGTTCACTATTTCATGTTGTATTTTCAAGTTTTAGTAAAATTAGTCTGTTCATTATTTCATATGCACAGTGTATTCCATCACAATCATTTACCACAAGCCAATTGATAAGTATCCCTTCAGTTTCTAGTTCTTTGCCACCACAAAGAGAACTGCTATAAATATTTTGGAACATAAAGATTCTTTTCATTTTCCCTGACCTCCTTGGGAAATAATATTGTAAGGTCTAAAGGTATAAGCAATTTAAAAATTATCTAAGTATAATTTCAAATTACTCTTGAAAATGGATGGATCAGTTCACAGCTCCATCAACAGTGTATATATTATATTGGCTCTGCCCATCCATGAACATTATTTCTTTATTTATATCTGACTTTATTTTCATAAAAAGTATTTATAATTATGTTTATATAGTTCTTGGATTTGTTCTGGCAGATATACTCCCAGGTATTTTATACTATCTGTGGATATTTTAAATAAAGTATCTCTTTCTATCTTTTCTTGCAGGATTTTGTTAATAATATATAAATATGCTAATGATTTATAAAAAATTATTTTATATCCTGCTCACTTTGCTGAAATTATTGATAGTTTCAACTAAGTTTTTAGTTCAATATCTAGGACATTCCACTTATCATCATGACATCTGCTAACATTTTTATTACCCCTTTGCCCCTTTTTTCATTCTGATTCCTTAATTTTCTTTTTCTCTCTTATTGTGATTGCTATTGTTGGGTCTGTGAACATATATATATATATACATATATATATATATATATATATATATATATATATATGAAAGTAATTAATTTCGTTTGCAATGCTATGGTTTTAGTGCATTTTAAAACAGCATTCTTAGATGGGAGGCAGAGGCTTTATAAGACTACCAAAAGAGTCCAAGATATCAAAAAGCTTAAAGAACCTCCTAAAAAAATGATTGCAATGATACCTCCCAACTCTAATAATCAGGCATCTTCTGAAATAATAACCTAAACCACGTAGTATTATGTTTGAAATTGACCAAATAAAAATTAAAAAAAAAGAAAATGGCTAAGTACTTTCCTAGTTTCTTGAGAGACTAGTTTTCCATCTTGGAGGAGACTAGTATAGGTAGTTTCTCTAACCTCTTTGACATTTCTCAACTTTATTATTTCCCCTCTAGTTTGTAAATAAATTTCCATCTCGAAATATAATAAATATTGGTGACCAAATAACTCATAAAATTATTGTCCAAGCATTAATTTTCACCTTTACATAGCATAGAGTTTAGCAACATTTGTTGCTTAATAAATACTTGCTGATTAACTGACTGATAGATCTTGAAAAATTATAATATATTCTTCTTTTGTTCTTATTTTTTGTGGAACTTGAAGCTTCAGAACAACAAAGCACTTTTTCCATTTTGACTTGATTCTCTGTCCATTTTCAATCTTCATTCATATAACCTGTATAAATCTGTATGAATTCTAAGCAAAATCTCTGAGTGTATTTTGGAAAAAATGCATTTTCTCTTAAGAAATTTCATTTGTTTGCTTAATCATAAAGGTTGCTCTATCTAAGGTTTCTTACATCTGATAGGAATAATACAATGATTTCATTTTGAAAAGCTATTTAAATTGCAAAGGAAAAAACTGAAAAAGGTTTTTAGAAAGCTGAAATAAAGTATTACTGAAAATAAGTTTTAGCATTAAATCAGATTTGATGCCACTATTAAATTAGAGATGAACACATTATCCAGAAATTACAATTTGAGTATCCTTAACTAGTTAAGTATTTATACAATTTGCATGGTCCACATAAATGATATATTGAAATACAGACATGCCATTGGAATCAGAAGCAGACTTGGACTCAGAAGGCCTGGGTTTGAGTCCTGGTTTATGTACCTATTAGCCTGGGTACATGATGTAATTATTTAGGTATTATCTTCTTTATCTAAAAAAATTGAGAATGATAATATTCAGATGATCTACCAAAAGAGATTGTTATGAGCAAATAGTACCTGTGAAAATGTCTTGTCCAGTCTTTATCTTAAATCTTAAAACCAGAAACAAAAAAAAACAGATTTCTTGTTTTCTCAAATAAAACTATAAGCTTTGAGTGATATATATGTGAATTATTATTTTGCCATCATTAACTGAAGTTGAAGTCAATAATAATGACAAATATCACATGTTGTTTTAGGACTGTAGTTATTTTATTTAAAAGATAGAAGCAAAGTAATACAAAACCATGTTGTCCTTTTTCTAAACCTAATATTATGATTTGAGATAAGGTCTGAACCACCAGGAATACCAGCAGCAAGACTCGGGAGCCTCTGTGATTTTCTCTTATATGGGAATCAAGGAAACTTTGGATCAGTACTCAGAGTCATGTCTGAGTCTGAATCACAGTCTCAGATGTGAGATATCTTAGGACCAGAGAGAACTGGAGAGATCTTGGGAGACCTGTAATTCCTTCAATCAAAAATATTTACATTGGGGGCAACTGGGTGGCTCAGTGGATTGAGAGTCAGACCTAGAGACGGGAGGTCCTGGGTTCAAATCTGGCCTCAGACACTTCCCAGCTGTGTGACCCTGGGCAAGTCACTTGACCCCCATTGCCTAGTCCTTACCACTCTTCTGCCTTAGAGCCAATACACAGTATTGACTCCAAGATGGAAGGTAAGGGTTTAAAAAAAATGTTTACATTGTTCTATCACCTTAAACATATCAGGACATGGAATGGAGCTGGGGAGAAGGGGGTCCTTAAGCACTTATTTTGATGATTTTTTAATGAGATGCTAACTTTCCTATGCACTTTCCGCCCCTATTGTGCTAGTCTATACTGACATCAAATGTGGGTATAACGTCTAGTAAAAAGAAAACAAGAATGCTCTAAGTGCAATTTTAGTAATTTAGATGCATTAAGCTAGGAATAATTCAATCAAATTTCTTCAAAATTTCAATAATTCTGCAATGTTCCATCATGAATGGTTGTTAAGTCATATTAATAATTTCATTTAAGGTAGAGATTTGGAAGTAATTATGCTTTTTCTAAGGCTGAGATTTTCAAGGAGGTGGGAGATTTCTTGCACACGTTTCATAGGGGAGAATTATTGGTTATCTTTGAAAGGTTCTATATTGAACCTTGTGCTACTACTATGAGACTAGCACTAAAATTTTCGTTTAAAAATAATCCTATCCAATTTGATTGCTTTTATTTCCAGGCAGAAGAAGGCAGAAAAACCTAGAGAAGTTTGTGAAAATGAGTGGCTTTCACAGGGGCAGCTGAGTGGCTCAGTGAATTGAGAGTCAGGCCCAGAGATAGGAGGTCCTGGGTTCCAATCTGACCTCAGACACTTCCCAGCTGTGTGACCCTGGGCAAGTCACTTGACCACCATTGCCTAGCCCTTACCACTCTTCTGCCTTGTAACCAATACTCAGTATTGATTCCAAGAAGGAAGGTAAGGGTTTAAAAAAAAAAGAAAACGAGTGGCTTCTTTACCCTCATATCTCCTTAGTACCATTCCTTCTACCCATATAGCACTGTGACTTTTCCTTCTCTGTCCTGATACACAATGGTAAGACCTAGAAGTCTGAATCTGTGGCTGGCGCTAAAAAAAAAACACAAGTCAGGGCTTCTTTTCATAATAAATGCCACTTTTGCTACAATAGTTATGATGCTGTTAAGGGGGAAAATACTTCACCTAGACATCTAAGTGGTGCCATGCAGCTGAGTTCAAATTTAGACACTTTTTAGCTGTGTGATTCTGGGCAAATCATCCAACCTCTGTTTACTTCAGCTTCCTCAATTATAAAACGAGGATAATAATAGCATCCATTCCCTACCTGGATTGCTGTAAAAGCAAAATGAAATATTTGCAAGAACTGGCACATAGTAAGTGTTTAATAAATGCTTATTTCCTTTCTTCCTTATATACCATATCTATTGACAAGATGCACCATGGTGTAGGGAGACATCTTATATTGTATCTAGATTTGTATTTGAATCCTGCCTCAGATGTTTGTTATCTGTGTGGTTCTTGGCAAATAATTTAGCCTTTCTGAGCCTCAAACTCCCAATCTATAAAAATAGTGGTGACAACCAGACAGGATTATGGTGAAGAACAAATGAATCATGAAATACACTTCATTAATCCTAAAGAACAGGTGTAAGTCACAACTGAGCCATTTTTTAAATCTCTATTGTCTGTCTTATAATTTATATTAAGTATTTGTTCTAGGCTTTATAAAAACAGTAAACAATAAGCAATTGGAGATAAGTGACATTCTGCCCTTTTATCCTTTAGTCAATCTGATAGGTGTGAGACATCTCAAAAATTATTTTGATCTGTATTTCTCTAATTAATAGTGATTTAGAACTTTTTTCATATATTTATATATGACTTTGATTTTTTCATCCCAAATGTCCTGTTCATGGTTTTGGCCCATTTTTCAATTGGGAGATGGTTTTTATTCTTATAAATATGACAAAGTTCTCTATAGATATAGAATTGTTCAAATAAAAAAGGGACAAAGGTTTACTAAAGAAAATAATTCCTTAAATTTTTAAATCGGTCAATTTAAACTAGGGACTCTATGGGACATTAAGAAACAATTATGTAAAAGTTAAAAGAATAGAAAAAATAGAAGAAAGTGTTATATTTCCCTTTGGAAAAACAAATGATTGGGAAAAGGTAATTTAGAAATATTCTAGAAACAAGGGGATAAAAAAGTTTAAGTGATCACCACATGAAAGAGTTGCAAAAATGAAAAGTCGCAGGAATATTAAAACCAAATTCCAGAGTTCCAAGTTCAATTTAAGCAACAAGAAAGAAATAATTTAAACACTGTGGAGCCCCAGACAGGATAACAAAAAACTTATCAGCTTTAACATTAAAGGAGTAGAGGACTTGGATATTACAGAAGACAAAAGGAGATAGGATTACAACTAAGAATAAAATACCCAACAAAACTCAGCATAATCTTATGTGGAAAAAAGTAGATATTCAATATAATAAATAATTTTCAAGTATTCCTGATGAAAAGACCAGAACTAAATAGAACAACTGATGTTCAAATATAAGACTCAAGAGAAGCATAAAAAGGTAAACATGAAATAGAAATCATAAGAGACTCAATAAAATTAAAGTTTTTACATTTCTATATAGGAAGATGATAGATGTATCTTCTAGAACTTTATCATTAATAGGGCAGTTAGTAGGATTCTACATAAAAGGTATGGGAGTGAGTCAATTATATTGTGAAGATATATAAGACCAAGCCAAAATGGTGGCATAGTAGCAGGAGCCCTATGAATTTTCTTCTAACTGATCATCATAAAGTGTCTCAAAGGGACAGAAATCAAAACCAAATGAGGAAAAAGGGATCTCCTACTGGATGCCGCATTAAAAATAAGCAGTGACTGGGGATTTGAATATTATAAAGTGAAGAAACTAAATTAATCAAAGTGCAAACTGATCGCCCCTCCGCCACACCACATTTGCACCAGAGTAAGAGTGAGGGCCAGGGAAATTCCTAAATTCTCAGGGTCTGGGTAAAAGTATCAGAGACTTACACCTAAGGATAGTGCAAGGCTTTGGCAGTGAGACTCAAGGCTGAAGAGTGTTGAGATTGGGCAACAAAGCATGGATCAAGGGCAGAAACATAGCAGGCAACAGCCAAGGCAGACAGGGCTGGAAGATAGGCTCAGGGCAAAATGTTTTAAAGTATGCATTACCTAAAGAACATACACATCTAACTGCCCTCACTCAAGCTTCTGCCAGGGAAGGGAAGAAAGGCAAAGTCTCTTACAAGACAGAAGCTAAGAAAACAATGACCACCAACATATAGGAACCCCAATCCACTGGTGGCAAAACAAATAAGCAAAAGCAAAAAAAATTTCTTGACTCTGGATAATTTCTATGGAGAAAAAGCGCAAAATACAAAAGCAAAATGGTCACAAGATCTTGAGGAACTCAAAAAGGAATTCAATCGCCAAGTAAGAAAGAAGAAAAATGGGAAGAAAAGTGAGAAAAAGAAATTAAAGTAATACAAAAAGAACATAAGAGTTTAAAGACAAAATTTCCCATTTGGAAAAAGAGGTATAGGAATGAAATAATAAGAAACCTGAAAACCAGAATAGACCTGTTGAAAGCCATGAAAAGCATGATAGAGGAAACCAAAAAGGAAAATCAAAAGATCCTAGCTGAAAATCAGTCTTTAAAGACTAGAATTGGGCAAGTAGAAGATAATGAGCTCACTCAACGGCAAGAATTAATAAAGCAAAATCAAAAGAATGAAAAAATAGAGGAAATGTGCAATATCTCATCAAGAAGACAATTGACCTGGAAAGCATATCCAGAAGAGACAATTTGAGAATTATTGATCTGCCTGAAAGCCTGGAACAACAACAACCAAAAAAATCTTGACAACATATTAAAAGAAATTATCCAAGAAGCAGAACCAGGAGAACATTTTACAGAGACTGATACATTATGGCACAATCAAATGTAATACTAGCAGCAATTCAATGATCCAGGACAATCCAGAGGAACTTCTAAGAAAGAATGCTAACCACATCCAGAGAAAGAATTTTGGGAGCAAAACTGCAAAAGAAAAACATGATCAATCATGTAAGATATGCTTTGTGTTTTGATGTTAAAGATCATTGTACTGCAAATATGAATAACATGGCAATAGGTTTTGAGCAATGATATATGTATAACCCAGTGGAAGTGCTTGTCAGCTTTGGGATGGGGGAGGAAAGATTGAGGGAGGAGGGAAATTATGAATCATGTAACTATGGAAAAATATTCTAAATTAAAAAAAATAAATTATCCAAGACAACTGCCCTGATATTTATTAACAAGAAGGAAACATAGACATTGAAAGAACCTATAAATCACCTTCGATATTAAATCCCTAAAAGACAACCCCCAGGAATGTTATAGCAATATTCAAGAGCTTCCAGGTCAAGGAGAAAATACTGCAAATGGCCAGAAAGAGATATCAAGGAGCACCAGTCAAGATTATACAGGAACTAGCAGCTTCCACACTAAGGGACCTCAAGGCTATGGACTATGATAATGTTTAGGAAGGTAAGAGAATTGGGTCTACAACCAAGAATCACATACCCATCAAAACTAACTATATACTTTCAGAAGAAAGTATGAACATTTAATAAAATAGATGATTTCCAAGCAATTCTAAAGAATAGACCAGAACTAAATGAAAATTCTGATGTCAGAATACAAAAATTCAAGAGAACCAAAAAAGGTAAAAAAGAAAGAGGAAAAAATTATTTTAAGAGCTTTAATAAGTTTAAATTTATTATATTCATATATGGAAAATGATATCTGTAACTCTTTAATTTTTTTATTTATCATAGTAGATAGAAGAAATATTCATAGGCAGAGGTAGTGTTATTAAGCTATTTAAGATGATATGTAAAAAAAGTGGGGGGAACAAACTAATAGAAATCACATGATTATCTCCATAGATGCATAAAAAACCTTTGATAAAATACAACACCCATTCCTATTGAAAACACTAGATAATATAGGAATAAAAGGACCTTTCCTCAAAATAATAAACAGTATTTATTTTAAAACCATCAGCAAGCATGATCGGCAATGGAGATAAGTTAGATGCCTTCCCAATAAGATCAGGAGTGAAGCAGGAATGCCCATTATCTCCACTACTATTTAATATTGTACTAGAAATGCTTAGCAGCCGCAATTAGAGGAGAAAAAGAAATTGAAGCCATCAAAGTAGGCAATAAGGAAACCAAACTCATGCTTTTCAGAAGACATAATGGTATTCCTAGAAAACCCAAGAAAATCAACTAAAGAGCTAGTAGAAATAATCAATAACTTTAGCAAAATTGCAAGGTACAAAATAAACCCACATAAATCATCAGCATTCCTATATGTTTCTAACAAAACCCAGCAGCAAGAGTTAGAAAGAGAAGCTCCAGTTAAAATTACTCTAGACAAAATAAAATACTTGGGAATCTATTTGCCACCACAAAATCAGGAATTACATGAACATAACTACAAAACACTATTCACACAAATAAAACTAGATCTAAACAATTGGAAAAACATCAATTGCTCATGGGTAGAATGAGCTAATAGAATAAAAATGACAATCCTACCTAAATTAATTTACTTATTCAGTACTATACCTATCAAACTACTGAAATAATTTTTATAGAATTAGAAAAAATTATTACAAAGTTTATCTGGAGGAATAAAAGATCAAGAATATCAAGGGAACTATAAGGGAAAATATAAAAAGATAAAAATATAAAAAATATAAAAAGGGAAAAAAAAGATAAAAAGATAATATAAAAAAAGAAAATAAAAAATATAAAAATATAAAAATATATAAAAATATAAAATATAAGGGAAAATATAAAAATATAAAAAAATATAAAAAAAATATAAAAAAATAAAAAAATATAAAAAAATAAAAAGATAAAAAGATAAAAATCCATAAAAAGATGGATAGACAAGAAAGAGGAATATCATAAGAGAAGGGGAAGAGAGAAAGAATGGGAAAAAATTATCTCAGGTATTAGAGGTACAAAAGGAAGAGTTTTTACAAGGAAGGGTAAATGTTAGATAGTGGAGGGAAATGCGTGAACTGCGTTCACACCGAAAATGGTTGAAACAGGGCAAAACTTGTTTACGTATTCAATTGGTAAAAGACATCTATCTCACCCAACAAAGAAGGAATTAAAAGGGATAAGAGAAAGGTGGAATATGACAAAAAGGAGGGCAACTAAAAAAGAAGGCAATGATGATAGCAAAATAGACTTTAGAAAGGGGCGGGATAAGAAGAGAAAGGGTATAAACAGAAGAAAATAAGATCAAAGGAAAATCATAATTAATCATTATAACCATGAATATGAATGGGATGAACTCACCCATAAAACAGAAGCAAAGAGCAGATGAGATTAGAAAC
This sequence comes from Monodelphis domestica, assembly GCF_027887165.1. Lineage (NCBI taxonomy): Eukaryota > Metazoa > Chordata > Mammalia > Didelphimorphia > Didelphidae > Monodelphis > Monodelphis domestica. The sequence goes on from NC_077230.1 coordinate 76,739,275, forward strand.
CCCAATTATATGTTGTTTGCTAGAAACATACTTAAAACAAGGAAAAACATGGGGAGTTAAAATAAGGGCTTGACACAAAATATACCATGCAAAGGCAGAGGTAGCAATCATGATCTCAGAAAAAGCAATAGCAAAAATAGAGAATTAAAAGGAATAAACATGGAAATTATACCTTGCTAAGTAGACAGTAAAATAGAATAGACCATAAAGAGTGAATCAATATCATTTCTAAACATATATGAACCCAATGGCATGACACCCAAATCCTAAGGAAAAGCTAAATGAATAACAGGAGGAAATAGTGAAATGACATTGCAGTAAGGGACCTCAACATTACTGTCTTAGAGCCAGATAAATCTAACACTAAAATAAATAAAAAGAAAAGAACATGTATAGGATCTTAGAAAAGTTAGAAATGATAGACCTACAGAAAAAAAAAACAACTGAATGGAAATAGAAAGGAATATTCCTTTTTCTCAGCTGTACATAGTATTTTAACAAAAATTGACCTTGTATTAGGGCATAACAATTTCACAAATAAATGCAGAAAAATTAAATGAACACTTTTCAGACCAGGGTCATAAAAGTATGAATTAAAAGCTGATTGGAAAACAAATGATCTAATCTGAAAGAAAGGGAGGATTAAAGTACAAATCAAAAAAATACTCAATAATTTTATTAAAGAAAATTATAAAAATTATTCACCATTGCAAAATTTATGAGATGCATCCAAAGTAATACTTTGAGGCAGTTTTATATACCTAAATGTACAAAAAAGTAGCAGATCGATAATTTGGGTGTGCAATTTTTAAAAAAATGAAAAGAACAAATTAACCTCCCAACTTAATAACAAAATGAAAACTATGAAAATCAAATGAGAAATTAATAAAATCAAAAGTGACAAAAATCAAACTATCAAATGAAACTAGGAGGTAGTTTTATTAAAAAACCAATAAAATAGATAAACCATTAGTTAATCTGTAAAGAAAAATCCAAATTACTATAATATTTTTTAAAAAGGGGGAGGATGGAATTCAAGCAATTATTAGGAGTTCTTTTCCCAAATTATATGCTAGTAAAACTGACAATCTAAATGAAATAAATGAATATTTATAAAAATATAAACTGCCAAGATTTACAGAAGAGTAAACAGAATATTTAAAGTCCTATGTATTAGAAGAAGAATTTTAATAATCTATCAATTAGCTGCATAAGAAAAAAATCCATAGGGCTAGATGGATTCACAAATTAGTTTTACCAAGCATTTCAGGAATAATTAATTTTGATACTATATAAACTATTCAGAAAAAAAATTTTCTTTTAAGACATAAATGGGGCCAAGAAAGGGGAAAAAAGAAAGAAAACAATGTATCAGTTTCCTTAATGAATAGTGACATAAAATTTTTAAATATAATACTAGTGAGAATACTACAGCAATGTATCACAAAGTTTATACAATGTAACCAGGTGGGATTTAGACCTGAACTGCAAAGCTAGTTCAATATTAAAACTATCCACATTAAAACTATCAATAAAAATAATAAGAAAAATCATAATTGTTTCAAAATATATGGGAAAAAAACAAATTATAATACCCATTTCTATTAAAAATACTAGAAAGCAATGGAGCTTTTCTTTTTATTCAAACTTTTACTATTTTCTGTCTGAGAATAAATATTGTATATTGGTTCCAGGGCAAAAGAGTGGTATTGGGGGTTAAATGACTTGTCCAGAGTCAAATAGCTAGAATGTGTCTGAAGCCAAATCTGAACCCAGGACCTCCCATCTCTACGCCTGGCTCTCAATCCATTGAGCCATCCAGCTGCGCCCAATGGAGCCTTTCTTAAAATAAGTAGTTTCCATCGAAAATAAAGAATAAGCCTTATCTTTCATAGAGATGAACTTGAAGCCTTTCCAATAAGACCAGGAGTGAAGCAAGAATGTCCATTATTACTATTATTATTCAATACTGTACTATAAGTTCTAGCTATAGCAATAAGACAAGAAAAATAAAGAGAAGCAATAATATTAAGCAATAAAGAAACAAAACTATTACTCTCTGTAGATGATATATGATGTTATGCTTAAAGAATCCTAGAGAATCAATTTAAGAACTAGTTGAAATAATGAACAACTTCAGCAAAGTTGAAGGACATAAAATAAATCCACATAAATCATCAGTATTTTCTATATACTACCAAAAAATCCAGAAGGAAGAAAGAGAAAGAGAATTTCTATTCAAAATAACTGCAAATAATATCAACAAACCCAGGGATTATATGAACACAATTACAAAACACTTTTCAGATAAAAAATAAAGGCAAACCTATACAATTAGAGAAACACTAATTGCTCATGGGTAGGTCAAACAAATATAATAAAAAATGACAATTAGATCAAAATTCACTTCCTTATTCAGTGATATACCAAAGTGCCAAAGAATTATTTTATAGAGCTAGAAAAAAAACAGAAACAAAATTCACCAGAAAGAATAAGATATCAAGCATATCAAAGGAATCAGTAAAAAAAAACAAAACAGTTTAGCAAAGTGGTCTCACAGTTCCATATTTCTAAATATATTACAATGTGGTAATCTGGTAGTGCCTAAGAAATTGAGTAGTGAATCAATGGAATTGACTAGATACACAATATAAGTGATCACAGTAATCTAGTTTTTTGGTAAACCCAAAGATCAAAATTTTTAGAGTAAGAACTCAAAATCTGACAAAAATTCCTGGGAAATCTAGAAAGCATTTTGGCAAAAACTAGACATAGATCAACCTCTCATACCATTTACCAAGATAAAGTAAAAATGGATAAATAATTTAGGCATAAAGGATAACATAATTAAATTAGGGGAGAATGGAAAACTTTCCCTGTTAGATCTATTGATAAAATAAAGTGTTTAACACCTAACAAAAAATAGAAGGGATTGTGGGAAGCAAAACAGTTCATTTTGATTACATGAAATTAAAAATATTTTGTACAAACAAAGCTAATAAAACAAGAAGCAGAAAAAAGCCAAGAAGCTGGAAAAAAGCTTTCTCTGATAAAGGCATTACTTCTCAAGTATATAAGAAACTGAGTCAAATTTATAAAATAATTGGCATCATGCAGTTGATATATAGTCAAAGGTTATGAACAGGCAGTCTGCAGAAGAAGAAACCAAAGTTATTCATGGTTAAATGAAAAAAAAATTCTATATCACTAGTTATTAGAGAAATAAAAATTAAAACAACTTTGAGATATCATCTAATACCTTTCAGATTGGCTAACATGACAAAAATGGAAAATGAGAAAAGCTAGAGGGGATGCGGAAAAATTGGGACACCAATATACTCCTGGTGGAGCTGCCCAACTATAATGGAGAATAACTTGGAAATCTGCCCAAAGAGCTATAAAGCTGTGCATACTCTTTGACTCATGTTATATTTCTAAGGAAGAAGACTGAAGAGGTATCAGGGGTAACGAAGGTTTTGTAACAGGCAATGGAGGAGTTGAAGGGAGAGAGACGGAATATGGCTGCTGGTGAGGTAAAAGGAGATACCCCTGCTGAGAGGCTATCTTTGAAAATTGGGGTTCCCAAGAAATGGGCCAACTAAGATAGCTGAGGGGATGTCTTCTCTACAGATTGATGTTGAAGATCCCCGGAATAGGTAAGCACAGACCCTCCTGAGGGACAAGCCTTTCCCCAGACAAAGGTTTCCCAGCAGGGGTCCAATAAGGACTGTTTGGGGTTGAATGGCTGTCCTTAGGTTCAGCTCCATATATATATTAAACTCCATTAAACTCCATTAAACACAATTTCAGCATCAGCTTTACAATAAACAATTAAAAGTTTACTACCTGAAAATGCAGCTTAAGCCTAATTCTAAGTATACTTAATTGTCTATGCTATGTTTAACTTAACTTACTCCTAATTTCTTCCCTACTTATTATAACTATTCTCTAAATCCCTAATCTAATCTATAACCTAATCTTATATACAACATATATACATGCTATGCTACATATTTATAGACTCTATCAATGTTACTAACCTAATTATAGTATATAGATTAGTTACATATAATACAATACTAAACATAGTTCCCTAATCTTGATGTCAGTCAAATAGAAATATCTATTGATCTTTCTATTTGCCTGAGCCCTTATGGAAATAACTATATACAAATTTACATTTTGCATAAATACAATTTCAGACACTTGTTTATTTAAGCAAGGTGTCCCAATATGTCAGTTTGTGATTTTGTGCTTCCTGTCTAATAGTGTTGTGTTGAATTAATGCTAATCAAGGTTCTTCAGATTTCCACTTCTCATGTTGACTGATGGAGCTCTTCTTTCTTCCAGGTTATGTAGTGATGCATGCTATTTCCCTAATATATGACACTAATTTTGTTTTATGATTTCACTGCACTCAGTCATACATATAAGTTCTGTTTTTCGTCTGTCCTCTTTTTATATAAACACATTTACAAAGTTCAAAGACTTAGCTGTCCATTTCTGCTTTTCCTGTTTGTTTCTTCTCTTTAGTAGCTATTAAACAAATTTACAAAGTTCAAAGTCTTGGCTGTCCATTTCAGCTAACACTACTGTGTTTATAACCCAAAGAGATGAACCAAAAGCAGGAAAGGTCTATATGAATAAAAATATTTATGGTATTAAAGAACTGGAAATTGAAAAGATACCCATCACTTGAGGAATGGCTGAACAAGTTTATAAAGGATTGTGACGGTAAACTAATGTGCCATAAGAAATAATGATCACATTCATTTGAAAAAAACAAAACAAAACAACAAACAAACTTGGGGGCAGGTAGGTAGTAAAGTGGACAGAGCAAAAGTCCTAGAGTCGGGAGGTCATGGGTTCAAATATGACCTCAGATACTTACTAGCTCTGTGACCTTAGACAAGTTACATAATACCTACTGACTAGCCCTTCTCATTCTTCTGCCTTAAAACCAATATGCAGTATTGATTCCAAGTCAGAAGCTAAGCATTAAGAAAAAAATAAACTTGGAAAGAACAGCATGGGATAATGAAGAGTGAAATGAGTAGAAACAAGGGAACATTGTATATAGCTACAGATTTAATATTTTAATAATATCTTGTAAATGGTCACCTCCAAAGAATGAATGGAGAAGTTGAAACAGGAAAGACACAAGCTATATATTTTACCAGATGAATGCCTTCTTTGGTGTGGGGAGAAGAAAAAGAACTTAAATTAAAAAAATAAAAAATTCATAGAAAGAAATTTAGAGAGAGGCTCAGACAACCAGGATAGCTATGAAATTATTTTATTATGTACTTTAAAAATTGCATGTAACAGAGAATTCCATTTTCATTTTTAATCCTTTTCTTACGTTTTTTGTATAGAAAAGTTCTTGTCTATGTCTATTAAATTCAGAATAGGAGAAACTAAAAATTATTTTTAAAAAAATTGATGCGTAGAAAGGTTTTGGAAAACCTGTTCAGACTTATTTGAATACATACAAAGTGAAATAAGCAGAATCAGAAGAACAATGTACACATAAAAGAAATATTGTAAGGATGATCAACTATGAAAGACCTCACTACTCTGATCAAGACAATGATCCAAAACCAAAAGACTCAAAATAAAAAATGGTATCCACATTCAGAAAGAGAAATTATTAACTCTGAACAAAGAATTAAGCATACTTCTTTTACTATCTTTATTTTATGTTTTATTTTGTGTTTTCTTTTGCAACATGGAAATTATGTTAAGATAGTTTGCATGACAGCCCTTGAAGAATCTATATCAAATTGCTTGCCTTCTCAAGGACAGGTGTAGAGAGGGATAGAGAGTGAGAAAATTTGGAACTCAACTTTTTAATGATTCTTTTAAAATTTTTACATGTAATTGTGAAATATTTAAGAAAATGTATTTTAAAAAATGTGACTAATCATTTTGATTGACTGTGTCTTCATCTATAAAATTAGTGTGTTGATGATAGGAAATCTAAAACTCCTTCTGCCTCTAAAGATATGCTATGTCCTTAATATGTGATTGATACTAATGCTTTTAATCTCATCCTGAATATTGTTTTTAATTTATAACAACTCTTCCTATTTCTGAAGACTTATTATGGCCTTGGTTTTGTCTTTTCTTTCTTTAAAATACTTCACAAATTTTTAGCTGTAGTACTTCAGACAGTTTTAAAAAATAAAATTCTTAACCAGAACTTCTTTGTTGACTAGTCAATCCAGTCAAACAACTATTCAATTCACTTCAGTTTACTTTTCTTTTCATTGATTTGATTGGTTTGATTGATATGGCCCAATCAACCAGTTATTTTACAATCATATAGACAGAACTTAGGGGTTTTTTTTCCTAGTAAAGGCATGATTGATGGTGGATAGAGAGGCAAAAATGTTATCTGTTCTTGTATGATTTGTTCCTTGATAGCCTAAATTTAAAAATATTTTAAAGCTAATTAAATTGAGGCTATCAAATATTAATGTTCATGGAATATTTACTTTTGTGTCTATTAAGTCTCTTGGATTCTATTTTTCCCCTTGATTCATCCCTTCACCTAAGCCACAAATACTTATATTTTCAGGTTTCAAGTATCTTTAATTTTATCAGTGTAGGTGTTTCTTCAGTTATATTCAAATAGAAATTCCTCTATACTAGAAAATCTTTGAAATTTGCTATGACAAAAAAATATCAATCACTCTGAAGAGGACTTTGTACTGAGTCTATTCCTCCTTAGTTATGTTAGTCCTCTAATCCGTGACTTATAGTCTTTCACTAGGTTCATAGTGAATGTTTTCAGATTGAGGGACCATCTAGAGTTTATAACAATTTTAAGAACCTCAATCAATTTCCATATAGTTATTATGATGTAACAGAATAGGATGAATAAAAATTGATACTAAAATGGCCATAGAGGCAGCAAAGCTTTAGAGGGTAGACCTAGATTTGGAGTTAAAAAGATCTGAATTCAAACTCTACTTCTGTCACTTAGAAGATGTGATCGTGGGCAAATCTTTTGATTTTTGTATGCCTTGGGAAGCTGCTTAGGATAGATTTACAAAGTAAATTCTATATTGGGCAGAGGATTTTTCATTCTGGAAGATCAGTATAACAGAACTTACTTGAAGATATGATGGATCCTTTGTACAATCATAAACTAAAAGCCCCAAGGAACAGACTATGATATGAAAATATATTTGGACCCTTTTGAAACATAAGCCTTCATAGAAAGGTGGCTGGTGGTGTGTTGATCAGAACATTTACACATGTGATCTCTAATTTTAACTTTCTCATATATCTTCTATGTGGTTGAGGCCATGAAGGCTATACTTTAGTGTCTTGGGTTCTTCATCTATAAAGTAAGATTCAGTAGTTACTAAGCTGTGGAGAAAGATGACTCATAATTCAATTGAATTAATATAAAGTTCCTAGATGCTAAGGCAACAAATACTATGTAAATGTAGAAGAAAATATGAGTTGTCATTCTCAGGGAAGGGGGAGTAGATGGATTTTTATTTAAATTTACCTTTTGTGCATTTCTTAGTGAAGAAAAATGAAAAGTTAATTCCCCATGCCTTCCTCAAATTAAGATCATAAGATGCCAATGTATCACATGTAGTAGTCATAGGTTTAAGAAGTACTCTCAAAACACAACATGAAAAGAGTTGAAAGGCAAAAGTAGGATCCCAAAGAAATTCAATGAGAAACAATGAGGACAGCTTTGCAGAATTGGTGGATAAGTATATTGGTGAACTGAGAGAGGATCTATTCTTTCTCTAGGGAAAGAAGGAAGAAAGGAACAAACAAAGGAATGAATAAAGGAAGGAATGGGACAGGCACCGTGTTAAGCAATTTATGAATATTATCTCATTTGATCCTTACAGCAACCCTGGAAGGTGGTTCTATTATTATCCCCATTTAACAGTTAACACACACCCTGTAATAGTGTGAGGCTATATTTGAACTCTTGTCTTCCTGACTCCAGGCCAATGTGGCATCTACTGCACTATTTAGATGTCTCAATTATTATATTTACATTTTTTCTGGGTTTTACTTCTGAAATTTTTGAAAAGAATACCCTGGAGGGTATCCATTGATTGGGAAATGGCTGAATAAATTGTGATAGCTGATGGTGATGGAATACTATTCTGCTGAAAGGAATAATGAACTGGAGGAATTCCATGTGAACTGGAACCAGGAAGTGTTGAAGAGCAACAGGAACAGAACCAGGAGAACATTGTAGACAGAGACTGAAATACTGCGGAATAATCGAATGTAACATACTTTTCTACTAGTAGCAATGCAATGACCCAGGACAATCCAGTGGAATATATGAGAAATAACACTATCCAGATCCAGAGAAAGAACTGTGGGAGCAAAAATGCAGAAGAAAAACATATGATTGTTCAATGGTTCGATGGGAATATGATTAGGGTTTTAGCATTAAAAGATCACTCTATTACAAATATGAATGGCATGGAAATAACACAACAGCTTCACAGAGTACTTGCTTAAACATTTTTTTCTGCTGTTTCTTAGGGATTGTAAAATTCAGTCTTTTAGGGGAACCAATCTGTAATAGATGATATTTGGAAAGTATATTTGATGGATACTGAAAATTAATGGATCAGGTAGTTATATTCTTTTTGCCTAACCTCCTCCTTTTTGTACCTCCCTCTTCAGAAGCCTTTCCGCCTCCCCTTCCCCCTTCTTCAATCTCCCTCAAGTCACTCAGTATGATCTGTGAGGTTTCATTGAAATCTTCTTTGTCAAACAAGGGATTTATTTGGGGAAGAAAGGACAAGGGTGGAGGATGGAGGTAAGAGGGGTGGGATATCCCTATTATCTACAATGAGTGTGAAGTTGGAGGATATTGAGAGAAATGGCAATTCAGTCACTAGCATGAAACAAAGCCAGTCAGAGAGAGATATAGGGACCATTGTCCTTCAAATCAGCCAAGCCACCTCCAACTTGTTTCTTCAAATCAGCCAAGCCACCTCCAACTTGATTATCCCAAGTCCCAGAGATAAACCCAGCTTCTTCCTTCAGGGTCAACACCATCAGCCCAAAGACTTCAAATCCACTCAAGCAATTGGCTCTTGCCTCAGTGGTAAGAAGGACTTTCTTTTTGGGGTCTTAAAAGTTCATTTTCCAGAGATGGAGTCAAGATGTCCACTTAGATGAGGCAAAAGTCCAGACCTCTGTGAAAACCCTTCCACATCAATCAAAAACAGTGTTTCAAGGAGACAGAAAACCAAATCTAACAACAGAACTGAGCTCTAACATCAGGACAGAGATCTAACAACAGGACAGAGATATAACAACAGGACAGAGCTGGGGGACCCTCCTGCTGGATTCAACTTAAAAATTAAGTAAAAAAAGCCTGAATTCTTGAACTTTGGGGCTTAAGAAAAAAGAAGAAGGAAGGTCCCAGGACCCCTCCCATAGTTATTATACTGAGTCTTCTTTGGTCACAGGAATCTTAGGGCAAAGACTCTGGAAGGAATGCCTTGCTAGCACAACTATATCAAGTTCAGGGTGCTAGCCACAGTCAACAGGGAGGCAGCTGGAGGAGAAGCTGGGAAAGAACAGCCTCCTCACAGCCAAAACTCTCCATCTTGGTGCCACTCCACCCCCAGCCACCTTCTCAAGGTTTTGGCCACAGGGAACATCCAGCTCCACAGATAAGCTCCTCCCTAGCACAATCTTATTAATATGTCAAATAAGAAGCCTTCAGAGGGCAGGGAAGCTCAATCTTCATAATCCCTCCCCCACCGACTGAGCTGAGAGCCTTGCTAACTAAGTTCCCAGGGAGAAGGCTGCAAACACTACAGAATACTTTGATAACAGGGCTGGAAGCACAGATCCCTTTAGCTTCTACACCTTCATTTACACATTCAGCTTCTGCTGCCAGCTAGGGAAGCTCTCCCTCCAGGGCTCATTAATACTTCATCAGCATAATCTAGTCAATCAGCAGAGGAGAGAAGAAGCCCCATCAGGACAAAACAGCCCAAATCCACAGATCCAGCAAATAATACAGAGGAGGAAGATTATAGCCAATGAAAGGGGTAAAAGAAGGAAAAAATATTACTAAACAACAGAAAAAGGAAAAAGAAATTACAATCCACAGCTTCTATCCAGGTAATTGACAAAATGCAAATGAGACAGAGGAGGACCAAACAAAAATGCAGAAACTTCAGTGAATTGGTCAGAGGCTTTGGAAGAACTCAAAACATAATTCAGAAAACAATAAAGAATAGCTTCAGATGAATGGGAAATGAACTTGAACAGCAAAATAAGTCATCTGGAAACAGAGGCACATGAACTAAAATAAGAAAACGGTGGCTTGAAAGACAGAATTGATCAGTTTGAAAATGAGGCAATGAAGGTAAAAGATGACCAACAAAGAAAATCAGACCAGAAGGAGGATGACCAAAAAATCAAGGATGAAATTCAGTCTTTAAAAAACAGAATACAACAATTAGAAACAAGCGACTTCACAAGGCAGCAAGAAACTATAAAACAAAATCAAAAGAAAGAAAAAATTAAGGAAAATATGAAATACCTCATTCACAAAACAGAAGACTTAGAAAATCATTCCAGGAGAGACAACTTAAGAATCACTGGTCTAACAGAAGACCATGACAAAAGAAAAAGCTTGGACATCATCCTACAGGAAATTATCCAAGAAAACTGCCCTGACATTCTATAACAAGAGGGAAAAGAGGAGATTGAAAGAATCCACAGATCACCTCCTGTACTTAATCCCCAAATGACAACACCCAGGAATTGTTATAGTCAAATTCAAGAACTCTCAGACCAAGGAAAAAATATTACAGACTACTAAGATGAAGTCATTCAGATACCATGGAACTACAGTGAGGATAACACGGGATCTGGCTACATTTACACTGAAGGCCCAAAAGGCAAGGAATATTATATTCTGGAAAGAAAGGAAAACTAGGTCTACAACCAAGAATCAAGTACCCAGCAAAACTGACTATATTCTTACAGGGGAAAATATGGTCATTCAACAAAATAGAAGAATTCCAAGCATTTGTAAAGAAAAGACAAGACCAGAACAGAAAATTTGATGGCCAAGGACAGAACTCAAGAGAATCATCAAAAGGTAATTAAGAAAGGGGGAATAAAGAAAAAGAAAACCAAATAAAAACTTTTCATAAGAGAACCAATAAGTTAAAATTATATGTATCCCTATAAGAAAAGAGGACATTGGTAACTCTGAAAAATTGTTATTATCACCTGGGTAGCTAGAAGAATTATATTCAGAGGGAACTGTGACAAACTGTATGGGGTGAAATGACAAGACATCAATATGTATATAGATTTATGTATGCATGAATATATAAATATGTATATATACATTTATATATACAACTAGAGTTTAAAAAGAGGTTAATACAAAGAGAAATGGGAAAATAAATAAAATGGGGTGAATTTATATGTCAAAAAGAAACACACTGCAGGAGGAGGGGAGAACATCAATACATTGGAAGGGTAAAGACGTTGGAGATAGGAAATACTCAATTCTTACATGCAAAGAAATCGACTGAAAGACAGAAGAACAATCAAATACATTTGGGCAGAGAATTGATTAGCTCCCTATAGGGAACTAGAAGGGTAACAGACTGGTGGGGAGGGAAGCAATACAAGGGAGGTAGAGAGTGGGGGTGTAGTTTAAAAAGAATGTAGAGAAAATAAGAGGGGAATAATAAGAGAGAGGGAGTAGAAAGGGAAGGAAAATAAGGGTGGAAATTAGGGGGAAGGATTAAAAATAAACCCCTGGTATAGAAGGAAATAGTAGAAGAAGAAAAGGCAGGACTAGGAGTTGAAATCAAAATGCTGGGAAATACACAGCTGGTAATTCTAACTCTGAATGTGAATGGAATGAACTCATCCACAAAACAGAAGTGAATACCACAGTGGATTAGAATCCAAAACCCTACCATATGCTTTCTACAAGAAACATACAAGAGAAAGGTAGACACACATAGGGAAAAAGTAAGAGGATGGAGCCAAATATATTGGGCATCAACTGATAAAAAGAAGGCAGGAGTCACAATCATGATATCTGACAAAGCCAACATAAAACTAGATCTAGTCAAAAGATATAGAGAAGGTAATTACATCCTGATAAAAGGCAGTATAGACAATGAGGAAATATCAGAACTCAACATGTATGCACCAAATGGCATAGCATCAAAATTTCTAAAGGAGAAACTAGTGGAGGTCAAGGATGAAATAGATAGAAAAACTATATCAGTGGGAGACCTGAACCTTCCTCTATCAGAACTAGATAAATCAAACCAAAAAATAAATAAGAAAGAGGTAATAGAAGTGAATAAAATCTTAGAAAAATTAGATTTAGTAGATATGTGGGAAAAAATAAATAGGGACAAAAAGGAACACACTTTTTCAGCAGAACATGATACATTCACAAAAATTGACCATGTACTAGGACATAAAAACATTACAAACAAGTGCAAAAGAGCAGAAATAATGAATGCAAACTTCTCAGACCATAATGCAATGAAAATAATAATTAGTAAGGGTACATGGAAAGGCAAATCAAAATTCAATTGGAAATTAAACAATACGATTCTCCAAAATTGGTTAAAGAACAAATCATAGAAACAATTAATAATTTCATTGAAGAAAATGACAATGATGAGACATCCTTTCAAAATCTATGGGATGCAGCCAATGCAGTACTCAGGGGGAAATTTATATCCTTGAGTTCATATAGTAACAAATTAGGGAGGGCAGAGGTCAATGAATTGGACATTAAAAATCCTCTGATGAAGACTAAATTACAGATCCTAAAAATCAAAGGAGAAATTAATAAAATTGAAATTCAAACAACTATTGATTTAATAAATAAGACTAGAAGCTAGTACTTAGAAAAAACAAGTACTAGTCAATCTAATTTAAAAAAGGAAAGAAGAAAACCAAATTGACAGTATCCAAGATGAAAAGGGAGACCTCACCTCCAATGAAGAGGAAATTAATGTAAACATTAAAAATTATAATGCCCAATTATATGGCAATAAATATGGCAATCTAGGTGATATGGATGAATATTTACAAAACTATAAATTGCCTAGACTAACAAAGGAATAAATAGAATACCTAAAAAAAAAAACTTTTTCAGAAAAAGAAATTGAACAAGCCATCAAAGAACTCCCTAAGAAAAAATCCCCAGGACCAAATGGATTCACAAATGAATTCTATTATAGAATCTATGATTCTATCAAACATTCAAAGAACAACTAATCCCAATATTATACAAACTATTTCATAGAATGAGTAAAGAAGGAGTTCTACCAAATTCCTTTTATGACACAAATATGGTAATGATTCCAAAGCCAGGCAGATCAAAAACAGAAAAAGAAAACTATAGAACAATCTCCTTAATGAACATAGATGCCAAAATATTAAATAGTATACTAACAAAAAGACTCCAGCAAGTGATCAAGAAGGTTATTCATTATAATCAGATAGGATTTATAATAGGAATACAAAGATGGTTCAATATTATGAAAACATAATTTACCACACTAACAAGCAAACCAACAAAAAATCACATGATTATCTCAATAGATGGAGAAAAAGCCATTGACAAAATATAACACTCATTCCTACTGAAAACAATAGAAAGCATAGGAATAAAATAATCTTTCCTAAAAATAATAAACAATATATATCTAAAATCTTCAGCAAACATCATCTCCAATGGGAATAAACTAGTAGCCTTCCCAATAAGATCAGGAGTGAAACAAGGATGCCCATTATCACCTCTATTATTTAACATTGTACTAGAAACACTAGCAGTAGCAATGAGAGAAGAAAAAGAAATTGAAGGTATTAAAATTGGCAATGAGGAGACCAAGCTATCAGTCTTTACAGATGGTATGATAGTCTATTTAAAAAATCCTACAGAATCAACTAAAAAGCTAGTTGAAATAATCAACAACTTTAGTAAAGTGGTAGGATACAAAAGAAAGTCACATAAGTCATTATCATTTCTATACATTTCCAACACATCTCAGGAGCAAGAATTAGAAAGAGAAATTAAATTCCATTTAAAATCACCCTAGACAATATAAAATACTTGGGAATCTATCTGCCGAGAAAAACAAAGGAGCTATATGAACACAACTACAAAACACTCTCCATACAATTGAAACTAGACCTAAACAATTGGAAAAACATTGATTGCTCATGAGTAAGATGAGCTAACATAATAAAAATGACAATGCTACCCAAACATATTTACTCATTTAGTACCATACCCATTTAACTACCAAAAAACTTTTTTTACTGAATTAGGAAAAAAAAAACATAACAAAGTTCATTTGGAAAAACAAAAAATCAAGGATATCCAGGGAAATCATGAAAAAAAAATGCAAAGGAAGGTGGTCTAGCAGTACCAGACCTCAAACTATACTATAAAGCAGTGGTCATCAAAACAATTTTATAATGGCTAAGAGGCAGAAAGGAGGATTAGTGGAATAGACTTGGGGTAAATGACCTCAGCAAGAGAGTCTATGATAAGCCAAAGATCCCAGCTTTGGGGACCAAAATCCACTATTTGATAAAAACTGCAGAGAAAATTTGAAGACAGTATGGGGGAGATTAGATTTGGATCAACATCTCACACCCTACACCAAGATAAACTCGGAATGAATGAATAACTTGAATATAAAGAAGGAAACTTTAAGTAAATTAGGTGAACACAGAATAGTATACTTGTCAGATCTTTGAGAAAGGAAAGATTTTAAAGCCACAGAAGAGCTAGGGAAAAAAATCACAAAATGTAAAATTAATATTTTTATTACATCAAATTAAAAAGTTTTGGTACAAACAAAACCAATGCAACCAAAATTAGAAGGGAAGCAATAAATTGGGAAACAATCTTCATAACAAAAACCTCTGATAAAGGTCTAATTACTCAAATTTATAAAGAGTTAAATCAATTGTACAAAAAAATCAAGCCATTCTCCCATTGATAAATGGGCAAGGGACATGAATAGGCAATTTTCAGTTAAGCAAATCAAAACTATTAATAAGCACATGAAAAAGTGTTCTAAATCTTTTATAATTAGAGAAATGCAAATCAAAACAACTCTGTAGTACCACCTCATACCTAGGAGATTGCCTAATATGACAGCAAGAGAATATAATAAATCATAATAAATGTTGTAGGGGATATGGCAAAATTGGGATTCTGAAACATTGCTGGTGGAGTTGTGAATTGATCCAACCATTCTGGAGGGCAATTTGGAATATGCCCAAAGGACTTTAAAAGAATTCCTGACTTTTGATCCAGTTATACTACTGCTGGGTGTGTACCCCAAAGAGATAATAGGAAAAAAAACTTGTACCAGAATATTTATATCCGTGCTCTTTGTGGTAGCAAAAAATTGGAAAATGAGGCAATAACATTTGATAAACAAATTATGGTATCTGTTGGTGATAGAATACTATTGTGCTCCAAGGAATAATGAAATGGAGGAATTCCTTATGATCTGGAAGGACCTCAAGGAAGTGATGCAGAACAAAAGGAGCAGAACCAGGAGAACGTTATACATGGAGAGTGATGCACTGTGGCACACTTGAATGTAATGTACTTCTCTACTAGCAGCAATTTAATGATCCAGGACAATTCTGAGAGACTTACGAGAAAGAACACTATCCACATCCAGAGAAAGAACTGTGGGAGTAGAAACACAGAACAAAAACAACTGCTTGATCACATGGGTTGATGGGGATATTATTGGGTATGTAGACTCTAAATGATCACTCTACTATAAATATTAATAATATGGAAATGGGTCTTGATCAACGATACATATAAAACCCAGTGGAATTGCTCATTGGCTATAGGAGGGGGTGGGAGAAGGTGAGGAAAAGACCATGAATCATGGAAACATGGAAAAAAATTCTAAAATAAATAAATGAACTTTAAAATAAGATCATTTTCTTATAACCTAAAGTTTGCTTTGTTTACTGACCATTAATAACTGAAATAGCATTCAATATTTCACATAAACATTCACATTTCACAAATTTCCTATTTTATGAGGCAAATTTCAGTTAGTGCTATCAGATAAACTCTGATCAAGGCATTAGACTGACCTAAACAAACTGACAATTTGAGGGTGGGTGGGTGTGTCTCTACCTGGGGTAATAAAAAGTAAAAGCAATAAATGATTATATAGTTTTGCTTGATATTTTCTCCAATGGCCTGTTTATATCTTGGTAAAAAATTGAGACTATTTTATATACATATATTCATTCATACATATGCATATACATACATATGTGTATATAACTTGTGTATATATATGCATATCTGTGTATGCATATATTTCTATATGCATATAATTTCTATTGTAAGCCAAAGGACACTTTCACCTGGAATATACAGAACTATGAATGGAAGCAGATTTTTTAGTCTGAATTAGCCAAAACAATTTCTGTTTTATATTTTACTTCTCCATTTGGGTGTGGTGATGGATATAAAATATACAAGGTAATTTGTGGGGAAGGTTACACAATCTTTAGACCATTTTGTTGAAAATTCAAGTTTCTCAAGGTTCTTTACCCCAAAGACCTAGGTTAAAAAACAAAGCTGTTTTGTGATACTTGCTACCATTTCTGTAATGGCCAAGTAGATTGGAAATAAGAAGCAATAGCAGAGGAATAAAATCTAGAATGGGTTTCACAGGTTGAAATCTGCTGCCAAAACCAGACAGGGGAAGTCATTGTATAGGGCAATTAAAAAACCACAGGTAATGAATTCTACCTGTGGTTTATTGCCCCACCTCTACAGCCCCAGCAGAACAAATTCCTTAAATCTCCAAAGATTGCCGGCAGAAAACAGCCTTTTATCTACAGATGCAGCACTACAGTGGACAGGTACTCTCCTCTGCATTCTTCCCATTAGTGAGTGAAGAATGTCCAAAGTCTGGTATGAGTTAAATCTAATGAGAAATCAGAGCAGAAATAATTTAATTCATAAACTAGAAAAGGAAAAGAAATGTTTATATTTAATATAGATACTAAAAGTCATTAATTTTAAATTAAAAAAACTAATCTTTAAATCTTGTCTGAAAAAACAAAATTGTGACTGTTCAGCCCTCCAATTTCCCCTTACCCCAACCTCTCTCAAAGTAATGACTTCCAGGGGAATTTGTTAACTGATGAAAACAAGAGTTTTGGATGAAAACTGAGCTTTTTCAATTTTGGTGTCACTATGGTGACACTACAATAATTCAGCCCCCCTATTCTAATTCTGGTGTACAAACATATTTGCAACAGGAGTTCTATTGTGAGGAATACTGTTCTGCATGTTATCTAGCATACCACTCAAGTACTCAAAAATGCAAACCAATAATAATGACTACAGCATTAATGCAAAGACCTGGCTATTATCTATTGTGGCACAGGATTGGGGTGGGTAAGGGGGGAACTAGGATCAATCAATCAAAAAGGTGAGAGCTACAGCACTAGGCAGTCAAATCACAATGTTAACCACAGCTGTTCCATGACAGTTTCCAGGCTCCTCAGAGAGCAAAAGGGAGCATTTGCCTTTTTTGCATTTGCGGGGCTGTCGGCAATCATCCAACCACTTTCCCTCTACTTTCATTCTAATCATCCTTTCCTTCTATGTCCTTCATCATTAGACACCAAACCAAGGCTTTCAGATGCATCTATTTTATATTTTAATACTTTGAGGAGCTGTAATTTTATCAGTGGGAGCACCCTGAGGGAAACGTCAACCACTGAATGACTCAGGAGATGGCTCTCAAGTATTATTGTGGACAAGCATGCCTGAAGCCAGGGTACTGGTGCAACTCTCCAAATGTAGCCTGTTTGGTCCTTGAACAATAGGCATTATCATTGAGTCTTCCCTGGACCTAGATTTAAAGTCTTTCTAGTTTAGGAAACTCTTCCAGAGTTTGCACTCTATTGGCCTTAGCCTTTGGAAATCCAGTCACCTGCATACCACAATGCGGCAGTGAAGTATGACTTCCAAATCTAACATTTCATCTGTGGGTAGTCTTTTGTTTTCCTTCATGCCACTCCATAAAATCCTCCACCAGGGATCTAACCAATATTACTGGAGGCTTCCTGTGGATCTCTTCTTGACTGTACATAATCACAATATCACATGTGAGCTGGCTATGTGTTATCTGTTACTTTTACTATATGATCATCTCCTTGTCTCATGAAATTTATCCTTGATGACATAGTGAATGCTGCTCTATGATCTTAAGTCACCATTCCCAATGAGGTGGCCTCTGTCCCTTGAGTGGCTGTTTATTGCCCTTCAGGTGGCCCATTATATTTATTCCAAAAAGATGTGGTAGTCTGTAATTCATATGCAAACTCATAGGAAAGCAAGTTTCTTTTCTTTTTTTCCTTCTTCCCTCCTCTGACTTTCTTTCAATTCTTAATCATCAGAAAATTCCTGTTGCTTTTTTTTGAAAATGAGAGATTTCAATAATAAAATTATATATAATATAAGTAATAATAATAAATAGTAGATGACCATCTCTTAACTCAATGGCCTGAAATTTTGAGTTTTATGACCCTCATTACAGTCAGCAGAGAGTCGAAGAATTTTGGGCAATGGTAATGGGGAAAAACGAAAAAAGAGAAGTTATATGGAGAAATAAATGATACCTCAAATTAACTAGGGGTGAAGGAATGGTCCTTAAAGAATAAAATAATT
Organism: Monodelphis domestica; assembly: GCF_027887165.1. Classification (NCBI taxonomy): domain Eukaryota; kingdom Metazoa; phylum Chordata; class Mammalia; order Didelphimorphia; family Didelphidae; genus Monodelphis; species Monodelphis domestica. The sequence continues at coordinate 76,758,032 of NC_077230.1, forward strand.
AGAGTCCTGGAAGAATTGAAGATAGCTGAAGTTTAGCTAAGGGACACAGCGGTATGCTGGAACAAGCGCCAATTAATTGCAATAGAAATTGTTGTAAAATTTTCATTATAAGCATTTATGATACCCGAGAAACTAGCAATCTCTATAAAACATGGCTAGATTTATTATTTTATTGATTTTTAGACATAATAAAGATTCAGTGGTGAAAATGAAACTTAAAAAGTATGATTGTTCACATTTTTTGAGAATCTAGTTGTTATAGCATGTCCCTATCTTGTGCTATAAATCCTGCTTGAGCTTAATAAGAGTGGAATAGAAGAAATCAAATCATCAATAGACTGAAGCTCTGTTAACTGTAGGCTAATAATAACTAATAATGTGTTTATACAGCACTTTCAAGTTTTCAAAATGTTTTACATTCATTATCTCATTTCAGACTCATGACACTCCTTGAGGTAAATATGAGAAAGTAGAAAAAAAATATTGGAAAAAATACTGGCTATTTAGGTGTCAGAGAAAGGAACCAAGAGGGTCTGGGTCCAAAAGGTTTTGATTATTAGCAGAGAAGAAACGGTGGCTTATGAAAGATCTTTCAAATAAGAGTATGAGGCTTTTCTTCTTAAATGAGCCAGAGTCCTTAGAGGAAGTACTGGAAACAAGGAATACCTCAACTTTAGAAAATCTCATACACTAGTTCTTAGGTAAATGCTCTAAAGAAAGTCATCACAAGTAGAAAGATGACTGAGAAGAGCCATAAAGAATGGCTACTCAAACATCAAGGACTATTAGAGGTTTGCAAAGAACTTTTTTTTTTGCTATTCAAAGTTTTCTTCTTGTTTCTCTCTCTCTCTCTCTCTCTCTCTCTCTCTCTCTCTCTCTCTCTCTCTCTCTCTCTTATATATATATATATATATATATATATATATATATATATATATATATATATATATATATATATTTCCCCCCCCCCCGGTGGGATGAGATGGGGACAGAATCTATCCAGTCCAGAAAAGGATACATAAAGAACTAAGTCTGGAGGAAAGAGAAGTCATTCAGAGAGCCCAGGGCCCAAGGTTCTAGGTCTGGGCCTATGGGGGAAAATGGAGTGAGGGTAAGAAGCAGCTTGCTTCAACACCCATTTATATCACATTTAAAGGTTTGCAAAGCACTTTATGTTTGTCTCAATTGATCCTTATAAAAATCCTGGTACTTTAGTCATGTTATAACTGCCAATTTATAGATGAAGAGATTGATCAAAAGCCTAAATCCAAAGCTATTATCTCCAGAGTTTTCTCTAATCACCCCAACATAAGTAATTGCACCCTTTCTAAACTCTCATAGAACTTTACATATCTTACCCATTTTTTAAAATTTTGATTTTCATTTATTTGCGGATGTGTCATGTGTCTTCTAATAGACAGGCATAATCCTAGAAAGCAGGGACCCTAAAATATTTGTCTTTGTAGTTCTATTTGTCTATATTATGTCTTTAACAAATGTTTGTTGAATTGCTGAATTGACTTTCACCAACCAGGAGTCTAGGAGACAGAATAAGTGAAGAAAAAATGAGTACTGTTTAAAACAAAACTGATTGGTGTAATATAGTTACTAGAGGGGACTCTGTGTGAGTATATGTTTGTAGAATTCAATTACAGAGAGGCAAATGACTCATAAGTAACTTTTACCAGAATTATTTTTTATTTTTGGAAATTGTGATGCCATACTCAAAAAAACACCATGAATCCATAAAATGTAAGGAAAATTATGAAAGTAAGGCATCATTATAGATTTGTCCCCTAAAACAGGATTTTTATAGTAAAAAGCTGAAATATTAGGGCTAAAATATATACACAGACAATGCTAGAGGTGTCCTATATTCCTGGAGAACTAGGTGGGTAACATACATGAAATCACCAAGTTTTACTAATGCTGAATAACTAACTGGCTACATTGAAGTTTGGAGAGCAACATGATATACATATACAAAAAGATACAATTAAATATGGAAGCTAAGTATAAAAAGGATATTTAACAATATATCACATATTTCTCAAGATAAATATATACAAAACTCAGGCAGCTGGGTACTGGAGAGGATGGATCCATGGAGTCAAGAAGACCTGAATTCAAAACCTGCTTAGGACACTTACTTAATTTCTCTTTCTGCCACACTCTCTTCATCTATAAAATGGGGATGATTAAAGAACCTACCTCCCAGGGGATAAAATTAGAGGATATTTGCAAGGTGTTTTATGAGCCCTAAAATGCTAGATAAATGCTAGCTATTATTAAATTTAAATATATTGGAATATAGAGGATAACTATAGAACAAGATAGATATTAACTTAGGATATAAAAATCAACTTTTTCTACAAAAATGATGATTAGAAGTCAAATATTCTATCCATCTTTTCAAACAATGATTCATTGAACATTCCTGTTGCAGCAATGAATGAGTCAATCCCTAGTTTAAGTATGAGGCATAGTTCTCCTGAGTCAGTCTTTAATTTTGAATGTTTACCTTCATTCTACTATTCCCATCCTGGGATCTTCAATTACTTTCAGCACTGTTCCTTTCCCTATACCTTCAGATATACATAGGTCTTCCCCAAGTAGAAGCAGATTTCACTACCCTGTTGGAATTTCTCTCTCTTTTTTTTTTCTATTTATCTATCTTCTTTTCTTCCACAGCAAATTTCTCACTGCTGTCATTTCTTCATCATCTACGAACCTCTTAACATTTTATGATCTGACTTCCATCCAAACTATATGGAACAGTGAAGGGGCCAAGCTGACTGGAACAGGATATTTGTATTGGGAAAAAGTGGTCTTAGATAAGTTGGAAGAATCGATCTTGGTTTAATTGGTTCATCTCTTAATGTACCCCATTTTACAACACATACCAAATGAAAACATGCATATACAGGGCTTTGCAAACCTTAAAGTGATATATAGATGCAAGCTATTAGTAGGAATAGGGACTGGCCTTGTGATTTCATTGTTCTAAGCAATTTACGTATGAGGAAACTCTCATAACCAATGCTGGTCTGTCCCTGTCTATAGCTTTATAGTCTTAAAGAGTTGTCTAGAGCAGTGACATGAAACAAATAGAAATTGGGGTGTCCAAAACTTATATAAGGAACCTTGCCACAGCATATTAACTTGGAAAGCCACGTAGTAACATTACCTATTTTTATTGTATTTTTACTTATTTTTTAAATATTCCCCAAATACATTTTAATCTGATTCAGACCATGCTACTATGCCCATAGACATGTTTAACCCCACTGGCCTAGAGCACTGAGACATGAGTATCCTGGGGCCACAGAATTAGAATGTTTCAGAAATCGGACTTGAATCCAAATCTGTACTCCAGAGCCAGAATTCCAGCCACTATACCACAATGTCTTAGAAATGACAGTTTTCAGTTCTCTGCTTAGAGAGCTCATCTAGACTTGCTTCTAGTTTCTCCCTACATATTTCTTCAATTATATGTCTTTTTAAACACAATTTTGAATGTTATCCTTCCATATCAAAACCATCTAGTCTCCACTCCTTAAAAAATGGAAAAATCCAATTGCCTTATCATAACACTGATTGTTCTCTACAATCTACCTCCAACAACTGACTTCTATAGCTTACACTCATCCTATTAGACTACAGACCAATAAAAAAGATTATGTCCCTAAACATTCAACATCCATTGTCTATTCCACAGCTTTGAAAATGTCATTCCCCAGGTACCCAACTTCAAAAAGCAAAAGAAAGCACATATACTCCATGCAACTTCCTTTCATACACTAGCTTACGGTATGCCAAGCATATATATATATAGTCCTGTAGATTTTATTTTTTAAATCTTAACATGTATGTCCTACCTCTTCACTCAAACTATAAGATTAGGGAGTACAAGAACCATGTATTTAGATAATAATAATAGCCAACAATGATACAGCATTTGCTTTTGCGAGGCACTACCATTGTTAGGTCATTTTCAGTTATATCAGACCCTGCATGACCCAATTTGAGGCTTTCTTGGCAAAAATACTGATGTGGTTTGCCATTTCCTTCTCCAGCTCATTTGACAGATGAAGGAACTGAGGCAAATGGGGTTAAATGGCTTGCCTAGGGTCACACCACTAGTAAGTTTCTGAGACCTGATCTAAACTCAGGAAAATGAGTCTGAGTCTCTATTCTTTATCCACTATGGCCACCTAGCTGCCCCCAGGCACTGTGCTAATTACTATCTTATTTGATTCTTACAACAACCTGAGAAAGGTAGATGGGTATTATTATTCCATTTTACATATATGGCAACTAAGTAAACAGAGGTTAAGTGCTTTAATAACTGAGAAGTTAGGTCTTCCTCATTTCAGGCTTGGGGCTCATTCCACTAACAGCCTCTAGAAGCCTAAATCTCTGAACCTGGGCACACTGCCTTCTACTCAGTAGATGCCTAATAATTGTTTCTTGATAACAATGAAATATCACTCCTAGAATTCATTCTATCTCATCTACTACTCTTTAAACTTCATAAATCTCATTTTCTACCACCTCTTAGCCTCTCTAATACTACTAATACCATGTCCATTTTCAAAAGTGGCTTTGTGACTAAACATAAAAAAATTTAAACTGATTTCCTATTTACCATTTCCATATTAATTTTAAAGATCAACTACTTTATTATATTTTATCCATAAATTTTTGCCTTGAACCAAGGAAAATAAAGATCAAAAAAAGAAAGTATTCAAAAACATATCTTCTTAAAATAGAGTTGGTATCCTTGTTTCTGTGATTTTTTTTATTGGATAGTAGAGAAGGTTGGTAGGCTATTAAATCCTTCTTTTAGGGGAAAATGTTTCTTTTTTCCATGTGGTAAGAATTTAAGAGAATTGAATGATATTCAGTTTAAATTAGAAAAGAATAAATTTCAACCTACAGCCCCTTCCTTTAGAGAGAGAACAGTTATACCGTTCTTTGTGCCAATAAGACAATACTGGAACAGTGAATGAATATGGCATGTGCATTTAAATGATACCAGGGCTACTGGACTGTCTAATTATTAAAGAGATCCAAAACACCTTATTCACATTAAACTCCTTCTCATTATTTTGGGATGGTCTGAATTAGGAGGATTTCAACGGAAAGGAAAAGCGAAGAAAAAACTTTAACCAGCTCTTATTCATGCATAAGAATTTTATAATACAGACCCTAGTGATGAGATGGCTAGGTTGGAAGGGGAATGGGGTAGAGGATCTGTAGTGTTTCATCAGCTCCAAGACCAATGCTGGTTTTGGCACCACTCTCACTCTAGTGAGTTGCAAAAAAACAAGCAGGTGCTAGCAATCTGAGAGACCACATGCCAGCTACAGCTGCTTCAAACTGATTCAATTACATCTGCCTGAATAGTCCCAGGACATCAAACTAGTTGAAGAGATCCATAGGTTGAAAAGAGGCTTAGTCCCATCTTGATAGCTGCTACCCCAGATAGAACTATCTTCAAGTGTCTAACACTTTACAGAAGTGATCACTTCAAACCCAAGGACTACAAGAGAGAAAAGAAATAATAGGAATATGTGGTTTTATTAGGGGTTATGACATACAAAGGGGGTGGGAAGGAGAGCAAAAGAGCACCTCTAAGCTAAGTGCTTAAAGTTCCACGGGAACTCAGGCCTTAAAAATTACTGTGAAACAGCCTGACGTTGTCATCCGTTTCCCAAAACACTGGGTGCAGCACATTTACCGAACATGCTCTTGGGATCGGGACTTCACTCCAAACCTTGTTTGTACAAAAAGGGGCCAAGCAGCTGGGAAATTCTGGAGTGTAGTGTGTCCTCATTAGTTCCCATCTGCCATCAGAACTCAGCTCATGGCAAGTTTGGCTAAGTCCTGGTGTTCTCAGGTCCAAATGTGGGTCAGTTTTAATTACACTATACAGAATTCAGTGTTCAGTTTTTAAATCCTTATTATACAGCACAGAGAAATGGGCAGCTCTCCAACTAATCAATTTTTTAAAAGTACATATATAAAAATTTTAAACCAGGCTAGACAGACAGTGGGTGGGGGGAAAAAAGGCCCCGATGAGTGAATACAGGGGTTATAGTTAAGAGAATTGTTAGCAAAATTGGGTCACCAGTACGTGCTGCTTTAAAACTTCAAAGTGGAGAATGAGCCCTGTTTTTTTTTTCATTTGAAATTTTGGGAAACTCAGGTGCAAGAAGTACCTATTCATCCAGCTCTTTACTTTGGATAATATCCGATCCAATTTGACACAAGACATCTACACAGACACTGTCTTACATACATAAACAGAAAGTCTCCCTTTTACCACTCTTCACCTCAACTCCTCCTAATATCCATCTATGATGCCAGGAAGTAAAAGAAATAGTAGCTTAATGGTAGAACACAAAGCAAAGATAAGAGAGAAAGACAACACATGGGCTGAGCAGAACAGACATTGGGACTTGATTTGGCTCTGAGAACCATCTCTACGAATATGGCCAGAATCCACTCTTGATGTCTGTGTTCAGTATTCATATATACTATTTAAAAACCTGATTAGATGTGATGCAACTGAAATAGTAATCCTTAAAATATAATAATTTTTACAAATTCAGGAGTGGAAAGGTTTGTCACAACTAAGTAGAAAATGGCCTGGTCAATCTTTCTGGTTAAGAAAAAGGCCTTTTGGCACAAATTTGCATATGGTAGAGGAAAATATGGCCAAAGCATTTCAGGTTTTTTTATTTTGTGAAGCAACATATTTATTTGTAAAATGACATTAATATCTACCTGCCCCCAACCAAACTCCAAAATTAGACTTTTGTCATTCATTCATATTTTGGCCCATTTAAAGCCAAGAAAACCTGAAGTATTTCAGGCATCGGAGTGGTACCCAAGGTTGTTCATGTACTCCCATGGACAATGACAAACACTGTGTAGCTTGTGCTAGAAACAATCAGGTGAAAATGGTCAGTCTTTCTGATCTTGATAAAAGTTGAGACAATTTACTTGATTAGTAGATAATCTTTCCTTGGCCCCTTACCTGGAAGCAGAGGTCAACATGCTTGCCTCTTACTGCAAACGCCTAAATCACAAGGAGCATTCACTTCACTATAAAGTCAGTTGATCCTGGCTATCTTACCAAGCCTCTATACCTTCATGTAGTCATGTAGTAAAGTCCCTAAAATGCACAGCATTCTTACAAAAATTTCTTAAATAACCCAAACTAATTATAAAATCAAACACACACAAAATTATATATCTTACTGAGTAGCAAACCCAGGTACTGAACTAAGATTTTCTGTCCCATCATTAATCACCACAAAAGTTATCCCAATGACAGAACATTTCATGAATAATCCTCTTCCTGCATCATCCTTTATCATCCTTTATATGTATGCCCTGAATTAGTAGGTGGCCAGTGGTTTGAAGCAGATTTTAAGCTAATGATTTTGATTAAGTTCAAGCTTAGGCAACTTAACCAGAATCCCTATATCCTCACAGTATTTAAGCACTTCAAAAGAAATGAGTCCCTCAAAAAAGTACTAATGGATTCAACTGAAATATCTGCAGGCACATCAGAATCACATACTATGTAAATCTTAACGTACCCCTTATCTTCAAATGAAGAAATCTAGATTATTCTATTATAACAATATGGAAATAGGTATTGAATAATAACACATGCATAACCCAGTGGAATTGCTTGTTGGCTTCTAGAGGGGGCAGGGAAAAGGGGAGGAAAAGAAAATGAATCCTGTAACCATGGAAAAATACTTTAAAATAAATTCAGAAATCTATGTATGACTTGACTTCAACAACCATACTCAAAGTTGCTTAACTCATTGGACTTGGTTGAATTTACATACCTGGAATACATTTTAGAGAATTCATTTGATGGTCAGCACTCTGTGGCAGTCATGTAGTTGGTTGGAATTCATTTTTTGATGGTAAGTAAATGACTCCCTAGTCACTGAGGATCAGATCTGTGATCTTTTTAAGTATAAGATTTTTCACACGAGATCCATCAAACTGGTCCCATTCAGCAGGGAAATCCTTTAGAGGAGCCTATGGCCCCAGAGCCACAGAGATGGTTCAATTAAGTCTTGGAACCCCAAGACCAAGAGGTTCCTATTCCCATTCCTGAGATTTCGCAATAAAACGAGGGCAGCCGCAGTTAATGCCCTGCCCTGTACTAACATGCTAAAAATTGACGTGGTTCTTTAATTTCTGACATAAGAGCTGAAAAAGGCATAGAATTTAATTCCTCATTCCATAGATCATAAGAAAAAATATTCACTCTTTGACTTGTTTCCTACCACCTGGATGGGGTAAGGTGATGTTATCAAGATACTCTAACTCTAGAGATACCTAAGAGTGCTAATTAGATGGTCTAAAACAGCAGTTCTCAACCTCTCAATTTGTAGCCATGAGAATACATAATGCATATCAGGTATTTACATTCCGAATCATAACTGTAGCAAAATGACAGTTTTGAAGGAGCCACCAAAATCATTTTTTGGTTTGGGGTCACTACAACATGAGGAACTGTATTACGGGGTCACGGCATTAGAAAGGTGGAGAACCACTGGTCTAAAAGGTTAAGGTACCGAATACTTTTGTATTACCTACAAACCTAATACATGCCATTCTAGCATGACTGTCACATGTTGTACATTTGTACATGTGAAACTATAATGGTCCTGTTTAAGCAAGTATTAACCATCCATTACTAGGGTAAAATACCTGAAAGAAATGGGATGAAGCTTTGCCCTTGTAAGACTTTGCTTCTGTTTTATGGTCAGTTAAGAATCAGCCAATGAAAAGGCACCACAATAATTAACATTTGTATTGTAAACACAAAATCCATTACTTCTATGCACTATCTGGCAGATCTATATCATACCATTATCTAACCAAGGGAGAAGGCCCACAATGTCTCCTTTCTCATTGGGAAGAATATTCAGGATGGTGGTGCAAAGATAAAATGCTCCAGGAAGTTAAGCAAAAAAGTGTCAAGAGGAAGAAGAAAAGGAAGAGGACAGGAAGAAAAAGAATAGAAAGAACAAACATATTAAAAGGTAAAGGAGGAGGAAGAAGAGGAAGAGAAGCAATAAAAATGGTGATGGTAGTAATGATAAAAATGACGATGATTATAATTACAGCTAGCATTCATACAGCACAAGATTTGCAGAGCACTTTACAAATATTAACACATTTTATCTTTATAACAAATCTAGGAAGTACTATTATTATTCCCATTTTACAGAATAAGCAGTTGGAGAAGACAGGTTTTACAATCTGAACTTGCTCAGGGTCACACAGTTAAACATAGACGATCTAATCTTATTTCCATTCTGGAAACAATTTCCTGAGAAGCCCTATGTGAAAATTAGTCAATACCAGTACTAAGACTAAATCAATAATTCACATTTATATTGAACTTTAAAATTTCTTAAAGCATCCTTTGAGGAGGATAGTACAAGTAGGATTACTTCAATTATGCAAATGATCGGCTACATACAAGTAAAGGCTACATTCTTAGATCTGTCTGGGGTCATATAGGGTCACAGTCAGGCAAGAAGTATAGTGTTCTTTTTGGCTATTAAAATGGGAATAAAATGAGGATTTTTTAAAAATTAAATAGGTCCTAAAATTAAAATAATTGTGAAGATGGGTTCAAATCCTTCATATACCAAATATTTGAATGCTTTATAAAACTAATGAGATGGAATTGATTGGGTTTTTTTGTTTTTAAGTATAAGGACAAGATTTACCATAAACTCACATCTTTCTCTAGTCGGTAACATGAATGCCCCCCCAAAAGTCAACCAAAATTTATTACATGTAATAATAGTCTCCAAGACTACATAAATATCCAATTTCTACATTGACAGATTAATCAGATCTTATGAATAACAATCAAATGGGCCAATAAAAGAAAAATATGTACCAGTTCAGGAAAAAGATTTACATTACTAAACAAAATGGTAGAGAACAATGTCCTTTAGACACTCTTAAATCTTAAAATAAAAGAAATATAATTTCCCCAACTTTTTTTTCCAGTTCAATCCACATAATTCCCCCCAACAATAGTAAATCACAGATCAAATACAGTAAATGGACAATTAAGACATCTTTTTAAAAAATACAAAAATCAACCAAAAAGGAGACATATCTAGAAATAAATATATGAGATGCTAATAAGTGATATTTAGCGATTGAACACTGTGATTAGCAGGTATGGAAACCAAGGATTCCAAAGCTTTCTTTCACAAAATAATGTTTTCATGATCATGAAGTCTCCTTAATTTAACTCTAAATTTTAGTCTCTAACTCTCCTAGCATTATTATTCTATTTTCACTTATTTGGGTTTTTTCTTCTCTCACACCCTTTCTAGCACCCTTTTCCTTCCCCCTCCTAACCATGCACAAAACAAGAAACCATCGTACAATATACACTTACATTTTCTAAATATGCCCCATGTGTCCACTAATAGCCAAATGCTTTCAAATCTGTTCAGCTAAATGGATCAATAACTACATCCAGCCTTACATGATGGGGTTGCCAACATGGTGAAACTAAGCCAAACACAAAATGCCTCTACCAGGACAAAATTATCATCAACCCAGTTATCTGGAGATATCTACTTTCCCCAGGTACTGGTCAAAGAAGTTAGCAATACATACTATACTATGCCAACAGTTACACAGAAAATATTTAAAACTCAAAATGACATGAAAGAAAGAGTCCATTTTGGGATAAACATTACAATCCAATTGGGGGCATATCTGTTGAGGCTGAAACCAGTGAATTTATAGTGAACAAATACAGCAGACGAAGGATTAAATCAGGTGAGAATCTTTCATGCTTAGTGTACACTACCTACGTAATTGAACACAGGCAAACTGCTAACAAGCTGCTTTGTGCTCTAACTCATAAGTCACAGCTGCCAGCCACAATTGGGCAGGTGCAACCAAGCTTTTCAGGATTCTTGCCTGTTGCCCAGGAACTGAGAGCAGTTGCGATTTTTAAACAGGTGCAAAACAGAGGGTTTTTTCTTTTCTTTTCTTTTCCTTTCTTTTCTTTCCTGTTTCCTCTACAACTTGTCCTCTCAGTGAAGCAGCATCTGTAACCACTCTTCAGCTGAAGTCAGCTCTTTAGTCACCTCAAGATTAATAGAAAATAAAGTTTGAAATTAAATGAGGATTTCTAACCTTCACTGTTTTATGATAGACTGATCCAAGAACCGGGGTCTTCCATCGGGCCCTCTCTTGTCTCTTTTGCCGAATGAGACTTTGCAATTAAATATAATAGTCCATAAAGTCTTAAAATATCTCTGTAAAAGCGACACAATGAATATTTATGCATTTACTTATCACCTTTTGAGTATATTCCTTCCTTTTTTTTATAAACTTATAAGAGGAATTTGTAATATACTATCCTTTAAGGAAATGGATTTAATGCAAATTTATATTGCTTATAGAGAGTCCACATATATGCCTGTGCAGACATGCAATGCATAAACTATGAAATATACAAGGTATGTAAAATAATTAAGCATAATTTTCACTGTTGGCACCCATATTTAAGCTGAAATATGTCCTGTGCTAAATAAAGGCAAGAAGGGCAGTTTCTTCCCCATGTTCTTACTGATCCACCTCTCACCTAAAATCAAGGTGAAAAGTAAAGGGAGAATGTAATGATAATAACACAAGAGAAAAGTTAATTTTCCATCAATATTTCTTCCTGAAGGATATTACAAGTGACCTTACAGTGATCCACACAGACACACATACACCAAGGTGAATAATAATAGCAACATATCAGATAGCATATTTTTAATAGGTGATATGAAAATACTAAGAACTCATCAAAGGCTCCTACACCCTGGACTGCTCTAAGAGCCTGTGTACTCAGTGGAGGATGAGGCAAGCCCATAGAAGGGATTTTTTTGGGTGTTCCTCCAAGACTGCTGCTTTACTAACACCAACATGAATGTTGCTATCTAAAATGGAGGCACTAGGATTTATTTCACCTACTCTGTTTTCAGTTTAGATGGAAGGCTGGTAAGGAATAAAGGTTTTCTTGTACGGCAGCCAACAAAAAAATAAAAGTAAACTTGGAGTTTTCATTAACTTTAAATTACAAGGACAAATAGAAATAAGGATTGATATGCACAAGAGGGAGATCTAAAATCTCACTAGATATAATGTGTAATAGCTCAACCCAAACACACTTTGGGACAATTGCTAGAGAGGCAGGTATAAATGCATGTGACTGAATAAGTCAAAAATATAAGAAGTGCATCAAGCTTGCAATTGGATTGAAAAGATATTTACAAGTGGGCAAAGAAATAATAATTTAAAAAGACAGAATGGTGATTTAAGATACTGTGATTAGGGAAAAATTCATCATCCTATTAATTGAAAAAAAGCCATCAATCAATTCACATTATTCCTCTAGACCCCATCTCACCCTCAGGAGAGTTAATGGCAACAAGTTTCAAGGTTAGTTATTTTGACTGAAATAGTTCTTTAAAACTGTATAGAATGAAACAAATTAATCCTTTTAAAATATATGGATTAATTTAATTACACAGAAAATCTACTAAGGAGATTAGCATATTCTCTAAAAGAAGCATATTCTCTCTACTACTTCCTAAAAGAATATGTAAAGGTAGTTCCCAGACACTCTTGTCTTCATACAATATGAACTTAAAAGTCTACACCAATGTTCTAGAACATTCCAGTAACACCATTTCTAATGACTTGATGAAACTTCTTTAGACATTCACAAGGAAACATTGGCAGAGAAATCTTAAGGAAAAGAATTAACATTAAAGATACTCATACTTGACAGTTTAAAAATAAGAATATCTACATTAGCTTTATCATTTCTTCTCCTAGTTCCAGACATCAATAGTATTATTTAAAGTAACATGTCATTCCATTTTGAGAAAGGGGTTCTTAATAATTTTCCTGTCATGGAATCCTTTGGCAGTCTGGTGAAGCCAACTCCTTTTCAGAATATTTTTTTAATGCAAAAACTAAAATACACAAAATTACAAAGAAGGCCAATTATATTGAAAAGACATTTACTAAAATGTGTTTTAAAACATGTTTCAAAACAGAACCTGGGTTAAGTCCCTCTTCTCTAGGAGACCAAATTCTAGAGAAACATGAAAAATGCATCATTCCATGTATTATTCCTGTACCACATATATAAATATATCTAAATCACTTTGGGCTCATTTGTAGCTTTTGCCATTTTTTCATTACTTTATATGATCCAATTGAGAAAGAGTAATACATCTGACTTCTTGGTATGAAAAACTAGTCAAATTATGATCTATTTTACCAAAAATGTTATAGTAAAGTTGCAAAAGCACATATAAAGTTCATGAAATATTAGTTTACTATTCACTACAAAAATTAACAAAGTATATGTGTATGCAATTTTTTAAACTTCTTATCTCTGTCCTAAAACACTGGCATTACATTAGTTGAAGGTGAGAGTTACAGAAAAGAATACCAAGCTCTGATGGATTCTACTAAGCACTAAATAAGATCTGTCCACTAAGGCTGATTATACCCATCCAGGACTCCAAGACAATAAATAAACTCTAGAGAGTTGCCAGAGGAATGCTGAGGTCAGGTGGTATGCCCAAGGTCACAAAGCTAAAATCAGAGGCAGAATTTGAATAGAACTCATCCTTCCTATGACAAAAACTGTCCTGTTGGTGATCAGGGGTCCAGCATACACTTCTAGAGCATTTCAAGAATTTTGTGCTAAATTTTCCATTGTATTAAAAACAAGTTGGGGCTTCCACACAAGCCTTCCACATCCATAGCAACAGGTAATGATTAACAGAAAGCCCTTACATGATCACAATGTGATCCACCATACATCTGTGATTTATGGGAAACATGCAGAACAGGGGTTTGAGACACAGGGGGAGTTTCCATAGGTTACTTGATACATACACAAGAGTTTCCATGGGTTAAATGATACATACACCAACAGGGGTTTCTAGGGGTTTTCGACACAAACATGACCTAAAAAGAAGAAAGGAGAGAAGGGAGAGGGAGTACGGTTGGGGACGTTCTGCTCTACGTCCCAGAGCTCAGCTCTAGGATCTCATGCTGTGGCTCCTACATTCCGACAGCTTTCTATCTTCTACAGAGGTGGCATCAAACTCAAATGTAAACTGGGACTTCTAACTTCTAGGTAAGTTTGGGATGCATATTGACTACATTTTAAAATATAATGCTGTGCCTTATTGTATTTTCATTTCTTTTGTCCCAATTACATTTTAATCTGGTTCACCTCATCTGGTTATAGACTGGATATAGGCATTATGTTCTGTTCTACATTCATCCTACCTCTACTGACCTGAGAAAAGGATGAAACATTCTCTGCTGTATGCACAAGATAAAACATGGAAATCTTTTCAATAATAGTCCGGTTTCTCTTCATACCGTACCCATCTCCATGATGTGGATGCTTCCTCTGAAATCAGCATTCCTAGAGATGGTACATAGATTCAGGTCAACAAAAATGAACCCATCTGGAACAATGCCAAATGGAAAGAAGAGTCTAGTTTTTGTGAATCAAGAACCGACAAGGAAGAGATTTTTCTGTGACTAAACATGTGTTTTGATGTCTTGCTGGAAGCAGTAACAGGCATCATTTTTACCTGGTGAGATTAGTGCTTTGATTAGCACATTAGAAAATCTAAGGAGTTCCTTGTTTGTTTTTAAATAAAGCTAAGAACCATCTTTATGGAGTATTGTGTACAGTCCAGCAGTTTAGGAAGGACAGATAATCTGCAAAACATCTAGAAAAGGGCAAATAGGAGGGTGAAGATCTGGAGTCTACACCACATGAGGGAGGATCAGTTGAGGAAAGGATACTGGATCTGGAGAAGAGGAGACTGCTATGTTCAAGTCTGTAAAGAGCTAGAAATGTGGAAGAAGGATTAGTCTCGTTCGGCAGCAACAGGGAAAAGTGGCAAAGAAGTTAACTCAGCACAGTAGTAAAGAAAACTTTCTTACCATTATTATGTTTGCCCTCAGGTCGAATGGACTGCTTCAAGGGGTAGCAGTTTTCCCTTCAACAGAGATCGTCAAGCATGGCGTAGGTGAAGTGACAACTTATGGGGCATATTTGAACAGTATTGGATCTGACTGGTCCATTTCAACTTTGAAATTTTGTGAGTCTATGATACTTGTGAAATGAGGATAGCCTGTCAAAGATGCTTGGTAATTCATGGGTAGAATATACAGTTAAGTGTTGCTCTCTCATTTTCCTCATCTGTAAAATGCTCATAATACCTGTAGCACTTACCTCACTGAGTGATTAGAGGAATTAAGTGAGATAATATATGTAAAACTCTTGGCAAACCCTAAAGTGTTACAGATAGAATATGCTGGCTATCAGCATCTTACCTAGCTCATTTCATGCCCAAGCCAGGAAGTTTGGGATGTCTGATCTATGCTTGAGATGGAAGATCCATGTTTTACCTATGTTTTGGGGGGGGTCCCTCAGTTTTCCAAGGCTAAGTTATGTGCCTATCTTCACATGCTTTGCCCTTTTTGCATATGGCTACATTGGCTGGCCTTAAAAAACCTCTGAAACTGACTAGGTCATATAATCATATTAATAGCTACATCAAGCAACACTTGTGTGTTATTTTATATCCAAAGATTAGAAAGCATCAGCAACAAGCACCACACCCAGGACTGGAATGAAAACATTTCAAAAAAAAAAAAGAGTCAGAAAGCTTGAATATACCATGTGCAACAATACTATCCATCCTCTGGGTTTTTTTTTAAAGACAATAATAAATTGTCATATTTAATTGAGTCAATTGAAAAATTAAAGAAAAAGAAAAATTGATATAATTCTTTAGCTGAAATCAAGTAAAGTGTCATGGCTTCTTTAATAATTCCCTATCGATGGTATCACTTTTTATGTACCCTTCTACAGGAGTCTAGCTTAGCAAAGGATTCTTAACTGAGAATCTGTGGATTGATTTTGAAGAATTAGTGAACTTGGATTGGGGGAAAATTATAATTTTCTTCTCACTAACCTTTGTATTCTTACATATTTTATTTTTTATAATTAAAAACCCAATTCTAAGAAGAGGTCCACAAGCTTCACCAGACAGCCAACTAGAATTTTGGCATATTTTTAAGTTAATGTAGAATTGGGATAATTGTTTTAAAAAGCACCCCTATGTGTACCACTGTGAAGAAGTAAGAGAGAGATCGTGCTTCTCTTCTCTGCCAAAGGATTTCAGGACAGAGAAACAGCTAAGAAGAAAAAAAAATCAAACCCATAGGTAATAGGAATGGTAGGTTTTTGTACATATGACACAAAAAAATACAGAAGCTGTTTTTTTCACAGGATATGAGAGGAACTAACTGAAGTAGATAGATACCAGTAGTTTATATATGTGCTCAAATATATGACAACAACAGGAAAGAATTGTTCTTATCCTTAGGGGCAAAAAACTTAAGTTTATTATATGTGCCTCCCAAATATATATGAATTGGGCTGTGCATTTCTCTCTATGAAATAGTGCCTCAATACCTCCAGAGAAGATAGCTCCTTCCTAGGAGAATACAATTTTTATTTGCATTAAGATTGTTAGAGCGACTTCCGGTTAAGATGGCGGCTTAGAGAAAGCTGAAGTTCAGATCTCCGGAAAACCCTTCCCGACCGATCTCAAACTAGAAGCTCCTAAGGCGCCGAAATTCAAAACGATCAACAGCACAGACCCTGGGAACCCTCCTCCTGGACCTGGACCCGGTTCAAAAGGTACGGCTCCCCTTAAAAGCCAGAACCCGAGATCACTCGGACCTCAGGGGTAGGAGCGCAGAGTCCAAGGCTCCCGGAAGCGGCAGCCGCGCCGGGCTCAGAGAGCAGGGTCTGAGGAACAACAACCCTCAGGGTCTTCTACCCAAGTCCCAGTCCGGGTGAAAGTTACTGCCTGGGGCTTCCACTGCAGAGAGCTGGTCAAAACAACAGCAACCCTCAGGGCGGGCAAGACAGCCTCACTGGCTGGATCCTGCTATCCAAGTCTCAGTGAAAGTCTGTGCTCTCGGAGCTTGGGGAAGCGGCAGCCCATCCCCCCGCAGGCCGACGAAACAGCCTCACGGCCAGCGATTCTGAAGGCAACTTCTGGAAATCGAGCCAGGGGGAGAGTGTGGCCTCCCTCGTGGTCCGACCCTTCCATTCCAGTTCCAGTGAGGCATATTCAGTTTAACCCAGGGAAAGCTCATAGAACTATCTGCCCAGGACTAAAGCCCCTGAACACCAGAAAGAGACAAGAAAAACTAATCCTCCACATTCAGAAATGGCAAACTCCACAGAACCACAGAAGCCCCAAAATACCAAGAAAAATAAGAAGAAAGGGGCGACTTTGGACACATTCTATGGAGCCAAAATACAAAATACAGAGCAGACAGAAGATAATATAAAAGAAAATGCTCCAAAACCTTCCAAAGGAAATGGAAACTCTCCACAAACCTATGAAGAATTTGAATCAGAAATGACCAAAAAGATGGAAGCCTTCTGGGAGGAAAAGTTGGAAATAATGCAAAAGAAATTCACGCATCTACAAAACCAGTTTGACCAAACTGTAAAAGAAAACCAGGCTTTAAAGGCCAGAATCAGGCAGCTGGAAGACAATGATCGTGTAAAAGAGCAAGAATCAATAAAGCAAAGCCAAAATACCAAGAAATTAGAAGAGAACATAAAATATCTCACCGACAAGGTGATAGATCTGGAAAATAGGGGGAGAAGGGATAATTTAAGAATAATTGGACTCCCAGATAAGCCAGAAATAAACACCAAACTGGACATGGTGATACAAGATATAATCAAAGAAAATTGCCCAGAGATTCTAGAACAAGGGGGCAATACATCCACTGACAGAGCTCACAGAACACCTTCTACACTAAACCCCCAAAAGACAACTCCCAGGAATGTAATTGCCAAATTCCAAAGCTATCAAACAAAAGAAAAAATCCTACAGGAAGCCAGAAAAAGACAATTTAGATATAAAGGAATGCCAATCAGGGTCACCCAAGACCTTGCAAGTTCTACTCTGAATGATCGTAAGGCATGGAACATGATCTTCAGAAAGGCCAGAGAGCTGGGTCTCCAACCAAGAATCAGCTACCCAGCAAAACTGACTATATACTTCCAAGGGAAAGTATGGGCATTCAACAAAATAGAAGACTTCCAACTTTTTGCAAAGAAAAGACCAGAGCTCTGTGGAAAGTTTGATACCGAAAATCAAAGAGCAAGGAATACCTGAAAAGGTAAATATTAAGGAAAGGGGAAAAATGTTATCTTCTTTTACTCAAATTCTCTTCTATAAGGACTACATTTATATCAACCTATGTATACTAATATGTGGGGAAAATGTAATGTATAAATAGGGGGTAAAGAAAGACCAAATAGAATAATGGTTCTCACACAAAGATTCACAGGGGAAGGGGAGGGGAAGAAAACTCCTATAAGAAGGAGAGGAAGAGAGGGGGGGGGGGGGTTTACTTAAACCTCAATCTCAGGGAAATCAACTCTGAGAGGGAAAAACATCCAGATCCATTGGGATCTTGAATTCTATCTTACCCAACAAGGGTAAGGAGAAGGGAAAACCAAGGGGGGGAGGGGGAGAGGGAGAACAAAAAGGGAGGGAAAGAGAGGGGGGAGGGGGAGGGAAGAAAAAGGGAGGGACTAAAAAGGGAAACATCAAGGGAGGGGACAAGGGGGACTGATTCAAAGTAAATCACTGGACTAAAAGGTAGAGCCGAAGAAGAAAAGGTTAGAATTAGGGAAGGCAATCAAAATGCCAGGGAGTCCACAAATGACAATCATAACTTTGAACGTGAATGGGATGAACTCACCCATAAAACGTAGACGAATAGCAGAATGGATTAGAATCCAAAACCCTACCATATGTTGTCTTCAAGAAACACACATGAGGCGGGTTGACACCCACAAGGTCAGAATTAAAGGATGGAGTAAGACCTTCTGGGCCTCAACTGATAGAAAGAAGGCAGGAGTGGTAATCATGATATCTGATAAAGCCAATGCAAAAATAGACCTGATCAAAAGGGATAGGGAAGGTAATTATATTTTGTTAAAAGGGACTCTAGACAATGAGGAAATATCATTAATCAACATGTATGCACCAAATAATATAGCACCCAAATTTCTAATGGAGAAACTAGGAGAATTGAAGGAAGAAATAGACAATAAAACCATACTAGTGGGAGACTTAAACCAACCATTATCAAATTTAGATAAATCAAATCAAAAAATAAATAAGAAAGAGGTAAAAGAAGTGAATGAAATCTTAGAAAAATTAGAATTAATAGACATATGGAGAAAAATAAATAGGGATAAAAAGGAATACACCTTCTTCTCAGCACCACATGGCACATTCACAAAAATTGACCATACATTAGGTCACAGAAACATAGCACACAAATGCAAAAAAGCAGAAATAATGAATGCAGCCTTCTCAGATCACAAGGCAATAAAAATAATGATTAGTAATGGTACATGGAAAACCAAATCTAAAACCAATTGGAAATTAAACAATATGATACTCCAAAACCGTTTAGCTAAAGAAGAAATCATAGAAACAATTAATAATTTCATCAAGGAAAATGACAATGGCGAAACATCCTTTCAAACCTTTTGGGATGCAGCCAAAGCGGTAATCAGAGGCAAATTCATATCCCTGAAAGCTCATATTAACAAACAAGGGAGAGCAGAGATCAATCAATTGGAAATGCAATTGAAAAAACTCGAAAGCGATCAAATTAAAAACCCCCAGCAGAAAACCAAATTAGAAATCCTAAAAATTAAGGGAGAAATTAATAAAATCGAAAGTGATAGAACTATTGATTTAATAAATAAGACAAGAAGCTGGTACTTTGAAAAAACAAACAAAATAGACAAAGTACTGGTCAATCTAATTAAAAAAAGGAAGGAAGAAAAGCAAATTCACAGCATTAAAGATGAAAAGGGGGACAGCACCTCCAATGAGGAGGAAATTAAGGCAATCATTAGAAATTACTTTGCCCAATTATATGGCAATAAATACACCAATTTAGGAGAAATGGATGAATATATACAAAAATACAAACTGCCTAGACTAACAGAAGAGGAAATAGAATTCTTAAATAATCCCATATCAGAAATTGAAATCCATCAAGCCATCAAAGAACTTCCTAAGAAAAAATCCCCAGGGCCTGATGGATTCACCTGTGAATTCTATCAAACATTCAGAGAACAGTTGACCCCAATACTATACAAACTATTTGACATAATAAGCAAAGAGGGAGTTCTACCAAACTCCTTTTACGACACAAACATGGTACTGATTCCAAAACCAGGCAGGTCAAAAACAGAGAAAGAAAACTATAGACCAATCTCCCTAATGAATATAGATGCAAAAATTTTAAATAGGATACTAGCAAAAAGACTCCAGCAAGTGATCAGAAGGATCATTCACCATGATCAAGTAGGATTCATACCAGGGATGCAGGGCTGGTTCAACATTAGGAAAACCATCCACATAATTGACCACATCAACAAGCAAACTAGCAAGAACCACATGATTATCTCAATAGATGCAGAAAAAGCCTTTGATAAAATACAACACCCATTCCTATTAAAAACACTAGAAAGCATAGGAATAGAAGGGTCATTCCTAAAAATAATAAACAGTATATATCTAAAACCAACAGCTAATATCATCTGCAATGGGGATAAACTAGATGCATTCCCAATAAGATCAGGAGTGAAACAAGGATGCCCATTATCACCTCTACTATTTGACATTGTACTAGAAACACTAGCAGTAGCAATTAGAGAAGATAAAGAAATTGAAGGTATCAGAATAGGCAAGGAGGAGACCAAGTTATCACTCTTTGCGGATGACATGATGGTCTACTTAAAGAATCCTAGAGATTCAACCAAAAAGCTAATTGAAATAATCAACAACTTTAGCAAAGTTGCAGGATACAAAATAAACCCACATAAATCATCAGCTTTTCTATATATCTCCAACACAGCTCAGCAGTAAGAACTAGAAAGAGAAATCCCATTCAAAATCACCTTAGACAAAATAAAATACCTAGGAATCTATCTCCCAAGACAAACACAGGAACTATATGAACACAACTACAAAACACTCGCCACACAACTAAAACTAGACTTGAACAATTGGAAAAACATTAACTGCTCATGGATAGGACGAGCCAATATAATAAAAATGACCATCCTACCCAAACTTATTTATCTATTTAGTGCCATACCCATTGAACTACCAAAATACTTCTTCACTGATTTAGAAAAAACCATAACAAAGTTCATTTGGAAGAACAAAAGATCAAGGATATCCAGGGAATTAATGAAAAAAAACACATATGATGGGGGCCTTGCAGTCCCTGACCTAAAACTATATTACAAAGCAGCAGTCATCAAAACAATTTGGTACTGGCTAAGAAACAGAAAGGAAGATCAGTGGAATAGACTGGGGGAAAACAACCTCAGCAAGACAGTATACGATAAACCCAAAGATCCCAGCTTTTGGGACAAAAATCCACTATTCGATAAAAACTGCTGGGAAAATTGGAAGACAGTGTGGGAGAGACTAGGAATAGATCAACACCTCACACCCTACACCAAGATAAATTCAAAATGGGTGAGTGACTTAAACATAAAGAAGGAAACCATAAGTAAATTGGGTAAACACAGAATAGTATACATGTCAGACCTTTGGGAGGGGAAAGGCTTTAAAACCAAGCAAGATATAGAAAGAATCACAAAATGTAAAATAAATAATTTTGACTACATCAAACTAAAAAGCTTTTGTACAAACAAAACCAATATAACTAAAATCAGAAGGGAAACAACAAATTGGGAAAAAATCTTCATAGAAACCTCTGACAAAGGTTTAATTACTCATATTTATAATGAGCTAAATCAATTGTACAAAAAATCAAGCCATTCTCCAATTGATAAATGGGCAAGGGAAATGGATAGGCAGTTCTCAGATAAAGAAATCAAAACTATTAACAAGCACATGAAGAAGTGTTCTACATCTCTTATAATCAGAGAGATGCAAATCAAAACAACTCTGAGGTATCACCTCACACCTAGCAGATTGGCTAACATAACAGCAAAGGAAAGTAATGAATGCTGGAGGGGATGTGGCAAAG
Source organism: Monodelphis domestica (assembly GCF_027887165.1). Lineage (NCBI taxonomy): Eukaryota > Metazoa > Chordata > Mammalia > Didelphimorphia > Didelphidae > Monodelphis > Monodelphis domestica. Next base: position 76,780,286 of record NC_077230.1, read on the forward strand.
TAGGGACATTAATTCATTGCTGGTGGAGTTGTGAACTGATCCAACCATTTTGGAGGGCAATTTGGAACTATGCCCAAAGGGCAACAAAAGAATATCTACCCTTTGACCCAGCCATAGCACTGCTGGGTCTGTACCCCAAAGAGATAATGGACACAAAGACTTGTACAAAAATATTCATAGCTGCGCTCTTTGTGGTGGCCCAAAACTGGAAAACGAGGGGATGCCCATCAATTGGGGAATGGCTGAACAAACTGTGGTATATGTTGGTGATGGAATACTATTGTGCTCAAAGGAATAATAAAGTGGAGAAGTTCCATGGAGACTGGAACAACCTCCAGGAAGTGATGCAGAGTGAAAGGAGCAGAACCAGGAGAACATTGTACACAGAGACTAATACACTGTGGTATAATCGAACGTAATGGACTTCTCCATTAGGGGCGGTGTAATGTCCCTGAACAACTTTCAGGGATCCAGGAGAAAAAAAAAACACCATTCATAAGCAAAGGATAAACTATGGGAGTGGAAACACCGAGAAAAAGCAACTGCCTGAATACAGAGGTTGAGGGGACATGACAGAGGATAGACTTTAAATGAACACTCTAATGCAAATACTATCAACAAAGCAATGGGTTCAAATCAAGAAAACATCTAATGCCCAGTGGACTTACGCGTCGGCTATGGGGGGTGGGGGGGAGGAAAAGAAAATGATCTATGTCTTTAACGAATAATGCTTGGAAATGATCAAATAAAATATATTTTAAAAAAAAAACACTTGGAAAAAAAAAAGAAATAAATCTTAAACTATAAAAAAAAAAAAAAAGATTGTTAGAGCATGATATTATGGACCATCTGATGGCCTTGGAGTCAAAAAATCTGACTTAAAACACCTAGCTCTGAAGCACTTTAATCCACTTTAATAGGTATGGGACCATGGGCAAGTGGGCAAAGGAAGCTCCCTCAACTACAAAATAAGGTGATAGTATTTGAATAACCTACTTCAAAGTGCTATTCAGTCCAAAAACAATTTGATTCAACAGTCATTTATCAAGGATCTACTATATGTAAAGCACAATGTCCTTAGGGTTAGAGTAGAATATACATGGTTAAGTAAATGGAAATAATCTGAAGAAGGGCATAACATGGACAACTGGGAAAATCAGGGAAGGCTTTTTAAAGGAAGTAGCACCTGAACTTAGTCTTGAGAAAAATAGTTGTGAGAAAAACACTTTGTAAACATTAGAATATAATATAATTGAAGACTGTAAGCAGTTACCATCTAGGGAAAAATCATGCAGTCAGTTCAAATACATCTTGTATTGTACACCAGTTCTTCCTTTTGCATAAGAAAGTTTCTTCTGTACATTTTACAGATAAGGAAAGCAATGTAGGGAGGAAAGTAATAGATTACAATCCTAAAGGGCTATTTAAGGGTGGCCCGACCAAATTGCATTGTTTGTATAGAGTAAAGAGTGGTGATTGGGAAACTGGCCACTTTGGTAAAGAAAGAATTAGGATGTCATAGGAGAATCAATCACTATGGTGGGCTGAACATTACGTATTATAATAAAAGAAGATTGGATAAGCTCAGAAACACAACCAGAGGAAAAAAGAAGTATTGAGATGGACCACTGGGAACCCCTTTTCCCTATATCAGCATAGCCCTGCCTGGGATGGATACGTTGACATACATTGGTCTGAATTGGTGTCTTCAGCCAGTGTACTCTGACATGGCCCTTCATGGTCTACCATACACAGAGAAAGTGACAAGCAAAGTTGTGGGGTCCGGTTCAAGCACTAAGCATTCTGCTCTGTGGGTGGTGTTTAGGCACTCGAACATCACTGTCAAACTGCGACTCTTTTTAAGTACTGTAGTGGCTCTTGGTCATGGGTGGAATCAAAATCTTATATATATCAAACTGTAAAAGGAAAATAAACTTGGGTTTTAGCTATACAGGAAATTTAGGAAAATATAATTGCAAAGAAGAGTCTAAAACTTGACACTTGAAATTATTACTGTGAATGATTATGCTAGTCATGCCCTTTCACATTGAAGGAGGTAACTTTATTTAAAGATATCTCTTAATCATTTCTGTAAGCTGGGAAAAAGATCAAAAGCAGGCAGGAAGGGGGTGGAATGGAAATCATATCATAAACAACATTAAATTCAGGATACAGCTGAATTGTCTAGGCCTGATGTCAGGACATCTGCAATAGACCTATCTATATGAAGAAACAAGATTAATAGAGCTAAGAAAAATATTTAAGTGGAACATATTGTATATTAATGGTTTATAGTTTTAAATGAATAATTTCATAATCTCATTTATTATTTTATAAAATCAGACTTACAAAATTTCAGGAACCTCAAGAGCCATCTAATCCAACCTAGTCTTTAAAAAGTCTTCTCTCAGGAGAAAAAAACACTATTCATAAGCAAAGGATAAACTATGGGAGTGGAGACACCAAGGAAAAGCAACTGCCTGACTACAGTGGTTGAGGGGACATGACAGAGGAGAGACTCTAAATGAACACTCTAATGCAAATATTATCAACAAAGCAATGGGTTCAAATCAAGAAAACATGTAATGCCCAGTGGATCTACGCGTTGGCTATGGGGGTGGGGGGGAGGAAAAGAAAATGATCTATGTCTTTAATGAATAATGCTTGGAAATGATCAAATAAAATATATTTTAAAAAAAAGTCTTCTCTCTGCCTAACATTGAACATCCAACCTTTGGCTCAAGATTTCCAATGAAGGAGAACCTACAACACCCAAAACAACATATTTTGATTTTGCATAGCCCTAATTGTTTGGAAGTTTCTGTTTATAATGAGCCTACATAAACTTTTGTTCTTATATTTGTATTCCCATTTCTCAGCTCAATATCTGGCACATAATAAGTGTTTAATAAAAGCTGGTTGATACCTTGGCTACTTCTGTCCTTTGAGGCCAAGCAGAAAAATGACAATCCATCTTCCAGGTGACAAGTCCTTCAAATATTTGACAGATAATCATCGTATCCTGCCTGCCCGCTGCCAAATCCGTTTCCTTTTCATAGACTCTAAACATTCTCACATCACATTCTTCAATCAATCCTTACCTTGACTGTCAGAAGACCCTCCAAATTGATCACCAAGCCTTCAGGATCTCCTCTCTCCAAATCATCCTACAAATAGCTGCCAAAGTGGTACATCTTAAAACACAGATCTGATTATATCATTCCTATTCCCCTCTAGTCCCAAGCATAAATGCACACACACACACATGCACACACATGCATGGACACATGCATACACACACACACATCTTCAAATGTTCCCTATTGCCTCTAGAATAAAATACAAACTGTTCAGACTTGATTTTAACACCCTTCCCATTTTGGTGACTTCCCAAGTCTTATTTCCCTTCCTATACTCTACATACCAGTCAAATTGGACTTCTAGCTGTATTCTGCCTATGACATCATATCTTCAGACTCCATCTCTCTGTACAAGGGAATGAATTCTTTCTTCATCTTCACCTTCTAGGCTCCTTAGTTTCCTTCAAAGTATAACTTGGGTGCCAGCTCCCACAGGCCGCCATTCTTGATTACCCCCTTGTTGGCATTCCATCTCTGAGTTCTTTGGCTCTCCATAGCATTTAATTACATGTGTGTATAGGCATAAATGCATTTATGCACATATATACATACATGTTTATGAATGTACACACAGATATACACATACACATTCTAAGTAAAGCACTGGGAATAAAGTCTAGTGTTAGTTATGTTTTTGGTTACAGTGCCAGGCCAGGAGTCATTTTGCCCTTTTTTTAAATTTTAGCCAATCTCATGGGTATGAGATGATATCTGAGAATTGTTTTAGTTTGCATTTCTCTAATCAGCACTGATTTAGAGCATTTTCCCCATTCCTTATGTCTTTAATTTCTTCATCCAAAAATTGTCTGTTCAGATTTTTTGTCCATATTTCAAGTGGGAGATGGCTCTAATTTTTTTATAAATTTGTCAAAGTTCCCCATATATATGAGACCTCTATCCAAGATGCTGTCTATAAATTTATTTTTTCTTAATTTTCTTCTTTCCTTCTATTCTTGGCAACATTTCTTTTATTTATATGAAAACTTTTCAATTTAATACATTCAGAATTATCCATTTTACATATCACAATGTTCTCCAGCTCTTGCTGACTCATAAATTCCTCTTCTATCCATAAATCTATTAGGTAATATGTTCCCTGTTCTTCTAATTTGCTTATATCTCCTTTAATATCTAGATCATTTATACATTTTTATGAAATGAAGTAAGATAAAGTTCTATACCTAGTTTCTGCAAAACTACTTTCTAGTTATCCCAATAATTTTCACCAAAAACTGAGTTCTTGTCCCCAAAAGCTAGATCTATGCTTCTGTCAAATACAAGGTTACTATAATAGTTTACTACTATTTATTATATGTATGTATTACACACTTTATTAAATAGCCATTACATACTTTATTAAATAGCCAAAATCTAAGTAAACCAAACCATATCAACTGTATTCTTATCATTTACTAGCATAATGATGTACCTTGTCAAAACATGAAATAAGTTTCATTTGTTAGGACTTGTTAGTGACAAAGCTAAGTTGACTCTGTCACTACGACTTCCATTTCTGAACAAATTCATTTCATGCTACTTTGCTAGAGTTTTGCCAGAAATTGAAGTCAAGATCACTGCCTATTATTTGTAGACAAACATAACAAAATTAAGGCAAACCATGATATCAGACATCAAATAAGATAATTTTGATAAAACTCTTAACACTTACTAATAAACGCTTGTTCCTTTCTTTCCTTCATTCCTTTCATTAATAAGTCTGGATGTCTCTAGTTCTATACAGTATTTCAAGTATCACAGACTCTGACTTGGCAGTCATATCAGACCGTTGTTTCAGTACCTTAGGACACAGCTTATTTGGTTCAGGTGTCACAAACTTTTGAAGACCATCTAGTTACTCTATAATTATCCTTTTATTTGTCCTGTCCTATTAATCATTTTGGTTCTGTCCTTCCAGTCCAAAAATCATTACCCTTAATAAATGTGAATGAAAATTAAAATCCAGCTTTAATATAGCTAAAAAAACAGCAATGATATATATAAAACAATCAAACAAACCTTTCTGTCCTAAACTTTCTTCATCTGCCCCAGCACATTCTCCACTTCTGAACTCTGGACACTATTCTTATGGTCATATCATGCTTTTGCATTCATTCTGCTTAACATGTTCATGTATTCATCTTTGGTATATGTCTCTATCAACACCAAATTGGTGATTTTCCTTTACATTTAAACCAATATGATGTCATCTCCACAAAGTTCCCTGAAATTTCCCCCCTTCCCCAATAAGTACTAATCTTTCCCTTTTTGGAATTTTCCCAAGACTATAGTTGTAGCTTCCTGGAGGCGGAGTCAAGATGGAGGCATAGAAGCAGCAAAAGTTCAGACTTCTGAATACCCTCCTTACCAATTACAAACTAAATGATTCTAGGGGACTGAAAATAAAACAAACAATAATACAGAGGCAAAGAACTCTCCTGCTGGACTCAATTCAAAAGGTATGCCCCCCAAAACCCAGAATTTGAGAACACTCAGGTTTAAGGGGAAGAAAGAAGGAAGGTCCTAGGACCTGTCCCCCCCACCTAAAGTGATAAGCCTCGACCAGCAGCAAGAACCTCTGGCAAAGGTGCTGGTCTGGAGGGTGTACCTTGCAAGCAGGACTGGGCCAGGCTCAGAGCGTCAAACATAGGCAGCGGGGAAGGAGCTAGAGAGGGAGCTCAGAGCGGGCAGACTGGTCACAGCAATAATGCTCCAGTCTTGCAGGAGGTTTTGGTCTCAGGGCATGTCCAGCCCAACGCAGCTGGACTTTAATCCAATCAAAAGCATCCAGAGGACAGGGAAGTTCAAAATCCAACACCCCTCCCCCACAGACTGCACCGAGAGATCTCTTGGCAAGGCTCCAAGAGGGGAGACTGTCAGAAAACCCCAAACCCCCCCCAAAAAAATGAGAGGAGCAAGAGCAGAAACAAATACGGGGAATAAAGAAGGGGTAAATATGAGCAAACAACAGAAAAAGAAAAAAGAAATTACAATCGACAGCTTCTATACAGGCAACAAAAAAAAGAACAAACGGAACAGAGGAGGAGGGATCATCAAACAATAAATCAGAAATCCCAGCAAATTGGATACAGGCATTGGAAGAACTCAAAATGCAATTCAAAACACAATTAGAGAGCCTAAAGACAATTGGGAAAAGAACTTAAAAACTAAGATAAGTCATCTGGAAACAGAAAATAGTGTCTTGAAAGCCAAAATCAACAAATTTGAAAATTAGGCAAAGGAGATGAAAGATAAGGCAAAGAAGTTGAAAGATAAGGCAAAGGAGATGAGAGATGAGGTAAAGACAATGAACGATGACCTCCAAAGAAAATAAGACCAGAAGGAGAAGGATGACCAAAAAGCCAGGGATGAAATCCAGTCTTTAAAAAACAGAATATACCAACTAGAATTAAGTGACCTCACAAGGCATCAGGACACTATAAAACAAAATCAAAAGACTGAAAAAATTGAGGAAAATATAAAGCATCTCATTGACAAAACAGAAAATTTAGAAAATTGTTCAAGGAGAGACAATTTAAGAATCATGGCAGACCATGACAAAAGAAAAATCCTGGATGTCATATTACAGGAAATTACCCAAGAAACTGACCCTAGAACAAGAGGGAAAAGTGAAGATATAAAGAATCCATAGATCACATCCTGTACTTAATCCCCAACTGACAACACCCAGGAATATTATAGCCAAATTCAAGAACTATCAGACCAAAGAAAAAATATTACAAGCTCCCAAGAAGTAGTATTCAGATACCATGGAACCACAGTGAGGATAACACAGGTTCTGGCTGCATCTACAATGAAGGACAAAAGGCAAGGAATATGATATTCCGGAAAGCAAGGGAACTAGTTCTACAACCAATAATCAACTACCCAGCAAAACTGACCATATTTTTACAGGGGAAAGTATAGTCATTCAACAAAATAGGAAAATTCCAAGAATTTGTAAAGAAAAGAAAAGACCTGAACAGAAAATTTGATGACCAAGAGCAGAACTCCAGGGATTCATCAAAAGGTAATTTAAAAGGAGGGATAAAAGAAAAACCATAGAAAACAAAAAAAAAATTGTAAGAGACTCAATAAGTTAAAATGATATGTATCCCTATGAGAAAAGAGGTCATTGGTCACTCTTAAAAATTGTTATTATCACCTGTGTAGCTAGAAGATTTACACTTAGAGGGAACAGTGACAAACTGTATAGGATGAAAAGACAAGGCATAAATAGGTATATAGATATATGTAGGCATAAATACATATACATGTATATATATATTCATATATATATATATATATATATAGAGAGAGAGAGAGAGAGAGAGAGAAAGAGAGAGAGAGAGAAACAACTAAAGCTAAAAGAAGAGGTTAATATTAAAAGAAATGGGAAAAGAAACAAAAGAGGGTAAATTTATATATCAAAAAGAAGATCAGGGTGGGAGGGGGGAGAACATCAATAAACTGGAAGGGTAAAGAGGTTGGAGATAGGAAATATTCAACTCTTACGTGCATTGAAATTGACCAAAAGAGGGAAGAACAATCCAATACATTGGGGCACAAAATAGGTTTGTGCCCTATAGAGGAGTAGAGGGTAAAAACAGGACTGGTAGGAAGGGAAGCAGTACAAGGGAAGGAGAGCATGGGGAAGTAGTTTTAAAAGGCCTGCAAAGAAAATAAGGGGGGGAGGGGAATAAGAATGGAGGGAGGTAGAAAGGGAAGAAAAATAAGGGTGGCAATTAGGGGGAGTGATTAAAAACAAACATTGGTGTAGAAGGAAATAGTGAAAGAAGAAAAGGCAGGACTAGGAGTACAAATCAAAATGATGGGAAATACACAGCCAGTAATCATAACTCTGAATGTGAATGGAATGAACTCATTCATAAAATGCATGTGAATAGCAGAGTGGATTAGAATCCCAAACCCTACCATATGCTTTCTACAAAAAACACACATGAGGAAGGTAGATACAAAAACAAACATTGGTGTAGAAGGAAATAGTGAAAGAAGAAAAAGCAGGACTAGGAGTACAAATCAAAATGATGGGAAATACACAGCCAGTAATCATAACTCTGAATGTGAATGGAATGAACTCATTCATAAAATGCATGTGAATAGCAGAGTGGATTAGAATCCCAAACCCTACCATATGCTGTCTACAAAAAACACACATGAGGAAGGTAGATACACATAGGGTGAAAGTAAGAGGATAGAGACAAATCTATTGGGCATCAACAGATAAAAAGAAGGCAGAAGTCACAATCATGATATCTGACAAATCCAAAGTAAAAGTAGACCTAGTCAAAAGAGATAGGAAATGTAATTACATGGTGATAAAAGGCAGGATAGCCAATAAGGAAATATCTGTACTCAACATGTATGCACCAAATGGCATAGCATCCAGATTTCTAAAGCAGAAACTAGTGGATCTCAAGGATGAAATAGATAGAAAAACTATGCTATTGGGAGACCTGAACCTTCCTCTATCAGAACTAGATAAATCAAACCGAAAAATAAATAATAAAGAGGTAATAGAAGTGAACAAAATCTTAGAAAAATTAGATTTAGTAGATATGTGGAGAAAAATAAATAGGGACCAAAGGGAACACACCTTCTTTTCAGAAGCACATGGTACATTCACAAAAATTAACCATATATTAGGGCATAAAAACATTGCAAGCAAGTGCAAAAGAGCAGAAATAATAAATGCAACCTTCTCAGATCACAATGCAATGAAAATAATAATTAGTAAGGGTACATGGAGAGGTAAATCAAAAATTAATTGGAAATTAAACAATACAATTCTCCAAAACCAGTTAAAGAACAAATTATGGAAACAATAATTTCATTGAAGAAAAGGACAATGAAGAGACACCCTTTAAAAATCTATGGGATGTAGCCCAAGCAGTACTCAGGGGGAGATTATTTCCTTGAGTTCATATAGTAACAAATTAGGGAGGACAGAAGTCATTGAATTGGGCATGCAAATTAAAAAACTGAAAAGTGAACAAATTAAAAATCCTCAGATAAAGTCTAAATTAGAGATCCTAAAAATCAAAGGAGACACTAATAAGATTGAAAATCAAAGAACTATTGATTTAATAAATAAGACTAGAAGCTGGCACTTTGGAAAAAAAACCAAAATTAAATAGACAAAGTACTGGTCAGTCTAAAGAAGAAAGGAGAAAAGAAAAAAACTGAATTGACAGTATCCAAGATGAAAAGGAAGAACTCACCTCTAATGAAGGGGAAATTAAGGCAATCATTAAAAACAATTATGCCCAATTATATGGCAACAAATATGGCAATATAGGTGATATGGGTGAATACTTACAAAAATATAAAATTGCCTAGACTAACAAAGGAATAAATAGAATACCTAAAAAAAAACAACCCTTTATCAGAAAAAGAAATTAAACAAGCCATCAAAGAACTCCCTAAGAAAACATCCCCAGGTCCAGATGGATTCACAACTGAATTCTATCAAACATTCAAAGAACAACTAATCCCAACTTTATACAAATTATTTAACAGAATAAGCAAAGAAGGAGTTCTACCAAATTCATTTTACGACACAAATATGGTACTAATCCCAAAGCCAAGCAGATCAAAATCAGAGAAAAAAAAAACTATGGACCAATCTTGTTAATGTATATAAATGCAAAAATCTTAAATGGGATACTAGCAAAAAGACTCCAGCAGGTCATCACAAGGGTTATTCACTATGCCAGTTAGAATTCATACCAGGAATGTAAGGACGGTTCAATATTATGAAAACCAACCACATAATTGACCATATTAACAAGCAAACTGACAAAAATCATGTGATTATCTCAAATAGATGCAGAAAAAGCCTTTGATAAAATACAACACCCATTCCTATTGATAACACTTGAGAGCATTGGAATTGATGGACCTTTCCCAAAAATAATAAACAGTATATATCTAAAACCATCAGCAAACATCATCTGCAATGGGAATAAACTAGAAGCCTTCCCAATAAGATGAGGAGTCAAACAAGGATGCCCATTATCACCTCTATTATTTAACATTGTACTAGAAATACTAGCAGTAGCAATTAGAGAAGAAAAAGAAATTGAAGGTATTAAAACTGGCAATGAGGAGACCAAGCTATCACTGTTTGCAGATGATATGATGGTCTACTTAAAGAATACTAGAGAATCAACCAAAAAGCTTGTCAAAATAATCAACAACTTAAGCAAAGTTGTAGGATACAAAATAAACTCGCATTGGGAATCAGCATTTCTATATATCTCCAACCCATTTCAGCAGCAAGAATTAGAAAAAGAAATTCCATTTAAAATCACCCTAGACAATATAAAATACTTAGGAATCTATCTGCTTAGACAAACACAGTAACTATATGAACACAACTACAAAACACTCTCCACATAATTAAAATTGGATCTAACCAACTGGAAAAATATTGATTGCTCATGGGTAGGACGAGCTAACATAATAAAAATGACAATCCTGCCAAAATTAATTTACTTAATTAGTGCCATACCCATTGAACTTCCAAAAAAATATTTTACTGAATTAGAAAAAAGAAACATAGCAAAGTTCATTTGGAAGAACAAAAGATCAAGGATATCCAAGGAAATCATGAAAAAAAAATGCAAAGGAAGGAGGATTTGCAGTCCCATATCTCAAACTATACTATAAAGCAGTGGTCATCAAAACAACTTGGTACTGGCTAAGAGACAGAAAGAAGGATCAGTGGAATAGACTAGAGGTAAATGACCTCAGTAAGACAGTCTATGATAAGCCCAAAGATCCCAGTTTTTGGAACCAAAACCCACTATTTGATAAAAACTGCACACCCTAAAGCAAAATAAACTCAGAATGGGTAAATGACCTGTATATAAAGTAGGAAACTATAAGCAGATTAGGTAAACACAGAAGAGTATACTTGTCAGATCATTGGGAAAGGAAAGACTTTAAAACCAAGCAAGAGCTAGAAAAATAAATCACAAAATGTAAAATCAATAATTTTGATTACATCAAATTAAAAAGGTTTTGTACAAACAAAACTAATGCAACCAAAATTAGAAGGGAAGCAACAAATCAGGAAACAATCTTCATAACAAAAACCTCTGACAAAGGTCTAATTACTCAAATTTATAAAGAGCTACACCAATTGTACAATAAATTAAGCCATTCTCCAATTGATAAATGGGCAAGGGACATGAATAGGCAATTTTCAATTAAAGAAATCAAAACTATTAATAAGCACATGAAAAAATGTTCTAAATCTCTTATAATCAGAGACATTCAAATCAAAACAGGTCTGATGTATCACCTCACACCTAGCAGATTGGCTAACATGACAGCAAAGGAAAGTAATGAATGGTGGAAGGGATGTGGCTATGTCGGGACATTAATGCATTGCTGTTAGAGACATGAATTGATCCAACCATTCTGGAGTGCAATTTGGAACTATGCCCAAAAGGTCCTAAAAGACTGTCTGCCCTTTGATCCTGTCATAGCACTACTGGGTTTGTATCCCAAAGAGATAATAAGGTAAAAGAGTTGTACAAGAATATTCATAGCTGCACTCTTTGTAGTGGCAAAAATTTGGAAAATGAGGGGATGCCCTTCAATTGGGGAATGTCTGAACAAATTAATGGTATATGCTTGTGATGGAATACTATTGTGCTCAAAGAAATAATAAAGTGGAGGAATTCCATGGGAACTGTAATAACCTCTAGCAGAGTGAAAGGAGCAGAACCAGGAAACATCGTACACAGAGACTGATACACTGTGGTACAATCAAACTTCTCCAATAGTGGCAATGCAGAGATCCTGAACAACTTGGAAGAACCTACAAGAAAAACCACTATTCACATTCAGAGGAAACACTATGGGAGTAAAAACACCAAAGAAAAACATCTGCTTGATTACATGGGTCGTGGGGATCTGGCTGGGGATGTAGACTCTAAATGAACATCCTAGTGTAAACACCAACAACATGGAAATAGGTTCTGATCGAGGACACAAGTAATACCCAATGAAATTGTGCATGGGCTGTTGGAAGGGTCTGTGGAGGGGAGGGAGGGAAATAATGTGATCATTGTAACCAAGGAATAATGTTATAATTTGAGTAAATAAACTCATTCAAATGGTGGAAAAAAAGACTACAGTTGTACCTCTTTTGATTCCTTATTGTATTTCATTTTATATTAAAAAAATTTATTTTATAAATGTCATGTCCCCTACTAAACAGTTCCTTTTTTTAAAAAACACTTAACTTTGGTTTTAGAATCAATAAGAAGGCATGAGATTAATAAGGGCTGGGCAACTGGTTTTAAGTGATTTGCCCAGAGTCACACAGCTAGAAATATCTGTGGCCAGATTTTAACCTAGGATCTCCTGACTCCTGGTCACTGTATTATGTACCTGCTCCCTAGGTTATAAGTTCTTTGAAGCAGACAGTTTCTATTATTTTATACTTATTTGGTACATTCCCTTTGGTAGGTTAAAACATCTGTGTCACAACTATATACATTTTCATTTTGGATTAAAGAAATTATCTCAAAGTTATAGAGAAATACTGGTATAAAAACTTTTTGATTATTAACATAGCTGATACCTGCAGAGCTGTTTGGAGCTCTGAGAGGTTAAAGATCTTCTGCAGTCACAGGATCAAGAAGTTCTGGTGGCAACATTTGAACCCAGGCCTCTTATGACAAGATTGGTCCTTTCTCCATTATATCATGTTACCTCTAGGTACTACCAAGATTATTATCATACAGATTAATTGCTGAATTCATGGTACCCTGGAACAACTGAATCAATTGAGAATCAGAATATCTGAGTTCAATTCCTACATTTGATAATGATTGGTTATATGATTTTGAGCAAGTCAATTTCTTTATGGCTCTCAACTTTCTCTTTTACTTTGGGATTTATGAATCTTCTTAATCAATAGTTTCCAATAATACAATTACTATTAAGTGAGGGGCCAAAACTTTTTTGAATGAGGTTAGAAAATCATTGATATAATAATCTAGTAAGGATTATATTTTTACAAAGATGGTTTCATTTTACCTTGACTAATTCCTCAATTTAATTCTAAGAGCTAGTCAAGTAAGTAAACATGACTTATTGTTAATAGATGAAAGATCATAATTATATTTCCAAAATGTTTTCCAGAATCAATTTAAAATAAATCAGCTGCTCTTGGGTAAGGTTAAAGGAAAATATCACTATCATAACTGACAGATTAGGATTTAACCCTGATAGGACAAATTGGTCATTGATACATATAGCCACATAGATAAAAGAAAGATATGTGAAGAAACATGAAGTGACTATAAGGTTCTATAAATCTGAAAATCTCACGAGGCTGGGGGGGGGGAGAACAACCTGGGGAAGGGGAAGGGGAAGGGGATGGGAAAGGGGAAGGGGAAGGAGGAGAAGGAGGCGAAGGAGGAGGAGGAGGAGAAGGAGGAGGAGAAGGAGAAGGAGGAGGAGGAGGAGAAGGAGAAGGAGAAGGAGAAGGAGAAGAAGGAGAAGGAGAAGGAGAAGGAGAAGGAAGAAGAGGAGGAGAAGGAGAAGGAGAAGGAGAAGGAGAAGGAGAAGGAGAAGGAGAAGGAGAAGGAGAAGGAGAAGGAGAAGGAGAAGGAGGAGAAGGAGAAGGAGAAGGAGAAGGAGAAGGAGAAGGAGAAGGAGGAGGAGGAGAAGGAGGAGAAGGAGAAGGAGAAGGAGAAGGAGAAGGAGAAGGAGAAGGAGAAGGAGAAGGAGAAGGAGAAGGAGAAGGAGAAGGAGAAGGAGAAGGAGAAGGAGAAGGAGAAGGAGAAGGAGAAGGAGAAGGAGAAGGAGAAGAAGAAGAAGAAGAAGAAGAAGAAGAAGAAGAAGAAGAAGAAGAAGAAGAAGAAGAAGAAGAAGAAGAAGAAGAAGAAGAAGAAGAAGAAGAAGAAGAATCAGTGGCTCAAAAGCATTTCATTTGCCAAACAAATCTGAAGAAAGAAAAATTAGGAAAGAAAATGAAATACCATGGAAAGGATGCTCAAATCAATTAATAATTCTTAAGTGGCTACTATGTGCTGGCATCATGCTAAGGACTGAGGATACAAAAAAAAAAAAAGAATCAAGAGTCAAGCGATAGGACCATCCTCAAAGAGCTTACAATCTAATTAGGGGGCTAAAATGGAAATAATATATATATGAAGCAAGCATACATAGGAAATAATAATTGAGAGAAGCCACTAGAATTAAGAGGATTTGGGGAAGGTTTCCTGTAGAAGGTAAGATTTTAGTTGGTTAAAATTGGTAGAATTTTTAGTTGGTAAAAATGTAGTTGGTTAAATTTTAGTTTAGTTAAAAGAAGTCAGGAAGTTTACTCCACCTGAAACCAGAAGATCTGTGTTTGAGTTCTCTCTCTAACATTATTACCTCTAAGATGTTTAGAAAATAACTTAATGGCCTTGAATTTCAGTTCCTCATCTATAAAATAGAAATTACAATAATAATAATAACACTTACACTGCCTGCTTCTCCTAGTTGTCATGAAGGAAGCATATTGCAAACAAACTATAAAGCTATATAAATGTGAATTACAAAATGAGCCACAAAATGTGAGTCAGAGCATAACAATAAATGGGAGGTAGTTTGGGAAATGGGAACAGAACTCAGCCAGGTAGAACAGCAGATTTCTAGTCTATTAGTTTATCACTTAAATGACATAGCCTTCCTTTCACAGAAATAAAATCATCACTACAATTGTAGGTAAGAGGAAAAATCAACTAGAATAGACATTAAACACTTATTAGGGACTTAACATTTTCACATGATTTCACATACTTAGGTATATATAGTGGTGAATTTTATTATTAACTAGAATAAGGTAACAACATGGCTGGGTTTTTTTCTATCACTAGCTGTGGAATTTTTAAAGACAACTGTGCATTTGCTCATTAGGAGCAAGTAAGGAGTAGTTGGGATTCTATTCTTCATTCATCAACAGAATAAGTATTAATCTTTTATCAGAAATTCTGGACTATTCAGAGCTTCTTCCAGATACTTTTCTTTACACTTAATTGTTTTTATGCTAATAAAAATATGACTAATTCAGTCAAGCTTGTGGAAGTTCCTTAATTAAAATTATCCTCTACATTTAAAGTCTTAACTTTATAGTATTTCAACTCAATTCCTGCCTCTTCCCCATCTCCCACCCACATGCCATTTTTTTCTTGTAAAATAAAAAAGGCTTTGGAAGAGGCAAGCTGCCTTAGATGTCAATTGTGTGATATAATGGAAAGAACATTTTTCTCAGAATCAAAATATCTGTGTTTAGGTCCCAGGTCTTTCAATGACTATCGTTCTATGTTACTCTGAGTCACAGAGTCAGTCAATAAGCATTTGTTAACAGCTTACTTTTAACTTCACTGATCTATAGATTAGGCACTGTGCTGGGAACTGGACATACAAAAGAAAAAAAGGAAAAAAAAACAGTCCCTATTCTCAAGGAGTTCATGGCATAGTGGACTGAACACTGGACTTTTGAGTTAGGAAGTTCAAATCCTGCCAGATATACTCATTAGCTGAATAATCCTAGGCAAATCATTTAACTTCTCTTGGCCTTAGTTTCCTCAAATGAAAAATGAAGGCAATAGAGGCAGTTAGGTGGCTAAGTAGATAGATCACCAGCCCTAGCAACTGGAGGTCCTGGGTTCAAATCTAGTCTCAGACACTTCCTAGCTGTGTGACTCTGAGCAAATCACTTAACCCCCATTGCCTAAACCTTACTGCTCTTCTGCCTTGGAACTGATACTTGTTATTGATTCTAAGACAAAATGAGGGTTTAAATAAAAAGTGAACAAGGGAGAGGGAACATGAGTTGTTGTATGAATCAAGTGAGATAACTAATGTAAAGTGCTTCTCAAACCTTCAAATGCTCTATAAATATTAGTTATTGTGTTTATTCTCTACACCTCAGTTTTCCATCTATAAGTTAGGAATGATGATGATGATAGTACTTGTCTATCTACCTCATAGGTGTTAGGCCAAACAAGTATAAGTTTGTTGAATAAACTACAAAATTCTACAAAAATCTATACCTCTGAACTGATTTGTTTGCTTTTGAAATGGAGTCTAATCAACTTTGAACTTCAGTAACTCCACCTTGGTTTCAAACAAGCAAAGACTATTCTAAAGTAGTTAAGCAAAAAAGTCTAGTGGTATTTATGGGGAAATCTCTATATCCTGAATCCAGTTTGATTAAATGTTTCTTTCTGTAGTTAATTGCTTATATATTGTCTATGTCCTACTCTAATTGTGTAATATATATGTGTTATATGTACATACAGACACAGACACACACACGTCATTAGCTGAATCCAGTTTGATCAGATGCGTCTTCTAATAGCTAATTGCTAATGTCATCTATGTCCTATTCTAATAATACTATCTATATCTTTTAAAATCAGATGATTTTACTTGATTTTGTTTTTCAGTACTTTTCATATATTGCTATACTTTATTAGTGTAGCCAATCATAATCAAGTATTTCCTTGATTTAGTGGTTTTTCTTTATTATTTGAAAGCCAAATAGAAAAAAACCTAATTAATTTTTTAATCAATTTCTCTCCAAGATCCACTTCTGACATTCTGGTCTTCTTTCCCCATCATGTTTCGGTGGCCTTCTCCCCAAGAAGTTCACTCCACCCCGTGGCCTTTTAACCTGAAAAGGCTTCTCTGCTACTGCAGCTGGCAAAATATACAGCAAAGAACTATTAAAAGTTTGATGTAGTCCTGACATGATTACAATCTCTGATATCCAGCATTATCTATCCAATGAAGACAAATATACATATGACACCAGGTCTTCCATTTCACAAATATTTGCCAATATACAAATCACAGTCCCAGTTCACTAGCCAGGGAAACTTTGTGGGCATTGTCTCCTTTTAGCGCTACAGAATGATTAACAATAATTTTTATATGTAATTCATAGGTGGTGAAGTTTCTAGTTCTGCATAGTCAATTCCCATATTTTCCATAATTCTTATAACAAGTAAACACATAGGAAGATGACTCCAATGTCTGAGAGATGTATAAGCACTAACTCATACTTACCCTGAGCATATGGTACCTAGTGACTCAGGTGGTGACTCAAGATGAACATTCGATTATCCATTCCACAAATATTATTAAGCACTTAACTCATGACTGTATTCTCGAGTGGATTTAGGTTCAAATCATACCTCTCATGCCTGTAACCTCGGTAATCTTTGGCAAATAATTTAAATATTTGTGACTCAGTTTCCTCATGTATCAAATGAAGAGGCTCAATTGGATGACCTCTATGATCCCTTCCAGCTCTAGATCTATGATTTCCTGATCATTGATTAATCTACTCTATGCCCAGCATGGCCTCCGCCATTTGATGAGGAAAGGCACAAATCAAAAGTAGAGTCCCTTCCCTTAGACAACTTAGTTTCTAGAGAGAAAAGGGAATTAGCTCTAATTTCTGTTTCCACCTCTGTAAAATTGGGATCATACTTTTACTACTTATCTCAAAATTTGTTCTGAGGAAATCACTTTGTAAACTTCAAAGTACTATATAAATGTGTGTTAATTTTTACAATCTTGTATTTCAATTCCAAATATAGCAAATGTTTCTCTCTCTCTTTCTTTTTTTTTATTCTTCGGATGAAGGACTCTTAAAGCATTGCCAAAGAGTGCAAATGTAAGCCTGAGACAAAGTGTTATACGTGGGTTTCTGAAACAAAGGATCTCTGTCAGTGAGAACCACAGCAACAGTGACAGCACTTTGGTCACAGAAGGCTAAAGTAGTTGTCCTTCCCTCCAGGGACTATGCCCAGTTGCCACACAGAAATAGCTTAAGATGGGCTTGGTAAGAACTGAATTTAAAGAAATGTGTGCAACCAAATGGGCATGAATACAAGTGAAGCTAATTTATGTCAAATTCTCAGAAGTTTTAGAATGGAAAAATTTTCAAATTTAGTCCAGGCAAATGTTTCTAGACCAAAACGCTTAGTCAGACCCATAAGGGTGGAGGAAGTGGAGGGGGGCAAAGGGTGGACTCTTTGTCCAAAATCCTTTCCTGTGAAGATTTACAGTAACCCACAAACACATCTCAACGCTTGAGAAATCATCAAAGGCACTGGCAACAAGCAAGTTCCAAATTAAATGATCTTTTCCAAATTAAAAACAAGCACATGCAAAATAAAGAAGGGGGGAAAATACTGGAACAAAGCACATTGCTCTCTCCAGACTGAAACAGGCTTGAAAACACCTCAGACATTACAAGGTTTGGATTTTGTACCTGATGGAACATATCCATTGACAAAGGAATTGGAATCTGATTTAAATCTAGTTCTACATCAAGTATCCTTACATTTTTTGTTCTTGTCAACTATTTCAACATACCTTTTCCTCTTTAGAGTATCTCTGGTTTTAATTCAATTGGGGTTTAGAGGCACAACTAGACGGAGAAGTAAACCTGGATTCTTATCCCAATACTGTTACTAACCACAAGTTGTTTCTCTTGGGTTCAGTTTCCTTATTTTTAAAATTAGGAGATTAGACTATATGAGCTCAAAGATTTCTTTTGATTCAAACCTTCTATGATTCTGTAATGGCTTTGTTTTGGGGATTTCTATAATCAGAGGCAAGCTTGGATGACCTCCATATAGTAGGGCTCATGAATTCCCATGCCAGACTACTTGGAATAGTTTATCAGGAAGTTGGGTTATTTACCAATCACCACCTCTGCTTGGTACATTCCAAAGTACATATGTGTGTGCACGCACACACACTCAGGCTAAGGAATTCTCCGGAAAATTATAAATTGATATCTACTCTAGAAAGGGGCACTTTATTCCTATGTCCCAAGTTCAGTAATACAACCGTATGTGATGCTATTTCAAACACATTAAATGTGATGATTTAGCAATGAAGATTAGATTTTGAATCTTGGGGAAATGCCAGTGAGATTAAGATATTGGAAATACCAATTTTCTCTAAATAACTAGATCTTCATTATGTTTCTCTGAACATAAGGCAAAACTGAAGCATGCCCATCCTAGTGGGGTATAATTACACCCATTGAAGGGCAGCTAGGAAGCACAATGTATAGAGGGCCCAGCCTGGAGTTGTAAAAACCTGGGTTCAAGATATTTCCTAAACTGTTTGACCCTGAGCAAGTCACTTAACCCTAAATGCCTAGTCCTTGCTACTCATTTATGTTAGAAATGATACTAAGACAGAAGGTAAAGTTTTTTCAAAAAATTTCAATTGTACTCATCCATGATGATTTTAAAGTATCACTAAGAAATCTATATTATAGAAAAGTCATTGCTGATTAGAAGCTAATTTTTTGAAAAGTAAAGTGAAACAGCTGCTGCCAATACCCTAATAAGAGTTAATCAATTTTTGTAGGATAAATTTCACTTAAGGATGGAGGACAGAATTAACCTAAAAGTTTTATTTATAGTCAATTTCCTAAAAGGCTGCTTATATTGCCTATGCCTGCCATGGTACTGCTCTCTTTTTAATTCATTTTATTTAAGTGTGAAATGTTTGGAATCAGGAATCATTGTCTTCACTTTGTTTTGAAAAGGCAGTAAGAATGAATTAATCTATAATCACACTGATGACAAGAACAGGAATTTTAACTCTTTCCTTTAAGAAGACAAACTCTTTACTAAAAGAACTAACCAATATAATTCACAGATATGAATTATGTAATGAAAGTTTCCCTTATTCTTCCTTGAATGTAAATGCAATATTTTGAAAATCAGCTAACAAGTTAAATGAGAGGGCAATAGAGTTCAAAGAAGCTGCTTTCTCCCCCAAATCTCTATGAATGCAAAGTAACTTTCAAAATAGATTCTTCTGCCTTTTAAGAAAAATAATTATTCTCCCACCCACCCCCTCCTTCTGAACTACAAATATTCCCTCAAATAGGGCCCTTATTACTGAGCTGGCTTCTCTTTGGTAATTCCCTGGTAGTAAACTGAGTGTTTTGGAAATGAAAGTCATTCCCTTCAGGCCACTGAAGGATTCTTAGGTCTACCCTCTACATTTCTGCTAGCAACAGAATCAAGAGGTAGATGATACTTTTTAAAACATTTTGCTCTATGGACCATTCTTTTGCCCAGGTCTATAAATGGCAGACTCCACAACAGGGTCTGTTTATGGCAAGTTGTAGAATTGCTCGGGATTCTTGTTTTGTAGCACAGAAGAAATAATTTTAAATCAGAACTCCAGCTTTTGTTTCTTCTCTAGCCTTCTTTTGACCAAGGCTCTACTCTCCCTCCAATCAAATCTGTCCCACCTGAAATTTGACCTCCCTACTCCTTTCCCTACAATAGCTTTTACCACAGCTTTCTTGGAAAAGAACTCCATACCACCTCCTGCAGTTTCTTCATCACAACCCCCATAAGAATACCTGTGTGTCCTACAGCTTTCCAGTTTACTATGTATATGGTCTTTCCCCCTTTAAAATGCAAACAAGTTGAGACCAGGAACTTTTGTTTTTCTCTGGAACAATTATATCCTCTCTGTCCCTCTGTCCCTCTCCCTCTGTCCCTCTCTCTCTGTCTCTCTCTCTCTGTCTCTCTGTCTCTCTGTCTGTCTGTCTATCTCTCTCTCTCTCTCTCTCTCTCTCTCTCTCTCTCTCTCTCTCTCTGTCTGTCTGTCTGTCTATCTCTCTCTCTCTCTCTCTCTCTCTCTCTGTCTCTCTCTCTCTGTCTCTCTGTCTCTCTGTCTGTCTGTCTATCTCTCTCTCTCTCTCTCTCTCTCTCTCTCTCGCTCTCTCTCTCTCTCTCTCCTTTATCTTACTTAACAGTCTGGCTGAATTTAGCAAAGGACTAATAAATAATCTGCTGATGGTTTATAATCTTAAACTTCTACTTCCAGGATGCCCCATCTCATGGAGGAAACAGCCTGGCAACATTGCACAGTAGAGGGGCCAAAGTGGACTCAGGAGACAAGGGATCTGCCCAGTATCATTACTACCAGGTCTGGTTTTCACTCATGCCCTCAAATGGACCCAGTCCTCTGAGTCAATATGACAACAGCAATCTGTTCGTTGTTATATTGGCCCCCTCTCACTATAGCTCTCATAATTTTTCTCTGTTCTATGTGTACCTCAAATTAACTTTGGCTCGGGTAACCTCTGACTCTTCTTTCTTACCACCTGAAAATGTACAATGGGGAAGATATTGCCAGGCTTCCTCTAGATGACGCAAAGTCCAAGACTGGACCCAATATATATATTAGTGGCACTAAATATTCAAAACAACCAATTAGTCAACAAGGATTTGTTAAGTCTGTACCAGGCATGGTGTTGGGTGTAACGAATAAAAGAGACAAGAATGAAACAGATGTTGGTCCTAAGAAACTTAGCGAGAGGCAACAGGTACTTATATAAGTATACAGATACAGGGTAATTTGTGGGTCTGGGGAACACTAGGAGTTATACAGTTCAGGAAAAACCATACAGAGAAGGTGGAGTCTGAGCTGAGTATTAAGGAGTATTAGGGCTTTTAACAGGCAGAGGTAAGATGGGGTATTGGACCACCTAACATGAAAAGGATTCAACAAGCATTTAAGAAGTACCGATTGGGTGGACAGCTAGGTAGCACAGTAAATAGGGTGTTGGAAGACTCATCTTCCTGAGTTCAAATTTGGCCTCAATACTTACTAGCTGTGTGACCCTGGGCAAGTGACTTAACCCTATTTGCCTAAGTTTCCTTATCTGTATAATAAGTTGGAGAAGGAAATGGCAAAATACTCCAGCATCTTTGCCAAGGAAATCCAAATGGGGTCCCAAAGAGTAGGACACAACTAAAAAGACTGAACAACAATACTATGTGCCAAATGCTTTTTTAAAGGCTGAAGCAGAAATGAAGATGGAAGGTCCTTTCTGAGAGAATATAAACAGATCATCTTGACTGGACCAAATAAAACATGAAAGGGAGTACTATGCAATAGTTGTGAGTGTTTTTAAATGCCAAAATGAAGGGTTTATATTTGATCTTTGAGGTAAAAGGGAACCACTGGAGTTTTTTATAAAGGGAAGTGAAATGGTCAGGCTTTCATTTTGGAAAAATCACCATGATGGTGGCTATGTGAGTAGAGAAAAGGGAGAAAATCATTTCATATTAATAAAAAACATATTCATAATGAAAGAACTGGATTAAAAATGCATCACCAAAATTCTTAAAACTAAGAATTCTATGGGGAAGGGGAACATCCTTCATAGCAAAAACTATTGTTTCAGTTTTTTTGGTTTTTGGTTTTTTTTTGCTAGTAAGGTTTTTTTTTTTTGCATTTTTTGTCCATTTGAATTAGTTTATTCAATTTAGAACATTATTCCTTGGTTACAATAATCACTTTATTTCCTTCCCTCCCCTCCACCCACCCTTCCCGCAGCCAACACACAATTTCATTGGGTATTACTTGTTTCCTTGATCAGAACCTATTTCCATGTTGTTGTAGCAAAAAACTATTGTGGAAGACATTGCTACAGAGTTTTATAGTATATCATTTTATTAAATTATATCACATAAGCTTCTGTTTTTTTTCTCACTTGAATTCTCAGAGCCTACTATAAAACAGGCACTCAATAATGATTATTGATGAAATGATTAATTATGGAAAAAAGAAATTAGATTTGATAACTTATGAGATGTAGTAACTAGCATTTATGGCTCTAAAAAAATTGCAAAATATTTTACATTTCATTCACACAACAGCCCTTTAAGGTAGATGCTATTTTTATCTGATTTTACAGATAAGGAAATTAAGAAATTAAGTGACTTGCCCAGGGCTACACAGTTTCTGCTTGAATCAGATTTCAAATTTAGGTCTCCTTTACTCCAGGTTCAGCAATTTATCCACTTTACAACCTACTTATGGTGTGAGTGCAAGTGAGGAAGTAAGGATGACCCTGGAATTTTGAAACTGCTTAGAAGAATGGAGCAAGGGTTGTTCAGATGAACATGAATCAAGATGAAAAGTATGCATGCTATTTTAGAAATTCTGAGTGTGAGATGACTATGGGGCATCCAGTTTATCACATACAAGAAGTAGTTGGTGATGCAGGCCACAAGCTCAGGCAAGAGACTAGGGCTGGTTCTACAGATCTGGCGCTAGCTTGTGTGAATGGAGATAATGAAATCCAAGAGAACTGAGGACTCTAAATAAGAGAATTAGAGAGGCCTCCTACAAGGGTCAAGGACAGAATCTTTGGATAAAGTCATGACCTTAACCTTCTCAGCATTCTTCGTATAGGAGTTAGAAATCAAATGTATAACAAAGCTCCAATTGTAGGTAGAAAAGGAAAGACTGCAAGTGTTTGAAGTTGTGTAAGTTTTAGGCCATAACAATGCTGCTGTACAGAGTTGACAGCTTGCCTTGAATTATTATATTCTTTGTACTAGAGGTTAGGCTCCGGAGCCGAGCTGGGCACAGATATATACTTTACTCTGCTCCACAGCTTCCCTGACATATACCTCTGACAAAGCTGATGGTCTGGAAAGTAAAGCTAGACATATGTGCACAAGACTACCAAGGCCTAGACATTCAAAGGCAATCTTAATTAAATCCAAAAATATGTCTGTAGCATCACTAGGTACTGCACAGGTCAAATGAAACTGAGTCTTGCTTTGTCTGGAAAGAAAACACTGAAATAGAACAGATTATATGTGATTAAAAGCACGTAATTCTACTTCTGATGTGTAACCTTTCTACGCTGTTGCAAATAATTTGAATGGTAAAGCTTTGGTGGGAGTAGTGACTTTTAATGTAAAGTTCATATTTCCAATACCAAGAGCTTGCCAAGTAAATTACTTAAATTTCAATGGAATTCCTAAAAGCATTAAAAGAAATGCATTGATATTACTATTCACATTCAGTATTTTTTTAAATCTTTTCACAGATTTCTAAATGAAGAATAACCTCAATTTCTATACTTGGATTGACCAGTCTGTCAGCTATTCTTTTCACTCATGCAATTTCTGCTTTCAGCAAAATAAACTGTTTTATTGGATGTACAATTTTAGAAATAATGAAATAAGCTAACGCTGAGCATGTAATAAGATATTTGTACTTGGGCCCACTTATACCACCCTTATATGGTAGTACCACAAATATTATATGTTAAAAAGTCAGATCTAGAATGGCCTTGGACCACATACTATAAAGAGAAGAAAAAGGGATAAAAGAGTCTCTGCCTTCCTCTATTCCTTCACACATCCATAATCCTGTGATATGATCCCAGAACCATATTGAAGACTAAGAAAAGGCTGTAGAAGAAAGGCACACTAAATTTCCTTCTCAACCAGCACTGTGAAATACACCAAACCCTGATCCATAACTGCACTGACGTAGACCTCTGACATATCCCCAGGAGACAGAGAGTTGTGGTAGCTTTTAAATCTCTGAGGCTAAATTCGCTCCACTTCTCCAGAGGAGAGGAAAATCACTTATGAATAACCTTTACAGATTCCCCTGCCCTTCTCTCTAACTTTGAGGCTTCTTTTCTTCCTTGTTTTTTCTTGTATCCTTTGGAGGGAAGGGGTAGTTAGGTAGTTTTAAGCATTATTTGTTAAAGTCTGGGGAAATAAATTAAATTTCTATCCCTTTTTGTCACAATCCTAACCGAAGCTTTCAGTATGAGCTACATTAATATTTTTTAGATTCCTCACCAAAAGCATCATTTCTCATTTATTAAAATCTTAGGCCAACACCATAAATTTAGAAAAGAAAAAAAAGTAAAACATATCAGTAAACAATCAAGTGCATTTTCTTTTATAGTGTTTAATTTGAACAAGAAGAAATATGTTTGTCATTTGGATGGTCTGTATATACCTGGTAGATAATTCATTTTGCTTTCCCAAATCAGCTGGCTCTTTGTTCAGCCCTGTTTTCAGTCTTGCATCTAATTACTTCTTCAGCTCCTCTGCTATTTGGTTTTAAGCACCTCTTACCCCCAAGGCCTGTGGCTCTCAGGGCTTCTTGAATGTTAAATATGCACGTTTAAACCTTTGTCTTGAAATGAGTAAAATAAAAGTCTCACACCTAACACCTAACATAGAGACCCCCTCTAAACACCTACACATTAGAATTTGCATGATAGAAAAGACTGTAAGATTATAATGGGCATCCATACTCAGAATTAGAGGATGAAAGACTCATTCTAGAGGTAAATTTACAACAAATGGCTTTATTCTTGATTAACTATGTGTGTTTGGGGATATACAAATTGGGATGTGCATAATTTAATTACCTAATAAGTACCAGATGAGCAGGATACAGTGGGAAAAAAGAAATCAAGGAGGAAAAAAATAAAGGGAGGGGAAGAAAAAAAGGAAAAAGAAAAAAAAGGAAAATCACATACAGGGGGGAAAAATGGGACAACCAATAGAAAAGACAATAGTTATTAACAGCCCAAAGCTCTTAAGACATTTTTTTTCTTTCAGATTTTAATTATCGACATATAATGAGAGGCAGTGGAGCTTACACAGTACTTGCCAAAGAGCCAGGGGCCCTGGATTCCATTCTTGGTTTTACCAGTGTCTCACTGTGAAGCCTTAGGGGAGACAATCTCTCTGACCTTAGTTTAGCCAAGTTTAAAAGATGATGAGAACACTTGCTCCACACTGTTAATATACCATTGTGTGGCATTAATGAATGACACCTGTCAAAATACAATAACTATCTTAAAGAAAAAATGTTGTAAATGCTGAAATAAGTATTATTGATTTCAAAGATAAATTTTTTACCTTAAAAATTCCTTATTGCTATATTTCTGAAAAGCAAAAATAAATGTATGTATGTATGTGTATGTATACATTATTATATTTTCATTATAGTTTCATATTCATGATGTATGTGTACATCATGATGTATGTGTATGTGTACATACATCATGAATCATCATGAATATGAAACTATAATTTTAACATGAAGAGTTTAAATATATATTATTGAAAGAACTCTAAAAAATAGGCATGTTTCATTAATCAAATTAATGGAGATTGAAATCAAAGATTCGTTCATTCACTGAAAGAACTGAAATAATCAAAGACATTACATATTTTACATAGGATAAAACTGAGTCCCAGGAAATTCAACTAGCCCATGCAAGTCACATAGGTAGTTATCAGCAGAGCCTGTGCTAGATAGAATTCACATTTCCTGATTCATAATCTAGATTTCCTTTTACTATAGTTCATCTAGTATAGAGAATATTTCAGGATCCTCTGTTAAATTATTACTTATTTTAATCTCAAGTATTTTTTAGCAACTCATTCCCAATACATGTCTTTATATTAGCATCAGTAAAGATATCACTTTGCCTTCTTTATCATCAGTGATACTAATCTTTCTTCACAAAATACATCAGATCACTGAATTCTTTCTGTTTGTAACTATTGATTTTGCTGAGATGTTAGTAAATATAAACATACAATAAAAGCATTTGAATTGATGAAAGCAAAACCTAGGAGAAAATATTTAAAGAATTGTTATTTAATATTAGTGACATTATTTCAAGTAAAGTTTTCAAAATTCTAAGGCACCACAAATAATGGAATCACAAAGTTATAACATGAAAGTGAAAACAAGCAAAATGTAATGTTAAGCCTGTTGTAACTCTACTGTTATAGAAGTAAAGTATGGTCTAAACCTTGCTAGATAAAACTTAGAGAGCTTGTATTGGAATATCAAACTGTCCCAATTACTGAAATTCAATGGAGACATTTTGTTCGTTCATTGGTAATCCATTATATTGACTAAGGAACATAATCTTTTAAGAGGCTCAGATTCAAACTGGAGGCAAGTTACTCAAAATATCTCCTTAAATCCACAGAGTAAAGTACACGTCCTTTAGTAATGGCCCATTGGAAGACAAAACTATGAAAGGTTCCCAAAATGGTGACTGGAATAATGGTCTTCATATTTATCATCAGGTGAGTTAAAGAACAGCTGAGCTGAAAAATGCTTTATACATGAACAGTATTCTATAATCCCAGGTCCAGCTGCAAATTATGATCAATAATAAAGCTAATGCTTAAATTTGAATGACCATTTTTATACTCCAAGAAAGTATTTTCATACATAATATTTTATTTGACATGCATAACAAATCTATGAGGTTTGGTGGTACTGGTACAACAGGTAGCTTCTCCTCATTTTATGAGTGACCTACATAAACATCTAATTCTTATACCACATCTTGGCACAGATATGACTGGGTACAAAGAGTCTGCC
Source organism: Monodelphis domestica (assembly GCF_027887165.1). NCBI lineage: Eukaryota > Metazoa > Chordata > Mammalia > Didelphimorphia > Didelphidae > Monodelphis > Monodelphis domestica. Next base: position 76,807,699 of record NC_077230.1, read on the forward strand.
AATGGAAACAAGGTACAGACAGGCTGAACCAAGATGGAAAAGTTTCCATTACTGTCAAATGATCAATTTAACTATTTATGAAGAAGCTCATCACTGATTAGCCACCTCATAATGGATGTTTTGGTCACTGTATAAAACAGATAAAAATACAAAATTCCCTCACTCCTATATAGAGTTTTTTACTACTTCTACCATGATAGAAAAGAGAGAAGACAGTGAAATGCCACTGATCTCTTGGACTTGGACAAGTAGTGCTGTAGGAAACATATTTGAGGCAGGGACAAAATGTTGAATTGTTTTGATTTTCTTGTTATTTGTTCCAAGGGAAGACTTCTGTTGGGTTTGGGGGGAGTTAATAGGTAGTGAAAGAGATGCACATATAAGAGTCTCAAAATATTTACAAAGTATGCAGAAGAAAACAATAAAGGAATTCATAGGGGCCACAAACATGGTAATTTTCTAACTACCAAGTTAAATTTAATATATACTTTTTAAAAAACTGTCAACTTCTGAGTCACAAAACAAACACAAAGTCAGACTAGACACTTTCCCTAGTACCTTCTAACTATCAATCTTCCTCTCTCAAAAGGATATTAAGGGATATTATATGTCAGACAAAGAGCTTTTATAACAGAATCCACAGGAAAGAAGGAAAGAAACCGAGACAGACAGAAAGACAGACAGACAGTGAGAGAAGAGGGAAGGAAGGGAGGAAGGAAGGAAAGGAGAAAGGAAGAAAAGGAGGGAGAGAGGAATGGAGAAAAGAGGAAGGCTTTTAACATAATCCTAATCTTTAAAGACACCAGCTAGGTGGCACAGTAGATAGGGTGCTGGGCCTAGAGTCATCTTCCTGAGTTCAAATCTGGCCTCAAACACTTACTAGCCTCAGATATTTACTAGCTCTGTGATTTTGGACAAGTCACTTAACCCTCTTTGTCTCAGTTTTCTTATCTGTAAAATGAACTAGAGAAGGAAATGGCAAACTACTCCAGTATCTTTGGTAAGAAAACTCCAAATAGGGTTAGTAAGAATTTGGATATAGCTAAACAACAACAACAAATCTTTAAAGCATTCTGTCCTCTCCCACCTGCCTCCACTTCTGGAAAGACAGGACAAATTGACTGAGTAGCTTGTGCCTGGAGCCCATATTGGGACTGTACCTGTGCATCTCACCCAAATGACAGCATTTTATTCTTCCTAGCCATATGAGAAGAGTGGCTGGCAACTACTACTTCTAGGTCCCAAGAGAAAATTAAGAATACATCAAAATCATAGAAACTGCCTTGAATAAGATCTCTACTATTTTTTGTTAACTTGAAAAAAAACCAGCAGAGACTGATTCCATCCAACTATAGAAGGAAATTAGAAAGAATATGGGAGAAACTGAGGTACAGAGTCAACGGCATGGGTGTCTAAACAGTAGCTGAGGGAAAAGGGATGAAAATCCATCTGGAATCAATCCTGTCTCTTCAGAAGCTATTTAAGAGGTAGCTTGACAGTTTAGCCCTGAGAGTCCACCAGTAAAGTGGGAGGAGTCTAAATGAAACTAATAGAAGAGTATTGTGATCATAGTTCTCCCAGAAGAATATGACAATTCAAAAAACCTGAATACCATAATATAAGAAATGATACATTACTGCCCAGAATTTCTGAATATTAAAGAATCAATTTAAAGCATTTAAAGATTGCCTACAAGATGAACCATCATGATTAACCATTTAAAAGTAATTAAATTGAATAAATTACAATGACAAATTATAAATTCTATAAGGATCCAGGAAAATGGTCTTCAAATGTAAAGAAAATTTGAATAAACAACGCAAGATTATTGCACCCCAGAAGAAAACACTGAAGGTAACAGAATAGCAAAGGAGTTCAAATTGCAATTCAAAATGACATACCCTGAAAACCTGAGCCTAATCATCAATGAAAAAAAAGTCAGTATTTTGTAAAAGCTTTATAAAAGGAATAATTATCAAAGGAGTGAAGGGAGAAATACAATAGAACATGTAGCTAATGTAAACACAAAAAACCTCAATAAACATATTGAAAATATAAACTACCCAGAGGTTCATGGATTCATAGAGAATCTCCTTTTTTCGTTTTTTGCTTTTGTACGATGAGATATTAAGGTTATTAGTTCACAATAAAAGTATATAAAAAAGGAAAATGGTTACTCTTACTACAAGATATTTGTCCAAATATCAAATATTTGCTGCAGTGTTAGAACAACTGATATCAACAATATTAACATTATCATAATAAATGAAAATAGAAGAGAAAAAAGTGTGATTTAATGGCTATCATATCAAGAAATGAAACCAGAAACACCAGGCCTGGCACTTTACCACTGTGTTACCAAGCTGTCTCTACTTTTGTTTTTAAGTGAAAACTAAATAACCACTGTTGAAGTATGTTGTGGAGTAGATCTCTATTCACATATAAGTGGGCCTAAATGACTTTAGATCTCTTCCAACTTCGAAATTCTGTGGTTCTATAAAGATGGTTCACAAAGTTTTCACCTGAGTAATAAATACAGAGCAGGGAGAACTGGCAACATCATATGACCAAGATCTGTATTATTCAAAAGGGACCACCAACAAATAGTGATATCACAATGAGGATAATTATAATTCTGGCACCAACATTTGGGTTTTTTTTTGTTTTTTGTTTTTTTAATTTGAATTTATTTATTTAGTCAAATTAGAACATTATTCCTTGGTTACAAGAACCACATTATTTCTCTCCCTCCCCTCCACCCACCCTTTCCACAGCTAAAGCACAGTTTCATTGGGTATTACTTGTGTCCTTGATCAGAACCTATTTCCATGTTGTTGGTGTTTGCACTAGGATGTTCATTTAGAGTCGACATCCCAAACCATATCCCCTCGACCCATGTTATCAAGCAGTTGTTTTTCTTTGGTGTTTTTACTCCCACAGTGTTTCCTCTGAATGTGGATAGTGGTTTTTCTCATAGATTCCTCCAAGTTGTTCAGGATCACTGCATTGCCACTAATGGAGAAGTCCATTACATTTGATTGTACCACAGTGTATCAGTCTCTGTGTACAATGTTTTCCTGGTTCTGCTCCTTTCGCTCTGCATCACTTCCTGGAGGTTGTTCCAGTCTCCATGGAATTCCTCCACTTTATTATTCCTTTGAGCACAATAGTATTCCATCACCAACATATACCACAATTTGTTCAGCCATTCTCCAATTGAAGGGCATCCCCTCATTTTCCAATTTTTTGCCACCACAAAGAGCACAGCCATGAATATTCTTGTACATGTCTTTTTACTTATTGTCTCTTTGGGGTACAAAACCAGCAGTGCTATGGCTGGATCAAAGGGCAGACAGTCTTTTAGTGCCCTTTGGGCATAGTTCCAAATTGGCACCAACATTTGTGCAGGATGAGCACGTAGGAAAATACTTTTACTCAGAGGCTTCAATAAGAAAACAGACATTGTGATGGACAGTTAAAAATATTAGAAAATAAGATTCAGGATCAAGAAATAAGAGCAAATAATTGTATATAAAAGCCAATAATGTCAAATTATGATCTGCTATCACTGTAAAAAAACAGAAAAGAGAAATTAGAAGGCAAATGAGTCTGTTAAGCACTTGATATTAAAATCAATTAAGCCTGAAAATCCCCCAAGCATTTGTAGATGAATATAAAAAAGGATAACTAACATATGAAATGAAACAGATTTGTATAGGTGTTTGTATTATAACATAGTCTTATCAATACTCAAAGGTAAAACTACCATATTTGGATTCTACCAACATAGTATCTGGAATACTAAGTGAAATTATGGCAATACTTCTATTCATAGGATATCTCAAAGGTCAATAGATATAATTCACACTTATATAATATTAGGGAGAACAAATGGATCTGATCAAAATATAAGATTAAAATGGGTTGTAGTTAAATCAACTTTAGAGACTTTCAAGAATCAAAATATTTCATAGAAGGCAAGATTCAAAAAAATTGGAAAAGTTTAGAAACGTACTATATGCACCCACTCCACAAAGGCAACTGAAACAGACCTTAGCAACTACTGATCCATTCTAACCTTCTCTTCTCCATAAAATTATATGAGGATAGCCCATAGACACATCAAGGGGATCTTAGAAGAAAATATGAGATGGGAACAAACAAGTTTTTATAGATTATATGCTTTCTTTTTCTTTATCTTCTAAAAATGTATTGCTAACATTTGGTTTTTACATAACTTTCTAATATATTCCTTCTCTTTACCTATTGAGAAAACTATACGTTATAGGACTAAAAGAGTAAAAAGGAAGTCAGACATAGCTAATATATGTATGAACTATATCTGATAATATGTGCAATCTTCTAGATCAATCGCTGAAAAGAAGGAAAGGGACATTTTCTCATCTTTTTCTTTGAGGGGGGAAGAGCCTTTAACCAATACAATTATGTGGCATTCATTTTCATTCTTTACATTTGCCTTGGGGTAATCATGGCGTATAACACATCCCTTTTCTAATGTTTATTTCATATGCTTGCACTTTACCTAGATTTTGTTAAGATTCTCTGAACATGTCCTTGTTTTTATAGTAATATTCATTATATTTATATATCATCACTAGCTTAGCCATTTCTCAATCAATGGATAGTCACTGTTTTAGATTCTTTAGTTCTATAAAAATGAGACTAATGAATAGTTGCTGGAACCCTTTCTCTATCTTTGACCTCTGGGATATCTTCTTACCAAGAAGATCTCTAGGACAAATGGTAAGAACATTTTAGCCACTTCTCGGCTTCATTCTGTAACTTTCCAGAATGGTTAGAACAATTCATAGGTACTTTGGTTTATTAGTGTGCCTATCTTTCTAAATCGCCTCTAACATTGATAATACCCATTTTCTCATCTTGGTCAATGTACTAAGTTGGTGGTGAAATATTAGTTTTTAAAATCTGATATAGTGAGCTGGAACAATCTTTCATATCTAGTTGATAACAGTATGGCATCCTTCAGAGAACTGTTTTATCATATCCTTTGACAAATTACATATTAAGAAATGGTACTTGGTCTTATAAAACGTGATCATCTTCGTTATACCTTGGAAGTCAGGATTATATGTTTACAAATGAGTAAACTAAGGCACTGACAAGTGATCCACCCAGGATTACTCATAAAGTCAATAATAGATTTCAGACTAGAATAACAGTCTCTTCTAGAATCGTTCTTCCATTACTCTCTGCTATCATTAACAACATATATCATTAAACTTCCATGTAGAATTTGTTATAAAGTCTGGTGCTGTCATTTAATAATCTGTGTTACCAATAAACTTATTTGTTCTTGTTGTTCAGTTACTTCAGTCCTGTTGGATACTTTATGACCCCATTTGTGGTTTTCTTGGCAAAGCTATTGGAGTGGTTTGCCATTTCCTTCTCCAACTCATTTTACATATGAGGAAACTGAGGCAAACATGGTTAAGTGACTTGTCCAGGATCACACAACTGAGTGTTTGAGCCAATATTTGAACTCAGGTCTTCTTGTGTTCTATCCACTGCATCACCTAGCTACCCCTTGATAATAAGGGTTATAACAAGAGTTTAATTAATCTGTAGAATCATCAAGAATGAATGCTAGAGAGGAAACAGCTAGCTGGCTCAGTGGATTGCAAGCCAGACCTAGAGATCATTGGTCTTGGGTTAAAATCAGACCTCTTATACTTCCTAGCTGTGACCCTGGGTAAGTCACTTAAGCCCCATTGCCTAACCCTTACCACTTATCTGCATTGGAACCAAAACATAGTGCTGATTCTAAGGCAGAAATTAGGAGTTTAAAGAAAAAAAAAAGAATGAATGCTAGACAACTTAATAAATGGAAAGGTCTCTTTAAGTAGGATAATAAAAAGGAAGGTGAAATGTAAGAGGAGATCTAAATTAATTCTGACCCCCAGGGACAATGATTTAGTATTTTCCTTATCATGGACTGATCTTAGTTCTTTAGCCAGTACCTTTTTTCACTTTTACACAAGCACTGTATGAATTAAATATGTTATTAGTATTGTCAATCCTAATAATTAATAAATGTAATAATAATTTAACAACAACAATAATAAATCTCCCTAGTACCTGAATTCATAGAAGGCCATAGACTGCTACTCTGCACAGCCAAAATTCAATTCTACAATAGTTCTTCTTTAATTAGAGAAAATAATGATATTATCTTTTGGTATTGGTGAAAACTACTCTTTTTTATTCCAGTATTTCTTAGTTTATCATATTAAGATGTGTGTAGAATGTCAAGAAACCCCTAAACTAAGCTCTTAAGGGCTGAGACACTCGTGTCCATGCCCTGTTCTCTGCTCTGCAGTCTGGCCCTTTTCAGTCCTAGAAAGCTTGGCCAGTGGTAAGAGGGATTCCTTGTTTTCCCACTCATAGTCTCATGAAGCCTACCAGTTCAATTTCCTGAAGGAGCATTTTATCATAGTAAACTATGACTAATAAGTGTAAGATATTCCCCCCAAAAGAAGGAATAACTCAATAAATAATACTAATCAGCTGTGGAGCAAGTTGTTTATTCCTATATAAAAAAGGAAACCTACACATAGTTTATATTAACAAGTTTGTTAGGATTTCTCATAACTTCAGTTAAAATCATCTTGGAGGCCTTTCTTCATTTGATTGTAAGTTCATGCACTAAGTGTACCAGATCATAAAGAAATGCTTCAACACTGCTAAATCGGGTATTTTATATTTCATCTTGACTCAGCACTGTCTGATCAAAGTCATTTACTCAGAAGAAGAAACATAAGGAAAAAAAAGGTAGAAAGGGGCCAGGTCTGCAACCATGTCTAGCTGAGTCCTCTGTCCATGTGAAGGCAGCAGCAGTTAGGTAGGGGAACGAGGAAAGCAAGCTCCTCTGAAAGGCAAAGGCAAAGCAGAGAGAACACTACTTATATATAACACGGGTAAATCAAAGCCAAACATCCCAAAGGGAAGCTGATTCTTCTTTGGACAAGATAGAGCACCCAGACCCCTTCCTCGCCCTTCTCCCTTCTCCCCCAGCAGCCACAAGATCAGGAAACATCGAGAGATCATTCCAGGTCTGTAACTTCATGTTAAAACACAAGTCTTTTCGGTGATGATCTAGCACATGGCCCCAAGCAGACTACAAGATTACAAGCCCCTTAAAGGTCCACTTGGCTTGGCTCTATTTAAGCCAAGGATGTTACTCAGGAAACCTCTGGTCTTACATGAAACACTGCAAGTTCCACGTAGACCTGTGCATTTTCTATGTACACTAATCACAGAATTCATGTAACATCATAGACTCATAGCTAGAATAGGCTCTAGAAATGATCTTGTCCAAACTCCTTACTCTCTAGAGAAAACCAAAGCCCAGAGATATTAGAGGACATGTCTCTGGAAGCAAAGGTAGTAGAAGATGAAAGCTCAGGCTTTCTAAACCAGGTCCTCTGCTCTAAAACTAACATTCTCTTTCTACTTTACAACACTCCATCAGGCACTACCATATATACAAGAACACAGATACTATTTCTATGACCTCAACTTGAATTTTTGTATTTATTCAACCACTCCTCAAAGTAGTCATTTCAAGTCTGGTGCTGGCCACAGTTTCATAGCTCTCTACAATATCTATTACAATTTAAGGCACAAAATGGAGAAAAGTCATTTCCTACTGAAATTACAGTTATGATTTGTTTTCTCAGAATGCATGTAATTACCTAAATTAGTAGATTCTTCAACACAAAACTAACTACCATACTTTTAGAAAATGTCTTGGTGGGTTTTTTTCTCTGACAGCCTGATTTTGAAATTTTTGTAATGTTCTCACCCAGGAGGTGGACTTCACATTCAAATGAATTTTCTCAATTGATTTGTTCAAAACCAGAGGAGTTTTAGTAACAAACTCTTTTTGTACTCTGAAAACCTGAAGGGGAAAAGAAATTTTGATCCCAAAATGCAAGGTGGACTCATTTAGAGAGGGAGAGAAGAAAGTACAGTTGGCTCAAACACTACTGAGGTTATTTAGCAAAAAAAAAAAAAGAGTCACATAAAAAAAATACTCATTGATTAAAATAGAGTTATAAGAAAGTACACCTGCTAATTTTTTGTTTATTTTAATAGATTATATACTTTACCAAAATTTTGGAACAACACAATTTGGTCTTTTACATAGGCAATAATGTTGTTGGTATGAGTAAAAGTTAATCCCTTAGAGATTAAACACATGGCAACAGAGCCATAAAGCTGGAAAAAGGAGGTCACACCTTCTTACGATGCAAATTGGAAATGAAGCATTACAGAAATGAAGTTCTGCTGATCTAACTGTGAAGGTGCAAATCATGCATCATACTTTTAGAACATAGGCTTGTTACTTTAAAAATTAATATCAAGAATGCACTTTGGAAAGCAATGAAACAGTGTTAAAGCCCACTTATTAGGACTTAAGAAGCTTGTATGATAAATTTGGGTGAACATGTATGACACTTAAAATCTATTCTTCATATGCATTTTTGCAAAGGGAAAATAATCTCAACCTAAAACAACATTTTATTAATTTCTGTATCATAAAGAGTTTAATGAACAGGAAGTCAATATTTTGCCATAGTGTGTAAGGCACCTAGATCCTATGAAAATCTATAGTGGGCTTAGGTGTTCATACATAGAGGAACTCAAGCCGTCTACCTGAAATGCATTTTCTATGTTTTTCTTTGCCTCTTAATTCCTTTTTTTCTTTTTCACTCTGTTGCCATGTCTTCGGCTGGCACTTCAGTCATTTGACTATGGTTCATGCACTAATAAGTGAATCAGTAATGGCACTCATCATGGTGGGCACAAAGTCAAGCAGCTGATGAACTGAAACTGATGGCCTCCAAAATGCAAAGGCTGCTGCAGAGCCTTAAGAGCTCTCAAGCCAGATACCTGTTGGGCCTATGGTTGGCAAGTGGCATTAAGTCCAATGGAGGCCAACTGCCTTAGGAAAGAATAAAGAAACCAGAGGTATGAAGTAATAATGGAGTGCATCAAGAGTGATGATGGAAAACTGCCACGTTGAGATGGAAGTTATCCTCCTTGAGAAGAAATGTGCAGATTCCCAGGAACAAGCAGTCTACATGTGGCATATTCTGGCTATTGACACTTTTACTTCTTGGGCTTCACCGATAAGAGGTTGAGGCATATCTGAAGGATGACATCATTCTTAAGGAAAACAGCTAGAATCCATCTTTCCCACACTACCTTACACTCTGAAGCTGACCATCAGGAGAATAGTCAAACGAAATGCTACCATAAGTGTGTTAGCCCAAATACTTGCCCTTTTTCTCATCTCCATGGAGAGCTCTCAGTAACTAACCATTTTTATTTCTGAGATTTGGCACAGGAATGATGCTTACTTAGATCAATGGGAAGGATGAAAACTGACAACAGAAAGGGAGCAGAAGTGCTGAACTCTCATTTTGCTTTTTCTCTTACAAAAATGAATATGAGGAATTTGATATCCATGCTAAGTGAGGGAAAACATTTAGCTGCTCTGTGGGAATTCCAGTCACCTGGATCAGATGAACTGCCACCTCTGAGACTGAAAGAACTGATAAGAAGGATAAGCTACAATACTTGAAGTACAGTGGAGAAAGGCAAGGAGCCAAGAAGAACAAACATCCTAGTTTTCATAAAAGAGAAGAGAACATAGTCTGCAAACTAAAAACAAATAAGATTGACCCTGATATCCAGGGGAAATCGAGAACAAATCCCTAAAGGGAAAATTAGGGAATATCTAAAAAAGGATGTAGCAAGTACAAAGAGTCATCGTGCTTTAACATGAATAGGTCATGACAGATAAACCTACATATAATAGTGTTTATGAAACTTGTAGTTGAAGGAAATGATGCAGATTTTAGTGATAAATATCTATCACTATTCTTTTAGAAAACAGACATATGTCTGGATTAGATGATAATATAAACAGGTTCAAAATTAAATAGCTTGACCCAAAAAAAGTATTCATTATAGTCATGGTTCAACATCTATTGGGTGGGAATATCCAAAAGAAACGTGGTGATGATATTATTAGTATAGCCGAAATATAGAGTTCTTACTATGTGGTGCTAGTAGTAGTGGCCAGGCATTGCACAAAGAGTGCTTTACATTTATAATCTCATTTGATCCTCGCAACAACCCTAAAAGGTAACAACTACCATCGTCCCCATGGTACAGATGAGGAAAGTAAGGAAAAGGTAAGTGATTTATTCAGGGTCACACAGCTAGTAAGTCTGAGCCCAGATTTGAACTTGTGACTCTGACTACAGGCCTATCCATGGTGTCAGCTAGATACCCAATGTCACATGTCGGATTTGTGTTTGGCCCTGTATCATTCAATGTTTTTATCAGTGATTTAGATAAAGGCATAAAGATAACATCAATTTAAAAACTTATTTTATTTTACTTTAAGAAGCATTTCATGTCTGTCACCTCGTGTCCTCTAAATCTTTTCTCCCTCTAGTTCACTGATGATTTCATCAATTACCAAGGATTCAAGTATCATGTTTATGATATTCTCAGATCTACTAAATTGTCTCTAATCTCTCCTCCAACCTTCAGACTCACATCTTCATCGCCATCTTGAACTGAATAGACATAGACATCCTAAACCCAACATGTCCAAGATCAAAGTCACTATCCTTCCCCCTGAACCCTCATCCCTCTCCCAGGCACCATCACCCTCCCAGTGATTATGGTTCATAACCAAATGGATATTGCTCATCTTCTCTCACCCCTACCCTATATCCAATGTGACACCAAGTCCTATCAATTTTACTTTCTTAATATCTCTTACATGTACCTTCATTTTTCCTCTCACCCTATTGCCACCAACCTGGTACAGAGGTTCATCACCTCATACCTGGGCTATGGCCAGATAGTTAGTCTTCCTTTCCCAGTTTCTCCCCTTTACAATACATTCTTCATTCACCTGTCAAACTAGTCATCCTACAGCATAGATCCGACCAATTCAGAACTAAAATCACCATTCAGTCAATACCAGTGACTGCCTATTCTCTCCAAAATGAAACGTAAAACCTCTGGTTGTCATTTAAAGCCCTTGATAAATTGGCTCCTTTTACCTCTTCATTTTTCTTATACTCCCCCATCCATCCACCCACATATATGATCTACAATCCAACAACATACTAGCCGTCTTGCTATTCCTCACCCATGACCCATCTCCCATATGTTGGCTCTTTCACTGGCTGTGTCCTATAACTGGATTTCCCTCCCTCCTCATCTCTACCACCTGGCTTCCCTGGCTTCCTTCAAGAATGAGCTAAAATCCCACCTTACACAAGAAATCTTTCTCAACCCCGTTCATGCTTAAAGTTAGTGCCCTCTCAATCTTCATTTTATCCTGGCTTATACATAAGTATTTGCATGCTGTCTCCCCCTTGCATGTAAGCTCCTTAAGAGGAAGTAGTGTCTTTTTCCTTTCTGTCTGATCAGTTTAGCACTGTGCCTAGAACAAAATAGGTACCAAGTAATTTTGACTAATGTTATATAATTTTATGTCATAACAATTTCATTTTCTTAATCCTCTCTATCCCTTATTGGTCATGAAGTCTTATATTACCTATAAATTTGAATGGCACACTCTGCCTTATTTCTCTAATTTGTGCATTATGTGCCTAAATATAGATGTCTATAATAAATACATGTATATATGTTTTTACATCTTCTTTATCTTGTCTATCTATATATCTACATGTATCTATTTGAAACTTATCTTGGTAAAGAGTATTAAAAAGTTGGTCTAAATCTCAGTTATATCAGATTATTTTCAAGTTTTCTCAGAAGTTTTGGTCAACTAGTGATCATTACCCCAGTTGCTGAGTTTTGGAGGTTTATCAAGCAATATACTACTAAGTGTGTTTACTTTTGTACATTGTATCATTAATCTGTTGTATTGATCAACCTTTTTGGTTTTTTATTTAACCATTATAAAATAGTTTTCATGATTACAGCTCTAAATTATGAATTAAGATTAGGTACTGTTAAATCCTACTCTTTTCCCATTATTTCCTTTTGTAGTTCTGATCTTTTGTTCATCCTGGTCAATTTCATTATTACCTTTTCTAAATGAAGTTTCCCTTTCATAATTTGGTTCGTATGGCACTGGAAAATTAAATTAATTTAGGTAGAAATGCCATTGTATAATATGTCTTTGGTGTACTAAAGAGTAGTTAGTATTGTTTCAATTATTTATGTCTATGTCTATAAATAACATTTTGTAGTTGTTTATATATATATATATATATATATATATATCTTATGTGTATCTTGGTAGGTCTTTGTACATTCTATAGTTATTTTAAGTGGAATTTCTTTTTGTATCTCTTCTCCCTGGATAAGAATTCTAGGTAGATATTTTGTAAATATTACATAAAATTATGAATATTTTTGTGGATTTTTTATGATACAACTTTGTTGCATTTATCAATTATTTCAATTAATTTTAGTTGACATCTCATGGTTCCATTAATTTTTATATCATCTGTAAAAGTCTTGAATTTATTCCCACAATTTCTTTTTCTTGTCTTAATGCTATAGGTAGTATTTCTAAAACTATTATCAAAGAGCAATGGTAAAACTAAATCCTTGCTTTACCCCTAAACTTAATGGAGAAATCTTTATATATATATATAGATAGATATAGATATAGATATAGATAGATATATATATTGCATATATATATTTTTAGCAGTATTATATATATATATATACATATATATATAAAATACTGCCTTTTATCAGAATTATCAGAAGTATCCATAATAGCATCTTCAAGATAAGTTCACACTGGCTTATAAAATTTAGTGTTTCTTCCCTCTGGGTCTGATATGGAGGTGGCAAAACAAAGTCAAATTCTGGCAGCAAAAAGTCACCATGGTTGGAGTGATTGGTATAGTAACCCCACTCACCAGCTGCTATATGGTAGTTTTGATTTGCTACAAGACAAGAAAACTTTTCCTTTAAAACAAGCATCTTATCATCCAGTCAAAATAATACTTCCCTAATATTTTGGTTATAAGTGCAAAATATAAGGCTAATATATGAAAGTTTTAGTTTAATGAATCTCACAGTCACTAAAATCCCAGGTCTTACACCTACTGTAATGGATCCTTCCTCTATCACACTACTGACACAAGTATACCTAAGGGAATAGAAATAGACTCAGCAAATGTCAAAGATATAAACTTAACTAGCCTTTCTGCAAAGTCATCACTACCTAGGTCTTTGTTGAACTACATCCCTAATACTCCAAGTGGTATTGCCTAAGGATCACTGCAGAGTCAAACATAACACATACATATAGGGAAAGCCAAAGTGGTAACTAAATATTTTGGAATTGCATTGACCTACCACATGAATCATTCATCACTACAAGATGAATGAATGATACAAACAGCAGTCCAGAGATAAAAGGCACATCTTCTTTTCATTACTACTTGTAAAAAGAGAAAAATTAGTATTATACTAAAAACCAAAGAATCTTATTATATATAAATAGGATAAAAAGGTAAACCATGAGTATAAAAGAAAATGGAAAGAATCCAACAATAACAACCTTAAAGAGATCCCAAAATGAAAACTTCCAGGAATACTATAACAAAATTGCAGAGATCTCAGATCAAGGAGAAAATAATGCAAGCAGTCAGAAAGAAACAATTCAGATATTATGGAAGCACACTTAGAATCACACAAGATTTAGCAGCTTCTACATTAAAAGAGTGGAAAGTTTAAAATATGGTATTCTGGGAGGCAAAGAAGCTAGGATTGCAACCAATAATGAGATAATATGTCAAACTAGAAGGGGTACAGCCAAAGCAGTACTTAGGGGAAAGTATATATCTCTAAATATTTAAATTAATAAAAGAAAGAAAGAGCAGCTAGTTGAATTGGGCATGCAACAACAACAACAAAAAAAAACTAGAAAAAGAATGAATAAAGAATTCTAATTAAAAAGCAGATTGCAAACCTTGGAAACCAAGAAACGTATTAATAAAATTGTAATTGGAATCATTGAACTAATAAATAAAAGTAGATGCTGGTTTTATGAAATAAACCAATAAAATAGATAAATCATTGATTAATTTGATTTTAAAAAAGAAAGAAACTAAATTACCAGTCTCAAAAATTAGAAGAGTATATTTACTACCAATGAAGATGAAACTAAAGCAATTATTAGGAGATATTTGGCTCAATTACATGCCAGTAAATCCAACAATCTAAGTGAAATGAATGTTTACAAACCTATAAATTGCTCAGATTAACAAAAGATGAAATAGACTACTTCAATAATCCTATCTTAGAGAAATAAAATGAAGGAAGTCATCATTGAGCTCCCTAAGGGAAAAAATCCCCAGGACAAGATAGCTCATGAATGAATTCTACCAAACATTTAAGGAAAAATTAATTCTAATACTACATAAATTATTGGAGAAAATAGGAAAAGAAGAAGTCCCACCAAATTCGTTTAATGACACAAATATGGTGTTGCTACTTAAGCTAAGAACAGCAAAAACAGAGAAAGAAAATGATAGACCAATTTCCCTAATGAATATAGATGCAAAATTTTAAATATAAATACATACAAGCAAAGAGATAACAGCAGTTTGGCACATAGATCATACATTATGACCAAATAGGAAATCTATCAACATAACTGGCCATATCAATTAAAAAAAAACAATAAAAACCATAGGATTATCTTAATAGATGGAGAAAAAGGTTTTTATAAAATATAACATCAATTCCTATTAAGAACTATAGAGGGGGTAGCTGGGTAGCTCAGTGGATTGAGAGCCAGGCCTAAGGACAGGAGGCCATAGGTTCAAATCTGGTCTCAGACACTTCCCAGCTGTGTGACCCTGGGCAAATCACTTAACCCCCATTGCCTAGCCCTTATCACTCTTCTGCCTTGAAATCAATACATAGTATTGATTCCAAAATGGAAGGTAAGGGTTAAAAAAAAAAACAACCTCTAGAAAGTATAGGAATAAGTGGAGCTTTCCTAAAAATAAGCATTATTTGTCTAAAACTAAAATTGATTAAAGTCTCTAATGGTGGTAAGATAGAGGCCTCCCTAATAAGATCAGGGATAAAGCAAGGATGCCCATTATCACCCCTGTTATTCAATTTTATACTAGAAATTCTAAATATAACAAGAGGAAAGGAAAGATAAATTGTTGAAATCTTTGCATATGATATGATAATATACTTGGAAAATCCTAGAAAATCAACTTAAAATTAGTTTAAATAACTAACAATTTTGCCAAAGTCACAGGATATAAAATACACCCACATAAATACATCAGAATTTCTATATATTATCAACAAAGTTCAGCAGCAAGTGATAGAGAAATTCCATTTAAAAGAACTGTAAACCATACAAAATACTAGGAAATCTCCTAATATAAACTCAGGAATTATATAAACACAATTACAAGACATATTTCATGCATATAAAGCTATATATAAATAAATACAGATGAATAATTAATAAAGTCTGATCAAAACTACTGGAGAAATATTAATTGCACATGGGAAGACTTAGCCAATATAATAAAAATGATAATTCACCCTAAATTGATTTACTTTATTGCTATATTAATCAAATTACAAAAGTTATCTCATATAAGTAGAAAAAATAATAAAATTCATGTGGAAGAACAGAAAGTCAGAAGTATCAAGGGGCTAAAATTTTAAAATGTAAAGGAAAGTGGTCTAGCAATATAAGATCTCAAACTGTATTACAAAGTAGCAATCATCAAAACAACCTGGTACAGGTTAAGGAAAAAAAGTGGTGAATCAGTGGAATACAATAGGCATACAAAGGGGCAGCTGGATGGCTCAGTTGATTGAGGATCAGGCCTAAAGATGGGAGGTCCTAGGTTCAAATCTGACCTCAGACACTTCCTAGCTATGTGACCCTGGGCAAGTCACTTCACCCCCACTGCCTAGGCCTTAATGCTCTTCTGCCTTGGAGCCAATACACAGTATTGATTCTAAGACCTAAGGTAAGGGTTTAATAATAATAATAGTAATAATAAACAAATAAGCAAACCAATAGGCACACAATATATACTAGTAAACATCCATGGTAACAGGGTTTGATAACCAAATACACAAATTTTAGGGACAAAAAAATCATTTGACAAAAATTGCAGGGAAAACTGGAAAGCACTTTGGTAGAAATCAGTTGTAGACCAACAGTTTACTTCATATACCAATATAATGACAAATCAAGTACAAGACTTAGATGTAAGAGTGATATCTTAAGCAAATTAGGGGAGCAATGGAAAATTCTATTTGTCAGATCTTTGAATAAGGGAAGAATTTGCGACCAAGCAAAACACAGAGAGCATTATAGGTTACAAAATTGATAAATTGGATTACAATCAATTAAATAGAGTTTATACAAACAAAATCAATGAAGCCAAGATTAGAAGGAAAGTGGGAAAAAAATTTACAGTAAGTTTCACTCATACAGATCTTATTTCTCAAATATATAGAGAACTGAATCCAATTTATAAGAATATAAGGTATTCTTGAATTGATAAATGGTCAAAGGATATGAACAGACAATGTTCAGAAGACATGAACATGTTCTAAATCACTACTGATTAGAGAAATGAAAATTAAATTAAAACAACTCAGAAGTACTCCTCACACCTATCAGATTAGCTAATATGAAAGAAAAGGAAAACACAAATATTGGGGGTATGTGAAAAAATTGGGACATTAATACACTGGTGGTGGAGTTGTGAACTGAGTCAGCTATTCTGAACAATTTGGAACTATGACAAGTATATACCAAAATGCATACTCTTTGGCCCAGTAATACCACTAGTAGATCTGTATTGAAAAGAGATCAAAGAAAAAAGAAAAGGGCCTATAATGTACAAAAATATTTATATCAGCTCTTTTGTGGTAGCAAAGAATTAGAAAATGGGCAGATACCCATCAGTTGGGGCATGGCTGAACAAGTTGTGCTATATGATTGTGATGGAATACTATTGTTCTGTAAGAAATTATGAGCAGTATGGTTTGAGAAAAACCTGCCAAGTCTTGTATAAACTCATATAAAGTAAAGTAAACTGAACCGGGAGAACATTCACTATAATGGCAAAATCATAAGATGATCGACTGTAAATAATGGAGCTATTCTGAGCAATACAACCATCCAAAACAATTCCAAAGGCCTTATGATGAAAAATCCTATCCATCTTAAAAAAACTGATGGGTTCTGAATGCAGATCAAAGCATTCCAAAAATTTCAGAATGCTTATTTTGGGGATCGAAGATTTTGGTCTAACTATTTATAGAAAACAACAAATTGATGACGAATATTTTTTGTACAGACTATGGTAGCCAGTTGAATTAACAAGCTCTATAGTTCTGGTAGAGGAGGTGTTTATCTCTCTGCGTGTGTGTATGTGTGTGTGTTTGTCATTTTTGCTTAACACTATTCCTTCTGTCTTCATATCCTCAGCTCATGGAACACCAAATTTTAAACCTTCCTAATCCTCTTTCCCTATCTTTTCAATCTCTGAAGCCCCTTGGTAGACTCAGAAATATGTCTATTAAACAGAACTCTGATATGATGTCTATTTCAAAAGTAATCTATGTTCATTTTTTTCCTAAAAGGAAATGTTTGCTCTACTTTAAATGATGCTACTGGTATAGTATAGAAAATGCATGAAAGTATAGAAGGAAAAACCTCATAGTCAAATAGATAATGTATACTTTTAAAATAAAAAATGATATGTGATAGAGACAGTTAACTACAGCTATTAAGAGATCTGTACAATATGTGTACATGTGTGCATACAGATTAGCTATTTAGCTAATTATAGACAGTTATAGCAAATGGATGATGAGCTGGGTCCAGAATTAAACAGGAAGGGAGTAAGATGAATTGTCTTTGGGAAGTTGCAAAATTTTATTAATGACCCCAAGCTTCTCCTAGAAACAAAGTTCCATCTCTTTAAAATTAATAATTCTCTGGAATTATATGTAGTTTACAAGTCATAGAATGATGCAATCTCTGAAGAATTGAACCTGAGTATGAGTCAAAGGGCAAGTGACAGGCAGATGGTGGGCAAAGGCAGGTAGCAAAGCATTACACAGAAGGAACTGGAAGGAAAATCTCATAAAGAATATCATCAAAGAGACGCATAAGGGGAAAGAAAAGGAAATGAGTTGGTCATATGGTTAGAGTGGGGGATAACTGATGATAGCCTACAGGTTCCCTGACTTTCTCCTAGTGTCAAGAGAAAATACGGAAAGCCCTCTGGACATGAGGTAGATTCACTGTGACAAAGCTTAGTGGGGGATATACAAAAGAAACATACAGAATGGATAAGTATTAGAAAAAATAAACTGATGACACTACAATTATGCATCTACCTATTTGAAATGAAGACATAGAAGTATCCTGAGATTATCCAAAGCTTAATGGTAAAAAAATGTTCCTGTGGCGGCTGCGGCTGCTGCTGCTGCTACTGCTGAATATAACATCTAGGCATTTGATTTCAAGTCAATGGAAAATGAAACTAATGAATCAGACCCTAAAAATAAAGTCCCCAATTTACAATTTGGAACAACTTTTTTGCCCCTAGCATTGTATCACTGCAACCAAACTGGCCTATCCATCAAAGGTTCTGTTCTGTTCAGCAATACAGGTATATAGCGCCTTATATGAATTTGACAAATACATCAAAATGCACAGATTAGGAAAAAAATATATATATATATAGATTGCTGTTAAAATAGACATATCAGCGATTATTTCTGCTTAATAAACATATTTCTGAGTCAAACAAGGGAGTGTCTGAGTTTGAAAGAATAGGGGAAGAGAAATAAAAAGGATTAAAAATTAGTCTTAGGTCAGGTAGACAACAAAGTGGATAGCGTGCCAAGCCTGGAGTCAGGAAGTCTCACCTTTCTGAGTCTGAATCTGGTCTCAGACACTTACTAGATATATTACCTTAGGCAAGTTACTCAACCCTTTTTATCTCAGTCTTATCCTAAAATGAACTGGAGAAGAAAACAGTAAACCACTTTAGTATCTTTGCCAAGAAAACTCCAAATGGGGTCAGAAAGAATCAAATATGACTGAAAATTGATTGCACAACAGCAATAAGCTGATGATATAAAAGCAGAAGGGGTAGTACTAAGCAAAGATGACCTACTGAAACAACTATGGAAAACACATTGAGCTCTGGTTACTGAGCCAGCCCATGTAAAATAAATTAAGAGCCTTGGGGAGATTTATTCTGCCCCCATAATGGATATGAGACCAAGGCACATAGCGTGTTCGGTTCTCTGAAATTTGTGATGAACAATGTGTGAGGAACAGGAATATATGACTCCTTTCCTATACCTTTTTCCCTTTCCCCATAGGTAGATGAGCCTCCCTAAAAAGCAGAAATGAATGTATTGACTCCCCCACCACCCCCTGCTTTAGTGATGCACATTTTGACATGACCACACTGTAATTATTATTGCATAATTACATTATTCCATGTAAACTGCTCCCTCCAAATTTGCCAGTAATCTCTGAATGGCCAAATCTAACAGTCTATTCATATTCCCCATCCTTCTTGACCTCTCTGTAGTATTTGCTACATTACCTTTTGACACCATTGACCATCTTTACTACCTGTTAACTTTCTTCTCTGAATGCTCATGACATCACTCTCTGTTTTTCTCTAGGCTGCCTGATAATTTCTTAGCAGACTCCTATACTTGTTCACAATCCATAATATGCCTCCTAAATGCAAGCACAATCCAGTCTTAAGCCTTCTGGTCTCTATGCATTCTTACCCGGTAACCTTGATACTGTCTCTGTAAAGATGATTCCCAAATCTATACATCCAGCCCTAGTCTTTCTCCTGAGCCTGAGTCAAAGTGAATTTTCCATGGGCATCCCAAACTCAAAGCATTTGAAAGTAAACCATCTTTCTCCCCAATAACATACCCCTCTTTGAACTTTTCTATTTCTTCAGAGATATCAATAGTGTCCAAATACCCCAAGTTCTCTGCCTCAGTATCATGCTCAGCTCCTTACTTGCCTTCACCCCCCATACCCAATTAATTGCTAAATCTTATACTTTCTATTTCTAAGATCTCTCTAACATCTGTCCCTTTCTTTCTGCTCACACAGCAATCACTTTAGTTCAATCTTTCAGCACCTTTAGCTTGGACTAATAGCCTCCTAATTGGCTTTCCTGCCATATGTCTCTTCTCTTTCCAGTTTATCTTCTAAACAGCTGTCAAAGTGATTTACCTCCTAGAGAAAATATTAACTTTTCTTTTTAGCTTGTGGATTCATTAACAGTCAGGAGAGGTACACCTTTGATTCTAAAAACTCAAATGCTATGCCGAGCAAAGGCCAGTATGTCCTACTGTTTATGTATATGATGGTGGGTTAAAGGTGCAATGGTGGACAGCAGCCAGGTCCTAGAGTTGAACCTCTAATGCATTAGATGTGTTCCCATCTCTCCACCCTTAAAAATTCAAAGAAAAGCATGTAAGGGTTGACAAGGACCTAAATTTGTCCTCAAAAAACTTAGCCAATAGATGTCATGCATGTGGATTCCAGACTGCCTAGAAAAGAACTGGGCCAATGCAAAGAAGAAGAATCCCTTCATCTTCTATCAGTTCTCCTATTCTACTCACACTGAAGTTTATGTTCACTTCATATTATCAAATGAAAGGTGACCTCTGGAAAACTATATAAAGAAAGGCATTTAAAAAGAGAATCACCGGATTACTAAGTCAAATGACATTTACTAAGTTTATTGGGCAATGAAACTCGTTTTCCTTTCTCCTCAGGAGGTGATTTTTCCAAAGAAAGATGGAAACATACATACTTTATATATGTGTATCTGGGATGATATTATTGATACACTTCCATCTCTTCCACAAATAAAGGGTTTTTTTCCCCAACAGTCATCCATCTGCTACTTTTAATAGACACAAAATTAACTAAAATAAAGAAATTAAAAGAACACAACACAGAGTGCTATTAATGGAGCACCACGCATGTCACTCCCCACACAGTCTACTAAAAATGGACTTATCCAAATGTGAGTGTCTCCACACAAATGTACACTGTGCCTTTCAATACATGAAGATGAGACCTTGATATTTTCCTTAAAACTGCAAAAAACACTTGCTCTGCAATTCCTTCTTTTTACTGCAACATTCTAGGAATTTCCAGCAATAATTTATGTTGACTAAGCATCTACTTTCTTCTTGGCAAATGACTAGGCACTGCATTGGTCTGATGAATATGAGAAGTCACAGTCCCAACCTGACAGAAATTACAATTAAATATTTGTAAAAACATGATAGTGTTAAGTTCCATGAGAATATTTTAATTAGGAGGGAATCTTCTAACACCCTATTTGTCAGGACCCATTGGACAAAATAATATTAAAATATCAAGAAAGGTAAAAGGGATGTCTCAAATGAAGTTGCACATGAGAGTAGATATTTTCATACTCAAGAACAAAATGCTAACAACTCAATTGACTTTTCTATGTTGTTCCCATTCAGATGGGAAAAACAGCCTGAATTTTAGATGGCTTGAAAATGGCTATATAAAATGAAATTTTCCATCCAGATACAATAAATTTTCCCATTTCCAAAAGATTTGGGACCAATGTAATTCTACATCACTGAATGTTTTGGATAAATAAGAGATCAAAATACACATAAAGTTTTTTTTTCCTTACCTTCTAAGCTGCCTTCTTTCTTTGACAGTCACACTCCCCAAAGGAACAGATAATTCAGTCTCCCTAGTAGGCAATGATAAGCAATGAATGAACAGGGTGCATGCAATTAAAGGTAATATAATGAAAAGTCTACCTAGTGTACTACTTGGGACTGGTATACAATGAGAGGAGTTACCAGTACTGACTGAAGCGGGGTTCTAAGATGTACTGAGACCAACAATTTGCTAATGCTAAGGCCTGAAAGGATCTGTGTGCATGAGAAACACATAACTCCATTACTTCTAAGTTTACCATTGTTCCAGGAGATGGAAAACCAAATAAATCTATTTCACAATTAATTTTAGAAGAGGGAACTATGACAAAATGGAAGTATCAGCTGAGGTGCAGAGTACAGAGACTGAAAGTAGTTCTACAGGTAAAAAGCATCTCTTCAAAACTACTATATCAGAGGCCTAGAATAAATGTGTGCTAAGAATTAAAAACATCGGGCATCATGGGAAAAGAGGGTGTATGGCTAACCAACGAAATAAAAGTGTTATCTCATGGAAAACTTATCTTTTCATAGAAAGATTAAGTAAGGAAAATGGGAGAAAATGAGGGAAATAAGGCAGAAAAGTAGAAATTCAGTATACCAAAAGAGAATTCAAGGAGAATCCAATACAGTTCAAGAGACTATAAAGCCAAAAAACAACAGTAACAAAAACAAATTAAGCACAGGAATAAAATAGGAAATGAGCAATAGTTTAATACAGTGGCTAGAGACTCAAGAAAGACACTCTTTTATTACATCAAAGGGAAAAATGCCAGTTACAGAATCTATGAGACCTTTAAAGATTGGTACAAGTGGTAAACCTAAGACTAAAAGGAGATAGAAGAAACTAAAAATTAATCTTTTGATTAAGTCTTTACTTATAGAAACTTCCCTAATTGTCTTTTGACATATATGATACAGAAACAAGATTATAAGATACTAAATAAAGGAGTGATACACAGGGTTCCTTAGACCTGACACAGTATAGATAAATCACTGGATAAAATTAGATAGCATCTGCCCAAGAATTTTAAAGGGTAAAATTGGAAAACTACTGGTCAAAGTCTATACCTGACATTGTTACATTTCTGTTAAGAGGACTGACATTTTTAGCGTAATTACTATCCCTATGAAGAGCTCCACAGGAGATTATAGGAACTAAAATTTTGTTTTGCTTCCATTTTATTAGACTGATGGAATTTGTAATGATCATTGAATCCCTAGACAAAAACTTACTAAGCAAGAGGTAACATTTTGCTGCAAAGGAGAATAATGCTTGACTAATAATGTTTCTGATTTCTTTTTTTTTTAAACCCTTACCTTCCATCTTGGAATTAATACTGTGTATTGGTTCCAAGGCAGAAGAGTGGTAAAGGCTAGGCAATGTGGGTCAAGTGACTTGCCCAGGGTCACACAGCTGGGACATGTCTGAGGCCAGATTTGAACCTAGGCCCTCCCGTCTCTAGGCCTGGCTCTCAATCCACTGAGCTACCCAGCTGCCCCCTTCTGATTTCTTTAAGAGGATTTTAAAGATAAGGTAGGTACACCATATTCATTCTTTAGACTACAAACAGCTAAGTTTGAGACCAAAACAAGAGCAATAGCAACAACAAATTAGGCACAGGAATAAGTCAGGAAATGAGAGACATTTGGTACAGTGACTCTAAGTCAGGAAGAAGTGGTTCAATTCCTGCCTCAGATAAATAAATATTGGCTGTATGTCGCTAAGCAAGTCATTTAAATTCCTGGTGTCCCAGATAACTCTGTTGACCTTCATTGGTCAAGAGTGTTTCCTTACAAGGAGTTCCCTAATACAATAAAATCACAAACCAGTGTTTCAATAAAAATTTCTCCATTCTATAATCTAAAGAATTTAAAAAAAAAACACTGGAAAGGAAAAATCTTTGGCAAGGAGTAGGGACAACTTATGAGTTATCAGATTAAATTCTGTTCTTAATGATTTTTAGAACCTATCATTGAGATAATGTTCTACTTGAATCCATTATCCAAAAAGTTTGCATAGACTAACAACTAAGGTGGAGGCTCAAGAAATGTTTAAATCTTAGATGACAGATCCATAAAAAGCTATTAAAAGAAAGAAGAAATGTATGGGAGAGGTAAGGGGGAAAGGGCATATCTTCATTACTGAAAATCATATCTCTGTAAAATAATTGCTCATTACAGTTAAAGAGAGAAAATTTTACTAGATAGATAAGAAGTAAGTTACCTGTTACTTCACTGACCTCAGTCTATAGACATATGTTTACAACCATTAACATTTATATTGGTTGTTGTGTTAAAATTGTTTTTAGTTCTGGTTTTCCTGACCACCCCATCCCACTTTCTGTCAATATAGGAAGTTTATATAAGTAGCTAGTATAAAGTGGTGATAACAGGAAGTAAAACTGCAAAGGAGAACCTAGAAGCCACATTTAACATCTCAAAGATTAAAGAGGCACAATTTATAAATTGTATCAAAAATCAAAAATCCAATCCCTGCTCAACCAAGGGAAGCCACCAAGGCATGGTTGTCAGGGTCTTTTAGTGCTATGATATGTAAATCTTAGACAAATTTCAGCCTTTCTGCTCTAAAGACTAGCAAGTCACCAAATGATGTTGAAAATTTTGAAATGATATACACATGTAAACTTTTTTTTTTTCCTCAGACCTATGCTTAGACTTCACGCAGTTGTTCTGGATTGCACGGGGTTTCCATTTATTTTATAGCTTCAGTGAGTACATACTTTTCTGGCACACAATCATTTTTCGAAATACATGTTCTACAGATAATTGAATGTGTCATACATTAACACATCATTTAATCAACATTCTATGATCATTTGCCATGTTGCCACAACAGAAATATTTGTGATGGAAATGAATGACATGGATAGGATGATCTGGAGGTTAGTTCCTCCTGACCTGTGTTATGACCAGCTAGGAGAATCATTGTTGCTTTTCATCAGCTTTCACAATTGATCACAATTACTTAGGAGATGGGTAACAAAACATTTCGTAGCTAGGTGCAGGGTTAGAGGGTAATTTAAAGCAGACTAAACATGTAAAGTTTAAAGTTTAATAAAAAAAAAAACAGAAATAATTTGGCTATGTTAATGACCTAACTCCAAAGTAACACAGTTAAGAGTTAGTTTGTTCTTCTCCAAAATCCTATAAAAATGAAACCTCAAACACTTGCCCCCTGAGCATCTGGGTCTCCATCAGACTCCATGCTCCTGAGGACTTCCAACTCTAATCCACAATTATATGAATGACACATTCTGCCTCTCCCCCTCCACATCCTATTCCCCATTGCTGCCTGACTTTCTTCACTGCCCTTCCTCTGTCCCAAGTCATTTGCCTCTGTACACCTTTTTTCAGATTATCCCTGTACTGTCTGTGTCGTTTGTTCCAACATCCTCTGTGCCTTAAATTACAGTAAAATGTGCTTCAGTCCCATTTCCTTCTGCTATTGTCTTTCCTAGAGAGTATACAAAGAATTAGGGGTGCCTGCCCTATTTCATAAATTAATGATCAAGTCAAGTTCCTACTATACAGAAATTATGCTTGATACAAAGGTGTATTGTTGGCCCTTAAAATGCTCATAATTGGAGGCAGCTAGGCGGTTCTGGGGGTTGAGACCCATGCTTAGACACAGGAGGTTCTGGGTTCCAATCTGACCTCAGACATTTCCCAGCTGTGTGACCCTGAGCAAATCACATAACCCCCATTGCCTAGCTCTTACCACTCTTCTGCCTTGGAAACAATACACAGTATTGATTCTAAAACAGAAGGTAAAGTTATTGTTGTATTTTTATAGATGCTCATAATCTAGTAAGAAAGATAGATCTACATATAATATGTAAATATTTAAAAGAGAAGATAAATATTTACAAGACAGTCAAAGCATCACAGGAAAATTATTTTCTAAATGGATAATCAAATGAGAAATTCATCCTGAGTGTAGACTTTGGCAATTTTTCATCTTGAAAAAGTAGCTTTCAGTCAGGGCCTTTGGGATTCACAGAATTTTTGGATATTCAACAAGGAATGTCTGAAATGAAGAAAGGAAAGACGATTTTATGAAAGAATAAGACAGGTAAGGCAGTTGAAGTCCTGAGAGTCACTTGCCTGAAACTCTAATGGGAATAAAAAAAAAAGCGTAAATCAGGTTGGTCAAATTTCTACAATAGTACGCTGCTTAGGCTTTTAGGAACATCAGATATTGTGTGGTGATTCTTTGTTTAGCTATTGACAGAACTCTACAGAAAAACATGATTTTTTTTAGCAAATCTACACTAAAAGTATATTCCTATATAAAAAGAGAGAGATGAATAAAAGTCTTTTTTGTCCGTTTGTTTGTTCTAGCCCCAAACACTTGGTTATATAGTCCAAAATCAGACAGAACTGAGTAATTCTTATGGTTTTCCTTTTCTGTTCAAACCAGTTACCATACAAAAGCAAAACCTAGAAGAAGTTAACAGGAAATCATCATGAACCCAAAGTGGCTAGTTTGTGACAGAGCTGTCACAAGAGCTGTCAAACCTCTTTTGCTGGTTTCAATGCTGCACAGCCTTTGGATTGACTAGTGCTTTATTGTTTCTTTTTCAATTACTTTTGTAAAACCCCAAGCTTATTCCTTGTAAGTATGCTTTGGAAGAACTCTTATGATCCTTTTTAAAAATTAGTTTCAAGGAAGCACATTACCATTATTGTTATTTTTAACCACCCTTATCTTCTGTTTTAGAATCAGTATTGTCTATTGTTCCAAAGCAGAAGAGTGGTATGGGCTGGGCAATGGGGATTAAGTGACTTGTCCAGGTTCACATGGCTAGGAAGTAGCTGAGGCCACTGGACCTCCTGTCACAAGGTCTGGATTTCAGTACACTGAGACAACTAGCTGCCCCCACATTAACATTATTTTTATACCATTTCAAACCTCGAAGACAACTAACTGGAAATTTTATTAAGTTTGTGTAATTAGGTTTTGTACCCTAGAACTCTCTTTCCCAGCTTCCCATGTTCCTTCTCACATTACGTGCTAACGGAGGGAGGATATAAGTTTTGTGTAACTCCGCCCTTGCTCTTTTCCTGCAAACATGGCTGGGAAAGCTTGTTTTACTCAGATTTTTTACTTTTGTTCTTTATTTTTTCTACTTCAAGTGATTATTAATAAATCTTATAAAATGCAATACCTGGGGTTATTGAATATTAATTTTAATCTTACAAGTTTATTCTAACTCTGTGGGATGATTTTCACGTCATCAAAGGGATTCATACTTAAACCATGCTTAAAACACTAGATGGTAGAAGTTAGGAAAGAAGTTAATTTTTTTTAACTACTGATACTTTAAAAAAAAAAGCCATCTGAAAACTGGAAGCTTTCCATCAGTGAAATCAATTCTTCATTATGTTTATATTTTTATTCAAGATATTTTAAAGTATGCTGACTTTAGAGTTTTAGTCATAGTCTCAGCTATTTCCCTATGATCAATATGGTTTTATACTTCATATTTAATTTTCATCTAAAAACTAAATTTATAAGTTAAATGAAATGCTACTGGAAACAGGTCGGGTGTTATGAGGAAAAAAGAAGTCACTCTTCATAATCAATAAACAAGTATTTATTAAACATTTTCTATGTATAAGACACCATTTTATAACCACCACCATTACTACCATCCCCCCAGTAAATATGAAATCCTCCTTGCTTTCATGGTGCTTACATTCTTTTGGGTAAAACAATATCTGTGTATGTGAATAGGTAAATACAAAGTTAATACTAGGTACTGAGAAAAGGTGAGACTGAGTCATTAGCAACTGCAAAATATATTCAGGTCTCAGGTACAGGGTGATGCTTGTGCTTAGAAGGCAGGTAAAAATTCTAAAGAACGGTTGTGGGGAAGAAGCACGTTGGATGTATCTGAGATAGTCTATGAAAAGGCAGCAAGATGGGACAGGGAATGTCATGAGTGAAGAAAGCCAGTCTGGTTAGACTGAAGAGCTTCTGTAGGGGAGAACGATGTAACGAGCCCGGATTATTGCAATAGTCCGTTTGAAGGCGTGAGAAAGGCCTGAATTAGGATGGTGATTAATCAACAAAGAGATGGGAATAGATGAGAGAAAGATGTGGAGACAGAAACAGTAAATTTAACAACTGAATATCATTTAAGCTGAATAAGAGGAAGGAGTCAAGGACACCACCAACACTGGGAACCTGAGCTTGTGAATTAGGAGGTATTCTTACAAAACGGTTAAGTAAAGGGATACAATTGGGAATGAAGATGAGGAGATTTGTTTTGTTTTTATTGAATTCTGGAGACACTTATGGGAAATGCACTTTAAAAGAGTCATTAGACAGTGATACGACAGCAGAGTTCAGGAAAGAGGCTATGGCTTATTATATAGACTGGCGATTCATTCATATGTCCGCTTTGGGGCCACACGCAGATTTAGAGGGCAACACATGGATTAAAAGCTGTCCTAAGAGACTGAGGAATGGCCAGAGAAGAAAGGGCAGCCTCAGAAAAATGCAGAAATAAGAGATTCTCTAGGAAAAAAGGAAGTCAGTCGTGTCAAGTACTGGAGAATGATCAAGGCTAAGAAAAGGTCATTGGATTTGGTAATTAAGAGATCGTTGGTAACTTTGGAGAGAGAGTTCAACTGAGTGATCATGCTGAAGTCAGATGGCAAAGTGTTAGGCACCACAACGTCAGCGGAGGCAATGCGCTACATAGGAGCATTTTTATGCACAGGTAGTAAATAACTTGACAATGATAAAAAGACACACTCGGGGGTATTACCACTGCTGGAGTTCAAGGGCAAGCTCAGTTTATTACGGACTATCTGATTTATAGTTTAGATGATCAGGCAAGAGATGTTATGGAGAGGTTTGATTATAAACAACTTATGATCTAGGATCGCAGATTTAAATTTAAAAGAGACCTTGGTGAGGGGCAGCTGGGTGGCACAGCGGATGGAGAGCCAGGTCTAGAGATGGGAGGTCCTAGGCTCCAATGTGACCCCAGACACTTCCTAGCTGTGTGACCCTGGGCAAGTGACTCAGAGCCTAGTACTTACTGATCTTCTGCCTTGGAAACAATACTTAGTATGGATTCTAAGATGGAAGAGATGGGTTTAAGGGGGATGACTACATTTTAGTGGTCATAAAGCTCAAACCCCTCATTTTATGAAGCACAGAGATATGACTTAAATAGGGTCATACAGTTAAAAAGTGTGAATCCAGATTAGAACCGAAGGCTTTCTGGCTCCAAGCCCGGTACTCTCTCCACCTACCTCTCAGCACACTAAAAAAAATCCTCGTACCGTACTAAAGTATGGGTTCCTAATGCTTCTGTTTCAATGTTGAGGGGTGGGGGGGAGCATGCAGTGTTTATGTAAACTCATAAACTCCATGATAGTTTCTACAAACCCAGGAAAAGGCCTCCACAACTCCTATGTAAGCATCTGATCAATGGTTTCTGTTACAGCCCTTAATAACTTGGATCTAATCAGCGAATTTGCTAGTCCAAAAAGCATTATTTTTTAAATTTAGAAATCTACATGTTAACTGTGAAAATGGAAAGACCATAATTATAAGAGATACTCTATGTCAATCTTTCACATAAAAAATAAAAATAAAAATAAAAAAACAAGGTGGATTTAAGTGAGATATAGTCTTGGAATAATTTTAATTGTTTTAGGTGATGAATCTTTCCCAAAAAAAGGGAAAAGGGAAAAAAGCGGGATCCATTTCTGTTTTTAAAAATCCACCATGTCTGCAACAGTGCAACTAATGACAACCTTCCCGTTATCCTCCCTTAGAAGGAAACCCTATAATAAGAGCTTCCCAAAATGTCAAATAATACTTGTCTCATAACAGGGCTTCTTTGTTCATTCACCATGTCTCTTTTGATATGCACAGATAATAAAAGTTCATGTAAAACTAAAGGTAATATAGAGTAGAAGCCAACACTAATTCTGTATAAATATGTCTGATTAATAAAAGTGCCATTGTTATGGTTATTTCGTAATGTCACGATTGTTACAAGAGCAGAGGATAGAAGTACTCCTACTCTCACTGTTTTTGTTCATCCTCTGTCATCCAACCAGTTTGGAAATTTTTGTAGCAGAGGGGGGAAGCAGAGGGTGGGTTCATGTCCCTCAGTTATTTCTACTGAGTTGGCTTAGTACAGAGCCTATAAAACTAGTATGACTAAACCTCATTTGTTCCAAAGTCCATATTAAATTCTAAAATTAAAACCTACATTCCCAGAAATGTACAGATATAGATTCATTTCTTATGCACAAGTAATCATCTTATATGGTTTAATAGGAATACCAGAAAAAACATTTTGCATGGTAAGATCAGGAACTCAAAAGGAATGAAAAAAGGCCCACAGTTAGAAATCCTAAATGTGCAGTTCCATCCCAACATTCAGAATCGATGCAAACTGGACCACTGATGAGAATCATGATATGGATCTTGGGGGACTGGGGGGCAACTGCAAGGTGTGTTTGTTAAGTCTGAATTGTCATCCCTCTGCTTTTCTCTTTAAATTCTTATTTCCCCAGATCCTTCCTCCCCCCCTCCAGGCAGCAGTAATATAAAAAGTTAACAGTCGATCTTAAATTTAGCTGACATTTTTATCTCCTTCACAACATACCCTTCAGATTGCACCCAAGAAGGAAATTATTAAATAGTAGCAGGAGACTAGTTAGCAAATCCATCCACTGAACAAAAACCAGCAATGCACCTTCCTGCTAAGAAATCAACCAACACTTAAGCAGTCATTATCATCAATTTCAGAAAGAAAGGAGGATATTAATGACTGAAAAAAAAGTAAAAATGTGTTTCCTGTTCCTCCCTCCATCCTCCCCTAAAACGTTCCGTGTTAGTTTAAGGAAGCTAAATAGGAAAGACTGCACTCTGTTGCCCTACGGAGTCTCACGTGAAGCAGCCCTCATCCATCGGAAGTCAAGCTTACCCTCCCAAGATTCATCCTATGTTTTTTCATCATAATTAGCCACAGCGCAGTTTTGCTTGCACTGGCATCACTCACAGCTAACTTCCCTTTTTCTTTCCCGTTTTTAACAATTAATTTATATATTTTATATCTCTGAAGCCCTACTCTGTTTTATTTATGAATATAGTCCTTCTTGATGGTAGCTTTAATGGGGAAGAGGTGGTAATTAATGTCCCAGTTTGCGAGGTTAATCCCTCTCCCCACTCTCCACAGAGAAGTTTAAGGTAAGTAACAGTTTACAGTCAATATTAGGTTTAATTATGCTTAATGAGACTTAGTGTCTCTGTTTACTAACTGCACTTAGGTGTGTAGCTCCTATATGAGTTTTCCCTTGGCCTCATTCTGGTATGTTAATAGTGCCACGGTGTACTGTAGACATAGCACTTTAATCTATAAAGTTGCTCCTAGGGAGCAAAGCAAGCAAGGCACCTGTTTAAATGGAGATGGCATGAAACCAGTAAAACCTTAAAACTTTCTTTCTGGGAAGGGAGCTATTATTTGGGCGGTGCTTTCTATACTAGACCCTTTTCCAGGGAGAAATGAAATGACTCAGTAAGATAATACCAAATATCAATAACATACGGAAGGAAGGGAAATTGTGGGCCATTCAGCAAGCAGCAGTTATTCTAAGGTAGTAGCTGGCACAAAAGGGATATATGCAAGTTACGTGTTTGTATATTGAGGACTAACTTTAAACTAAAAGATCTTCATCATTATTTTCTCTTTGAACATTTATTTTCAAAAACTGTGAGTTAAGTTTGGAACAGTATGTAGGATTTTTTTGTTTTTGTTTTTAAACCTTTACCTTCCATCTTAGAATCAATACTATGTATAGGTTCTAAGGCAGAAGAGCAGTAAGGGCTAGGCAATAGGAGTTAAGTGACTTGTCCAGGGTCACACAGATAGGAAGTGTTTGAATCCAAATTTGAACCTAGGACCTCATGTCTCTAGGCCTGGCTCTTAATCCACTGAGCCACCCAGTTGCCCCTAGGTTTTTAATTAATGCACATAAAAGCACTGGCCCACAAGAAATCAGAGACTGAAGCTAAAGAGAATCCAGCATTTGAAATTGCCACCTGACAAGGGGCTGGGGGGTTAACCTCAGTTACATGAACTTATAAAAAATATTTTGAAAACGGTTTCAATATAACTGGTTTCCTTAATAATCTTCCATATTATATTACATGCATTTAGGAATATTACTTTAAGAAAGAATCCGACATGTTTCACCAGATTTCCAAAAGGGTCCATGTCACCAAAAGAAGACTAATAATCCCAGATTCTAGCTGGATCTCAGGCCACTTGTAACAGATTCTAACTTGGAGGTGTTGAGAGCTGTATATAATACATAGGACTAAGCAACAAGTATCTGTTTACACCTGGTTTTACTCTTCCATTTCAGCTTGATTTTCATAAAAAAGAGTTTGTGGGTGAACTCTCCAAGTAATAATAATAATAGCATTTATATAACATTTTAAGGTTTGCAAAATACAAATATTGTCTCATTTAACCTTCATGACAGCCTCAGGATATAGATATTATTATTATAATGATGATGATGATGATGATGATGATGATGCCCATTTACAGATTTAAAAAAAACTGAGACAGACAGAGGCTAAGTGACTTCCTCAGGATCATTCAGCCAGTAATAGTTTAAGGCTGGATTTAAACTAGGAGCTTCCCAACTCCAGACCCAGCACTCTATTCCTTGGAGGACCCAATAGCCTTAAGTAAGATTAGAAAATATAGGTATTATCAGTAAATGTAGGTGTATCAACACAATACTTCTTTTGTGTTAACCTGAGTTTTTATCTCATGATTTATGAGGACGATTTCCAAGGCTACTATAGTCTACCTGGAAGCCCAGTTCTTCCAAACATCTGTTTTTGCCAGCAGTTGAATAGCAATGAATTAAGGGAAATTATTCAGAAATCAGGCTAGTAGTGAGTCTATGGCCCAGCAGATTCTAAGAAGTCTGCAAAAGATTGAGTGAGTTTTGTCAAATAAATATGAAGTATGTTTAGATTTACTTCCAGGATTTTTTTCTGCTCACTGAGAATTTTGCATTTGGTCCATATACTCTAACCATAATTTTACTTTTGGAAAAAACTCAGGAGCTAACATTTTTCTCTTTATGAAACACTAACCAGTATGTTTAAAAAGAAAATAGTTTAATTCAAACTATCTACTTAATCAGTACAATCCTTTCCACTGTTTAGACACTTTTTCAATGGTTATTTGTAAGAGACTGTAAAAGCACGGCCATTTGTAAATTTTGATCTTACTTTTGAAAGGACTGAAATCTAACAATAATTTTAGCAGCCATGCAAATTAAACAAAAAGAGTGACATCATTGCAAAAATCATGGCTGATACCACATAAGCAGAAGTATTAAGCAAATTCAAATCATGGTACCCTTAGCAATCAGAGCTGATCACACTATGTGCATCTTGAGTTTAACTTCCAAGTACTTGAATATACATGGGGGTGGGGAAAAGGGGAAGATAAGGAGACAGTCAGACAGACAGACAGACAGACAGACAGACAGAGACAGAGAGAATACCCCAGGAAAGGATGCCTTTACGTATCACATTATCTATATTCCTTTACTCTTTTAAAAGGAAAGAAAACAATATGACCTTAGGCCAGAGAACAGCTAAGGGCTGTAGATGTAATGAATGGGAAGTTGCTGGTCAGAATTCAAATTTATCTGTGGAGGTCTACCTAATTAATTGTTTAATGAAATGTGCTTTCCTCTAAGATGGAATCTAATTTAAACTGAGACCTTTCCTTTTAACATTATTCCTAGATTAGAAAGATATATTTTTCAGTAAGTTATTGAAATCTCAAACTAAATGGGGATGACAAAGTAAATCAAGTCATTTTGAATTTTAACATTGACAATGTGGCTATGCTGATAGGTTGATCAGATCTCATAAAGAAAATAAGCCAGAAACACAGGCATCCACTAAATATTGATACAGTGAAAACTTGATTTTATAAAGAAATTTTCCCCATTACAAATTATTCATACCCATTTAGGCCTCCCCCATCCATTCACTTCTTTCTTATCTTTTACACAATTCATAAGATATTCTGGAGTTGAGCTGAGGGATGTTAGGATAGGCATGGAAGGGGCTAGATAAATGCTCAAGTTCCATCGTGTATTACTATCTCTTGGTGGCACAGTGGATAGAGTGCTAGACTTGGAGCCAGGAAAATGTGAGTTCAAATCCTGCCATGTGATCCTGGACAAATAGTTTGATGTTTCAGCCCCAGTATCCTCATCTCTAAAATGGGAATAATAATAATAGCACATAGTTCGTTGGATTATTATGAGGATCAAAAGAGACAGTATATATAAAGCTATTTAAAAGCTATATAAATGCCGGTTATTATTATCCAACTTTTTGTCCCCTCTAACTGATGATCAAGTTAGATTATACCTGTGTATCTTGGCAATACAAGCAGAGATCTCCAATCTATGGGCTGGAACTGACTGATCGCAGCATCTCACTGCACCCTCCCCCAAGCATACTGTGTACTCCCCTTTGTCTCTTTGTTCAGAGTATACTGTATGTAACTGTATTAACAAGGCTTTTTGAAGTGAAACAAAGATTTAAATAGTAGTTGGGCAAATAGAGGAGTTCTATAAACTCAAAACAAACATGAAATTTGAGTTTTAAATTACTGATTCATCTAGAGCACAGATCAATGTTCTCTGAACCATGGGCTTAATCTGGCCTAGGACTTCAGTGTCCCCATCTCACCTCTGAGCTTCTAGTCCCATTAAATGCAGAAATACAGAACAGCTGGTTGAGCTGAGCAGCTAGAACGGTCTCTTTAGATAGAAGTAAGGGGGTTGCAGACACTTCCAGGGCTAATCTCAGAGGACTGTATAGTCCTGACAGAGGGTATTGGCTACTCTTGGGTAAACGGCCAACAAACATTAAATTGTACTGAGTAGAATGAATATGAAAAGAGAGAAGAAATTGCTTCTACCTTTAACAAAACAAAACACCTCAAATAAAGTATGACGTCAATAAAATAAACCTGTAAAATGCACAGTATAATGAAAAAGCAAGTGTCAAGTCAGGGGACCAGGGCTCAAATGCTAGTCTTATTCCTTAACCCTATGGCATCTTGGGCAAGTCACGCATTCTTTATGGGTCTTACTTTCCTCATCTATAGAATGAGTAGGCTGAGAAAATGATCCCTAATTGAGGCCGTCAGGTGGCACAGTGGATAGAGCACCAGCCCTGGAGTCAGGAAGGCCTGAGCTAAAATCTGGCCTCAAACACCTACTAGCTGTATGACTCTGGGCAGTCATTTCAGCATCTTTTATCAGTTTCCCCACCTGTAAAATGAGCTGGAGAAAGAAATGGCAAACCATTTCAGGAATCTTTGCCAAGAAAACTCAAATGGACCATGAAAAATTGGCCACCACTGAAAGGCCCAAACCACGACAACAACAACAAAACCTGATTCCTAGAGTCCCTTTTCAGCTCCACATCCTATGCCCCTAGGAAACCAGTAAAATATAGAATGGTATAGAGTAAGTAGGTATGGAACTGAACTTGAGAGCCAGCATAACCTGGGACCAAATCCTGTCTCAGACACTTACCAGGTGTGTCTCTGTGGGCACATTAAACATCTCTGGGCCTCAGTTTCCTCACCTGTTAAAACTGGGTGTTATCATCAATGTCCTCTAAGATGTCTCTAAAGTTTTTGTCTATGATCCTATATATATATATATATAGTATATGACTCAAGTGATTCCATGACGAAACCACAAACTACAAATATTTACATATCCTCAAGCAGGTACAGACTCATATTCTAATAAATAAAAAATAAATAAATAAAAATAACATGACCATGTAGTTGACTATTTGAGCTCTAAAAGAAACACAGGGATGTTTATTTTAGTGAGTAAATATACTGAAAACAAAACTACGCCACACATAGACAGGGTTGATATAAAAGATGTATTTTCTGCCCTATGGAGATTATAGATTAGTTAAGAGACTTAGCTCCAAAGGGAAGATAATACAAACAGAAGATACTAAGGAACAACAGTGCAAAGAACAAGCCAACATAAAATCATTTCAAACGTTGAGGTTATGATCTAAAGAAGAAGAAGGTTTGGTATGGTGGAAAGAGAACGATATTAAGAATTCAGGGATGCCCCATTATTTTCTTTATGCATAGAATAGGTCACTTCATTACTCAGAATCTTTCAAAGACTCCCTATTGCCTACTAAATACAGTCCAAACTCTTTGGTTTGGCATTAAGAGACCTCCTTAACCTTGCACTATTGTACCACTTCTTAGTTATTTGTAACTCATGCTTTCCTACCTCCTTGTTTCTGCAGGTGTCATTTCTTTTCCATGGAATGTTCTTTCTCCAATTGTTATCATCCATCTCTATCGAAATTCTACCATTTTTAACCCTCAAATAAAAGAAATTTGCTTTCCTGAATCCTGGTCCTGATTATTTCATACTGGAAATTATTTTCCTTTGCTAATCTCCTTATATACCACTTATTAGAGCCAAAATATAACTGGTTCATTTTATTAATATAAGGGGATCTGTGAATTCAGGAATATATATCTTCCTTCAACATTATATAGATTCCAAATCAAGTCAATTAAGAAGCATTTATTAAGCATTTACCATGTGCCAGGCAATACACTAAAGCACTATCATAGAGGCTTTTCACCAAAAGTTCATTTTTCCACAATTAATTTTGTTATCCCTTACCCTTCCTATCTCACAACTTTTGTTTTTCTTCTTCATCTTCTATGTATTAATTTTACTTCCCTGTTTGCCTCTCAATTGTCCAGATTGTGATTTCATCAGAATAGGGCAAACTAGACGATACAGTGGCTAGAGTACCTGGCCCTGGCCTGGAGTCAGGAAGCATCTAATATTACCAGAAGAATACTGGTATTTAAAAGAATGGTCTTTACTTTAGGAATGACACCTCTTTGTGGATGTTTTTGCCCCAGTAGAATGTTAAGGGCAGCACTTTTTCATTCATTCTTTGAATTTGTAATCCCAGCACCTAGCACATAGTGGGCATTAAAAAAAAACTGTTGATTGATTGATTAATAAATGCTTGTTAGCTGATTAATTGTGCTGATTGTATCAAACTCGGTCACACTGAAGAGCTCCTAAATGAGATCCATAATCATGCAAAAGAGTTTGGCCTAACCATCTACCCAGGAAAAAACGAAGCAAATGAAGAATATCTAGAATAGATGAGTGGTTTCTAAACATTTTTACTCATGAATTGCTAGAAATTGATAAAAAAAAAACTTTTGAGCACATGTCCATGATCTATGTATTTATATTTATAAGTCATATATGTGTATGTATATAAACATATATAGTATTATACTAATAATTATATAATATATGTATATATATATATATCATGAAGCTTCCACAGAAACAGACATTTTAAAAAGCAGAGAAAAAGACAAAATGTTATTTGATTCTAGAGTTGGCCACTAGAGTTTATCAAATAGAGGGATTATATATTCAGATCTATGAATTAAGAAAATTAGTTCAGCAGCTAAATGGAGAATAGATTGGAGAGGGGAGGGATGAGTGGCAGCAAGACCAGATAAGAAATACTTCAATAGTGCAGGAAAGAGGCATTATTGGCCTGAACTATAATGTGAGTGGAGAGAAGGGTATAGATATGAGAGAAGTTGTGGAGGTAGAAACAATATTTAGCATCTTATTGGATGTGTGGAGGTCTGAGAGAATCTGAAGTCAGAGACAGACCTAAAAAGATTATAGAGCTCTTAATAATAATAAGGACAACTGGAAGAAGGATGGGCTTTGACAGAAAGATACTCGAAGTCCAATGGTGTAGACTCATATGCCATACAAGTCAGCTTGTCTTGTGCTACTCACTTTTTCCCCAATGAAATTGAGAAGGGACTGGGGGTGGTAAAGAACTCTTTCTCGCTTGCCATTTCTCTAAAGGGCAAAACCCCTTGTTCCAACCCTAGCTAATAAGGGATTTGGAAGAAGGGTGCAGGATTTTGCTTGCCCAGCTGCTTTACATTCCTGGACAGAGATCAAGTTATAATCATATTGACAAGTCAACACCAAATGGAACCACAGGAGACTAGCAGTGAGAGGGAGTATGGTTGGGGAGAATTAAGCAACTACTGGCAAAAAGGGATGGAGTATTAGTGTTGGAAATAATCTCATGTTTAGTAATGGTGGAGAGGGTGGGATTCCACTCATCTTCTCATCCTCTAATTGATCACACACTACCAGAACTCATGCCATGAGTCTCTGGGGATGCACCACCTCTGCTCAGGAAATTTCTGGTCTATACCATGATATGCAATTTGATGGATACCCTGTAAAATACATCTGTCTGTATATCCATTTATCCACACATCCATCTAGTCATTTCTTGACACTGCAAATTAACAATAGCCTGAGCCCAGAATTGAACAGGAGAATGGGTTGTTTTTTCTTTGAGAAGCTGAAAGTTTTCTCTTAGTAACTCCAAGCTTCTCCCTGAAATGAAGGGTTGTTGTTGTTGGTTTTTGCTGTTGGTAATGTTTTTTTTTTAATATTCGGTTCAATAACAATTATTTATTAAGTACCTAACATCTAAATAAATCTACTTTAGTAAGATACAATGTTTGGACAAGGCCCAATCCCCACCCTACTTGTGCTTTATGAGGAGAGAATAACGTCTCTTTACTTTGTCCAGCACAATGATCTTTACATATGAGAACTCAATAATTTTTTTAATCAAGGCAGAAGACCAGGAGCTCTAGTCCTAGTTCTAACACTAATTGACCATGTGATCTTGGACAAGTCAAACAATTTCCTTGAGCTTCAATTTCTTCCTCTATAATACTGGATATGGTAATACTATTTGCCTCCAGCTATCACTGGGTTACTGTGATGAGAAAACAAGAAATACATGAAAGCATATAATTTGAAAATTATAAAGCGATGCCAATAATAATACCTTGTATATGCCTATATGTTGTAAGAATCATTTGGGATATCTGTATTTTGAAAACATTCTTGACTCTTAGACCCTTCAAAACCTACCTTTTGGAGTTTCTCATATATTTCTCCCTCTCCTTCATGTACTCTGTGATCATGCTGGTATCCTTGCTATTATTCACACCAAATACTACATCTCCTGACTATGCCTTTTCTTTGGCTTTCCCATGCTTGAGCTTCTCTCTCCCTTCATTCTGGCTTTCTTTAAGTTCCTGCTTTCTGCAAGAAGTACTTCCTGATCCTCCTGAATGTTAAGTGCTGGAGATAATCTATAATTTATTCTGAATATATCTTGTTTGTATATAGTTATTTGCATGTCATCTCCTATATTACATTGTAAACTCTTTGAGAAAAGAGATTCTTTTGTCCTTTGTTATTAGCTTAGCTTTTCTGTATTGCTTAGCACAGTGTCTGATATGTAGTAAGCACTTAAGAAATGCTTGTGGACTTAAAGTACCACAGAAATATCAGCTATTATTATCCTTATCATTAATACCATAAAAGTAAGACAATATTATAGTGATAAAAATGGATAGAAGTTATGCAAAGTAGCTATTTCAGACAATAGAAATAGAATTACACAAAAGATAGTGAAAGTTTAAAAAAGGGAAAAGAAGGTAAAGAAGGATATGTTGAAAAGACTAAAATATGAAAGAGTTATTTGGTATACTGAGAGAAAATGGCAACAAAGTCCTAAGCAAGAAAAAAATGCTGAAATGATAAATATATCTAATATTTACTGAAACAAAATTTTAAATAGAATGTTATGGGTTATCTACTTCCACAAAGCAACAAGGAAAGTGAGAAGCAAAGTGGCAAAATGAATAGAAAAGCAGCATTGGGGTCTAGAAAAAATGGTTTCAATTCTGCCTTAAGAGACATTCTAGCCATGTGATTCTAGATAAGTCATTTAATTTTTCAATGGCTGGAGTGATTCTCTAAAACTATAAATTACAGATGAGTTGATTAACTATATTTGTCAAGAAGAGTTACCTAGCCTGTTGTTTGGGCATTTCAGTCCTGTCCAATTTTTCATGATCCCATTTGGGATTTAATGGTTTGCCATATCCTTCTCCAGTACATTTTATGAATGAGGAAACTGAGGCAAACAGGGGAAGTGACTTGTCTAAGGTCACAAAGCTAATAAGTGTCTGGGACCAGATCTGAATTCAGGAATATGAGTCTTCCTGACTCCAGGCCAGGCACTTTATCCACTGTGGCACCTGGTTGTCCTATGCTAATGAAAACTACAAACCACTGAGAAAAAAAACAGGGAAGCATAATTAATACATGGAAGAGGAAGAAAAACAAAAGTTGAGACATAGACGTGAAGGCCAAGGAATAACAAAAATTAATTTTGGAAAAATGAACTTTTGGTGAAAAGCCACTCCAATGGCAACTAAAACAGTCTGGAGTACTATCATTCCCTATACTGCTTTCAATAACCTTTAAGTTAAAACAAAGAAACTTCTTTGTAGTAAAATTATTATGAATATCTTTCAAATAATACAACTAAAAAGGAGTAAGAGATCTTTTTAAAAATAAATTTTATTGATATCTTTTGTTTTCATATTATTTGCATTTTCCAATATGTCTCTCATTCCTTATGGAGAACCATCTTTTAAAACAAAAAATCTTTTAAATATTAAAACATACCAATTCAGGAAATTAAAGTGTCAAAAAAGTCCATTCCACATGTGCTCCATACCATTGGCCTCTCATTTTGCAAAGAATGGAAGGAAATGCCCTCTCCTATGTTGTCCCCAGAAAGCTTTGATGTAATTATCCATCTAAAAGTGGTGGAAAAACCACTCCTACTCTACCAACAGTCAATATACTCAATGACTTTCTTCTCCTCAATTACTTGACTTCTTGACTGAAAATATGTTCTGCTACGTTCAGTCTACTAAGAAATTTGGAAAGTTTGGAGAAAACCCATTCAACCAGTTCTAAAATATGCAAAGCATGAATCAAAAAATGGTGGTTATAGATTTTTGAGGAAAATTGTTCAGATGCTTTTCTTTGCTGGCCTCTCCTTAATAAAGTTTTTGATTTAATCTTGTGAACTTAGCAATCATGTAGCCCTCAACTGAGGGATGAAATTTAGTGAAAAATGAGAAAAACTGCTTCATAAATTAAGAAATCATCAAAAAATTATGAGTCATTTATTCAGTGTCAACAGAATACTTTCTATGTACTGTGAGCTATTTTTAGATGTATGCAGACATTTATCTACAGGTTTCATCCTACTCCCATTCTTCTCTATAATGAAAAACTCAATGAGTTCCTCTGTGTGAATTTCTGATGAAACCAGCAAAAGATCTAGAGCTTTAATGGTGGGGGTTTTTTTTCTATGCATTTTGCTATTTTATAGATCTCTATGCACACATAGGAAGAATCATTTGCCAAAGAATACATTTTCCTACATCGGTTCTGGTATTCTTTGGAATTTATAATCTAAAGGGGTGTGTGTGTGTGTGTGTGTGTGTGTGTGTGTGTGTGTGTGTGTATCGCCATGCATTATGCAAGTATGGTGTGCACATGCATTCATCATAAGTGCCACAACAGAAGAAAACAAATGAAAAGGATAAAAGTCATGAAAATGAATGGGTTTTAGCATAAATGTAATTTTTAATATGCCTTAATGTGGTCATCTTACCTTAAAGAGGAGATAAAAATCAGTATAATGATACCAATATTAGTAGCTATGTGTATTTGATTATTAACTGCATATATCTGTGCTGTATAAATACAAGCACAAACATAAAATCATGAAATTATAGTTTTAGAGCTCAAAGAGATGTGAGGACTCATCTAGGACATCCTCTCCTTTTACCTTGGAGGCACTAAAGTAACTGTCCCAAGGTCACGTAGTGAGGTGTCAGTACATCAAAACCTAGTGCCTAACATTGTCTCCTGGCTCCCACATCTGTATTCATTCCACTCTAAACTGCTTCCTTAAATATATTTAATATCTACTTAAAATCATATATGTATATGTGTGTGCACATATGTTGAAGGATAATTTCCTGAAAGTTAAAGGAAAAAAATTAAAACTGTTTTTGTGACAACCTAAATCCTATCACTGATGTGAAATCTCCCTTAAAAATTGTAATTAATGGCTCTTGTGCCACACCATGAACCTTCTGGGTCAAACCTTGTAATCTGCAGTTTGAGAGGGCAGAGCTCAAATTATAACTTTTAAAAACTGATTATCTCTGAGCAATGTGACAAATCCATCTATTTTACATTGTATGAATACCAATGATTTGAATAGTAAAAAGGATGTGTGTCCAAGTGGACAGCTGATGTGGGGAATGGCCATTTTACTGGCTAAGGCTAAAGTCCAGCATAATGACTTGGAAGGCCACAGAGAGAGCATGCAAGGACGGAAGGCCAAAAAAGCACAAATCCAAAAAAGAACATAATGAACTATCTGATCAGAGGATGAAAATATTCCACACACATGTCCAATGTCAGGAAGGGAAAATGCAAATTTCCTTCACCTGCTGCTGCCTTTCTGTTTCTGCAACCTCAATCCAAGCTGAATTCCAGACTGGTAAAAACAATTTTATATAATCTTAGCTTTCAGTAGTCATTCTAAAAGTTTAAGAGTATCCATGATTTTGAAATTCGGTGCCTGATAGTCACGAGAACTATCTCATTATTGGCTGTCTGTAGCATACTTTCCAAAATCACCAGGTATTGCTTTACCCACTTCGGAAGTGAACCTTGTTATACAAACATCAGACCATCCCCTCATCTGCCACCGAGTTGCCTCAAACACCAAGATGGCGCTTGAACTCCTCTGAATGCCTCAGAATCCTCTGAACAGAAGGTACCTTGGGAGGAAGCTGGAGCTCTCAGGATGGGTCTGTGTAAGAGCAGACCCGCATAACAGACTGAACTCAGTGTGGGACCAGGATTCCTGAGGTTGGGCTCTGAGCGCAAAGGCCCCAAAAGAGAAGAGGGTACGTGGCTTAGTTGCGTCTGGCATTGACTGGGGGTAAGCATGAAAAATAGGAGAAAGGCACATTTGTATGACATGATAAAGAGGAATGTGGGACGGTTTGTAATCACTAAGCCCTTGCCCTGCTATTTATTTATATGAAGTGGTTTATTCTTGGTCCTCCAGAAGATCTAAAACCAGTTCTCAAGCATTTCTTCAAGCATCTTCAGTTTCCCGGCCTTTGAAGGCCTCCTCACATTTCTGGCATGGCTCATAGCCAAATGAAGGTGATAAATAACATCAAAGGCAGCCTTTCATTTATCAAAAGAGTCAGGTCCTTGCTCGTTTTTCAAACTTAAATAACTAATGAAAACTAGAGGGAAACAATTATAAAATCACAAGACCAGAGTTAGAGCTGAAAGTTCAGAGAAGTTACGTAGGACAATTCCTCTCCCACAGTCCTTTGCTTTAGAAGTAGAGAGACCTGAGCAAAGTAAACACTGTAAGTAAGAGTAAACACTACAAGAAGGATTAAATGAATCTGGTCTCAAACACTTCCTATCTGTGTGACCCTGAGCAAGTCACTTAACCCCCATTGGCTAGCCTTTACCGCTCTTCTGCCTTGGAGCCAATCAATACACACTATTGATTCTAAGACAGAAGGTAAGGCTTTAAAATTTTAAAATTTAGATGAAAAAAAAGAAGGATTAAAAATGGATATGTAACTATACCTTCAGCATTACTCCAGTGCCTCAGTTTTAGGGGGTTACCTGGGTTTTTCAAAGTCTTATGACAATGGAACAGAAGTTCTTCAGGTTCTGCCAACTTGTATAG
The DNA here is from genome assembly GCF_027887165.1 of Monodelphis domestica. Lineage (NCBI taxonomy): Eukaryota > Metazoa > Chordata > Mammalia > Didelphimorphia > Didelphidae > Monodelphis > Monodelphis domestica. Next base: position 76,851,395 of record NC_077230.1, read on the forward strand.
GCTTGTAAGTATTTAGCCCTACAATAGAGCAGTTAAGTGGCACAGTGGACAGTGCACCAGGCTTAGAGTCAGGAAAATCCTCCCAGACTCTTATTAGCTATGTGACTTGGGCAACTCCTTTAACCCTGTTTGCCTCAGCTTCCTCATCTAGAAGATGAGCTGGACAAGGAAATGGCAAATGACTCCAGTGTCTATGCCATGCAAACTCCAAATGGGGCCACAAAGAGTCAGACACGACTGTATCAACTCCAAAACAACAAAAGCCCTGTGACAGGCTGGTGAGAGTGGGCCCACACAACTGTGGAACAAAGTCCATCCTCAGGAAAGGCTGGCCACCAGGTAATGATACTTTTTTTTGTTTGTTTGTTTTCATTTTCAGGTCATAAAAATTCAGAAAGACCATTTATGAGGATAGTTCACTGGGAGACAATCAGGATTAAAGGAAGGAGTAAAAGTACCTCTGAAAACACATCGTTTGAAATGTTATAGTATATAAATTCATAAAACACAAGGGAAAATAAAGGAGGAATGATTCAAAATACAATAAAGACGACATATTTTAAATACTTAAAAACATGTTTTGATGATTAGGTCAACTCAAATTCGAGAAGAGTTACTAAGGAAGGTCATGAATTCTCTATTACTGTAAAGACAGCTTTTCTGTTTACTTAAAGAATAACCTTTATTCTAACTCTTTATGCCTTTAATAATCATTATTACTTTTATTTATATCAGTATAAAATTTAATCAGTTTGACAATCATTAGTTACCAAGGATATAATAGATAAACATAATAAGAACTGATCATAACTCACATTTATATCCTGCTTTAAGATTTACAAACCACTTCTGCTTTTTAAAAAAAAGTCATTATTCCTATCTTACAGAAGAGAAGACTGAGGCATAGAAAAAATAAATGACAAACTTAAAAACACAAAGTAAGCTTTAATTATCAGTAAAAGTCAGATGATCTTATTCTGATAATTGCCCTTGCCTCTCTAAAAAGAAAACTAAGAAGAAAAGAAAAGCAAACTGAAGACTTCAAACCCTTCTCTAAATATAAATGATGGCATGTGCAAATCTCTATATCAACAGAAGGAAAGTGAAACAGAGTAGAAAAGATGTAGAATTTTCATTGCTCCCTTACATTTCAGAAATGTTTTTATCTTTTAATACTAGACTAATTGATCCATTTCCCAGTTTAACTCCCAGTAATTGATCCCTAATTCCTCCAAGAGACTCTCAGGGAAAGCTAGGCTTTCTTGAAATGCAGATATATTATTTTATGTCCCCAAATGATATCATTATTTGAGTAGCCCACGCTATGTAAAACAACATACAGATAAGAAAGCATCCCTTATCTAGCTTACATAGTCCAAATCTGGCTCCAATATTTTCCTTTAGTCCTGTAATGTGTTGCTATCATTCTCCGGGGCCAGCCCACACACACTGGGTTTTGCTATATCTCTGGTCCTCCCATCTGCTCTTTTATTTGCTTGACTCTTCTCTAATTTGACAAAGGTATCAATAGCACTGTCTTGATCCTTGTAAATATATTGTTTCCACACAATTCAGATTCTAGTTTTGAGATTCACAAATTAACTAAGTACTTTAAGGTATGCTGAGCAAAAAGGAAATAGACCTTAATATGCCTCAAAAGTGAATAAAGGGAATGGAAATATTCATATACTCACTACATAGTGTATAAGTTAAATTGCTTATGGGAGGGAAGCAACATATCAGAGTATATGATATATATGTATATGTACATATATATTCGGCATCTCTTGTACGAGTTTTTGCTTTGCTTTTAATGATTCTCTATCTTGCTGATTCAATTACTAACACAAAGAAGCCCTGAGAGGCAGTTGGACATGGAGAATTAGGCGAAACATGGTGTGATTATGAGTCTGAAAAACATGGATTCAAATCCTGCCTCTGACACATATTAATGATATGGTCATTAACTAGTTATCCAATCCCCCTAGGGCCTCAAAAAAGTCTCTAAGATTCTGAGTAACAAAGGAATTGCAGATGTGTACCAACTGTCACTATACCAAAGTAATAAATAATAGGTCATGGCCAAAAAAAAAAAGGAATAAAGCTAACATCTTTGGAAAATGAATACATCTCCATAATGAGCCAGATTTCTACTGGTGCTCACATTATACACCTTTAAAAACTGAATTAATTCCTTTAAGCCAATGAGTTTCTATTTAGTGCTCTGAATAAATCACTTATACAATAGTAGTATTTTAGGGTATGAAAGGGTTAACTGTTCCTGAAAGTCCCTGACATTAATTCAGTGAGCCACATACCTAGAAAATATGGTTCAATTATTAGTTGTTAGAATTTATCTCCATTATATTTTTATCTCCAGAAAAATAAAGACATTTTGAGGGGCATTTAATAAAACTACGTGATGTCAGCTTTGCAGGAGTCAAAATGGGTATCTTGAACTTCATTCTAGCTCCCCTTCAAACTTTTATCCATATAAAACAGAGTAAGTCACTTACAGCTCTTTTAAGAAGCCAAAATTCTTTCTCAAGATCCCTGAAGCCTAAGGTTATTTTAGGTGGTTCATACACATTAATCAAACCAACAAATATTTACTGGACATTTCAGTGTTGGAAAATTGAGAGAAATAAAAATCATCTTTCTTAATATATTTCTAAGTTGACTACATATACATGCCAAAAATATATGAAGTTTATCATAAGTGAGATATTCATTATTATCTCATTCCTACAAGTAGTAGAATTTTTACAGTAAATTTCTGAGGCTGCGAGGAAGCATTTGCATAGAACTGAGATGGAGTTCTTCTCTTTAAATGTGAGGGTCTAGCAATCACAGTTTAACTCCCAGTAAGCCCCCAGATTCTCCAAAGAACACCAGCTGATTGCTGTCTGTCTGAGCAAACCAAGCATCAGATTTGAAATACCATAACTCAACTCCTTGGAACAAAAGGTTCAAACTGTGCAAAGCTGATGCACTTCTCCTTTCTGGAGTCAATAAATTTACTGCCAAACAAAATTCTCTTTGAGAGATCTTAAATTTAATTCTTTCTTTCTCTTCCACATTGAATCATAGACAAACAGTGGGCACTGTCCTCAAATACTCTCAAACCTCAACTTACAACCTTACAAAATTTCTAGCACTAAGTCGGTTAGAATTACCTTAACCCAGGTACAGACTTTCTTTATTTTATATACACAACAGATAGAACTGACTTATTCCTAGAAGTGCAATTCATTGGGAGCTTTATATAAACAAAACAGGAGAGGGAAAACCTCTGCAGACCAACATACTGTATTTAATAGAAAGGGCACAGGAATGCTCTGCTTATATATACCTATTAAACCCAAACGTGCACATGTAATGCTGAACTTTGCATTAGGAGCCTAACTTGCATGCCCTGGGCAGCGATCAACGATGAAGGAACAGACAGAGTTACAACATGATGATTAACTAGTGCCCTGTGCTATTATTCATCACAGGTATTGTAAGCCGTCAAGGCAGTGATGGGGCGGTGGCCCTCTTCCCATAAAGCAGCAATGCCAGTACAGACTGGATGCTTGGACACAAAACAAGGTAGAAAAAGAGTAAAATATTGAGCCAGCCAAGGGAATGTTCTGCCTAATCCATCTCCAGTTTTAAATATAAGGAGCAAATCTACATGAATGAGCATTTCCCCTTGGAATTGGCATATACTGTGTTTACAGGGTGTTGACAAACACTAATCATTATTGATCATACTATACATATCAAAACTCCTAATACTTCCTTTTTAGAATTACTCTACATATTGTAGCAAGGAGGGATTCTAACATTGGCTGGCAAGGAACGATGCTGATAGGTAAGCAGGTAGGTATAACCATCATGTCAGTTCCTGAACAGATGGTCCAAGTGAGTCCATTTAACTGATGGTATACCCTATGAGCTTGAATCCCTGAACAATTAAATAATAACCAAAACACAAGAGGGCCTATCATGACTATATCCCTATATTAGGCATATTTACTTTGAATATTCTAGAATAATTCTTCCCCCACCACCACAAAAAGCAGCATAAACCAACCAGGGTTAACAGAGCATTCATCAACTCTTCATTGCATCTTTTAGAAAATGGCAGTGTTCAGATTTTAAGACATACATACTCCAGAGTTATCCTTGCACTTAATAGTGAAGATAGAATAAGTACTTAAATGAAGGCATCTTTTCCTCTCCTCCCCTACATCACTTAAAGATTAAACACATTCCCTGGGATTTTAGTTTCTCTGACTAACAAGCATTATTCAAGAAAATCTACAAGTTATAGCTTAATATTTATATTCTAAAGAAATCTTGTGCTGTTTATTTAACAAGATCTTGGAAGAAACTATTTACAAAAATAGCAAATTTTTCATTTCAACAAACTTTTTCTGTGAAAGGGTATGCTCTCCATGTGGATTTATTATTTTACTAAATAGTTTTAAAATGCAAGAAATGAAATATGCACAATTGAATGAACTATTAAGAATCTACAAGTCACCAATTTACTATATTTTATGTCATGGATGCCTTCTTAAAAACTCGGCGGGTATGGTTCTTAGAATGATAACCTCATTTAAATATAAACTCCAAAGATACACTAGTTTGAATTTCTAGGTTGAAAAGGTAAAGGGGGTTTTGTATGCTTCATTGTTATCCAAAAGAATTATTTAAAATCCTTTTCCTGTCACAGATTGCAAAGGAAGGAAGTGTAGGTTCTACATATATAGTTGGGGGACAGAGAGGAGAGAAATGTGAAACAACGAGATTTTGTTTTTTCCTTCCTATATGCAGAAATGATGAGTTTGGGATAGAATTTAGACTGTACATCCTTGGTACTTCTGTACCTTAAAATACTGCCGAGTATTAATTTTTCATCAAGTTGTCATTTTCTCTGACATTTGGTTTTATTAATCAAGGCATTTATCATTAATTTGTAGAAAATACCATAATTAAGTCAAATAAAATAAAACCCTTAAAAGGTTAAAATTAGAAAGCAGGTGAATTAGGACTTTGACATTAGCCTGTTGACACACAGGAGCTTTTCCGAAGTGTGGGGAAGGAAATTTTGCTGTGGGTTGGTACCTCGGTCTTTGGGTTGTCTGGTTTAGAAAACTGTTCTAGAGATTTGATTTAAATCTCCCTGACAGTTTTGACATTCAGGTGAAAGGGCGGCTGCTGCAACATTTGAAACAATTTGCATATCCCCCTGCTAAACGCAATGTTAGAGGTGTGCACTGATGTAAAGAAATTAAAAACAAGCTTTCACACATGCTTATGTGTATATATTCACAAAAGTGATGGTTGGATCTCCCCAACCCACCCCCCTCCAATGTAATCTGTGATTTACTCCTCTGTAATAAATTACTCTTCCATGCTATTCTAGCCAGAAGGTCTAACCATGCATGTAAGTAGCAAAGTAATTACATCCTTCTCTTGTCTTTGGATCCTTCTTCAATATTGGTGAGCTCTCTATACAGGTTAGCCATAGAAGTCAACCTTCATGGCTGCTAACTGAAATTCTGGTCTGCTGGCCACCAGCAGTCATTAAAATAGATCTAAACGGATATATCTGAACACTTTGTTGCTTTCTAAATACCTTTATCCCTCCCTTATGGTTTGTTTTCATTCTCTCCCTTTCTTGCTGGATAATGGCTGGGTACTGTCTTTTTAACTGTAAGCAGTGATGTTGTGAGGCTCAAATGAGATCATGAATGTAGGCTCTTTGCAGACTTTAAAGTGCTACATAAATGCCATCTATTATTATGATTAGCTTAGTGACCAGACCTCCAGGATGGTGATGACTTTATGCCCTGAGCTTTCTATACCACTCGTGACAAATTTGCGTAATATTCATAGAGCAATAAGGGGAAAAGCTGGTAAACGTTTAACAACTGAGTTTTACTAGGGGTGTGGGCGGGAGAGTGAAAATTTTTTAATTTACTTGTAAGTTTAATCTTCATTATTAACACTTTCTAAAATCTAGATAATCAACAACAAAAAAAAAATTAAGCCCTGATTTCTACTGATTGCTGATTTTTTAAGTGTAAATGCAGACACTAAAAATTTAGCAATCACCTCTTATAAGCCTGTTAGAGCTGGCTCCAGCACAGCCCTGGCTCCAGGCCAACGTTTCTATTTAAAAAGAAATAAGGTATAAATACGAAAGTGTCCTAAATTAATGAAACAAGAAAAAGAAAGACCTATTCCAATGAATGAAGGGAAAGGGGGAAAGGAAATACCCAAATTGAACTTTAAATAAGAAACTGTAAAGTCTCTTTCTTTTGGGATTAAAGATAATGATACTCAAATTAGATCATATATGTAGAATGCTTTGAAAGCCATAAATTTCCTTATAAAGATTAGATATTATAAATACTTTGACTAGTAAAAGCAGTTAATGTGGGTAACTTGCCAAAGGCTAGTTAGGTATGAGATAATGAATTAAGAAAGTCAAACATCATATAACAGTTGAAGTTCATATATGCCAAAGACTTACCTTCACTCTCCAAAGTCTGACGCAGTGAAGAACAATTAACAATTTTTTCCGTGAATCTGTAAAAAAAAACAAAAACACAACTTAAACTTGGTCATCTGCTGAAACACTACCTTGCATTTTCATAACAACCTGATAACTAGGGGAAGAGGGTGGCCATTGGTGAACAGAAAAAATGCATATTCAACTCTTGGGAAATTGCAAAGTCCAATATACTTAAATATATGAGAAGAACAAGTATGCATCAAAATATAAGACATAGGATTAAAACCCAGCTCACTGCATATGTACTCTTCCCAGAGATGAAGGGGAAATAAAAGCAAAAATCATACCAGTATAACAAAACATCATTAATTTGCATTCCACTAATTTGAAAGCTACCATAATTCAGATCTGAGTTGATCTAAAGCCTACCTATCTCTCTATGAAATGAAGGATTTGCTTAAAAAATTAATAGTATAAATAATATTTTAAAGGAGAATGTTTAACCTACATTAGAAAAATAATTCTCGAGTAACCTTAAAAAGCACATTAGTAGCATCAATTATAATATAAATAACAAAAACATTATCTCAAGTCCATGGTTTAGTACTGCAAGGCTCTGTGCTAGTCACTGAAGGGAATATTAAAATATTAGTATGACAAAATTACTGACTCTCAGAGCTAAGTCTGGAAGGAATTTCATCTCTACTTCTCAAAGTTTGTCCATCAGGGTCTTTAATTGGCAATACTTTATTATGCTTATTCATGATATTTTATAATAAAGATCATTTATTTTTTAATACATAAATCAGAAGAGTCTTTGTCCTAATTATTATGAATCTGTGAGCTTTTACTATTGATAAGTTGCTTTTTGAGACATTTCAGAGAATAGAAGAATTAACCAGGAAATGCTTTCAGAATTGAAGTTGGCACACTGTAGTCTTGGAAAAGGATATCTCTAAATTTGCTATGAAATCTCAGTGATGACCTTGATATCATGTGTACTAATAATCTCCACAGAGAATAAGAAATCTGAACTCTCAAAAATCAGTTCTACTAATAGAAAAATGTATACATAAACACAAGCTGGTTAAAAACTTATAAACCTAACATAACAGTGTTTTAAAATATGCTACACTAAAATTAATCAAGGAAAATTATATGCTTCAACATAATCCACACAATTAAAATCTTGAGATCTTACTGTTTTTGCTCACCACCCACTCTCTTCTCAACCTCTTACAATCTGGTTCTGTCCCCACCATTCTGCTAAAACTGTTCTCTCAAAAGTCACCAGTGACCAACTAATTGGCAAATCCAAGGAACCTTATTAATTCTATTCTCATTCTCCGTGCCCTCTCTGCAGCCTTTGACACTTACTAACCACCAATCCTATTGAACGCTCTCCTCTGCTGGCTTCTGAGATACCTTTCCTATTACTCCTGCTGACACCCTAATACCTCCTTTCCTGGACTTGGCAGTCCCCAAAATTTGAGGTCATTCCGTGTTACAAACTTTTGTTCCTCTTCTCTCATAGTCTCTGTCCGCTGTTAAACTTACTCATCTTCAGGAAATTCAATTGTTGCCTGTATGCAAGCAACTTCAGAGTCAATATATCAAGCCCTAGGCTTTCTTTCCTTCTCCAATTAGAGAAACAGTGATACCGGCTTTGGAGAGAGAAGAAGGCCTTGGTTCAAAATCTGCTTCTGTTGTTGCCTTGAGAAGCAATGAGTTGACATAGTACAGAGGGCTGAATCTGGAGTCTACAAGTGGTACTGAGTTTAAATCCAGCCTCAGGTCCTCATTAGCTGTAGAACCCCAAATGACAAATCAACTATACTAGCTGACTTGCTGTTCGTGCCACACAATATTCCATCTCCTTCCTCCATGACTTGGCCTGGCTATTCCTGCGTTTCTTGATGACTGAGCTCCAATGCCGTCTTCTCGAGGAGACCCTTCCTTTGAGATGAACATTCTCTGCATATAATATCTTGTAGGCATGTAGTTATTTAAATGTTCCCTTCATAAAATCACCTTTATTATATTTCCTCTAAAATTGACTCACTATTTCTATCCATAGTATTGCCCAGATATAGTACCTTCCACATTTGGAATATCAGTATTATCTTTAACTCGTCCTCTTCTTTTATCTCAAATCCAGTGATTCGCAACATCCTTTTGATTCTAAGTCCGTGATAGCAGGCTCTTCTCCCTCAACGCTTGAACTCTGCTCAGAACAAGTCTTTGATCTGTAACCACCCTCCCCTGTCAAACTAGACTTCACAGGGTGGCAAAGAGCTTAATAAAGGGTAGTCGATTGACTGATTATGGAGATGACCACATAACATCTATGCTCAAAACCTTTCAAGCATTCCATGCCATACTGCCTAAAAAGTTTAAATTCCTTTCGATTTAACCCTCTCTTTCTGGATGCCGTCTGAACTCATGCTCCTCTCTTCCACATAATCTACCCTTCTGGCAAAGTATTCTTCACCATATCCAGTGCCTACCCTACAATTTTCTACCTCTAGTCTAAGCCCTGGAATGTTCTTCTCACATTCTATGTGCCAGGTCTTGATGACATAAAAACAAAAGACAAAACAGTCCCCATCCTCAAGGAGTTTATAATTTAAAGGGGGACACAGACAAATAAATATACAAAAAGATACATAAAAGATAAGTTGGAGATATATTCAGAGGGAAGGCAATAACATTAATGGAGACTGGGAATGGCTTTCTAGAGGAGGGGAATTTTACTTGGACTTGAAGGAAGCAAGAAGCAGAAATGAAAGGGAAAAAATTCTAGACATGATGGACAGTCAATGAAAATTACCAATCACGAGATGGAATGTCTATAAAAAGCTGGAGTAACCAATATTAGTAAGCTTGAGAGTAAGAAGGGATGAACACTTCTTGACTTGGAGAGAAGATAAGGGATAAACAAGAGACATGGCAAGTATAGGTTTCCAACCTATAGCTTTATAAACAGTAGTTTCAGCTTGCTGATATTTTTCCCTCCATACCTCCTTTCTTTTTTCACAGACACTTCCAAATACTCTCCCAACCCTTAGTCCTCTTTCCTGCCAAACTAAAAAACTTATTCCTAACACTCAACACTATTTCTCTTTTTCTCTTCCATAATTCTTATCTGACCCCCACATCCTCTTGCCCCGACATCTTCCCTGCTAAATATACCAGTAAAGAAAGCAGCACTGGAGTGAAAATCTTAAGTATAAAATGACTCCTGAAATTTTTGCAGAATCTCTTTCCATTTTTGGAAATATAATCTAACAATGCTGTATAATTCAGAGGAACATCATGGGTAGGAGAGTCATCAGTAGTAAAAACTGTAAGTCTTCTGGACATATAAAGTGATTCCCTGCCCCAGATGGGGAGCCCCACTGAAATCTACCTTGACCTGAATTTATAATCCTAAATGTAATATTTATATAGAGCTTATGCGGTGAACTTTGGTCTGATCAAAGTAGCTAAGATTGATCCTCTTAAACTAACAGATTAAGGAAGGTGCTTTATTTTGTTTGAGCAGAACTATAGTTTGTCTTAGATACTACTGAGATTTTGCAGTAAACTGGACAAGGGAAGATTTTACCTGGGTAAAAATGCCATAGAGGAAATGCTTCTTTCATTTCCAAGTAAGGGATATAACAGGATAGTGACACTTCCTCATTTCTGTGACAAAATTATAATACTTCAACAACAAATCCATTTATTACCCAGGAAAAGAGGATAGATCAAATTGTGATGCAACATTTCCCAGATCAGTATTAGAAAGAGTGAATCACTAATAATATGATTTTTAAAAATAATACATGTGCCAAAAATAGATTTTATTGAAAATGATGCCACATCAGAGTTTATATTTGTAAAAGAACAAAAAAAGCATTAAATGACCATAGACGTGACATGTTCAGAAAAACTCAAATGGAAATACTTTTAGCAGCTATGATGGTATGAGTTTGGGTTTCATACAAAAGTAGAACTTTAGTGAATACATGAAATACATTTAAAAGGAATAATAATAAGTGTCAAGAGCCTGTTTTCTATACAGGAAAATTCCTTTAGAAGCCACATCATTAGGTTTCCTGAGCAGTTCAGAAATTCATTTGAAAATGTCCATCTGTCCCCTTTCTGGTTAAAACTTTAGGCCAACTGTTTGTCCAAGGATTTTTTTAATGCCTCACCAAAGCAAACCACAATGATCAATAGGTCTTATGAACAAAAGAAACAGGTAATACTTGTAACACTCTCATCCAGATACCCCATAGCTATTAATTGCATACATAATTAATTAATTATAAAAGAAAAAGCAAAGCCTGAAATGTTGAAAACTTTAGGTGTTGTGTTATCTTTGTCTAGTAGGAAGCATGCCCTTGAAACACATTAGTTATAACATATCAATTTAAATGAGAGTAGCATTACAGAGAGACAAAACATGCCATATGAACAGATGAAGATTTCAATCATCAACAAGACCATGCTGTTCATTCTTGCATAAACAAATGTGTTTTCATCATGGGGGCTTAACATGCAGTTCAAAGGTTATCCTCATATTATAATAGCATTACCTTTTGGGGGGAAAGGGAGTGATTTCATCACTATAGGGAGCTGGGAGGGGGCAGGGGAGAAGCAGTAGAGCGACTGATACATTCGATGACTTGTCCAGAATCTCACAGCTGGGATATGACAGAAAACTGAACCCAGGTCTTGCTTATACTGAAGTTGGCTTTCTACCCACTACACCATGGCTGCTTCTCATGGTGGTGATTCTTAAGGATATTAATTGTCATTGCTGTTACTTAACAATATACAAAATATGGAGGTTTTTCCTTCAATCTGAGGTAAGGTGAGTGAAAACTTCTAAAAGCAATACTTTACTACTACTGTGAAATATACAATACTTATTCACTAGATATACTTTAAAACTTTGTATTTTTTCTTAATATGTTTCTAACATTAATTGAAATTCAAGTTATGAAAACATAAACTGAAAGAACTCTGTAGGTAACCAAGATCTAGAAGCATATAAAATATATGCCAGTCCTCTGCTTATAAAAACTAGTTTGGTTCTAATCCAATCACAGGAAAGCAAACAAATTTTCTAAGTAAATCATTTAGCTTAGCTTTAAAGAAATGCCTAGTATGGAGAATAACATGGAAATCTGGTAGGTTTTAGAATAGACTCAAAGGCTTAGGTCTATTCTAAAAGTGTCCAGAAGAGCAAAATCAAACCAAATCAAATCCTCAAGAGATTTTATAGCAAAGAGCCATCTTTACTGTAGAATTTTCTCCTTTATCTTCTTAATAGAGAGGTAGGAAATTTTCCTGGGCAGAATGCACAGAGACTTGACTTCAGAATCAGGAAGACATGAGTTTGAAACATGCCTCCGCCAGTTATAAGTTGTGGGACCTCTCTGAATCTCAATGACCTTATCTGTAATATAAGGATAATAATAGCATGTACATTACAGAGATGTTGTGAGAACCAAATAGGATAACATATAGAGTACTTTCTGTATCTATGCTGGCTATGTAAGAAGAGTATATGCCACATATTTCTTCAGTCTCATTTTAATTTCATCTAAACCTTTCTAATTTTACTCTCATGTACCTTTAAGTTCTCCTTTAAATTCTTCCTCTGATATACTAATATCATGGCATGAAGGTGATCCTGCCTTCCCAAAAGATCAGCTAAAAAAGACCTATTAAGTCCTACAAAGTTGGAAAGGTTATGGATCTAAAGGTGGACTATATGTCTGTTACTTCAGGGCCATCTTAGGTAAGTCTGGGAGGTTCCTTACTAGCTTGGCTTGAGGATGAGGAATATTTTAGCCACAGAAGCTTTCAAAGATAATTGACCAATTTATGAAATCTAAGCAATCTGCATTTGCTGGGAATATCTGAACCAGCAAATCCTGGGTTCTTTTAAAGTATCCTATGTCACTTACTCTTTTTATGTATTCCTAAATTCTTCTTATCCACATTTTCCCAATAGTCCACCTTAACTAAATCTTAAAAAATCAGTACCAACAAATAAATAAATTAAAACTCAATGACTATAAAAAGTACGCCATCTCAATGGCTTAATTATTAAAAGGTAAACAAAATGCTTTCTTGAATTATTTACTCAATCTTTTTCAACTAAAATTTCAGAGTTTTGAAGTATGAAATATGTGCTTCCTACAAGAACATATAAAACAATTTATTTAAAATATTTTGTAAGAAAGGCACCCAAGGGGCCTTAAAAACTTACATGAATTAAATTTTAGAAGACTAGAAGAGAAGGGAGGGTAAAAGGAAGAATAAAGAAGTGGAACTTGAGATTTCTCATCATTGGAGTGCATGAGAAAAACAAAAACGTAGGAAAAAGTGATATGATTGGGAATAAGCAAACCTTATTTTTATCCGAAGCTAACAAAGAAGGGCAAAACATACTCATATAGTTTTTTGCAAAAATATCATACCACCTGGCAAATAGGTATTTAATACATGTTACTTGATTGACTTATTATTAATAATATATCAAATTCAATTGGGAAACAAATTGGGATTGGGGGAGTCAGGCAGAGGCAGGGAAATACCTGGGCAGGAATAGTCACAAGTAAAAAAAAAAACCTCCCTGGTGTTATATAAGGGAGAAGGAGAAGAAAAGAACTAGAATCTAAAGAAGTGCGTTGGATTTCCTCTTGAACAATTGGTAAATGGTTGATAGATGAATGTAATAAATGGAATAGAATATTATTTTACCATAAGAAATGATGGAGAAGGGTTCAGAAAGTTCTGGATAGCATGAACTGAGAAATGAGCAGAGTGAAGAGAACGATTTATAAAAAGATACCTTTTTAAAGAAAAACACCTTGTGGGGGCAACAAGGTAGCTGAGCAGATGAAGCTGCCAAAGCTAGAGATGGGAGTTTGTGGGTTCAAATTTAACCTCCACATTTCCTAGCTAAGTGATGCTGGGCAAGTCACTTAACCCCAATTGCCTAGCCTACACCACACTTCTACCTTGCAAGTGATACTTATATTGATTTTACGGCAGAAGATAAGGGTTTAAAAAAAAAGAAAAAAGCAGCTTCAAAAACCTTAAGAACTCTGATCAATGCAATAAGCAACTATGTCCTCAGAGAAGCATGTTACTTCCTGACAGAGAGGTGATAGACACAAAATGAAGAAAGGAGCATCTATTTTTGAACATGGCCATTGCGTTGATTCATTTTGCTTGACTGTGCTTTTTTGGTGGCACAGTGAATAGAATATTGGGCCTGCAGTTGTGGAAAGGATCTGAGGTCAAATTCAGCCTCAGAAATTTAACAGCCATGTAACCCTAGAGAAGTTTCTTAACTTCTTTTTGCCTCTCGTTCCTCATCTGTAAAATAAAGATTATAATAGTACCTACTTCCCAGGATTATTGTGAGCTTCAAATGAGATTAAAATAATAATTGTAAAGTGCTTAGCACAGTCTTGGCACATAGTAAGCACTATATAAATATTAGTTCTTATTAGCTATAATTATTTGTCACAATGGCTTTGTTTTTTTTAAGCACAGAGGAAATAGGAATGGGAGGAGATAAAGGGAAATTTAACATTTTCTAAATTTCACAAACAAGATCAGAATGATATTCAGAAGGTCAGGCAACCAGGACAGTTTTGATAGTAATGTATAAGGTTTATTTTATATTTAAAAGAAAAAGAAAAGCATTTTGTGAAATGGAGATCCATAGTTTCATATATGTGTGTATATAAACATTTATATATTTAAAGTTACACATAGGAACTTCTTTTTCTTTTCTGGTATGTAAATACTCCTGAGCTGTTTAAGAATAAAAATAAAAATATAAAGATGTATTACAAGTCTAAAAACATTTCTTTCTAATTTTAATTTTTTTCTTCTTTATCTGTGACTTCACAAAATAACAGAGTAGTTATTGTAGGTAAAAGCAAATGCCAGTTGAACCTATATAAATGCTGATTAACTAGATCTTTTGATGAATTGAAGATTTTTTTTTATTTTTGTTACTGAAAATCTTCTTTAGTGGACACTGCTAACTTCCTAAGTAAAGTAAAATGTCAGTCAGTCAACAAGCATTTATTTTTACCTTAGTCAATCTGAACCTTTAATTCTCATTGTACCAGAGCACAGATTAAAAAAGTATTAGAGATTATACTCTTTCTTTCAAGCCCAGAATACATCTCAGAATGAATCAGCAGTAATGATTTTTCCTTCTCATTATTTACACCCCCTACACACACAATATCAGTTCATAAACATCTTGATTAAAAAATTATGGTTGACTAAGGTTATGGTATAGATGAGAATATCCATTCCTTGAGGGCAGGGACTATCTTGTTTGTTTGTGTCCGAGTCCCTGCTTGGACATACTAAGTGCCTAATAAGTGCTTTTTCATTCATATATTCTTAGTATCACTCTAATGTATCAGGGAACACTGTTTCTCTTGAATTTTTGGTTCCCTCAGCAGTGGGAAGAACTATATTAAAAGATGTTGTCTGTTGTTTAGTTGTTTTCACTTATGTCTGACCATTCATAACCCCATTTGAAGTTTTCTTGGCCAGGACTCTGGAGTGAATATGAAATGATATGTGGTTTTAAACTTTACTTCTGAAGTAGAAATAAAGCCAGAAATTTTAAATAATTTGAAAGTCTTGTGTACTGTTATGTGAATTATTATCCTGAATTATTTTGTATCCTAATTATTTGTGTATGTTATATCATCCTACTAGATTCTAAACTCTTTGCTTTATCTAATCTTTGCAAATCTTCCAACATCTAGGATTGTTCTCTGAACACAGTAGGCCCACAAATGTCTGTTGAAATCAATTAAGTTGATGAGATTTAATAAATGCTTCTGTATCTTAAATGAGCCTACTAATTCATTCATCTTAAAAAAATAACATCAAAAGCACTCTACTCTGACTAAATTCCAACAAATTTTTTTAATAACTTGCTGGTGAATTTGATTTCAGTTTTAAGCACTTAAAAAGGGGGTTCTCTTTCTCAAAAATCTCTAGGGGCCAAAATGCCCCCAGAAAATATTAGTTAAAAATATACAGCTGGGAAATCCTCCAACAGATGTCATCTTCTTCCTTTTCCCTAACACTTTTAAGCCAGAGAAATCCATATATTGACATAAAATGGCATTTGTTGGCAATGGCAGGTCACTGATCCCTCAGCAGGTATCAATATATGATGCTCTAGAATTATTACCTTCCAAATATGGAATTACTTCTTTGTGATTTTTAAAATTCAGTTTAAAGTAAAATACATCTTTGTGAGGGCAAAAGAGTTAACTCAGTGGCTAAAACTGTAGCAATTTGAAAACTTCCTTGGCATCCCCATCTATCTGACAGATTGAGTGTTCCCAATGACAGCAATCTCATTGTACCACAGAACTTGCACTCAGTGTACCAAACTTTAGATTTCTAGGTACACCCACTGATGGCAAAGCCTGTTAACAAGATGAAATTTGTTATTATTATATTCATCAGTTTTTTTGGAATTATTTCTTTTGTCTTTTTCCAAGGATTAACAAAAAATTGATATTTTAAGATCCTTTATTAGAGTCATCTATTCCAAAAAAATATTTACTGAATTTTTCTACAATTGACAAAATCAGAGTTTTAAACTATACTTTTTGAAAAAAAGTTCATGGAAAATCACTCATGAACTTATCCTGTCAAATTATGTACAGTGTAGGCCCTACCCATATGCATTTATGTACAAATTTTCACATATATTCCATTTTGTCTATTATCTTCCACCATTGGAAGGTAAGCTCCTTGATAATAAGAACTTTGTTTTTGCTTATATTTATGTCACCAGTAATTAGCATAGAGCCTGTTAACATAGTAGTTAATAAATGCTGGTTGCCTTTCCTATCTTTCTCCCTCTTAGGGGAGAAATTATAAAACTACAAGTTTGATCTATCTTTGGTCTAGTCCATCTCTTCCTGATCATTCAAGAAATCTAGTTCTTTTTCTAGTTTTAGCCCAAGACAGGGATTACAAGAGTCCTTGGACCTTCTGATTCTATAGTTAAATATCATTTCTTATTCACTTCCATAGTTGAAGAAGAATTGAAGAAGAATTAAGTATGGTTTCCTCATTCTCTAATCTAAAACTTTAATCTCTAGTCCTAAGATTCTCTGGAATTTACTGAGTACATTTTCTTTCCCATTCCAGGTCTTGTTCTTCCTTATCTCCTGTTCTACTAGGACTATCTGTTCTATCTCACCATTCCCATTTTGACACAGAACTACACTGATTTATTTATTTAAGAAATATTAATAAAATATAAAGAGAAAAATGGTTTGGTCACTGAGATATCCAAACTCACACACATACACACATTATATACATATACATCAGAAGTTCCCCCCACTCAAATATTAAACATAAATGGCCCTAAAGAAAGGAAAAACTAAATCTCATCCCACATCTAGTACTGTTTTAATACTCAGGAACTAGCCTGGATTGGTCTCATTAAAAAATTTATTACATTGTATCAATTATTTATTAATACCTACTATGTGCAAAGCAATGTTCTAGACTACTAGGGAGCTAGAGTTCAAATAATGCACAGTCCAGCCTCTCAAGGAGTTTACAACGTAGAATGAATAACAAGAAAGTCAAATATTAAGGCATAAGGGAAAGATTTCTGTAGAAGATATGTGAAAGAACATAATAGGGTTCAACAGTTAATTCAACAGTTCAACAATGGAGAAGGAGGGTACTCAAGGAATTGTCAAAAGCCTGAGAAAAGACACAGAGTGGAGAGACCGGCTGTATTTTCAAAAAAACTAAGTAGTTTGGCTAGACCATAAACGAATTCTGGGAAGAGTATTAGGTAGTTTGGAAAGGTAGGATGGTGTTAAGTTGTAGAGGGCCTGGACAAAATAGGAAATAGAGAAGTCTGAATTTTATTTAAAAGTTATTAGTTAGTCACTGAGGGGTAATATGACCAGTATGGGAAGGAAGATTATTCTGGCCAAGATATAAGGATAAATTCATTTACTGATAAATTTCTAATGTGCCATAAGCATTTTAAAAATTGAGACCAGTTTCAAGTTTTCATTTTTGTCTTTGCATTTATTACTTAACAGAACACATGGTACATGGTACATGCTTAACAAATGCTTACTAGCAAGTTATTCATTAATTCAACAAATATCAAGTGTTTATTCTATGAAAGCACTTTTTCATAAGTTCCAGGCTGAAAAATGCTTAGTCTCTAGGGCTTGGAATGTTCTCTGACATCAAAGCATTTGGAGGAATGTCCATTTTCCACATCTTTTCATAAGAGACAGTATAGAGTGATAGGCAGAAGGCTAACCTTGAACACAGGAAATACTGGTTTCAAGTCCTGTCTCTGAAATACTGAGTAAATCACTTAACCTATCAGGCAGCTCTCTAAGATACCAAGGAGTTGCCAGTTTTTATGAGTAGAATAATTTCTACCTAGAATTTTGTAGCCAGTTGAAATTATGTCTAACTCAAATCAGAATATAACATGCCAGACATATTCCTTGACCAGACCTGAAAGTAGCCTGGTACTTACTATTTCACTCTCTCCAAATCTGCAATTTGTCCTTTAAAATCTCTATTTTTAATAACAAAGAAAGAAATTTCAAAGGAGGGGCAAAGATTTATATCTGGAAAGGAACTTAGAGGTCAGTTAGTCTAATCTCCTATTTTACAAATGATATGTAGACCCAAAGAGGTGAAAGATGCTAAGATCACAGAGGTAGTAAATAGAAGAGCAAGGATTAGAACCCAAATCTTCTAATGGGTTAGCCAACATTTTTTCTACTATACAAAGCCACCACTTTGATATTATAGCCTGAAAAACTGACAGTGCCCCTTTCACTATGTGGACTTCTCTTGTGCAAATTGAGATGGGCTGTTCTCCTTGAACTAAGAAATGTAAAATTTATTTATATTAACAAAACCCCTCAATGTCATTAGGTCTAATAACAATTCTTTGGCATCTAATGCATATTCCTATATACAATTTGAAGCCTTTCTTTAACATTATTACAATTTGACCAAAAGGTTAATTTACAGTATTCTAGCCTCATATTCCAATCCATACCCAAAGCAATTTTATAATTTTTGAGGGAAGCTATAATAAATATTTTGTTGAAGTTTAAAAAATCTATTTCCCTTACCCCTGTTAGTTATGTTTTCTCTATTTTAGGCATTATTATAGTTATTAAGCATTACTTCTTTGTAATAAATTCATCAATTTCTTTATCCTCAAATGTTTTCTGATTCCCCCCATTCGGTGTCATATGGAAAAGAAGGTCTGACACACTGTAAATCTACTACCTGTTATGTTATTTTTATTTACTTTTCTTAATTTCATTTTTATCTCTCAAAAATCCCATGTCTTCACAAACTTTCTATTAAGAATGTAGAGCTAACAGTCTAATATGCTTGTTAACTAGATATCCTGATTTCATATTTTTCAAGTCTCCTTTTATCTGCTTCTCATCAATAGCAATCTATTTTCAGCAGTTTCTTCCTTATTCCCATTGTTCGACATTACACATCTCCGTCAGTCTAACTATTCAATTAAATTTAAGTCTGATAAAGATTTTAAATGATAGTTCATTAATCTATATCTTCGGGATATGCTACTTATTAATTAGTAAAACTATCATTTTCCATTGTCCATCTTGGAGTTTCTGTAATAAATTCCACTGCCAATCAGCTTTCATTAACTTATCAACCTTTCCAATTTGTGATAACCAATAAATCCTATTCTGCATTTCTGGCATCCAATTCTATCTTACCTACATAAATCTGCTAAGGCTAACCGTGTCAAAAATATTTTTTAGCTCCAACTAGGATTCTATTAAAATGGTAAAGCTGAAACCAATCTAAACAAAAAGTTTACTATTCATTTACATTGGATATGTCAATGTAATCTTGATTTTTTTCAAAGAAAATGAGATTTTAAAAAATGATTAAAAACATCTTCAATTGGATTCACTATTCAATAAATGAAAACACTTGAGACTTCTAGCAAAAATAAACCTTGAGATGGTTAAAATATCCATTCTAAATAATGAGAACATTTAGATAATTGTCTGTGGAAAACGCAGATCAGACTTTCAGTGGTCACAAAATGCTTGACCTTCACAGGTAAGCTGAATGCAGCAAGCATGCCACTAAATTATACAATAGGGGTACAAATGGGGAATCTTCCTGAAAAATACCATTTTCAAAAGCTCCACAAAATAACTGATTCATTAAAGCAATAGCTAGAAGATTCTTTTTCCTGATGTGTTTAGGGAAGGCTCATGAAACAATAGACCGTGCAACCAGAGAATAAAGCCTTCAAGCCTCACTTGTACAATATATAATGTTTTATTACCAATATTAGTGCTCTTGCCATGTATTCAGAATGTCGTGGGAACAAGTTCCCCAAAGAACACAGGTTTGCTGATCTCGGGTTCCTGATGAAATCACATGATAGAACAGGAGCTTTCACACACAATCAAGCTGACAGTCACTCAGTACTCTGAGGGACCAATTTTTCCCTGTAGACATTAGTATAGCACAAATCATGAAGTGCCAAAATTTTGAGTGTTAAGTGCAAACCTCTTGTCTTTGCTCAGGTATCAGTAAAAAGTACCAGTTTGATACTTGGAGAAGGCAGTCAGGTTCCCCGAACTGAAGATGGGAATTAGAGGTATTTCCCTGATCTGCTTAAGTTTATCTACCTCTCTGAAAAGAATAAAACATTTTCCACAAGGGATTATTCTAATCTATGCTGCCATTTCAATTCAATAAATATTTATTAAGTGCTTACTGTCTACAAAGCATATAAAGCACATTGCAGTCAATAGAGAGGATCTCAAGAAATTTACAATCTAATAGGGAGATAAAACATGCAACATTTTAATCATATTCAACTTTAACACCTTAAAACTGAAATATGAGTTTTGGAATGCCATATATAATAATATAAAAAAGATGTAATAAGTATATAATGGAGAGAAAATAAAGCACAAAAGGAGCACCCAAGCACATATAATATCTTACGGAATATCTGATTTTTTTAAATACACAGATATTTGTCAATACAATTTGCCTAATGGAAAACATGCTGACCACTATCAAGTCACAGAGTTATTGATTCATGGAAATTAAAGCTGGAATCCATAAAATTTGGTCCAAACTAAATGCTCATTCATCGGAATGTACACTGAATGCATCTTCTTTGGTACAGTGGCCATACTGTGAAGAGCCTTGGAGAAAGAGAAATAAGGAGGATATGATGAAACCAAGTAGTCAGTAATAAAGAACTGATGTCCCATTATCAAAGAGACTAACTTTCTGAATATTTCACCATTTTCATTCTAAAGCTCAAGAGACCTGGCTATTGTTGGTTATGTTTTTCCACATGGCTTGCTACTTAGATTAAATTGTCAGTTGGATTTAATCATATTACAAATAATAATACTTGATATTTAGATAATTATTTAAGTTTTATAAAGCATTTTAGATGGATTCTTTCACTTGATCCTGACAACTCTATGAGAGTAACTGTGGGTATCATTTATACCCATTTTACAGATGATAAAACCGAGGTCTAGTAAGCATAAGTGATTTGCCCATAATTATGTAATTACTAAGTACTAGAGACCAGGATGCTTTCCTTGGACAGTGTTCTTTTCAATTATGCTGTTAGTGAATTTTTTATGTGGAGTTAGAGGGTGTGAATTTGGGAAAGTGACCAATCTGGGCCTCAATTTCCCCATCTGTAAAATAAGTGTTGGACTAAATGAACTATAAGGTCCCTGCTAGCTATAAATCTGACTTGGTTATCACTTAAGGTAAACCAGAGACTCAACGACTGTTTCTTAAGGTCCATGCTAATTCATAGGGTTGCTTTTTTCTAATGCCTGAGAGGCTAAAGTCTTTTTTCTGCAATGTCTTGCCCTACCTAACTTTAGAGACAAGGGAGCTTCAGAGACTGATACAAAAGCCTAGTTAGTTCAGTCTGAGGTCAGGCCTCATTAACTGCTGTCACCCCTAGCAACCTAAGCAGCACAGATCAATTCCCCAGTCCTTTCTCTCCATTCACTGATAAAAACAGGCTAGCTCACCCCCTCGCTCCGCCCAAGCCTTATGGTAACACCAGTACAGGACTCATTTCCGAATGGGTCTGGCCCAGAGGGAGACACACAGACTCACCCAGACCATGCAGAGGCAGAATCCCAAGTGCCCCCTGCTATAAGAAAATCCCATCTGCGGAATCCTCCCCAAATGATTCACCTATTCTGCAGTAACAAGCTGATTCAAAGAGTCACCCGTCAGACCACAGCACTGGACAAATTCTCAAGGTTGCTAGATATTGCCCCAGGCTAACAACTTTCACTAGAAGCTTTGGCCTATGGGGTGGTTCCTGAGATTGCCCCACCTCTGCATCCTGGATTCCCAGGGCCATTTAAGTTGTGCAAATTGATTCTGAGGGCAGGCTGGGATTGGCGAACCCAATCTGATTAGATATTGCTGAAGAAGCCTCCTTTGAGCCCCAGGGCATCTTCTCCTTGGCAGCAACAAGAAACTGTGCCACTGACAAAGCTTTAGCAAATGTTAGATGTCTGTTCACTCTCTTTCCTCAAATGCACTTAATTACTCATTTTTAGCTTTTGAAAACATTGCTGTGCTGTGACAAAACTTACCATTTCTTCCTTTGGCTAGATCACAGAATGACAAATTTCTAGTTATGTCTATGACAAGGACTGTATTTGCTACCAAGTTTTTGGCTAGCCTTAATCGATACCCATGTCAGGGAGGAGCAAAATGAAATGGAGACTAAACAGGTTCAGTGATCCATGTGAGTGGCGATATGACAAAAAGCCAATTGGATAGCAATGAGGCCCAAAATGTGAAAAAAGGGCAGGAATAAGGACCGAGATAGCAGGAACAGGTGAAATGACTAGAGAGTGAAGAGAGAGAAAATGAAGGAAACTGGTTTGAGAGGAAGAAGGCATAGGGGAAGAGAGAAGGATAGGATCTTGCAATCCAAAAGAGGAATTTCAGAGTTTGGGATCAGAGAGGCAGGATAATTACGGATGATGATGAGATCAAGGATTAAGGGTAGGTAGGTGGTATAGTGGATAGAAAGTTAGTCTTGGAATAAGGAAGACTTCATCTTCTTGAGTTCAAATCTGACCTCAGACACTTACTAACTGTAGAACCAGAGGCAAATCAATTAACCCTGTTTGCCTCAGTTTCCTCTTCTGGAAAATGAACTGGAGAAGGAAATGGCAGACCACTCCAGTATCTTTGCTAAGAAAAATGAATGGGGGCAAAAAGCATCAGACATAACTGGAAAAAAATTAAACAAACAACAATGAGATGAAGGGTATAACTCTGCCTGAATAAAGTTAAGTGGAATGATGTCAAAAACCAAAGTTTAGAATATTCATAACTGATTGATTCAGAAACCAGTATGAAAGAGGGAACACCAATGTTTATATTGAAGTCCCCAAATAATTAAATACATTTTGGGGTAGAGAACTATAAGCCAGGTACTAAACTCTTAAAAGAAAGCAAGGCAAGAGACAATCCCCAAGGACTCATAATCAAAAATGCCATCTGCCTACAAAGAAAGAATTGATCAAAGCTGAATTTAGACTTAAACATACTATATTTCATTTTTTTTTCATTCTTCTTGTTCAAGTTCTCATCTAAACGATTAATAAAATATTTTACATTATGGCATATGTAAAATCTATATCTGATAGTTTGCTATCCCAGGGAAGGAAGGAGAGAATGTAGCTGAAAAATTGCTTTTAGAAGAAGGTTAAACATTTTTACATATAATTTAGGAAAAAACAAAATATCATATAAAAAGAAAGCAATAACCCCAGAGACCAGGAGTAGAATCTTACAAGGATCTGGACGAAGTGCTATCAATAGATTGGAGTGAAACTCGGCTAAGAGAAGAATGTAGAAAAGTGTCAAGCTGGAAACAATGAGGAGCAAAGAATATTTCTACTCTCCTGGTCAAATTTTTTTTTCTGGTATATGAGATAAAGTACAAACACAACTGAAGAGGATAGCCAAAGATGCATTGTCCTTAATCTTCATATTGAAGGAAAAGTTTGGACAACCATATGTCACTGATAATGTAAAAGATTCCTGATCAGAAGAAGGAAGGAGAGAGAGAAACAGGTTAAAACTAGATGACACATAAAATCCCTTCCAAAGGAAAAGTCATATGGTTCCAAATTTTTAATGAGTATCCAAAAGCAAGATAGAAACATGTCATTGAGAGGCACACAGTGTAAAGCAGGATGGTCCAAAGGAGAGAATGCTAGTTTGATGTCAGTTCCTGGATGTGAAACCTGATTCTGCTGCTTTATTAAATTCAATATGACCTTGGGAAAATCATTTCAGATTGGGGTCTCAGTTTCCTCACCTGTAAAATGAAAGAGTCAAGGTATTAACCTCTGAGATTCTATCCAAGTCAAAACTGCTACTTACATGAATACAGTTATTACAGGAGGGAGAGGGGAAGTAGACAGAAAACTAAAATATAAAAGTTAAGAGCAGGAAAAGGAGATGGGAAAAAATTGTTTTATTTTCATACCATCAGGTAGAATTTTTTTAGATCTGCAGCTATAAATTTCCAATGCCCTCAAACACATTTGTCCACAAATTGCAGCAAAAGAGGCTGTTTATTTCAATAATATGAAAAGAGCCCAAAAAATATTCTTTAGTAAGTAAAGAAGTAGAGTGTGTTATAAGGAAATGGATGAGACATATATTTTTCACTGCTTACACTGCAGTTAACTGACTCACCAGCAGAGAAAAACCTGCAATGGAGGCTTTATCTCTGATGTTTATTGATACACTTCAGTTCTGTGGTATAGAAAATCTGTTAAAGTGAGAAACAAACCCAACAGAGAAGTAAGTAAATTCTTATGAATCTTCCCAAATAACAAACGTCCACACTCCTACCCACCAAATGTTACCTGAAATAAGGACATGGAAATAATGCTTCTAATGAACCAGGGCTGAGCTAAATGACATTTTGTTTTCAGGTGGCAGCTTCAACTGACTAACTAACTACTATGCTAGTGCAGGTAGGAAGAACCTGAGGGCAACATACCCTGAACTGTCTGTTAACATTTCGGAATTCTTTTCACAGCCCGATGCCAGACCAATTACTCATCATGAATCAATATGGTTCTGTCTTTATAGTATGCCTGAAATCTCACAGCTGAGACCTATAAAAACAAATCAATCAATCAAATAAAGAGCATTTAGTAAATGTTTACTATGTGCTAGGTTCTGGGAAAATAAAGACAATAAGTGAGGCATTCCCTGTCATGAAGGAGCTTATAGTCTAAAGGGGAAGATAACAAGAACAAGTAAAAGTCTGCACGTCATGTATATAGACAGTAAAGACAAGGTAGTCTGGGGAGAAGGGGTGCTAGGCAGCTTCAGAGATCAGGAGGAAATTTCATGTAAAAGGTGTCCCCAGAGATGAACCTTGAAACCAGGGCTTTCAAAGGGAGAAAGTACATTTCAAGCATGGGACCCAACCAGTGCAAAGGCATTGTGAAGAGATTTAAAT